>NC_140952.1:142000223-142600223 GCF_014529385.1 Adiantum capillus-veneris
GGTTGCAGGGAATGGGAACGGTGAGTGCCTTGAAGAATGTGAGGGCAGATGCCCTGCTCATCATCTCAACCGAGCCTTGAAGAATGTGATGAGCAGATGCCCTGCTCATCATCTCAACCGAGCCCGAATCGGGTCTAAGAACTTGATATAAAAGCTTCTTATCATGATGACCTTTCGACCCTGCTGTACAAGCTGAGGCTGAGGCACTAGAGGCAGAGGCTCTAGAAGCAGGCCATGGCGCGGCCCCGCAATTAGGTACTATTGATGTCCATGTTGGCGTAGTCGAGGAGGGCGGGGAGCTGGCTACCATCGACATGAGAAACTGGCTGTAGAGGTCCACGGCCATTGATCAGCAGGTCATTAGGGGAAATCTTTAATCAGCAAGTAGCAGTGCCATACTTGACTGGCCAATGAAATGGAGCCCGAGACGTGCCTTGCCGCAGCTGCGCAACGTAGAGGATTTAAAAAAAAACAAAACAAAAACTTGCTGGAACCATTCCACGCCGGCGCGAACTGGTTTTGACAGGTTTCATAAGAGCAGAGTCAACTCAACTGAGAGGCTAGCGAGATAAAAGGGATAGGCTAGCGAGATAAAAGGGACGGGAAATAGTTGAAGTGGTGGCCAGTCAGAGGAAGAGCGGGAAGATCTTGCGTGCTGAAGGCGCCAGATCTTGCTTCTGAGATCTTGCTGGGCTGTGTGAGCAGGTCCGAGCCTGGGTTGATGCGGATGAGCAGCGACTTGAACTGAAGGCTATGATAGAAGAGTGAGGCGGCCAGACCATGGAGGCCGTGCCAGAAGTCGCCCACCAGGGGCGGCCAATGGAAGGGTCCAACTGGACTTTGATTATCGTGCTATTGGATTGCTGCGTCACCACCAATAGATTTTCGCCTACCACTGCCATCTCGTGGGTCTTGCGTGCGTCAGGCATGGGGTACTCTCTCACCAATTTTGGCAGCTTGGCTAGCTGTAGCTACCGTCTCTGATCCAAGCTGGCGGCCAGCGGCGATAGCTGCTAATTTAGCTTGTGCATATTGACGAGGCTCATGAAGATCAGTTAATGCTTCCTCATGCTGCAGCGCAAGGTGCTGCAGCGACGCATCCATCAACTTTGGACTCGTGAGTAGCTACTCCAAGGCTTGGGAGACTTAGTCCTCATGTGCATGAGGCTTCTTGCCATAAAGAGCGGACATTGTAGGATTCATGGAGGCTGATGATCCCATTGCTAGTTGCGAGCTCATATTGGTAATGATGTGAGTAAAAGATATGAGTGTGGATATTGGATTATATGCATAGCTAGCTAGAGAATATATGTAGGTAGATCTACTGCGATGAGCTCTCCTAAGCCCGGCCAACTCTACTTAAGTATGTTACACAATATCCCTTAATTGCTTTGCAAGCCCGCCAGATTGCCCTAAAGAGTGCTACTGCTCGGAAATAAGCATAAAGGGTTAACGTCACCATTCACCTTATTAAAGAGTGCGGCCTGTCGATCATGGGACTCTTTTGTTTGCCTGCTCAATGCTTGCTTTATAATTTCCCTTGGGGAGACATGTGCCAATTCGGTCAGAGGCTGATTTGTTACATCCTATATTGCGCCTTGTACCACCTTCATGATTACAAGATAAAGCATGGATCCTCCTGATTTGTTACATCCTATATGTTTTTAGCTTTTTTGCACCCTTCCACTAGTGATGATCGACTTTTCGATTTGAGTTGATTTGGTTCTGCGTTGCCCCATGTTGGTTTTATTGATGTGTATTTAGCTTTGTTCATGAATTCATTGGCAGTGACAAGCTCATGGGGCCAAGGAGTCATTTGCTCATTAGAGGGATTTGAACTCACGCACAAGATTGCAATGGTAATTCTCATAAGCAGACCAACCAAACCGCTTCTTGGCTCTTAGCTTCCAAATGTACATATAAGAAAAGAAAACTTCTCAAAGCAATTCAATAAAATGGTGATGGAGGGGAGGCAACACTATTGTGATCGGTGCCATCATGCATGGTGAAGGCCAACTTGGAGGAGCTTGTTTTTGTCAAGCGTGAAACAAGAGATTTTCAATCACGTACGCTTGCATCTTGACAGAGTACTGCACCTAGTGTTTAGGGGTTCTCATGGGGATAAATTATCTCTCTACACAAGATGTTGACATCTGCTCCCTAAACGTCGCACTGCCCACAAGGCCCTTGCACCAATATAGGGGTCTACTGGGAGATTGTATCTTTGTTATGGGTAATACACCACACCAGGGCTTCCCAAGAACATTTTTTCTAACAAAAGAAAATAAAGACACACGGTGGGCACACTTAATAATTCTTTTGGCTCATAGGTCAAATTTGAAGCATTTGCTGGTATTTATACTAAAAAATTTAATTTTTTACTAGTTTTCTTGAAGACAAGCTCAGAATGTACTCAAAATTTTTGCAATTTTAGCCAGTAAAGATACACTAGACCACAATTTTCTTCAAACGCTTCATTGCACTGGCCATTTGTGGCCCTAATGTATGGAAGCTAAGAGACAATTCACAAGGTTATTGATTTGCAAATGGCAGCAAAGCAATTTTAGTTTATTTGGTGTGAGAAACAAAGAGAACATGAACATATGATTTTTTAGATTTTTAAAAAATACTATTTTTAACCAAAAAGAGAGCATGTAGACTACGCCATGTTTATCATTTTTATGGTTTCCCTCCCACTTCACGCTTAAGAGGTGGAGAGAAAAGGAAATATTTCTCAATTAGCAACCAAAAATAGGACCCGCAACCAACCATGAATCATACATGCCACAAATCATTTGATCAGTGTGTAAATCTTTTTAAAAATAATATGGAAGCAAGGAGTTTTCTATGTTCCTTCATGTTTGTGCAAGGGGCTAGAGACAAAGATCGACTCAAATACATGTTCAAGACATGGAATGAAATGCAAGTAAGCTTTGATATTTGCTCGGATTTTAGTTCGCTCGAGAAATCTCGCTCGAGCTATGGTAAGACTCCTCACTATTGACCTTTTGAAGAGAGCTTCTGCCACCTAGAGCGGATGGACCTTCTAGCAACTTCTACGACGCGCACGACTACCCGACGAGCTTCAGACATGAGAGGTAGGCTCACCACCTTGAGCTTTTCACACATGTTTGTCGTTTTGTCGCGAAAACTAGTGTAGGGTTCACACACAAAGCGGGCGGTAGAGACCTACAAGTAGAGGCGGTGACCTAACGGCTAACCCAAAAGCAACGAGACTTCATCGGCAGCTTACCCTAGCATAGGAGACCAGTCTTGGATGTCCAAAGGCAGTAGAAAACCATCGGGAAAAACCCTAATTCCTAGAATCCCGCAAGAGGCCACCAAATGGGAAATCGGCGAAAAGGCGCCCAAATGCTACCAAAATTCATGGGTAGGAGCATCTCGACATGCCCGACAAGTCTTTGTGACCCACATGACCAACAAGTGACCCGAAGCGGCACTAAACTTTAGAAATGGCATCAGACACACAAAGCGTCAAATTGCTCTCGTTGCCAAACAGCATGCCAGTTTGCCACCAAACTCCACGAGTGGCTTTCCTAGACCATCAACAACCAAGTCCTATGGTGGTAGACCACCACAAATCATCGAAGACATGTAAACGCAACCACGGGTGCTTCTAGAGCGACAAATTGCCAAATGAAGCTTCGGTAAAGCCAAAGTCGACAAAAACCATACGGCGAAGATCCCCAACGGATCGGGAAGCTATGGAGACCAACATCAAGAAATTTCATCGTCGCCAAAAAGCACTCCAAAAGTCAGAAAACGGCTTGGAGGCTCTGAAGTCCACACACAGAGGGAGTTACTTTCTATCCATTTGACTTTTTTGTTGAAATTAGGCTTAAAAGGGACTCAGGGGGACTAAGGGCAGGCACTAGTGGCACAATCCATGAAAAAATCATCAGGAGACATCCTACGCGTAGGATGTCTCAAGGGCATTTCTAGGCACAGATCCCAACATTTTTCATCATACACATTTTTTGAATGACCTTTACATGCTATCCACCAAGTTTCATCACATTTGGACCAACATTGACCTCATATGCATGAAAAAACGCAAAGTTAGGGCATAGAGGCAATAATGGGCCATAGACCTACCAAATCTTGTCCAAATCACATGAAACTTGCACAACACATTCACAAGCACCTCACCAACCAATCTGCGTGGTCAGAAGCAAAAATTGGACATCAAGTGCTACTTGTTATGGACTTTCTACCCAATTTGTGACCTAAAGCCTGAATCAACCCAAAAAATCCACTTTTTGATATCCAAATCCATATCCAAGCACATAGCCATGTTCCATAAGCCATGCACTACCAGCATGTCAAGTATCAACTAATTCTGATGAAAAAAACATCCTACGCGTAGGATGTCTAAACGGAAAATTTTGGCCAGATTTGCACTGTGAGCACATGCACATTTTCACAAGTTCCTTTTAAGCTTTATTTTCAATTTTCAAGTCATTTGGATAGTTAAAACTCAGTTTCTCAGCTAATATGGAAAAAACGCTAACTTCGGACTACTGAGTGCAACAGGATCTATGGCAGCCGCGAAGTCACCGGCAAAGAAGAAAAGAATGACTATTAAGGATTACCTAGAAGAAGTGGAGCCCTTCGTCATACCAGAAGGAACACTAAAGCCCACCAGCACAATGGATCCAAGAAGATCTGTTAGAGTCCAACGACCTAAAGATCTACCAAGGAGTGTTCAAAGACACTGAAGGGAATGTGATCGAGCTACCAATGCTGCCGCAAGAACTCAATGAGTTTGTAAGAAGCAAGATGGCCGGGTACTTGGAGAAGATTGATCTCCACAGCTATTTTGAAGAAGTGCCGGCAGGGGTTGACATAAAGAGAGTCTGGGAGTTTGTGACGACCATCAAAGAAGACGGAGTGGCCAGAGTAACCAATCTACAAGGTAGGCCGTAAACATAAATAATCATCACTGAGCAAGTTGTAGTAGATGCACTAGACCTCTCCAACAAGGGGAATAGTGTAACTTTTTAAAAGAAGGGATGATGTCAAGGTGTACAATAAGAAGAAAGGAAACTACACTTTTGAAGATATTGCCAACCCAAGAGTGGCAATCATGAGTTAGTTGTACAACCAATACTTCCATATGTGCACGAAGCGGCCACAAAAGTACAGAATGCCGCCAGGTGTAATTACCACGACATTCACTTGGGCAATGATGAAGAGCACTCCAAAGATAATCAATTATGTAGTATATATACATGACAACCTAGTGAAGATGGGTAATAAGAAGCCAACGTATATTGTGCCAGGAGAACTAATCACTAAGGTGATTTATGGGGCATTGCACGCAAAAGGAAGATGGCCTGACCCCCCGTCTCACAGAACGACTGGCTGAGGCTAAAAGAAGACAAAGAAGATGAGCCACAAAGAGCACCAAGGGTTGCCACAAGACTGAAAAGACGGCTAGAGCCTGTTCAAGAAGAGCAGCCAGAACAAAAGAAAGGAACGAAAGAATTTGCCCAAGTGCCGGCAAAAGAGACAAAGTCACAAAAAGCGGCAAGACTAGAGCGGCTGATGGAGAGCTTCAGAGCAGAAAGAGCCCTTAAAGGCGATTTGAGTGAACTTTGGAAGCCGTCTCTAGAAGCAATATCGGGATCATCCCGAAGGGTGCAAAGGGATAGATTGGAAGATTACATCAAAAATTTTGAGATTCTTGATGCCGCATCAGAAAATATACCGCATGTACCTTTTACAGAAGAGGAAGTGGAGCAGGTATGGCAGAAACTGCTAGAAGAGCAAGAGAGCCAAGAGAGAGAAAGAAAAAAAAGGCAGACCGAGATCTAAAGAAAAAGCCTACATCTCTACCGGCCAGCCCACAGCCCTCACCACCTCCTAGCAGCCCTCCACAAGAAGATAAAGAGGCTGAAGACAAACCAGAAGAACGAGAAGAGGCCAAGCAAGAGCAGAGCCAGGAGCCGGACCCAAAGGAAGAGGCTAAGCCTCGAAGTGGGCAACAAGAGCCAAATGATTTATATAACACATTTTTGGACCTGCTAGCAGTAGGATACACGAAAGAAGAGGCTGCCACAATCGCATTCGCTTGGCAAGCCGCACAGGGCCTAAGGAACAAATGCAAAGCATCAGGTTAGTAGAACTAAAAGAGATGGCAACAGATACAGTGGACCTGCATCTGCCCTCCAACGACTGGGATGTGGTGATGACAAAGTTAACTGGGTTAAGAGCGCAGTCCATGGCCTCAAAAAGTGAGATGGCAGCTCTCAAGGCCACTGAAGTGAAGATAAAGCTGGAAGTAGGATCTCTACAAGGACAAAGTCAAAGGCATAAAGAGAGAGAAGCGGAGCTACAGGCCAGCCTAGCAAGGGCATTGCAAAGATGCCAGGAAATGGAGAAAGAAAATCAGGCAGCAGCACAAAGAATGCAAGGAGTTGAAGAGGAATGTAAGCAACTCAGCAATTCATTGATAGATGCCGAGAGGGAAAGGGATAACCTGACCCTACAGCTGGCTGAGGAATCTAAAGAAGTTGAAGCCATGCGAAACGCCAAAGAAAAGGAGGAGATAGATCAAGAAGCCAGCCAGGATGAGGTCCTTGAGCTCAAGGACCAGCTCAAAGTGAAAGATCAAACCATCCAGAGGCTGGGGGCATCTCTTGCCAGAGTTCGAGCTACTAGCTCGACTCACATCACTACAGAAAGCCAACTTTATGAAGAATAGATGCAAGAACTTCAGAAGGAGCTGACTCTAGAGAAAAAGCAAAGATTGATGATGGCAGAAGGGTCTATTGTTCTGCAAACACGAATGGAAGAAGAACAAAAAGCCATGCAAGAGCAGTTAGAAAGTATCAAAAGAAAGCTCGAGGAGGCGGAAAAGATAAACGCCAAATTGAACGACCTCCTCGTAAATATGGGCGAAGAAGCTGAAACAGAAAAACAGAACCTCCTAAAGCAGATTGAGGAGCTGAGAGGACAGCAAGCCGGAGAGCAAGAGGGCACAGGGCCAACAGCCAATGAAGGCATATATTTAGAAAATGTGGCAGATCCTATGGTGGACACACCTATGCAAGAGGAAATCCTAGAAGGATCCTCTAGTATAAGATTAAGAGATTGCATATAATTACAAACATGGAAGCCATTGGCCCCTTTAGACTCATCGGTACTCGATAACATTACAACGGCTTTGAACTTGTGGGATTATTCACAATAATAAAATGGGTTTGATTACAATCATTATGCTTGAAAAAATGTATGGAGTCCTGCTTGATGCCCTGCTTGATACTCTTCTTTTGCTCTTGTTAGCTAGCAACTAACATTCCCCCCCTCCTTGCCTGTGTCATCCGCAACACAACTACTTTGGGTACTAAGTAGTGGTCCGGGCTTTTGCATCACTGTTCTCTTTGCTTGATGCTCAAGACCTTGTTGGTACTTGATACTCAGATCTTTGTTTTTATTGGACATGAAATGCATGTTGATTGCATTCTTCAACTCCATTGTTGAATAGCTGACAAATCGAGGCCCGCATGTTTGTGATGACAAGGCCGAAGATCTTTGATCTGTAAGTGAAAAATCCCGTGTAGAATACTTCTTCAAATGTCTACATATAATATGATGGGAGAAACATGGCCCTTGTGTAGAATCCATGAAGGACTTCTTCAAATGGTTGACCAGAGAGATCATAGCATAGACCTTGTGTACCTTCGATGAAGGACATCCATGTGGCATCCATTTGTTCTTCTCTATGAAAGGTTTGTAAACAAGTGAGGAGCATCTTTGCAATCTTTACTAGCATAATGCATGCCAAATCTGGGATGCCCCAAAATAGCTGTATAGTCAAAGATAATGTCTCCACCATGTATGACTATGTCGGTTGGTTATTTGGAGGTGGTGAAAATTGGGGGTAGTTAAGCCAGGTTGGTCTTTTCTATTAGAGGATAGGGTGTTGTTGCCAATTTGACTCTTGGTACCGGGAATTGCACAGGATCCTGTTTGATCAAGGTCTTTTAAGCTCCATTAGATGCACTTTGCTCTTTGGTAGACCATCTCCTTTTGGACCACTATTGAGATACAACCATCTCTCCTTTTGGTCCCCTGATGAGATAGGTCTAAAAGCACATATCTATATCCTAACTCTTTTCCCATTTTTATCTTCTCATATTAAATGATCAATTTAAAATGAGAAAATTAATTGGTAAAGTTGGATATTAGATTTTATAACACCTTATATATATATATATATTTCCATCTTGCGTACACAAAATTGAATGAGAACTAGAATGACCTTTTAAGCTGAAAGGAAGGTCTATGTCCTCCTTGTCTATGAAAATAGTGGACCTACTAGCTCAGTGATGTTCTCAAATCCTTACCCACGGGCCAAGCCTCGAGTTGCAGCCTCTGAATGAGAAAATTAGATTTGAACTTATCTTGAACAATCTTTTTTCCTTTTGTGTTTCTTTGTCCCTTAAAAACTTAATCTCCAAAATGGTCTTATTAACATCTGATTTTGTTACAATTTTTTTAAACAAAAACTCAGTGGTGTGAGTGCTTTCAAGGAATCTCCTCTTGCTCTACCTTGCACTAAAACTTGTTCACCATTTGCGTTTTGAAAAGAAATAGTCTCTTTTGTAGGAAAGATGAGGGGACAAAATGTCATAGCATGGTTTCCATTTCATTTCCTAGAGAAGTTACTTCCATTTCCTCTTGCACAATTCCGAGAACTCCTTCTCAAGAATTCTTTTCCATTTTATATTTTCATTTGCTCTTGCACAATGTTTATGAGAACTTCTCCTTTCTGAGAGTTCCATGCCATTTTTAATTTTTCTTTTGTCTATATGTCACTTCTTTCTACAAAACCTCTACTCAAATCTTTATCTGGCCAAGGATAGAAACTACGCTTTGATACCAATTGTGAGGGCCATGCCAAGGACCATTGGCTGCACCATCTCCAAATGGATACACCACGATTCTTAATATCCCTCCCGCGTGACACTGACACCAAGACATGACTCCTCCTGCTCTTTGATGCCAACTCAAGGGGGTGATAACATTCACTTTTTTTGAAGATTATGCGTGTGAATGGGAGAGGGAAAAATGAAAAAAAAAATCTCGCTCCATATCAATCCCAAAAGCTTATGTACCAAGTTATGAAATGTAAGCAAAAAGACGAAGAAAGCTCACCCCCAATGCTCGCTTCGTATCAATCCCCAAATTGTGGGTTCTATAAAGAAGCCAACCTCTATCAAAAAGGCCATGACTAATCCAAAGTGAAAAGAAGCAATGTAGTTAGAGTATGATAATATAACAAAGAATATGGGATATAATAAATCGTCCACCAAAGAAGAAGGTCATTGGCACCAAATGGGTTTGCAAAGTCAAACACAAGGTTGATGGTTAGTTGGAGAAGTACAAAGCAAGGTTAATATCACAAGTGTTTTACGTGAGTGAAACCTTTGCTTTCACAACTTGAATGACCATTATTTGCCTTGTACTTGCTCTTGGTACTATCTTTTGTTGGATTGTTTTCCAAATGGATGTAATATCCACCTTTTTGAATGGACTTCTCAAGGAGGAGGTTTATGTAGAGTAGCCACCAAGGTTTGAATCACCCATTTAAAACGAAAGGTTTCAGGTTGAAAATTGCTTTATATGTCCTAAAGTAATCACCAAGAGCATGATATGTCAGGATAGATTTTCATAAAGCTTGGCTTTAAAAGGAGGAATCCCAATACTTGAGCAAGAACTTTCGAGCGGAAAAGAAACCGAGTGATCACATACAATGAAAAAGATTAGATGAAGAAAATAGTTGCTCTATAGAGGATAGTGTAGAAAAGTTAACATGTTCTATCTCAAATATTCTTAAATAGAAGAATCATACTCTTACTTTAATGCACACACACACACACACACACACACACACACACACACACACACACACACACACACACACACACACACACACACACATTGATACATAGTCACAAAATGTACTGGCAATGAGAGCATTGATACTAAATCCAAGAACCTTGTAATAAAAATAAACACATATGCAAAATGTACTAGCAATGAGAGCATTAAGACTAAATCCAAGAACCTTTCAATAGAAATAACTACAAAAACTTGTGCTGAGCATTAATACTATTTTGTAAAGAGATAAAAGAATGACTACTTTAGAAACCAAAGAAACACGACTACTCGCTCTATACTACATTTCATTAAGAAAAATCTCAAGCGATTCCTCTATCTTCCCTTTCCCCAACATTAAAATGTTTGGTTGCATCGTGTTCTCATGCCTACGTTGTCTGTCCTGCCTTGCTATACCCATACCCTGCAGCGCAAGCTTTTGAGTGCCTCCCTCACTTGAGTGCCTTTAGAAATCTGCTCTACTGTCATGCTCTGTGCCCGTGAGATGTTCTTCAGGTCTTTGCCTCTCTGCCACCTATGAGCCTACCTCATCCACTCCCTCTGGAGTTGCCCCGAGGCCGGCAACTTTGACTCCAAAACACTGAGAGACTATGGTGAGAGTCCCTGCCCAGATGCGATCGCGAGTGTCAACCCCTTCCTACGACAAGGTGAGAGAGGGAGGGAGGGAGACAATAGAGAGAGAGAATTATGAAAGTCTCGGCCCAAATACGCTATCAGGTGCCCACACTCGCCTATGATGGCAAGAGGGAACTGACTCACAGGCCGCATGTAACCAATGTGGCAAAGAGAGATTGGTGCCGCCTGCTAACCCTACAATAACAAATGGGGGGAGGACAATACCCATTCTTGGTGTCATTCTCTCTCCTATTATTCTTGGTGTCCAAGATTTTGCTACAAACTATAACCTTCCTTGTATGTAAGTACTAGACACAAAAAACCATAGTGGACACATATATGTATTGTGCTTCCATGCATTCCCTCACTTCTTGGGAGATAAATTATTGCCCCTAGTGGATAGACATATCAAAAGGTTATGTTCATGCCTGATGAGTTGCAGCTACCTCTTTCATTGACATGTCAAAAGGTCATGTTCATGCCCAATGAGTTGCAACTACCTCTTCCATAGGTTTCATTGACATGTTACCTCTTCCATATGTTCATTGCCATTTTATGCCCTTGGTGGAAAGACATGTCAAAAGGTCGTGTTCATGCTGATGAGTTGGAGCTACTTCACTATGCCACAATGTGATTCTACTTTGCTTCATTATAATAATAACTCCTCGCATAGTTATTGCTAGGGAGTGATTTTATATCATCCAACTTGTGGAGACTCTTGTGCATTTTCTATTCTCTTTGCATGATTCTTGATGCATGGTTATTTGTGGAAAATGCATTGCTATAATGATTGAATTTACAATGAGTGTGCACCACTTGGCTTGGATCCCCATTTATGAGCAAATGACTCAAGCACGCTTTGATGGATCTTTGTACATTCATTGTGGCAGGACTATTTTGTGGGTTAGTAACCTCATTTTTAAATTTTTTTTCTTTTGATGGATAACACTTGACTTCCACTGTTGTGCCTCATTCGGATCTTTATATAGAAGATCATAATCTGGATGTCATCCATCTTGTGTACTCAACCTTGGGAAACTTTTGCTGGCTCTTATTCATACCCTCTCTACAGAGATTGACTCAAATGCATGTTCAAGGCATCAAACAAAATGCAAGTAAGCAAAACATTAAGAGCATACATAGCACAACATGGGTAGATTCCATTTTGATATTCGCTTGAGTTTTAGTTTTCTCTAGAAATCTTACTTGGGCTATGGTAAGACTTCTTTTAAAGATGTGCTTCTAATGCAAATTTGTATGTACTAAGAGAGAATGGAAAGCAAGTTATTGCTATATTGTATGTAAATGACTTAATTATCATAGGTAATCGTGAAGATCTCATTCAAAAACTTGGAAGAGTTTGAGCTCCGAGTTTGAAATGACAAACTTGGGACTTTTACATTATTGTTTGGGGATTAAGGTTTGGCAATCCACAAAGGGCATCTTCATCTCTCAACAAAAGTACGCAATAGAAATTCTAGAAGCATTTGGGATGATTCATTTTAAATCTGTGACAGCTCCAATGGAGGTGAATGTAAACTCTCCATGGAAGATTCTTCTCCCTTAGTCGACATCAAGAAGTACAAGAAATGCGTGGGACATTTGATTTTCTTGTGTAATACTAAACGAGACACTTGTTTTGCAGTTGGTGTTTCTAGTAGGTTTTCCAACCAGCTTAGGGAATCTCATTGGAAGGTAGACATTCATGTGCTAAAGTATATTAAAGGTACTTTGTGCCATGGCATTATCCATGTCATTGACAAAAATACTCTAAGTGGGTATTGTGACTTTGATTGGGAAGGTGATTGTGATTCTAGAAAGTTAGTTTATGGATATTGTTTCTCACTTGGTTCTAGAGTTGTTTCTTGGATTATCAAGAAGCATCCAACCATCATTCTTTCTTTGATGGAAGCAGAATATAAATTTGCTTATTTTGCAGTTTGTGAAGCATTTTGGCTCAAGGGAGTTCCCATGGACTTAGGTTTTCCTGTTGATTTAGAAGCAACACTTCAATGTGACAACCAGAGTTGCATGGTGATTGCTAAGAACCATGTCTTCCATGCATGCAAAGATCATATTGAGGTTCAATATCATAATCTTTGAGAGCTTATTGAGGATGAGATTGTGGAGCTAGAGTATTGTCCTACTGAAAATAATTGTGTAGCTATCTTCACCAAAACTCTTGGGAAAGATCAACTCTACTTTGACACCTTCATCAACTAGGAGTTGGTGCACGGCTAACACAAAGCATCTTTGGGTATTTATGAGGAGGGGTGTTAGTATACCTCTAATTCCCACTCGTCAATTTTGCCCACCATAATGTATGTTGCATATTTTAGAAGGCCCCTATATGAGGAGAATCCAATAGTGCACATATATTTGGTGGATTTTAGCTTACACGATGTTGATGAGGTCTTTATTTGTGATCGTGGTTGGTACAAAGCAAATTGTTTGCCCATCATGCGTGAGAAATCACTTGACAAAAAAGTGGAATTCATGTCCATTATTGAGCTATTATGGCTAGATGTTGGAATATATGGCTAAACAATGGTCAAAAGTGACCCAAAAACGGTCATTCGGTGGCCGATAGTGAATGGTTGGTGGGTGGCAATCATCAACCGGTAGGAAACTTCTAGGTGGACTTGGCTACACATGGGTGCATGGATGATTGTCTCTCATGAGAGAGGGAAACCCATAGAGGCTCCTTCACATCTATATAAGGAGTCCATCTCCATGTACCATTGTACATCCCACATTGAAGGGAATCCATATTGAAGGATAACAAGCCCCTTGTATGCATGTCTACTTGCTCTAGTTAATATCACCATTTAAGCTTCACAAGTGCATGGGTGGATGACCCCTTGGATGTCCATCATATGGAAGACTTAGAGTGCCTCTTACACAATGCCTCCAAAAGTAAAAAAAAGAAAATCTTTGAGAAACAAAGCACACCATGTCTCCAATATATTTTCCATTTGAAGCATAGAGACAACCAAGTTCCACCACTTGTACAAGCTAGACATTGAGCATTGATACAAGGTCCAATAATTATCCAATAGGATGCATTAATGCAACAAGGTTAGCCTAACCTCTTGGTCCATCTATGTTCTTGTAGACTAGGGCCCTAGGATAAGTTTCAAAGTCATCAATGTAGTAAAAAATTAGACATAGGACATTGATATAATTCTCCACCACATGTGCAACTTATCCTCTCTAATAACATGGGTGCTTTGATCTCAAGTTTCACCACATGCTTAACATATACTCTATTGTAGCATGTTCAAAGTCATCACTATAGTAAAAAATTAGGCATAGGACATTGGTATAATTCTCCACCACATGTGCAACTTATCCTCTCTAATAACATGGGTGCTTTGATCTCAAGTTTCAACACATATTCAACATATACTCTTTTGTATCATAGAGATTTTGGTTTTTAGGTCCACCACTTGTCCAAACTTGGCTTGTTGATGTATGAAGATAATCAAGGGTCCACCAGTTTCCAAGCTAGGCTTATAACACAATTTCAAGGTCCAACACATGCACAACATATGAGGGGCTATAGCATGCAAGGACTTCCTTCAAGGTCTACCATCTCCTCTCCACCACTTGTCCAACCAAGGTCCCATTGAAGCATGGAGAGAAGCAAGATCCACCACCCAAGCTAGTACTTTTTTCCACCACTTTGAAAATCCATGATATGTTGTGCATGGATTTTTTTTTCAAGGTCCACCTCTTGTCCAAGATAGGTTCCATTGAAACATGGAAATAAATAAATCTCCACCACTTGTATAAGCTAAGCTCCATTGAAACATGGAGAGAGCGAGCGCTACCACTTGTCCAAGCTAGGTTCCATTGAAACATGAAAAACCCATGATATGTTGGGCATAAGTGGTTTTGTTTCAAGGTGCACCACTTTTTTAATCTAGATTTCTTTGCAACATTTAGAGAGGTAGAGCTCCACCACTTGTCCGAGTTAGGATCCACTGAAACATGGAGAGAAGCAAGTTTCACCACTTGTCCAACCTTGGCTTGATGTATGGAGATAATCAAGGTTCCACCACTTCTCCAAGATAATCATATAAAAGAATTGCAAGGTCCACCATGTGTATAGTCTATGATGGTTGTAACAAGAGAGGTTTCATTTCAAGGTTGAACACTTATCCACATCCACTTGTCTAACCTCGGCTTCATTGAACCATAGAGAAAAGCAAGGTCTACCACAAATCTAAGCTAGAATCCTTTGAAGCATGAAGAGAAGCAACACTAGATTTCCTAAATATTCATGAGGGAATCTCCACAAAGCCCATGATTTGTCAACATATCCTATGCTGTAGCATGTAGAGTTTGATACACGTTGTACATACATAGGCCACTTGGGCCACGTTGGCCTTCAAGTGGGAGATTTTTTGGGTTCAGTCCACCTAGCCGAATGCCCACATCCATTTCTAACCCATCTAACCTTATTCTTTAATACCTAATAGAATAAGAAGCGGTGAGGGATTCATTATCCTCACTCAGTGCTCCACCTAAACTTTGTGTTCCTACTTCTCCCCTTCCCTACATGAGCACACACATGCATCTCACAGCTATCTTATTTGGATATGGCAAAATGCTCTTCAAGCACTAGGCTTTATGAACCAAGGGTGTGATGGATTTCTTCAAAGCCACAATTGAATACTCTATGAATTTTTCAAGAATGCATATCACTTATGTGTTAAGTGTGGATGCAAATTCTTGGACAATAGGGCTCCATATGAGTCAAGTATTATGTGGTCGGACACGTGGTTTGGTATATTCTTAACCATCTCGAGTTAAGCTTTCTTGACAAACCTGTAGAATTCCATCTTTCTTTTGTTCTTGGATTGGGAGCCATGCTCGGCATTGCTCGTATTGCATTCATGCATTTTAGAAATATGATGCTCAAGTATTCAAGGAAATAAAGGTTGATGAACTAGGAAATTTTTTGGCTTCCTATAGTAGCTTCTCTCTCTTTGAAGAGACCTAAGTATATTCATCTAATTCTAACTTTTTGAGAGGTAGCAAGAAGATTTACTAAAGGAAGAGGGAGAATTCCTTTGATTAGGCAGCTAATTGACTTATAAACTCTTATAGGTCTTGTTAAGCTTCTCTAGAAGAAGGATACTTGACCGTAATGAGGGTCCAAGTAGCCTCGTCTATGTCCATTGCCTTTTTTTCAACAGCCTTTTTGATGTATAGACACTTAAACTTATCTTTGATGAAGTCTTTGATACTGAATTTGACAATCATCACTTTCTTGAAAATGTTTTGTTTGGTTGTAAGTATTTGGGACCTATCAAAAATATCTTTTGTAGAAAGTTTTACTAAAAGGTATGATTGTTCTCCTCATTTTTATAACAATCACAATGGATTTTGTAAAGATTGGGGAGTATTGGATGTCATTTATGTACCATGGATCCTAATTTTAATGAAAAGGGATTTATCATAACCTTGGTTTCCCTAAAGAATCTCTTAACCCTCACCTAGCATTGATGTACCATGGATCCTAATTTTAATGAAAAGGGATTTATCATAACCTTGGTTTCCCTAAAGAATCTCTTAACCCTCACCTAGCATTGATTGCATTTATTAATCTCTTTGCTAATTTAATAGAACTACTCCAACTAAAGGAAAATTTCAAACATGACATCTCACATTATTTGTGATATCTTCTCTCATAAAATTAACAAGATTCCACACTATTGGCTTGTCCAAGATACTTACTGGGTAACATTTTTCTCTATGTTGCAAATACAAAAATGGACTAGGAAATACTATATTTCAAGGATAGATAAGGCTCCAAAAAATTTCATCTTTCTTATGTCAAAGGCTTATTTGCTTACTAGCCAAAGTAAGACTCAATGACTCTAAGTTTTGTCACCTTAACCACGTGATTCTCTCTCTTACTACTCAATTATAAGAAGAACTAGCCATCTTAGTGCATCACACCCCCCTACAAAAACGCCTCGTTCTTTTTCCCATCTATAAAATACATAAATATAAATTTTGGTGGATCTCAAATGCACCCAATTGCATCTTTAAAAGCATCGCTAGAAGAGCTTATTGAGCTAGCCTATTATTCCTATCATTCTAAGAGAGAGGAGGGGTATAAAAAAACATCCTTAGTTTGGGAACCTAAATGGATAAAGACTTCCAAAAAATATGCACTTCTTCATTTAAATTAGTATGATTTAGAAAAACTAATCATGCTTAACCATAACATAATACAATCAGGTAGCTCTCTATTTAAAGAACCACAATAGGATTCTCATATTCACCTACAAATCTATATCTTGCCTTCTTTAAGTATAATTGGTATCAAAAATATCTATCCTCTGTTTTGAGACAATCTAGGTAGATTTGGTCAAGTTTTGTCACAAACATAGGGTTATAAATACATATTCACACTAAGCCTTGGTTCTTTGAAACTCAACCTAACTTTGTCACTACTTCCTTGTTGTAATATACTTATGAACCTGCATATGCTAGAGCGTGACTTGATGGTTATTTTTAAATAACTTTCTCTCCTATGTTGGACTACCCCCTTGGGACATCCTTGGACTCTTGTCAATCTTATTTTCCTTGGTGGGAAGATCCATTAACAAAAGGATGGCCACTTGACGGGCATTCAATGCTCTCTCTCTCTCTCTCTCTCTCTCTCTCTCTCTCTCTCTCTCTCTCTCTCTCTCTCTCTCCTCCCCCCCCCCCCCCCCCCCCCCCCAAAAAAAAAAAGCTTCAGGTGTGTTATCTCCCCCTTTATGTATATCGAATCGACATTGCAACCTCACCATCCTTGCCCTCTTCTAATCAACCGACCGACACTCATCCCTACTAATCGGATCCACCCTGGTTGGCAATATTTATCTTATGATTGTAGATTCTTCATGATTCATGGATGGGATTGAGAATATCCTTCATCATACCTCTCTCTCTTGTATTGACATGCCTCCCAAACACATGAAGGGAATGCCTCCTTGCGTAGTGGGTCAACTCTCTCTCTCTCTCTCTCTCTCTCTCTCTCTCTCTCTCTCTCTCTCTCTCTCTCTCTCTCTCTCTCTCTCTCTCTCTCTCTCTCTCTCTCTCTCTCTCTGGCGCACACACATATCACCATGCGAGCGCGTACACATATAGGTACAAATCATAAGCTAAAAAAAACTTTGGATAATCCAAGGATGGCATTACATGTATATGAAAACATCTTATGATCTTTGCACCATGGATGAAACCAATAGACATATCTTCATTAGATCGAGCTTTTGCAACATTTTGATCGGCATATAGATTGGTGCTTGTGCACCTTACTCAGTACATGTAGCTTTTTTACTTGCAGGTTTCTCTGGTTTGTAACACTTTTCAATGCTTGTGGGTTCTTGCTTTGAGTTCACCGATTGCGATAACTCTAAAACACATTGATAGCAGAGTAATAATAGCATTGCTTTTTCTCATACGAATTGGAGAAAGAGTTCGAGGTTTATGTTTTGACCTCCAATCAAAACCTACTCCGCTAAAATAAAATGACCACTGATGTTTTTAATAATTGCTCATCCTGATCTATACAGTCATGTCTACATATGAGGATCATTCTAGTTCTGGCCTTGAATAATATGGATAGCTGCATAATATTGAGTATAACAGATATGTTGTGAACCCTTGATCAGGATATGGTAATGACTGAATGTTTTGAAAACATGATCTATATATAAACATCATGCCTTCAACCTCAGGTGAGGGTCTCTGCAAAGATGGCAGTAAATGGATTCAACTAACATAAAATCTAGAACAAGGTTTTATTGCATGAGCAAGGATTGAGACACAAAATTGCATGAGCATAGTTTGAGACAAAAAATTTAAGCTTTGTTTTGGTATTGATTTATTTAGTCTTACATAATTAAAGTTGATATTGGCAACACATCTGTACAATTGAAATGTTTTACAGGGTTGTTGTCAACACAAGGTTAACAGTTCTAGGTATAAGTGGAATATCTTTAACGATATTTGAGGTCATCTACCGTGTTGTTGGTGGCATTTCACCGAAGTGCAACGCTATTGGTGAGGTGATTTGATACAAATTTGACCATTTAACATTTAGGAAAGTCTTAGTCATGAAAATAATTGTCTAATTGACTAACCCACACCAAAACAGTACTAGCATCTTTAGTGCCATCAAAATTTCTGAAAGTGAAATCATTTTTTCTTAGCTGTAACTTTGTAGGTGATTGCTTAATCCACGTGTGCATCACATAGACGAGGTTGAGGTCGGTGAGAAGTTGAGTAGGTTGGTATGTGAGAGATTTAAATTTGTCACGTCCAAACTAACTTTTCCTAGTTGTAGGTGGCAATCAATAAAGAAAACCACAAAATAATGAGTCACGTCCTTAAGATTTTCAAAAAAAATTCAATGAACTTTGGTAAATAGGGTCAGACTTTGGAAATGTTTAGAGCTGAACATCAACCCAAGTACCTCAAAAGGTGAAGCTCTACTCTTATAGCCTCATATTGCAACAAAATGTGTGTTGATCCACTACTCTCACCATGGAGACTACCTCCAATTAAATCATATTCATGGCATACTCCCTCTAAAGCCTCACACCCTACAACATAGCGTTATCACTAGAGGACAATCCAATAGTTTTCAAATGTACACCATGCATACGTGGACCATACCTAGCGATTGATCTTACACACCTATTGCATTGAAGCTATTGTAGCTATAGAAAAAACTATGCAAAGTTTCATAAACTCATATAACTAGCACATTTAGAGCATGCCAATACCATGGGTTAGACTCCTAGGTCATATGTGTTTGAGTTCCTATAAGAGGGATATGCAAAAAATGTAATCAAAGCCCAAAAAACAAAAAAACAAGCTGCATCATATATTTCAACCTGCTTTTTCTCTTCCCATACTCACAAAAAACTCAATCTTCAATCTCTACACAAGCTTAAATTGCACCCTCAAGCTTACATTTATACTCTGATAACTCCGAGTGCAACATTCTATGTGCACACAATCTCCAAAGATGGATCGTCGACGAACATCAAGCCAATGACTTTGATATTCCTTGAAAGGAGCAAAAGCGGGCACAAGAGGAGAAGGAGAGATAAGAGAGAGGGCCAAAATTTGTAGACAAAGCTCCAATGGGAGATCTCTTATTCCTTAGTATACTACTAAAGCATGAATACACTATGTGTGTATATGCAATGGGCATGTGTGTGTGCGTGTGTCCAACTTGCCAACTAGCCACTTGGCCTTTTAACGAGAGAGAGAGAGAGAGAGAGAGAGAGAGAGAGAGAGAGAGAGAGAGAGAGAGAGAGAGAGAGAGAGAGAGAGAGAGAGAGAGAGAGAGAGAGAGAGAGAGAGAGAGAGAGAGAGAGAGCGAGAGCTTTTTGTCCCCAAAATTGCTTCCCCATTGTTATCTACTTGATGATTTATCTATTTATCTATTTATTTATGTATATAGATTGTATAGATTGAGTATATAGAGAAGTGTGTGACCCATTCTTAATGCATACACTCCAATAGATGATGCTCTTGACATGAATTCCTTTGAGAATCCTTGTTCTTCTGTGAATAATCCAAACAAATTATAGTTTCATCATGAAGTTGCTTGCCCATGGATCATGGTAACGTCTTGCATATTGCTACATCCCTTCATGATGCAAGATAAACCCTCTCTGCACTCTTTCAAAATAGCATAGCATTACTCGGACCTATACCTCCGCCTATTGGCATATCTTACACTCAATGGACCCATGAGAGAAAAGTTTTAGACATGAGGTTTATGAAACTTTTTGAGCCTTTGTGATGAATAGGACACACCTGGCATACACGTTGGCCAAAGCAATGTCGACATTATGTTTTTTCCAAAGTGCTATCCTTAATCAACAATGTGATCCATGAACGTGCGTTCTTGTGTAACCTTCTTGTCAAATCAGCATGGTTTTATAACTAAAATTCAAGGCAGAGTAGTGTTAGGCATGCATGCCCTCTAGTCAATGCACTTTTCAAACATGAAATTTACATAAATTGCAACAAGGCCCTTTTTTGTTGTGTGGATGGACTATAGTTGGCATATATGTAAGCCAAAGAACTCCATGCACATGGCATTTTTTTGTTAGACCTACACCCTATCATTAATGAATATCTCTACTAGGCATTGTATTTTCTGTTCTACCTTAGCCATACTCCACACTACATTTCGATGCATAGGGCTTCTAGAGGGTTATCTTTGTCCTCTTGGTTTTCTCTCGTCTCGCAGTGGTGCATTGCTTGTTACCAATCAAGAACCCCCCCAATCTTGTCTTATTGTTAGCAATCTCCACAAGAATTCTATGCATATAGTGCTTAGACATTTGGAGCTTTGTCATGGGAACTTCGGTGTTGGTGAGAGAGTAGGCGCTTATGGTGGTCTCAATGAGCTCGATGTTTTCCCAAGGTCTTAGCTTGCATTGCCGTCATGAGACGTCTGCCCCTGATTGTCCACTATTGTGTGTTGACTTAGCCTACCCTTGTTGGCACCATCCGACCCTCATCTCCCCCACATACCTAAGTTAGAGTCTAGCCATAAAATGCATATTTCCATGCTTGTACCTACAAGAGCTCTCTCTCTCTCTCTCTCTCTCTCTCTCTCTCTCTCTCTCTCTCTCTCTCTCTCTCTCTCTCTCTCTCTCTCTCTCTCTCTCTCTCTCTCTCTCTCTCTCCGGATAGTTTCAAATGACGTTAAAACTCTCTTCTTCTCGGGGGTGGGCGTGTGTGTGTGCACATGCGCTAATGAAAAGAGGAAAATGGTATAACCTTTCTATCACCCAAGTGTGGTAGATTGGTTATGCCATTTCCCTCTTGAATAACCGGTCTTGAGTTCAACTCTCCTCGTCGGCTAGATCTTTAAGGTCTCGTGGGATAGTTTCCTACAACGTTAAAACTCTCTTCTTCTTCTTCTTCCCTCCCCCAACCCCCCCCAATGTCGCCTCTAGCTAAAAGGGGAGAAAAGTGGATTGAAGGGAAGCAATGGAGCTAGTCAAAGCATGTTTGAGTTGCATTATATGTCCCTGGTTGTCTTGAGGTTCATGCACACTAAGATCACAACAAAGAACATCAAATGTAATGATTTTACAAACTTTTAATGTGTTGGTCACTCCACATTTGGCTGTATGCCGTTTGGATGAGAGAGGAATGAAATGAAATGAAATGATATATTAACGTCTTCAAAAGGCCAAATGACCTATGAGACCATCAGATACAAAGTGGTGAATCTAATACAATGTCTGGAGTACAAGTACAAAAAGTACTGAATGTAAAATGTGAAAAATGAAAAATGAAGTGTGAAGTGTGAAATGTAGAATAGGCCATCAATGACACTTTGGGTGTCGTGCTAAATGCCTATGATCCTCTGTTGGAGTCTCCGTCGATGGAGTGTGCTCCTGTGTCTCGGCCGCGGTCGTCTCGATTACCCGAGCTCAGTCGCCCTGTCAATGAGGGCGCCTCTGGTATGAATGTGGGTACAACCTTGTGCTGGTGGTTGGTCTCTTGGCTCCCTTGATCCAAAGAAATCTGTGGTCTTTCTCTGTGACTGTCGTACTCCATGTCTCCTCAGCAGACTATCTCTATGTCGATGTAGCTCAAGTAGATATAAGCCAAGGCATCTCTGATCCTGATACCTCATGACTCTATCTAGGGGTCCAAAACCCTCCATGAATAAGCAATGGAAGCGCCTTCGTATCTCATAATACACAGTGCAGTGGCATATGTAGTGTAGCTCTGTCTCTTGCTCTCTATTGCATAGTTGGCATATCCTATACTCTGGTGGTATCCCTCTGAATCTACCCATCTCACAAAGTGGTGAATCTAACACAATGTCTGAAGTACAAGTACAAAAAGTACTGAATGTAAAATGTGAAAAATGAAGTGTGAAATGTGAAATGTAGAATAGGCCCTCAATGACACTTTGGGTGTCGTGCTAGAATGCCTATGATCCTCTGCTGGAGTCTCCGTCAATGGAGTGTGCTCCTGTGTCTCGGCCGTGGTCGTCTCGATCTCCCGAGCTCAGTCGCCCTGTCAATGAGGGTGCCTCTGGTATGATGTGCGTACAACTTTGTGCTGGTGGTTGGTCTCCTGGCTCCCTATACTCCGGTGGTATCCCTCTGAATCTACCCGTCTCACAAAGTGGTGAATCTAATACAATGTCTGAAGTACAAGTACAAAAAGTAATGAATGTAAAATGTGAAATGTAGAATAGGCCCTCAATGACACTCTGGGTGTCGTGCTAGAATGCCTCTGATACTCTGTTGGAGTCTCCGTCGATGGAGTGTGCTCCTGTGTCTCAATCGTGGTCGTCCCGAGCTCAGTCGCCTGTCAATGAGGGTGCCTCTGATATGAATGTGGGTACAACTCTGTGCTGGTGGTTGGTCTCTTGGCTCCCTCGATCCAAAGAAATCTATAATCTGTCTGTGTGACTGTCGTACTCCATGTCTCCTCAACAGACTATCTCTATGTCGATGTAGCTCAAGTAGATATAAGCCAAGGCATCTCTAATCCTGATACCTCACGACTCTATCTAGGGGTCCAAAACCCTCCCTGAATAAGCAATGGAAGCGCCCTCCTATCTCATAATACACAGTGCAGTGGCATATGTAGTGTAGCTCTGTCTCTGGCTCTCTATCGCATAGTTGGCATATCCTATACTCCGGTGGTATCCCTTTGAATCTACCCGTTGTGAGAGAGAGAGAGAGAGAGAGAGAGAGAGAGAGAGAGAGAGAGACAATTGGGCTCCAACATCATCGGCCTGCTCTTGTTGTGTGATGTTGGGTGTGCACCCCTGATTGTTCTGGCTCTTCTCAAGCAGTCAGTTGCACCTCCTGAATGTTTGTATGCAATTTCTATGTAGGTTGTGTGAGTGTGCTCATTACCTTTCGTATCAAAGCACAACTTTTGTGCGAGCTACGTGAGTGTGCATGAGAGAGAGAGAGAGAGAGAGAGAGAGAGAGAGAGAGGTCATCGTTTATAATTATGTATCTCAAGCTACTTGGTGTCACAACTTTGCCCACTCGCACGCCTAAGTGCGTACAGCGATAGGCACTCCCACATATTGTCCGAATTGGGCTGCTTGAGATTTAAAAAAGAGTGCAACACAAGCTAGAATCTCCAAGACAAGTAATTCGCAATAATGTTAGCGAGAAGAAATGTCAGCAAGATTTGGAGCCTTCTTCGTTCACTAAAAACAATGCCACAAACATTCAAGCTCTCCATTAGCTTTAGTTCATCTTCAAAAAATTCTTTTTCTCACTTGTTTGATAGTGATGAACGTTTCTCTTGTGCTCCATTTATGCAGCCCTTATGAGTAGGTCTTGACAATTTCGAACAAACAAAAATCAACATGACCTTGCAATGAGAGGTTTTTGTTCTTATGGTGATCCAAGAAAGTAGCAATACCTTACAAGTTTTATTGGCATGAACACTTGCTACCGTAGCTCACATCGGTTGAAAATTTGCCTCGCAAGGGATCTTTCTTACTTATCAAAACAAGCAATTATGTCCATGATGACAGAGGAGATGCTTAGTTTAGCTCCATATAATAAGCCTTGTTGTATTCATTTTCAATCAATCTACTTACCAATTTGTATCGACACTACTCGACTTTCCGTTAAGTGATTAATCTTGTGGTGTGTCATTACTCATAGCCCTAAGATTTTAGCTCATTTTCCTCATGTAACTATAATTCTTTTCTAAAACCTCCCATACAAATGATGAAGCCTGCCATTTGTATTCAGGGTTGTGCAATGATGTGATGATAATCCATAGAGCTTGCTCATCCTTTGTTTCCTTTTGTGCACTCATGAATTGTGTTTGTGTTTGTGCAATGTCATTTGAAGAGGGACCGATAATAACTGGCGTAACTATGCCTCATAATTGCTTCTTCATTAGGTAACACTTGAGCTTAGTTTGTCAGGTGTGAAACCTATCTCCCTTAAATATCACAACATTGTGGTACAAAGGGATCTTCACCAATGAGACTCTTTCTCAATGTCTATCCTCTTTACAAATTACACCACCAAGATGAAATCATCCCGATAGATGCATATGAGAAAATACATTGCAATCTATCTTTGCTTATGATAAGATTTTGAAGTTGATTTAGATGTGTGTGTGTGTGTGTGTGTGTGTGAGAGAGAGAGAGAGAGAGAGAGAGAGAGAGAGTTGAAGGATTTCCCTTTGACTTAAAGAACCACTTGTTCGCTCAAACTTCCTTTGCTTGAAGCTTTAGAAGAATCTTTTTAAGCCTTTAGGTCTCAACCTATCGTGTGAAAACTAGCTCTAAACAGAAGATGGCTTTGTTTTTTGTACCATGAGAACGCTCTCCTTAGAGGAGAAAAGAGATTGACAATATGGATGTGTGAATCCTCCTTTTGAAGGGGTCTAGGATCTCCTTGGGTGAGAACTGCTTGCAAGAACAATCCCTAATGGACCTGACTAAGCCAGTAAGACAAGTTTGAAGGCATGATTCATGTCCAAATTCAAGGACTTGTCAAAGAGTTGGTAGCGAGTGAAACTCGTCCAACGAGCCCGCCTAGAGATTATAGGCCTAATCAAAGATCTTTTGAGGTTTACTAAGATTTCTCCACAAAAGCCAAATTGAGTATCGACCACATGAACTCCTCGCACCAAAGATAGACTATCCAAGCTAGCCAGGTGGCCATGTCCCACTTCTTGTAGCTCGTCCAACGAGCCCACTTGGGGAATATTAGCCCAGTTGATGATCTTTCGGGTTCACTCAAATTTCTCCACAAAGATGGGACTATCCAAGCTAGCCAAGTGGACACGTGCTACTTGTAGGGGATTGCCTTTGAAATGAGATTTCATTCTCTACTTAATAGATACACCTAAAAATAGTGTACGATTAAGCTCTTGATTGAATGAGCTAAACATATATAAATGCAAACATTAGGGGTGCAAATGAAAGCTTGCAACAAAGGCTATGAGCTAAAGATTCCACAACACAAAGTACTCATTTTTTGTTATGAGAAAATTATGCAACAAATTGCCCCAAAAATGGACATACTTTGGCAACTAGAAAACCCTAAAGATCAATTGCTAAATGCTAGTTAGCCTCCTAATCAACTAGGACAATAGTGACTCGAGAGTAGAACATGCTCACACTAACTTAGAGTACTAATCATGCATATGCATGTAAAGTGATTACTACTAGATTAGGACTAGTTAGCTAAGCATAATAATCCCCTTCAAGCTTTGATACCATTTGTAAGGATTAAGAAGGTGAGAGAGTGTTGCATTCATGTTAATGACATGCTAACCACAAGCTTAATCAGTTAACGAAAATTAGAGTGCAGACATAAAATGATAGCCAAATTGATTGAAAATGAGTACAAAAAAGCTCATTATATAGAGCTAAACTAAGCACCTCCTTTGGCATCATGGATGACATCATACAAGGCTCAAGATCAACCCAAATCCACTAGAGATGCTATGCAAATGCCTTCCAATAGCAGGCAAAAGAGCAGTTAAAGATCATGCCTGCCACAGAATAAATGAAGATCAGACCCATTTACTGGTAACATAAGCTATAAGAAATGGTTACTCTTGTGTGCCACATCCTCTATGTGGACTACAAGTGGAGAGTGTGAGATGTCAAATAGTGACTGTCCAATCACCGAATGGCCACCCCAAGTTGATAAGGTTACGAGTAAAAGATACATCTCTGGTTGTGAAGGTTATTTATCAGGGAGGATCCACGCTAACGTTAGTAAAAGATTCGTGTCATCAGAGGCTTCTTTACTCTTTTATTTGGAGCCCAGCGGCCGGTTGTTCATGAGAGCTTGTCACAATGGCTTCCCAAGTACACTTGAGCAATGTCTTGTAGGCATTGTGATTCCCAGATTAGCTTCAACATGGAATCCTTCTGCAATTTTGTATCCTCTGCCTGCCTAGCTGAAATGTTGCACACATTCAAACTTTCTCGCAAATTTGAACAATCTGTGGGCACCTGAATGAATAAAAGCCTGCTCTGATTTTCGTCCTCAATGGTACAAACACCTTTAGACATGTTTAGATTTTCTACCTCCAAGGAAGCACCCCAGAGAGGCAATTGGGAGACTTTAAAATCCCTTTACAGTGCCTCTTTCTTCCATCATCATTGTCTAAGTTTTCTTCTGCTGCCCAAGATTGCTTCTCTCTCACTGGATGAGTGGAGTTTGTAGTGCTCTCATCATCATCGAGCTCAAGGACAGATAAGGATTGACTTCTTGTTGATGACAGAGAATTCATATCACTGCTTCCTGAGCTGTTGGCTTTTGTACATTGCTGTTTGAGGGATTCACTTTCAGTTGATACATGGACTCCCTCCCTACCAAAGAAAAAGATTTGAATAGCTCAAACCGATATATGTAGGTTCTAGAAGGATAACAGATATATTTTCAGCTTTACCTTAGCGAGTGAGATTTGACACAGAGCCTCTCCTTCCTCCTCAGACAGTCTTCAAGCCACGAGTGTCTGACAATGTTGATGTGAGGCGATTCTGATAGGACTTTCTTGGACTGCTTCAAACTACAGAAACATTGAGCTAACAAATGAGAAAGGTTACCAACTTGGCAATCTTGCATATACTGTTTCATGCAGTTAGTCGAATACGAATACAAATAACTCAGCCTTGGATCTTTTTGCAGAAGAACGATTCTCAGTAAACAATCACGAGGACCACAGACTATTCACTGAACTGCTGTGTTAAAGCATCTTCTGTGCGATTCACATCTGTACTACACAGAATAATATCATTACACTGTTTCTTCTCTTGAGAGTTTTAATTGAACCGAGAACCATGAAAACATACTTGACTGCAGGTCAACCTTCCTTCAAAACACACAATGTTGCAACTGGATCTTGTGTACAAGTACAAACTCAGATGCCCTTCGTGTCCCCCCCACCCCAGTGAACAAAGACTAAAGCAAGTAATGTTGATGATTGAGAAGCATTGCCCATGTGTGAAGACATTGTCACTTTAAACCCCTTCGCATGCCTTCACTGACATCCACGAAGCTCGGAGTTGAAAAAAGAGCATCTGTGTCTTGACGTTGGAAATTACTTCCGGTGATAATCAAGACCACAATAATTGAACATAGTGCTGGCCTCTTCTCTTGCTAACATCGCCTTCAGTGTGAGAACCCACCTCAACTGTAAGACTCTTATTTCAATGAGTGCAATGTTTATCTACATTTGTTTAATAGTTTCTCTCAGGACCATACATCAATATTTGAAATGCACCCTTACGTGATCATCATGATTCCCATAGTAAAAGGAAAGTGGCCAATAATTGGAGCACTTTGCTAAGCAGCAGTATTCATTTTCTCAAGACCAGCAAGTCCCTTGTGGATAACAATATGATGCTTCATCAGCATTCCATTTGTGAATGTCAGAGGTCGTTTGTAACCTTTGAAGTGAATTAGTCCTCGTGGCTCAAGGCTTTAGGCCTCAGCCATCTGACAATGTACCCCGCACTAGTTTCTTTTCCACACCATGCCAGCTCTCTCTCTGGGCTTTTAAGCTCTTCTCTTGCTTTTTGAAGCAAACTCACATCATCATCCCATTATATTACAAATTTTCAGACTTTACCCCGTCTACCATAACATCTATGACAATTGCACATAAGAGTGATTAAAAGGACAAAGTGTGCCATTGAAATAAGTAAACACTTTCTTTCATAGGATACCGATCGGTATTTACCTTCGAAGTAGCCTCCTAAGGGGAATGGTTGATTCTAATGGAACATACACAATTACATGCGTTGTGTTCAGCATGATGTCACAAGAAGTTGAAGCACCAAGCATTTCAGCAGCAAGTCTAAGTCTGTCAAGGGTCATATTGGCCAAAGTCTGGGAATCAGGGTTCCTGCCAAAGTACAAGGATTAGTTCATTCTCCATTCAAAAGCAAAATAATTTATGCAAATTGGAGGTTTTCTACGTACTTACACAGAATGAAGAGGCTTATGGAAGTAAAAGGAGCAACCTTTGAAAAGATCCCAGAACCAATCCTTGGTAAGCTTTCTCTCTTTCAGTTTTTGTCTTAATTCTTGCTCTGTAAAGGAAGATTCCTTGCCATTTATACCTGTCAAGATCTGATCCATGGGCACAATCAATTGTATTGCTGCAAAGACATGCTACGTTTTTGTTTCAAGAACACTTCAATGAGACCTCTGCTTAAAGCATTCAAGGTGGTCAAAGTATAGATAGGTTACTAGAGCAGGATGGATATTACAGAATCCAGAAATAATGAAGAACTCAGTTTGGAGATGAGGTCACTTTGCAGATGAGCTCATAGGCAGGGTGGTGCGCCAAAGAACAACATAACAGCCAGACCGAGCATTGAGAATGCATGCGGGCAATGATGCCAACCGAGATGTCTTATTTGTAAGAGCTTGGATGTATATATGACTGACACACATGTGCCTTCATGTCGGAATGTCAGGCAGAAATGTGATCGCTTTAGAAAGTTTCTCCTCCTAGGTCCACAAGAAAATGGAAGGTGCATCAGAGATAAGGGCAGCACACTTGGATGTCAAATCGTTTCATTGATGTTCACGAAGATGGAATGATGACTCATGTGTATGTTCTATGTGTATCGACAACCAAACAAGAGGAGAATACATCATTTTGGGGTCTTTGAGCTCTCTTGGTTTTTTCTTGTCCTATGAGAGGTATAGCATGTGATGTGTTGGATACTTCTAGCAGCACATATATGAGAGAATTTGGGTGAGAAATTGAACATGAGTGAGGGAGAAAGAGAGTCTATGGTGAGGTAGTGAGGGATTTGCATGTGTTGAGGTCTATAAGAGCGAGCTATCATAGGGCCAATCTATGGAGTTGTGATAGAAATAGCCTTGTTATCTAGCTGGGCTTATAGCATCCAGTGTCGAGGTGGTCATGACACATGCATATCCTATCACCAATTTGATGACATGTGGAGATGACTCAACTTGAGCTGGTTGCCTCCGCCCACTTCTTAACCCATCCAAAAAATTGTTGCTATTATGTTCAAATTTCTCCTCTCATAGGTCATTTTGGCCTTTTGAAGACGTTAATATAACATCTCTCTCTCTCTCTCTCTCTCTCTCTCTCTCTACACTACACATGCCACTGCCCCGTCTACTACGAGATACGAGGCCGCTTCCACTGCTTGTTCAAAGAGGGCTTTGGACCACTCTCCAGAGTCATGAGGTACGAGTATCAGAGATGCCTGGGTTTTATTTCTGCTCGAGCTACGTAGACACAGAGAGAGCTTGATGAGAGGAGAGCCTAGCCAGTCTCAGAGACACATCACAGACTTCTTTAGAGCAGACACTGGACACCCAGAGGAGCTACTACCACAGCAGATCTTGTCGCCTCACACCAGAGGTGCACTCATCGATCGAGCGACTGAGCTAGGGAGATCGAGACGCCCACGACTCCGGAGGACTACACAGCATCGACGGAGGCTACATCAGAGGATTCGGACCACTTTGGCCCCACATGCACGGCGCCCGGTCAGACTGTTGTCCATGGAGGAGATTGATGAGATCCGCCAGCGACCGATGCTGGATCTCCTATGACTTGTGATTTAGCTACCCCCAGCTAGCTGCTTAGTTCACGCCTATCACTTTAGGATCCCATAGTGCTTTTATTTTATCAGTTTATCATCTTGTCATTTCATTTTGTTACTTTGACTTTGTATCTCATAGGTCATTTTGGCCTTTTGAAGACGTTAATATAGCATTCCATTTCATTTCATTTCTCTCTCTCGTGCAATAAAAGTGGGAGTTTTGACCCTTTGCATTATTAGAATTGACCAGAGGTATAGATTCACGAAATATGGGAAAAACCCTAAAAAATATACACAATGAGATCATGGGGAGAAATCCCAAAACAAACAGCAGGATACATATAGGGATAAAGATACTCTAATCAGATGGTGAAATGCAGTCATCTGGATTGTGATCATGTCTACACAAATCTGCATGAAGCTCTATCCACCTCATGCGATGCAACAAAAACCACAAAGTCATGTATCTATTAATATAAAGCATCCGCTATAAAAACCACTTGTAGCAACTCGCAAAAGCCAATGGACTATGAAATCTCTACTCTTAACATTTTTTGATGATGTATCCCAAAAAAAGGATGCAGATCTACAGAACAACCATACGATAAGAGAGGCAAGGGGGACCCACTCGTTATCCACCTCAAAAGCCAAGGGAAGGTACCAAGATGCACATTTGTTTGATAAAACCAACTTCTTGAAGGCCTCACTAAACTAACTCTCAAACAAATCTGTAAACTATCTGGTATCCATAAAGTAGATGGACTCAAACCATTGTTTGCTTGTGTATTGTATAATTAACAACCTCCCTCATCCACAAGGAGTCCTCACGTAAAACCTACGCTTTGAATCTAATCATGGGAACTCTCTCTCGACCGAGAAAAAGTGACATATTCTTGACAACTGCAAGAACATGTTGACATATATTGAGCTACTCCTCAAAGAGACATCTAGAAATCTCCATGGACCAACCGCAAATAGCGGTGCAGGTAAAATCTCAAATAACACGACATTTGCTTGGATGGGGCTGAATAGTCAAACTCCTCTTCAAACTAAGCACAGAGCGAACCCTTAGAAGCACCTATCACTAAATCTCCAAGAAATCCAAAGCCTACTGGGCTTGCCTATCCTGGGGTAACTCATGCTGCTCTTAAACTACCATCGATTGCTGGTCCTTATGCTCTATCCCTTGTCCAGTTGCTTTGAGACCTCCTCTTGATCCCCATTTGATAACCTCTCCTCAAGAGGTCTGTTTGGGGGCTGCTCCCATAGTTACTCGGAACGAGAACGGGAACGGGGGGGGGGCGGAAACGGAACGGTAAGGCTTGAATTACCTCCATTCAGCTTAGTCTCAAATCAACTCTTAAACATCCCCAGAATTGCCCCCAAACCTGCCCTCAAACAGCCCCAAGCATGTGCCCTAAACCGTCCCAAATTTGGCCCCAAATGCCTACTTTTACCTGTTCCACCATTCCGCCTCATGTTCCGCCCATTACCCCCCGTTCCGAAACATCATTTTGAAAACACCCCGTTCCGGAACGATGTTCCATTCCTGACTTCGTTTCGGGAACGGGATTCGTCTTGAACGCCGTTTCGGAACGTTTGGGCTGCGTTCCGCCCGTTCCTTGTTACACTGGCCGTTCCGTCTCTTCCAACCTCTATCTCAACTACGCATCTATAAACAAGGATAGGCTATGCTTGTACCTGTCTACCTACCTGTCTCTGTCTCTGTATCTGATCAACACAGTGCTACTACTGACTTTGACCCCCTTGATCTCTATCGTGCTATTGTGCAAGGCCCCCAATGAACCAAGTAAAGCTATGGAAAAAGTCAAAGATCAAGATGACCTTATCCTCTTCGACTCAGGCCCTATGCAAATTTTATCTCCCCAGCATTAGCTACAAGATTAGGAGTTAAAGAATATCCCAAGGGGACACAAAATGAAGCACAAATGGCTAATAGAACCTTCACATCATCGGCAACATTGATTGAATCATTTCGACTACAAGTTCAGACATTTACGGATCCAGTTGACTTCCACATTGTGGAATTGGAAGGATGTGATGTTCTACTGGGCATGACTTGGTTCTACAAGTATCATGCCCGTTTTGACGCTAGAGAAGGAACCATCCAATTGAAGCACAAGAACAAAGAGTTGGTGCTAAACTTCCGTAATCAAGCTACTCAAGAAGCGACGGTAGACTAAGAATCATGAATCGAAGGAGGAAGACTATGAATAAAGATTGATGATGAACTGAGAATTCTTTTGTACGAATTATGATTATGATTATGATCTTGGGTGTATGCACGCACCACAAGCAGGATCCAATGACCTTTTATAGGCATTGGCTTATATATGGAGTGTGTGATCGACATCCAAGCAAGATCCAATGACCTTTTACAAGCATTGGCTAAGATACCGGTCATAAGACAAATTTTCAAATGCAACCGAGGTGTCTGCAACTAGCTTTATGTGTGCACAACCATCACGACACAAGAATGCATGAATGAATGATTATTTGTGAGGTTTTAAGCTGCATGAATGTTAGAAGTATGAGCATTTGTAACGTGCAATCGAGGACGATTGCTTTGATTTTTGAAGGCGGTATGTGAGGGGTTTTAGGGTTAGGGTTTTTGTGTCAAGGTCATAGACGCATCGTTTGTTTGGCCTGCCTCAAATTCACTCTCCCTAGAAACGTGGTCCATGTCAATCTCTTGATCAAAGCCAAAATCCTCTATGAGTGAACTATTCTCTGTATGTGACATTGCATCATTACAACATCTGAGTGACCTTAGGGTCTAGAACTAACTTGACTCTGTTTTGCAGATTCTGACTGAGGGGACTAAAACATAGACGAAAGAAGAATTACCAACTTATAAGGTTCTTGCCACGCACACCCTCACACCAGCTGGAGATTGAGATAGGTAGATTCAGAGGGATACAACCGGAGTCTAGGATATGCCAACTATGAGATAGAGAGCCAGAGACAAAGCTACACTACATATGCCACTGCACTGTGTATTATGAGATACGAGGGCGCTTCCATTGCTTATTCAGGGAGGGTTTTGGACCCCTAGATAGAGTCATGAGGTATCAGGATCAGAGATGCCTTGGCTTATATCTACTTGAGCTACACCGACATAGAGATAGTCTGTTGAGGAGACATGGAGTACGACAGTCACAGAGATAGATCACAGACTTCTTTGGATCGAGGGAGCCAGGAGACCAACCACCAGCACAAGGTTGTACCCACATTCATACCAGAGGCACCCTCATTGACAGGGCGACTGAGCTCGGGAGATCGAGACGACCACAACCGAGACACAGGACCACACTCCATCGACGGAGACTCCAACAGAGGATTAGAGGCATTCTAGTACGACACCCAGAGTGTCATTGAGGGCCCATTCTACATTTTCACATTTCACATTTCACACTTCATTTTCAGTTTTCATTTTTACATTCAGTACTTTTTGTACTTGTACTTCAGACATTGTATTAGATTCACCACTTTGTATCTGATGGTCTCATAGGTCATTTTGGCCTTTTGAAGACGTTAATATATCATTTCATTTCTCTCTCTCTCTCTCTCTCTCTCTCTCTCTCTCTCTCTCTCTCTCTCTCTCTCTCTCTCTCTCCATGTCGAGAGAAGACGTAGGACCACTCTCTCGAGATTGTGCACAGATCTCACTCTCGCGATCGGATGCAAACGTGAGGAGCCCCTTGATTCTTTGTCGCATGGAGGAGGCAACTCTCTGTCTCTCTCACTTGCTCGCGGGCGGAGAGAGAGAGAGAGAGAGAGAGAGAGAGAGAGAGAGAGAGAGAGAGAGAGAGAGAGAGAGAGAGAGAGAGAGAGAGAGAGAGAGAAATGAAATGAAATGAGATAGCCGCAATCTACGCACTTGTCAACACTCTTAATACTTCAAAACAACTTGGAAAGAGAGAAAAAAAGAGAGAAGAGAAGACGACACTGCGCGACAGAGTTCCGAGCCAATACTCGTTGGCCCCAAAGATTGGCGTCCCTGTGGTATGTCTTTATTATTATTTGGACAAGGTACAACTCCCGAGGGTTCGACTCTCTCCGAGACTCTGCGTCCATACTCTAGGCACTTATAAAGAGTACCAGGGATGCTAAAAGCAGAGCCCCAAAAGCATTAACCTCAAAGCACTCAAACTCAAAAGCATTTGCACTCAAAAGCTAGGCTAAAACTACCCAAAACAGCCAACACAATGTGCGGAAATCCGTACACCATGCCACATCATCAGCCATCGGGGGTCTGTACAGCTATTCACGAAGGTCCATACAACTACCACGTCATTAGTCCTTTACGCAATTTTTTGTGTGTACCTTTTCATATTTAAACACACATATGTGGGAGTCTGTTCTTTGTCCAAAGCCCGCAGATGCAGCTTTCCATAGAAGGGAATGCCTGATGGGAGAGTGTTTGGCATGTGGAGTGAATAGGTTGGAATTATGCTACTTGGAGACCACAAAGCCAGGTAATAGTATCAATGTGAAAGACCAATAGCACATCGGAGACCATGAGACAAATGAGTGTCCATGTAGCTCGGACGAATCACAAACCCATCTCCCGAAAGTTGGAGAAGATGCTCTTTGTAGAAAGCCATCTTCGTGACCAACTCCTGCATCGGCTCTACCCATGTCCTCCTGGTGTCCAACTGTATAAGATCCTGACGAATGAGTCTAGTGATCTCCGTCCGTGTGACTGGCAGGGAGGGTGCATCCAAGGAAATACTGAAAAGGAGGCAACCTATCCATGTTGAAACCATGAGGTCATCTGCGCATACCAACATGATGCGTCTCCCTGCATCGCTAACTGTCTAGAGGACTCAAGAGCCAATCTAGTATATCTGTCTCTATGTGTATCCCATAGACTCTACATAAAGGACACTGATCTGGTAAGAGCCTCAATCTCTATAGGAGGGGCGGCTACCTCCGCTCGAATAATCGTATGTGGTACGGAGGCCTTGGCTCTAATCATCCGGGATATCATAAATACCAAGGGTCTCTCCATGCTCCTCCAACTGTCATAATTCACAGATGGTCCCCAAACCTGGACCCCATAAAGCATAGCTGAAGCAACCAAAGTATCAAAGAGCCATAGCTTTGTTCGTGGTTCTTGAAACTGAACCTGCGAACACATCCTCTCTAGCCCTCCCAATGCCGCATAGGCTCTGGACAGTCTAGTCTCTGCTGCTCTCCTCAGAGTAAACCTCGGTCCCGTGAATACCACCCCCAGATATGTATATTCATCTGTGTACTCCACAGTGTCCTGGCCATATACGAGTGTAGGTGCCGATCTCTTGACCCACTGTGGTGTGGTGTTAAACACCATAACCTTGGTTTTACCAAGGTTCACAGACAATCCACTATCCTCTGCAAAGCTGTGCAATGCATCCAACTGTCTCTGCATGCCCTCTGGTGACTCTGATATCAACACAATATCATCAGCATATAATAATAAAGGGATCCATGTCCCTGCTAGCTGAGCGCCTCTGTCGCCCTCTGTCCATGTAGTCAGAGACCTCATCTACATACATACCAAAAAGTGTAGGGGACAAAGGACACCCCTGTTTCACTCCAATAGTGGAATGAACAATGTCAGAAATCCCCTCAAGAGTGCGTACCTGACCAGTCACTGAGCCGTATAAAGCCATGATCCCCCATATAATCTCTGTGGGTACTCCCAACTTCAATAGCCTGCGCATCAATCTGGCCCTCGGCACTGTGTCAGATGCTTTGTGGAAGTCCACAAAGCAACAGTACATCCGTCTCCCATGTGCCTGAGCCTCCTCAATAATGGCTCTGAGTGTAAGAATATGGTCCAAAGTGGAGAAACCCCTCTTGAATCCAGCCTGTCTTGCTGCTCGTATGCCCTCATTTTCTGCCCATTTACTCAGTTGCTGTTCAAGAATGGATGCATACAACCATGCCAATGTGTGCCCTATCATAATAGTACGGCAGTTCCCTGGCACCATGGGGTCCCCTGCCTTGAAGAGAGGTACAATAGTAGATAATATCCAAGACTCAGGTGGTCCCTCACACATGACACGGTTAAACAACCGCGCAGGAACCTTTGACAGTAAATCTCTAGCATGTATCAAGTGCTCTGCCACCAAACCATCATGATCATATGCTCCTAGTCCTCATCCTGTCAATGGCGTTCTTCACCATCTCAGTGGTAAAGAAGGTACTAGTGGCTGGACATGGCTCTAGAGGGTCTGGTAGTGGTGGTTGCGCAGAGACTGTATATAATGATGCTGCATACTGACCCCAAATCTCGGGAGAGGTAATCACTGGAGGAGGTGAGTGCTCATGGAAGAGACGCCAGGCCTCACCTCAATCTCGACTCAAAAAGAGCTAATACAAATCACGTTCCATCTGGGCTAAAAAGGCCCGCTTCTTCCGTCGCACTAAATGTCGGAGGGCAATCCGAGACTGTCTATATGTAATGACTCCAAGTATAAGCTCGCTCTGAATCTGAACTCTCATCTCTCAGCACTCCTCATCATACCAACTATTCTAAGGCATGTTCCCAGAACGTCTTCTCTGATCTGGTTGAGTGTGTGGGTATGCCTCTGCTGCTGCCCCATGCAAGATCTCCGTCAATAGAGTGGTGATCTCCTCCACGGTATATACAGGCTCGGCTGCCCTCATCCGCCTGTAAATCTCCTCCACATAAACTCAGTCCGTCTCTGGTGTAAAAGTATACCGTGTGTGTGCAATCCTCCGTGGTGTCTGAGAGGCACTATACTGGAAAGAGACTGAAAAAGTCAGGAGAGCATGGTCCACTGCTACTCCAACAGGTCTAGGTCCCACACCGAGATCCTGAATACTGGAGATGAAGCTCGGTGAAGTCATGACATAGTCCACTGTACTGGCCCCATGTCTGTGTGGAAAGCATGTGAATCCCCCAGACGACGGAAAAATCTCTAGACCATTAAGTATGGCCAAACCATGCGTAGTTGTCATCTCCATGAGATATCTCCCATACTCTGTGTGCTCTCTATCTTGTGAGTGTCTGTCAAGCCCCATCTCCGATATATCCATCTCTCTAAGCATCTCCCCGAGGTATCATAAAATACCATTTGGGAGTTGGCTGTCCTGGCATTAAAGTCTCCCAAGAGAATGATATCTCCATCTCTAGAGAACTCCCATATGTCATCATCAAGTATAGAGAAAGGGGATTGCCCTCTAGGTGAGGTATAGACTGATGTGCTAGGGGGAAAGTAACATATAGCAATGTATAAGAATCTGCCCGTCTCAGCTCTCAGTCTCACCCACATGTATCTCGCTTGGTCATCTCTCCGGACAATCTGTAATAGCGGTTGCAACTCCTTGAATAAGACTGCTACCCCTCCTGAACCTCGACTCCCATGCTGGGATCTAGTGTCTGACCGACAAGCTGTCTCCCATGAATAACCAATCACACTTGGCATCGTCTGTCCAGACTTTTTTTCAATACGTAAGACTCTGTAGATTAGGCTAATTAGCACTCCTTAGGAGATAATGAGCAGAGGGGAGACCCTCATGAGTATAAGAAAGCATTCAGAGGGTTTCCCACAAAGTTTCTGAGAGTCTATGGGGTTATACATTGCAACAATTATTTTGTTTAGGTGAGAGTAGCACTTCACATTTTGTTTGGGTGATTGACGAACTTAGATGGGAAGTGCCGTGAGATTGTCAATAGCAGACTGTTAAGTTTTTTCTTTAGGACAGGACCTATAAGTTCCAGAGTGCCAGTTGTAAACTCTAGTTATGGTGAGTGGTCTCACTCCACAGTTGTCCTTGTCCAAGAAATACTGCCCACAATCCCTATTTGGGGTCCAATACTCTCAAGAGAGAAAGAAACTCCGCCTCTATGTGTCTCTGCAGAATTTAAGTGTGATGTGTCTCTGCACTTCTATTCAGTCATGTTTGAGTCTAACAGTGATTTCCCGCTTGGCGTGTGGTGCGGACCAGTTATAGTGGTATCAAAGCTCCAGAATTTACTTTTTGCACAAGAAAATTGGTTTCATTGTCATCTTCAAAACTTTTCCACCTGGCAATTTTCGAGCTTCACTCAGGGTCAGGTTCTTTTCCACTCGGGGGTGTCATCTGAAAGATGGTGGGAAGACCCACATATGTACCGCATTACCTATGAACTCATCTCCATTGATTCTACTGCCACCACCACCACCAACAGAGAATCATTATTTTACTGGGCAAGGCGACGATGGGTATCCTCTAAAGTACCAACAACCTACTGTCCCTTTTCTATGTGCATTGGCTGCTCATTTTGGATGGAATGTACATCAATTAGACATTGTTACTGATTTCTTGAATGGTGACATATTTGAGTTTATGTAACGCAGCCTCCTCGTTTTGTCATTTAAGGGTGGGAAGATAAAATGTGCAAATGTAAGAAAGCTTTGTATGGGTTAGTGTTGACGTGTCAAGTCACTGAAGAACGGAGCCAACCTTCAGATCCCGACTGAGGGGCCTAAACCCTAAGTGAAGAAGCAGAAGCAACAGAATAAGTTTTACCAGCTGAGTCGCCTATTTTTAAAGAGAAGTTCCCGCCAACTTATGGGACCTCGGTCCAAGTGACACAAAGAAGAAATAAAGCTGGACCCACACACACATAGATAGCGTGAAAGTTGATGACGTGGTAGCTGTACGGACATGCCAAAATTTGCGTTGGAATTTTGACGTGGCAAATAGTACGGAATTCCGCAATTTGCGTTGACTGTGTTGACGTGGCACTTGTACGGATTTCCGCGATTTGTGTTGGCAGCTTTTTATGCCAGCTTTGAGCGAGATGCTTTTGAGTTTAAAGCTTTTCATGTAATCGATTTTCATAGGCCAAGGGCCTTTAAATATGTGCAGAGGGCTCAGTCTCTGGTAGGTGCAGAGCATGAGTATCGACATTGGACCAAGTTCAAGTAATATAAAGAAATAGCGAAAGGGGCGCCAAGTAAAGCTGGACCCACACACACATAGATAGCGTGAAAGTTGATGATGTGGCAGCTGTACGAACATGCCAAAATTTGTGTTGGAATGTTGTCGTGGCAGACAATACGGAATTCCGCAATTTGCGCTGACTGTGTTGACGTGGCACTTGTACGGATTTCCGCGATTTGCGTTGGCAGCTTTTTATGCCAGCTTTGAGGCGAGATGCTTTTGAGTTTGAAGCTTTTCATGTAATCGATTTTCTTAGGCCAAGGGCCTTTAAATATGTGCAGAGGGCTCAGTCTCTGGCAGGTGCAGAGCGTGAGTATCAGCATTGGACCGAGTTCAAGTAATATAAAGAAATAGCGAAAGGGGCGCCAAGGTTTGGGACTAGTGCTCTCTCGGGGTGGAACTCCACCACTCCCCGTCTTGTGTCATGCATCTCTTTCAGTTCAGTTGTTATTTAAAGTGCTTAAAGTTGTTCAATTTGTTCTTTTCCGTTGGCACGTGGTGCCCGTCGTCCGTGACAATGGTATCAAAGCTTCAGGTGTGTGCTTTTTTGAAAGCATACCGGTCTCACCAAAGAGTAGACAAGGCAAACCGGCGCTTCCAAAGTCTACTGGAATTCTATTTGAAGTACCTTCGTGTCTTGACCCCGGACTTATAAGCCACTCCCACCCTTACTTCGTCACGCATCGGGCCCGCTTTCGTCTTCATCGCTCTGTTTTACAAGGCATAAGCCATAAAGATCACTTGCAAAGAAGAATCAAGGATTTTTCAAGCCTCTGATTTTCTCAGAGGCAGTGCCATGCAGTGCACTGCCTCGCAGTGGTGGATGTTTATAGCTTCCAAGCCGGACACTCCAAGCACTTGGCAAGCTTTCAAGAAAATTTTTGCCCGAAGTTACATGCCTTCAGACATCTTCCTCTGGATTGCAACTTCTCGCAAAGTGGGGTATCTTGTAAGGCTTGCTATAGAAATCCTAGCAGATTAAAACTTGAAATTTCTTGACATCTCTCAACAGGTGTCTCTTCTCGAGCTGATAACCTTGGAGGTCCAATGTGATTGCTATGTCTTGAGACTACCATCACTGCTAAAGGAACACTGTCTGTCCAAGAGCTTATGGACCATGGTGCAATCGGCTTCAACCTTATGGAGCAAATCTAACCCTAATTTTGGTGCAAGTTTCAAGATGGAGAGCCACTCGTCTTTTCAATCTCAATTGATGTCGATATTGCTTTTTAAGTTTGAATTTTGTCTAAGAATCTGTTTGAGAACTTTGGTGATCCTGTTTGGAATTTGTTTGAAATGGATGGTCTCTGTTTTGAATCTGTCTTGGTGCCGATTGAACTGTTTGACTCTGGTTTTAATAGTGGTTTCAATGATTGGTGATTTACTCCCGGGTAGAGTAGCGAGAAATTCTGTTTTGGTATTGTCTGAAGCTCGAAGCGATGCAGATGGGATGTCTGGGGAGCGTTTCGTTGTCTGCTTGAAAACCTCGGAACGACACAGATGGGATGTCTGGGGAGTGCTTCGTTGTATGTTGGAAAACCTCCGAACGACGCAAACGGGATGTCTTGGGAGCGTTTGTTTGTATGCTTGAACCTCCAAGCGACGCAGGCCTTTGATCAGTCCTTTGATCTCATGGCCCGGACCTTTTTAGGTTATTTGCGGGAGGAGACGAGATAGTCATTGAGTAGCTTCGTACCGCAGACCGTCTGTCAACATGCATATGTGAGCATTTGTGTTGCATTGTGATGTGCCAACCACTGAATATTCCTTATTGGATGAGATACTTCTTGGAACCAACGATTAAGGATATCAAGAGTTCCGATTTAGAATGAGACTCCTTATTGGATGAGATACTTTTGGGAAACCAATGACCCAGGATATTAAGAGCTGTAATCTGGAATGAGACTCCTTATTGGATGAGATTCTTCTGGAAGCCAACCACGCAGGAAATCAAGAGGTCCGATTTGGAATGAGAAAAATGATTGTCTCTCGGAATGACCCTTGGAAAATTTTGAGCTAACTTGAGCTGTTTTGCAGATATGCTATAATCGCGGACGATTACTTTCTTTCAAGAAGGGGGGATGCCACAAATTGCTGACGTGTCAAGTCATTGAAGAACGGAGCCAACTTTTAGATCTCGACCGAGGGGCCTAAACCCTAAGTGAAGAACGTTCGCTTTCGCATTTGCTGATGAACTGTTCGGCGGTTGATGACTCTAGGGGGAGATGGCAAAACCGATTCAACTCCACCTTCAACACAATTGACCCTTCGTTGGACCCTGAAGAAAGGACCGTTATCCTCCTTGGTGGGGAGGCTCACGGGAAGCGGACGCCCTTCTGGGTACGCTGTGATCCGCACTCGAGGGACGGAACCGCAGGGCACGTGCCTGTGGCGAAGTTCCTCGGTGAAGTTGTACCCGGTACTTGGGTGCTCTGCATAGGCGGATGGGGAGATAATGCTCCCCTTACTATGCTGTTATTTTGAATTCGATCCCTTCCGAGGGAAATGACGTAATTCTCCGCAAGCGAAGCCAGATGAGCTACAAGAGCGCCCAAGTGCCATTTCTCCCCGAGGGAGTCAACTTCACCTAAAAGGGGTTGGGAGGTGCAAAAGGGAGGGGAGACACCACCAACCTCAGCGGACGCCACCTATGAGCCGACACCCTTCCAAGCAGGTATGGCATTTCCTAGGGGAAAACCGTCGGGTTACAAAGGGAGTTTAGTGAGGTGAGCGATAAGTTACCTCGAGGAGGCAACTTCAAAGGGAAGACCGAAGCAAGTCCCGCAATACCTGGGCCTCTAAACAGAGGTACCTGGGCCTCTAAACAGAGGTACCTGGTCTCTGTCACGCCCAAATCAAGTTGGCGAAATGGATCTCTCAAGGGAATAAGCAAGTCCCGCAATACCTGGGCCTCTAAACAGAGGTACTTGGTCTCTGTCACGCCCAAATCAAGTTGGCGAAATGGATCTCTCAAGGGAATAGTCATGGCCCTAAGAGTGTAGATAATTCTGGCCTCTCGTAGTCTAGAGAAAACTAGTGACAAAAGTGTCTGCCTTCAGTTTCTGGGTGCATAGTCCTGGTCGTTCTTCTTGTGCACTTTTCTGGTGTATGAGGAGAGCGGCCGGGCGTGCCCTACTCGACTCCGAAAACAAAAAAATAGAAGCAACAGAAGAAGTTTCACCAACTTGCAAAATCTTCCTGAGTGGCCTATTTTTAAAGAGAAGTTCCCGCCTTCTGAACACATCAAGTAACACTTCGAACGCTTGTTGCTACTGCTTACGCGTCCCCCTTCCTTGCTCGCCATCACCCTCAGCCTTTCCAGTTCACCTCCTCGCCATCCTCGCCTCATTGCTATCCTTCCCACCTGTTCCCCCGCGGCCTCTCCCCTCCTTGCCCTGTTTGTTGCCGCAGCTGCGCCCTCCCCGCGTCTTCTCCCTCTTCTGCATCGTAGGCACCCCCCCAACCCCTTCCCCGGTTCTGTTTGTCGGGCTTCGCTAGCAACTCAACAGTTTTTGCTTGGCGTGTTTAGTCCAGCAAGAGAACGCCTTATCCTCTTCGCCCTTACTCGCAGTAGCAAACACGGATTGATGCTTGTGCTCCGCCTCAAAGGGACTTAGACGAAGCCCCCTTGTCCGACCTGGCCGAGCCCACCATCCGACTTGCTATGTCCCCAACAGAGCAAGCAAGCCTCGTTGCAGAGGTGGAGCGCCTTCAGGTTACCTCTGTCATCTGCAAGATTATTGGCAATCGTCCCATTTGCGGAGAGGTACGCGACCTTCTACAGGCCCGCCATTTATCAAAGGTGGGGAAGATCATTGACATCCAGCTTCTCGGGCGAGAATACTATCAGATAGAGTTTGAGACTCCCGAGATAGATGCCAGGTGATCCTGATGAGCCCGTCGGACATTCGCGCGATCAGAGCTGATTTCTGACAGTGACGTCATGGTTTCGATCCAACATCGGATGTTCTTGTCGAGGAGGTAGACTTGCCTATTTTGATATGCTTCCCTGGCCTTCGGAGGGAGTACTTACTGCTTCTCTCCAGGATTGGTTCCGAGATCGGGACAGGGATAGCATGCTTGCGATCGCACTTTGTCGCCCTCTTTGATTGCTCTTTGTCTCTTTCGCGACTTCCACCAACTTCTGTGCGCCCACCTCCCTGTCTCTATCACACACATTACTTCTCCTTCTCTCGCATTGCGCGCTTAGGTGTCGTCGGTTGGTCTGCAGAGGGGAAGCAGGGGCAAGCAGAGAAGGTCCAACATGCGGCAGGTGGCAAGAGGCTTCTCTCTCTCTCTCTCTCTCTCTCTCTCTCTCTCTCTCTCTCTCTCTCTCTCTCTCTCTCTCTCTCTCTCTCTCTCTCTCTCTCTCTCTCTCTCTCTGTGCGACCTGCGACCTGGGGCACGCTATGCTAGCAGGCACTTCCTCTTTCTAAGGTTTGTGAAGGGATTGGCGACGAGGTCGCAGAAGAGCTGTCCACTAAATTTATGTCCACCTCCCAGTTCGTGAGCTTTTCTTCACGCAAAGCTATGCTCGTTCTCATCCCAAGTACCTTCGAGGACAGACGCCTTATTATTTATTTGATTGAGTCATGGACCGGGCTTGTCGGTCCAATAGGTGTGCCGATGAGAGGTGCACCACCTATCTTATTTTTACAGTAGTTTTGCAACCACCGGCCACTGTGGGCGTCCATGTGTGAATGGGTCAAACTCTTACAAAAGGTCCATTTGATCTAAAAATCCTCATTCTTTGAGGGTAAGCTAAGAAGTGCTCTTGCTCCATCTCTGTTTCTCCTCCTTCGTATGCTCACACGTGTATGCTTGAGAGAGAGAGAGAGATTTTATTATCGCCCTCAAAGGTCAAATATTACCTATGGGACCAAAGAGAGAGAGAGAGAGAGAGAGAGAGAGAGAGAGAGAGAGAGAGAGAGAGAGAGAGAGAGAGAAATGAAATGAAATGTTATATTAACGTCTTCAAAAGGCCAAAGTGACCTATGAGACCAGAAAGTTACAATGTGGTGGATCTGATACAAAGTTAGAGTATGACAAAAATGAAATGACAAATGTCATAATAAAATACTATGGAATCCTAAACTACTAGGTGTGAACTAAGCAACTAGCTGGGATAGCTAGATCACAAGAGATCCAGCATCGGTCGCTGGCGGATCTCATCAATCTCCTCCATGGTCAGTAGTCTGACCGGGCGTCGTGCATGTCGAGCCAAAGTGATCCGAATCCTCTGATGTAGCCTCCGCCGATGCTGTGTAGTCCTCCGCACTCGTGGGCATCTCGATCTTCCCAGCTCAGTCGCTCGGTCGATTAGTGTGCCTCTGGTGTGAGACGACGAGCTCTACTGTGGTAGTAACTCCTCCGGGTGTCCAGTGGCAGCTCTAAAGAAATCTGTGATCTGTCTCTGGGACTGGCTAGCCTCTCCTCTCATCAGGCTCTCTCTATGTCTGCGTAGCTCGAGCAAAAACAAACCCAAGCATCTCTGATCCTCGTACTGCATGACTCTGGAGAATGGTCCAAAGCCCTCTCTAAACAAGCAATGGAAGCGGCCTCGTATCTCGTAGTAGACGGGACAGTGGCATGTGTAGTGCAACTCTGTCTCAGGCTCGATGTCACAGAGTGGGCGTGTCCTAGCCTCTGCTGGTACTCCGATGTATCTCCCAGTCTCGATCCGCAGCTGGTGTGACGATGTACGTATCTGGCCGATAGCGCATCGTATCCCATGAGACAAGTGGGTGTCCATGTATCTGGGCCTCGTCACAAAACCATCAACCGTAAGCTGGAGAAGATGCTCTATGTAGAAAGCCATCTTCATGCCCAGCTCCTGTGCTGGTTGTATCCATGTCCTCCTGGTGTCTAGCTGAGTCAAGTCCTGGCGGCTGAGCTCGGTGATCTCGGACTATGTAAGAGTCAGAGAGGGTGCATCCAGTGAGTACTGGAAGGGAGGCAATCTGTCTATGTTGAGCCCATGCGCCTGAAACCATGATGTCATCTCCCCATACCAGCATGCTGTATCTCCCTGCATGGCTAACTATCGAGAGGACTCAAGTGCAAGGCGGGCATATCTGTCTCTGGGAAGTTCCCACATGCGGTGTATGAAGGAGACCGATTTGGTGAGCGCCTCAATCACTAGTGGGGGGGCAGCTAGCTCTGCTCGAACAATAGCATGTGGTACTGAGGCCTTGGCTCTAATGAGCCGTGAGATCATAGAGACCAGAGGCTTCTCCATGTCCCCCCATCCATCACTACGGCCTGTCCTCCCGTGATGATCTAATGAAGGTTACCAAATCTCAGCTCCATAAAGCAATGCAGAAGCCACCAGAGTGTCAAAGAGCCAGAGCTTCGTCCGAGGCTCCTGAAACTGAACTTGTGAACACATCCTTTCCAATCTACCCAATGCTGCATGGGCTCTGGTCAATCTAGTGTCTGCTGCCCTCCTCAATGAAAATGCTGGCCCACTAAAAACCACTCCGAGGTAAGTGTACGCCTTTGTATATTCCACAATCTCCTGGCTGTATGTGAATGCTGGCGCTGACCTCTTGATCCACTGTGGCGGTGAGGCGGTTCTTTGCAGCGCAGGATTCTTTTGGGCGATCTTCTTTTTGAGTTTCAAGCTTTTCATGTAGCTGCTTTTCAAGGCCAAGGGCCTTTAAATATGTGCAAAGGCCTCATTCTTTGGCACTCTTCCGGGTGAAGGTGTAGAGCATGAGTAGTACCGGCATTGTACCTTGTTCAAGCAATATAAATAAATACCGAAAGGGATGCCAAGGTTTGGGGCCAGTGCTTTCTCGAGGTGGAACTCCGCCACTCCCCGTCTCTTGTGTCGTTCACTCACTCTCTTTCTTTCAATTCAGTGTTATTTGAGGTGCTAAAAGTGATCAGTCTATTCTTTTCCGTTAGCACGTGGTGCCAGTCTCCCGTGACAGTGGTATCAGAGCTTCAGGCGTATGCTTTTCTGGAAGCATACCGGTCCTACCAAAGAGCAGACAGAGCAAACCGGGGCTTACAAAGTCTACTGGAATTTTATTTGAATATATTTGTGTCCCGACCTTGGATCTTTTAGCCACTCCCACCCTTACTTCATCGCGCATCGGGCGTGCTCTTGTCTTCATCGCTATCGTTTCTGGCAGCTTTTGGCAATGGGGTATCCTGAAATGCTTGCCATAGAAACCCTTGCAAATTATGACTTGAAATTTCTCAACATCTCTCATCAGGTGTCTCTTCCTGAGCTAAAAACCTTGGAGGTCCAGTGTGATTGCCATGTCTTGGGACTACCATCACCGCCACAAGAACATTGCATGTCGAGGCTTGTTTCGACTATTCAAGAGCTTATGGACCATGTTGCAGTTGGCTAGAACCTTATGAAAGAAATCTAACCCTAATCTTGGTGCAGGTTTCAGGATGGAAAGCTAGTCGTCTTTTCGAGCTCAACTGATGTCAAGATTGTTTTATAAGTTTGAATTCTGTTTGAGAACTTGTTTGGTAATCTTGTTTGATGATCCTGTTTGGAATCTGATTGAAATGGATGGTATCTGTTTTGAACATGTCTTGGTGCTGATTTGAATTGTTTGACTCTGGTTTTAATACCAGTTTCAATGATTAGTGATTTACTCCCGGGCGGAGTAGTGAGAAATGATGTTTGAAAATGCTTGCACATACTCATGATTTCCACAATGTGCGTTGACTTGCTGACGTGGCAGCTTGTACGGATTTTTGTTATTTACGTTGGCTGATTTCCAACGTTAGCTTTTGGGCTTGATGCTTTTTGAGTTTCAAGCTTTTCATGTAGTTGCTTTTCAAGGCCAAGAGCCTTTAATATGTGCAGAGAGCTCATTCTCTGGCACTCTTCCGGGTGAAGATGCAGAGCGTGAGTATCAGCATTGTACCTTGTTCAAGCAATATAAAGAAATACCGAAAGGGGCTACTTAAGGTTGCATGGTCATCAGCAACCCTTCACATATTCTAGCCCTCCAACGCTTCCACCTCTGCCAGCCCTCGCCCTCCTATCTTGTATGCCACATGTTGTCATGTTGTAGGCTATCCGCCTAAGGCTGCCCCCGTAGGCTTGTACGCATGCGTCAACCTGTTTTCTCGCCACCTACTGTAAGTCTTACTTTTTCCTTTTGTTTTAGTTCCCACCCACAGCTTGTGATCAGCCGAGCTACACATACATAAAACACCTCCTCGCATTGCACACCTCCCATGTTCCTTACCTGCTCTTATCACATGTTTTAGTTCACACTTAGCCTGCTGCTCATAGCACACACTATCTATTCTGCTATACTATCATACTAATAAAGAAACTTTGTTTCTTTATCAGATCCCTCTCTCTCTCTCTCTCTCTCTCTCTCTCTCTCTCTCTCTCTCTCTCTTTATTATGCCCAAAATGGAGGGGGGAAATCAGCCCTCGATGTTAAAGGAGCTCGAAGAAATTAAGGAGCAGGTGAAAACTCTGCGCGAAGGGGAAGAACAAAACTCGAAAGAGGCTTCCTCATGGGCGGAGCGCCTTTTTAAAACACAGGAGAAGGTTGACGAAGCAGAAAAATGGATTGAAGGTGCAAAGAAAGGGAAGGCCCGGATGCCAGAAGCCGCACAGACTTCTACCATCATCAATATGACCATTGAGGAGGAACAGAAGAGGAGGAATAGAGCCCTCCATGTGCGTATTACTGGTATCAAAGACACTGAAAAGGTAGAAGAAGAAGTGAAGGAACTCTTGCAGGGCATGGGCATCCTGGAACCTATGCACACAGGTGCTTGGAGAGTAGGAAAGAAGGGAGTGGATGAGAAGGGAAACGTCAAAGAGAGAGCACTTATTTTGCGTTTCCCAACTTTGGAAACAAGGAAGGAATTCCTGAAGAAGAGACGAGCACTTAAGAAAACTGGGATATTTATGGGGGATGACCTTACTTTAGCACAAATAGCACGCAAGAGTTGATGCCAGAGATCAAGGTAGCAAGGGAGAAGGGAAAAATTGCCTTTTATAGAGGAGGGAAAGTAGTAGTTTTGGAAAGACGCACAACATGACAGTGCGAGACATATGGGACCACACTCCGGATGGCGGCATGGAATTGTAATGGATCATATAACACTCAATTCTCCTAGCTAGCGGTCTCACACAAAGGACCTGACAAGTTCAGATCAAAGACTGACATAGAAAACATAAATAATACACGGATAAGGAACAAGGTGGAAGGTCCAAGTTTTTGATGTTCAGACTAGCAGAATGCTCGCACATCATTATTGACTGGCAATAATAGTAAGCAAGCTATCCAACCTGCTAGTTCCATGCTCGATGGTAGAGTTTACTTGAAATCTGTGTTGGACAGGGTCCCACATCGAATTGTGGCTACACAGAACCCAGATTTCAAGAGAATCGAACATCCAGCATGAAACTGAAATGCATGAATATGGGGTGAGAAATAAAGCACTTGTGAAGCATTTACCTTTTGCAGATCCAGTGTATCCACATCTCTAAACCAAGGATCCCCATACATATCAATCGCTGTCTGCAGGTTACTCCGTGTAGTTGAACTTTGAAAGAGATAGTGCCTGTATACAGTCATAAGCTCTCTAAAACAGTGACAGTGATGTGTGTTACATGGTGCAAATTAATCTAAATATCTTTAGCATATGCATGAAAATAGGGCTGACCAATCTATATGAGTTTTTCTCTGGTTGGAAACCTTGAAACTTGCTAATTGCAGCACTCACCTTGGACACAAGGGTAAGCGAGCTTTAGCATTGAAGCATTCTGAAACCCAGCTGAGACATATAATATCTCTATTGTTTTCAACAGCTACTTGAAAATGAAGACCTGCAGCCATTTGTTATAAAAAAACAGTTTATCAATGGTGTATATCAATAGACTTCTCTGCTAAGGTAAGAAGAGAGATCAAAACAAAGCAACTCTACAAATCATCTGTCACAAGTCATAGTTGCTGCAAGTTTTTCTTGCAATATTGCCATATCACGAGTTTGTGTGTGGGCTAAGAATTAAAACAAAAGACGCAATGTATAAGCAGAGGTGCGATGGAGAAGCCACTTCAGCATATTGCTCAGTGCTTACAGGTAGATACTATGACATAACAGCAGCGTGAAAATACCTGAAGCTAATGTCTGAAAACTAAGACTTCCAACATGAAAACCATGGGAGATTTAAATGAGCAAGACATGTAGTTCTCTTTGAGGCCACATAATTTATACACACTGTGATAAGGGAACATACGCATGCTGTAGAAATGCTAAAACACAAAGCACATGACTATTCCATAGCAAAAGTGAACAGTTTTTATCTGCGTGAAAAAATCGTTCTATTAGTTTTTTGAAACTTCCCAATGGTCTAAAACTCCCTATCAAGAGGGTACATGATACAAGAAAACTGTGGAGTATGTCCAATGCTGAACATATAAATATACAACGGTTAAATCGCAAAATGGGAGGGGGGGGGGAAAGCCACACAGGTGGCCAATAATGCCACTGAATGCCCTGGACGCCCCAGCTGCGTGAAAGCTTGGCGCTGTCTCTCTGTACTTTCCCAGCTACCCTAAATCCTATAATACTCGCCTCGAAGAATGTGTATGAGCTCCAATTAGAAAGCACGTCCTCTCACTGCTACAGGCTGAAGTCTAGTTTGAACACTCGAAAGCGGCAGTTCTGTCATACAAATCACTAACCTAGGCTACTGATCACCTCCAATTTGTAGTGTCTCATGTGTCCAAACTACTGCAGAAAATCAGGCATCGGACACTGTTAGGCTGACCTGCACAAAGCATAATCACGAAGTTGCCATGCTCTGTCTAATATCCAGGTGCTGGCCCGTGTTAGAAGACAGAGAATTTAAGGATAAGTTTAAGAACCGATCAAGGTGGTCGAGTTGGTCCACGACCAAGCATACGTGGCGAGGGGTATGGAAGCCCAAGGCTAAGCTCAGGGGATATTTCCAAAGGAGAGCAGGCAAGGAATGAACAAGGCCAATTTCTCTTGATCATAAACCCAACGCTCGCTGCTGCTGCTCACGCTCGCGCTCGCCATTGCCTTCAGCCCCCCCTCGCGCTGCCCTGAGCTGCCTGCCTTTCGCGCGCGCTGCCCTGAGCTGTCCGCTTGACCCCACTCCCCCCTCCTCACGTCGCCCGCATTCCCCCACACCCACCTCATGTCTCTGTCAGAGTTGGTTCACAGCGACACCGACTCACTTCGTTCGCCTCGACACCTTCGACTCCCCTTCGTTCGCCTTCGCAGCAGCAGACACAGATGGAGGATTTTGCTCCCTTACATAGGGACTCCACTGACGTCCCCCTCGCCCGACCCCGCAGAACCCACCATCCAACTTGACACCAACAGAGGGGAGGTATGTGATCTCCTTTAGGCCCACCTTCTCGCGGAGGTGGGCAAGATCCTCGATGTTCAGCTTCTCGGACGTGGCTACTACCAGATAGAGTTTGAGACTCCCGAGATGGCATCAAAGGTCATTGCAATGAGCCCCCTGGCCATCCCCACAGTTCGACCTCACTTTCAATAGTGGCGTCACGGTTTCGACCCAGCTACCGATGTTCTTGTCGAGGAGGCAGACCTTCCCATCTTGGTGTGCTTCCCTGGCTTGAGGAGAGAGTACCTTCCGCTCCTGTCTAGGATTGGCTTAGAGATTGGGACCGTCTTGGAGACACCTTGTACGACAGCCTCTGTAGCTGCCAAGGCAGCTGGCATTCCCACAATACGTGTTCTGGTGCGGGACACCCACACCCTCCCAAAGGTCATTCTTCTACCTCGGGTGAGTGGTGGTTGGCTCTGCCAGAGCGTGGAGTATTCGGCCCTTCCAAATTAGTGTTTCATTTTCGCAAGATGGGCCATCTTGCGAAGGCCTGTCCACGAAGGAGGCCCCCAACCTTCACCTCAAGCTCAGTCCCAGCCTACTAGGACTGGCTAGCAGTAGCAGACAGGTCACAGGGTACTCAGGCAGCCTCACCCTTTGAGCTTGGGGCTCACACAGAGGAGAGCTCGCAGCAGGTTTGTGGTCGGTGTCGTCAAGGGCCACCACGCCAGTCTGGCCCTCCGGGTGGTCACCGGGCTCCATGTCAGCAGCAATGGGTTCCCACAAGGAACCGTTTTGATCCTCTTCAGCAAGACGAGGTCCCCGTTCCTCACTCCACCTCAGCCTCTCCTTCGACAACCCCTCCCCCCCCCCCAAGTTTCCTTCTGTCCCTCCCCCCAACCCTCTTCCTCCTCCCCACCTCGCCCCTCTCCTTCCGCCGCTCCCGCCCTCCCACCCCTCCATCCCCCCCCCCCCCCCCCCCCCCCCCCCCCCCACTTCCTCCTCTCCACCCTTTCCTACCCCACAGCCGACCCATGGGGTAGGACCTTCCTCGGCTGCTAGGAGATCTCTTGGCAACGTTTTTGCCATGAGTCACTTGGCGAGAGAGGGCCAACCTTTCTTGCGTACCCCCCCTTCAGGTGCATACGTCTACCTTTGCAACAGTTCCTTGTGGACTTATGAGCTTCGACACTTGTCGTAAGGTACACTTCTTTGCTGACACACAACTCCCACCATGCTATGTATACATACATAAGGACTCCTGGACAGAGGAGGTTTCCCTGTGCACGGCACGCTCTTCTTTGGCCTAGGCCAAACACTATTTGCAGTCACGCCTATCCAGGGGACGCTTGGATGCGGATTATTCCCCATTCAAGCCAGCCTCAAAGATAGCGCGGTTAACTGTTGCTGCAACATCAATTCTTTCTAATTCTCCATGAGGATTGTCTCATGGAACGTGCATGGATTAGGTGGGTCCCAGTTTCAACGCCAGCGGGGTCGATTGCGTCAGGAGCTTCAGCAATGCCTCGTGGGCGGCGAGATTGGTATTCTTATGCTGCAAGAGCATCATCTTTGTGAGAGCCGCATTAGACTTTGTGGTCAGCTTTTGTGTGGACGATATGAGACATCTTGGTCAGCTGCATTTGGACCTAGTGGTATTCAGGGAGGGGTAAGTATGACTATTTCGGACTCTTGACAACAGGCCATTGCGGGCAGAGGCATTACTGTGCCTGGTAGGGCTCAGTGGATTACTTTACAGGTTCGGGGCCGTCTCTTGGGCTTCCTGAAGATCTATACGTCCAATGTGGCAAGTGCACGTGCTGAGTTTTGGTCTCACGTTGTAGAGTCTCTGCCGCATGCAAAGCAATGGTGCATTAAGGGTGACTTCAACATGCTAGAGGACCTCGCTGACAGGACTGGAGATAGCCATGCTACTGTGTACGGGGCTGAGTTGGCAGCTTGGGAGAGGCTATGTATGACTTTGAGGGTTTCACATGTTTGGCAGCACTCTGGTTTTGTGAGGCCCCCAGACAGCTTGGCCTTCTCTCACTTGGACCGTAGAGTGGGAGGAGCGATCTATCTAGGATAGATTGCTTTTACGCCACTGACCACTTCTGTGACTTGAGTGGGTCAGTTTGCATTCTGGCTACGACATCTTTTTCGGACCATGCACCAGCGATCCTCATTGTGAAAGATAGACAGAAGTAGGGGAGCATGATGCTTCGCATCCCTGAGAGGATCTTGTTGGATTCAGAGCTCGGAGAGTGAGTGGTGGCTCTATGGATAGAGGGCTTGGACACGCAGGAGTCTCATGCTGACAGAGTGGCCTCTGGACTTGCTCAGCTTAATCGACTCTTTCTTTAGGAGCCTACAGTTTGTCTAGCTGCAACGAGAGAGGAGGGCACTCTACCTTGTTCTCAGGGGGGGTTGGGGATCATAGACCCAGCACAGCACAGCAGAGCCCTTCTTGGGAAGTTTGTTGTGAGAGGATTGCTTCTAGGGGAGGAGCCCTGGAAGGGGTTTTGCTTCAGCGGCTTAGAGCTAGAGTGCCTCAAGCAAGAGGCCCCTGAAGACCTTCCATCAGATGGATTTTCACAAAGATGCGCAGAGTTGGTCTAAGCAGGAGATTGGAGGACTGTTTTGTTGTGAGCTTGCTTTGCTTCGAGGAGCAGCTACGTAGAGGCTTGGAGTAGCACCAACCTACTTGCTCGGAGGAGCGCCAGAGATAGCCCTTGTTTGGAACCCCATGGTCAGCACTCAGAGAGGCCACTTGGTTGGTAGTCGGCCTCATGTTTCTTGGGGTCCCATGGCAGAGGTTTCATTACGCACTCTAGGTGACTGGCTGCAGTTCTCAGGTTTGTCAGAGGAGCTTCAGAGCATCCAACTACAGGGCATGAGAGGGGTGCACAGCTGTAGCAGGCTACAGTGTCACTTTCACAGGACAAGTTACAATTGGCCGAGGCTGGTTCACACCGGACTGGACAGACTCTCTTGGCTGGGCAGTGCCACGTGGCAGGGGATACGGACGGTGGTCTAGGTGGTCTAGTGGACATCGTGGCCAGGTCACCACTACTCAGTTATCAATTGGAGATAGATTAAGATGGCCGGCATTTATGAGCCGTTGGTGGCTCTTTATGATTATACATATGGCTAGCAGCTGTTTGTACATCATTATCTAGACGTAGTCGGCTAGAGTGAGTCTATACACAGAGCACGTCTTCAACATCCCGACACATCTGAGCCTCGACACCCCCATTGTACCTGTGAGTCCTGGGTTGAAGCTGAGAGTGCTACCAGGCCAGAGTCTGTATCAGTTCTTTGAGATAGTCGAGTCATATGTTCTGGTCTGCTGTTGTGTCTTTGTGAGCTCAGTTGATGTCTATTGTTTCTTTTTTTTTCAGTCTGTTTGAGTGAGATTGTCACGCACATTGCACTGAGGACCACCCACTGTAGAGAGCACGACACATTATCCGTGCTACAAGTGCTTTCATTTTGGCGATCACGGTGGAACCTCAATTGAAATCTCACTTTGTGAGGTACAAATCTTGAAGCTAGTTGGGTTTATCTAGCTTCACCTACCTTGCCTTGCACTGTTCTCCTCTCGCCTGGTCCAACTGGTCTAGTCCTCCCTTGCCCTAGTCATCTCTCGCCCTGGTCCAACCAGTCCTCGTCCCTAGTCTAGTCCTCCTCGTCCCTGGTCCAGCCTGGTCTAGTAGAGTCTAGACCAGTCTTCAGCCAATTCAAGGTCTTCTTGCCCAAAGCTTGGTTGGATTGGTGGTCACTGCATGACACATACAAGGCGGTCAGTCAAGCGTCAAAGCGCACTACTGAGCCCTCTGAAGTACTATAACAGAAGACGACCTTTGGTACCTAGTAGAAGTCCATTAACCTCATCACCCATACTTCCACATACGACATCCCCCATTCCTTCATCCGGTTCCACATCTTCCAGATCACCTTCTCCAGTAAAGCTCTCCCCTATTCAGCAGGCCATTGAGCAACAGGCTCAGCAAGGGGCCATGGAGGCGTTGGCTAGTGTTTTGGCCAAGGTAAACATCAAGTTTCCCACCTTCAAAGGACTCTCTTCAGAAGATGCTGACGACCATGCAAGGAGGTTGGTATCTCTCTGTAGGGGTCGTGGTCTTAACAGAGAAGATGCTTATTTGGTTCTCTTTCCATCCACCTTGGATGGCTTAGCAAACAAATGGTACAGCCAGTTTGCAGAGAACCATTTTGCAACTTGGGCATCCTTAAGACAACAGTTCTGTGCAGCTTTTAGGCCAGGTGACTACCAGGAGAAGGTGTTGGATGAGTTGGCCAACATGGTGCTCCAACCAGAGGAGACTTTTGCAGAGCTATGACTAAAACCAAGTCTATGGTTGCCAAGCTTCCCCAGCAACCCGGTGAATTTATGGTTAAGAAGTGGGTGGAGAAGGCGCTTCCAAAAACTTCTCAGCAAAAACTCCGAGAGAGCCTCTGACCCGACGCCACTCTGGAGGAGTTCATCGCAGCTGCTACTAGGATAGAGGGGGCTAGGAAACTGTTCACCAACTCTCCTCGGGTAGAAACCCCCTCAGCGTCTTTAGAAAGTCCTTCTGATCCTTTAACTTCTTTACGTAGGGAACTGAAAGCCCTAAAGTTAAAGCGAGCTCTTCAAGAGGAGAGGTCCTTCTCTCTTCGACAGGAGAAGCCTCCACATCACGAGGCATTGGAACAGATCAAGCGCGAGCTAGAAGAGCTCAAGTGTCAGCAGGAGACTAAAGCTATGGTTTGGTGTAGCTCATGCCGCTCTCCAGGACACCCTCCATAGGAATGCCCCCTTCGGGTTTACTACCACTTCTGTGAAAAATCTGGACATGAGGACAAGAACTGTTACTACCTCAAGGGATTGCGACAAATACAGCAGAATCTTGGTCCTACTCTTCAACAAGGACCAACACCTGCATCCAACATCCTGTGATCATCCACACCATATGCCACCTTTGCTGACAGCCCCTCCTATGCAAGGTATGCAAAGTACTTTTCCGTCTCAGAGCTTTTATCATACCCATGCTCCCTCATCACCTCAAAACTTCTATGCCTCCACCTCCAACTCCATGCACCAGGAGCAAGGACCACCTCGCCCTTCGACTCGCCCATTGAATCGGCCCATTCTGTGGCACTATCGTCCACCTATGTGGCTCTTTCCTCCTCCCATTTCGTGATTTAGCCCCCATTATACATATTCTGTTGTTTCATTGGGCGAGTCTCCCTTGCTGTTGATATAGACCTCTCTAGTAGAGGTGATTGTAGCCCTATGGGCAATTTTAGTAACTAATAGAAGGATCTTTTTCTCGGAAAAAAAAGTCCTTGGAGTGTGTGGCTTGGTAGCTATAGACATCCACCACTATATGGCATTGCTTCTAAGAAAACAACGGTTTAAAAGAAAAAAAAATTGATTCTTTTCTTGCAAGTAATGTTTATGGCTTATGCCCTGTAAGATAGAGCGATGAAGACGGGAGTGCGTCCGATGCGCAATGGAGTAAGGGTGGGAGTGGCTAACAAGTCCAAGGTCGGGACACAAAGATTCCTTATTGAAATTTCCTGTAAAACTTGGAAGCGCCATCTTGCTTCGTCTGCTCTTTGGTAGGACAGGTATGCTTTCAGAAAAGCACACGCCTGAAACTCTGATACAACTGCCACGGGGATGAACACCACATGCCAACCGAAAAGAACAGACCGAGCAACTTTAAGCGCTTCAAATAACAACTCAACTAAAAGAGATGCATGACACAAGACGGGAGTGGCGGAGTTCCACCCCCCCACGAGAGCACTGGCCCCAAACCTTGGCGCCCCTTTCGGCATTTCTTTATACTGCTTCAACTCAGTACAATGACGGTACTCCCGCTCTGCACCTTCACTCGAAAGAGTGTGAGAGACAGAGCCCTCTACACATATTTGAAGGCCCTTGGCCTAAGAAAAGCAGTTTAGATGAAAAGCTTCAAACTCAAAAGCATCTGGTCCCAAAACCACTAGCGCCAAAAGCTGCCAACGCGTTTTGCGAAAATCCATACAATTGCCACGTCAGCATGTGAACGCGTTCTACGGGAATCCGTACAACCCCACGTCAGCACTGTCACCAACACGAAATCCGGGGCTGCCGTACGGTCCTGCCACGTCATCAATTCTCCACGCACTTCCTTCGTGTGTGTGGATCTTGCTTTATTTAATCCCTTTAGGTCACTTGGGCCCCATCGCACGGGGTCCCGCAAGTTGGTAAAACTTCTTCTGCTGCTTCTTCTAGGGTTTAGGCTCCTCGGCCGCGATCTGCATGTTGGCTCCATTCTTTACTAGCTTCACACATCAACAGTTTGTGACAAAAGAGCTCTAGACACTCTTATTGGCCTACTTTGAGGAGAGATGTGGATGCCTTTGTGCGAGCATGCATAATTTGTGGATGAAATGTGGATGAAAACTTGAGCGTAGTGTCAATGTTTTCAAACAAGCTCCAAAACAGACTCCTCGTACGAGGATCACGATCGTTGATTATAGACTGTGGCATACCATGGTACTTCAAACACTATGTACATACACAATCGTGCCATCTGATCAAATTTATTCTTCCTGACACAAATGAAATGGGCCTGTTTGCTAAACATGCAAATAATGATCCATATACCATCATTTCCTCTCGGCGTTCTCGGAAGATCAAAGATAAAATCCATAGCAATACTTTTCCATGGCTTATCTAGAATAGGCAATGGTTGCAATAAGCTTGGTGCCTTTTGCCTGTCAAACTTGACCTTTTGGCAAATTATGCATGCTCGCACAAAGGCATCCACATCTCTCCTCAAAGAAGGCCAATAAGAGAATGTCTAGAGCTCTTTTGTCACAAACTGTTGATGTCTCAAGCAACTAAAGAACGGAGCGAACATGCAGATCGCGGCCAAGGAGCTTAAACCCTAGAAGAAGCTGCAGAAGAAGTTTTACCAACTTGCCAAAACGTCAAGTTTGACAGGCAAAAGGCGAAACCGGCCTGTTTAATCCAAAAAGGGCGGTAGACTTTACTTCAAACCTTGATTTAGCTTTCACCCATTTAATTTGTCGTCCACTTTACCTGTACTTTCAAGACACAACAAAGGGGAGAGGGATACAGGCTGCTAGATTGCACCTGTATGAGTAGACCGACACCAGATTGGCCCCTAACTTAGGCGCCCCTTTCGGTATTTCTTTATTGTTCAAAAGAGGGAATAAACGTTGTGGTTCCCTACAAGCTGCCCCGCACACACTTGGCTGAATTTCAACTGTTCCGGCCCGATTTCGGCAACATAACTGTGCTAGGACCCTTCACAGTCAGTATTCCCACGCATTGACTGACTTTCCCGACGCATACGGGCACTTTGCAAAACCTGGCCAGAATCTGCAGCACGTTGAATTCTCTGTTTTGAGCCCCGAAAATGCGCCAGATCAACTGTACAGCGGTCCCCTCGCGTCCCCGAACCTCTTGGGGGTATTAGGGACCGTTTAGGGCCAAAACCCTAAACCCGCAAAAATACACAGCAGGCTGTAATTTACTGTTTCGGGCTCCGTTTCGCGTGCTGGTCGCATCCGTAGCAAGTCCTCGAGCTCCCGCACCTGTAGGGCTACTTGCCCTTTGAATCGAACGAGATTTCTGGCGTGAAACCTCTCCGAATTCACCTGTACCTGCAGGGGATTAGCCGCTAGCTAATCTAGTACTTGTGCAAGAGGCTCTTGCCTCGGCAATCGCGCATGAACCCACACAACTGTACATTGGTCAAATGAAAAGTCCACTAGTGGGGCATAACATATTGCCATAGGGGAGAGAGAGGACAGTGCGTAGCGTGCAGGGCATCACTCCTGGCACCGCACTGTACATAGGAGGGAAAGCAAGCACTCCATAGCTCTTAACCTGTGACAGAAGCTGAAAATGAGCCTCTCCCAGCTTAAAAATCAGCGCCACTTCTTGTTGCATGAGGAAAGTGCACCAGAAGGTGCCACTTGGCACATTTATAAGCATTTTCCCATTTCGGGGTTGCCGCCTAAAAATCTCCCAACCGGTTGCCCAATTGACTTCACGGCAGAGCAAGAAAATGTTCCCCTTGTCATTCCGGAGGTAATGACGCAAACACATTTTCAAGTCCCAAAATAGCAGTTCCCTAAATTTTAGGAGATGCTGCCATTGTATCTTTCTAGGTCATCCGACCCTCTTTGTACACTGTGGCCACATCCAGAACTGAAATGTAGCCTCTGTAGCAAAGGATTCGCTTTGGCTAGTCAATGACCCCACTTTGGCTAACCATAGTCCTTGTCCAACCTTAGTGCTCTCTTGCCCTCAGGCCTGGAGTTCCTCTGGTCAGTTCCACACTTGCTATGCAATGTAGGGCAGTTAGATTTCCCGAGGGGTGTTTCCAAAAAGTGAAAGTAAATAGATAATAAGAAAGAAATCAACAAAAAGGATAGATAGTAGTCACACGCTGGTGACATACCCCCCTCTTGAAATCTCAAACGTCCTCGTTTGCATCTATGTCGTACATGCTCCTAGTCAACACTGATGTATTCAACACCTGTCGACACATGTACAACACATACATGCTCATTGTCAACCCTGGTGTATTCAACACCTCGTCGACACATGTATTGCCTGCGTGTGAACCCTCTCCCAATGACATAGTGGTAGCTTCGCACTCTGCCATTGCTCCGAGTCACTAACTTTCCAATGACAAAATGGTAGCGACACATTTTGCCACTGTCTTATAGTACACGTTGGATCCCGTAACACTTTCGCGCATACCCAAACCGACAGTTTAAGAATGCAGTTACACATGTACTCTTTAGTAGAAGCAATTATTGTATCCTTGACAAACTGACAAGAAATACTCACTTCTATAGCACTAACCAAACTTTTGGACATTCCATAAGAGCAATCGCCAAACTGACAATCTGCACAGCTCTAACATTCATGTAACAGGTATTTCATTTGAGCTCACTTTAAATACCATGTACATCATTTGTTTCAAAAGCCATTGTCACACTGACAATCCATGTAGCTCTGAAACTCAAGGGGTCAAGGTAGGTTGCAAATCGAAGGCTTCCAGGTAAAGTGATAACACAGTTGGTGACTCTGCAAGTTCACCTTCTTCCATCCACTTAGCATCCATTGGTGGATAGTTTCTGAACTTTACCAAGTAACGCCTAGCAAGCTTGCCTTTCACTTTTCTTTCCTTAAGTGCCAAAATCTGTTCCGGGACCAAGATCTCGTCAAGTTCCTCGACTTCCGGCTGATCTTCAGCTGGCATATCCTCTGGCACATCACCCACATAGGGTCTGAGAAGACTCACATGAAACGCATTGTGAATCTTCCAACTGTCAGGCAATTTCAGCCTATATGCAACATCACTGATTATGTCGCACACTTGAAAAGGCCCATAGTAACGCATGCTGAGCTTTGGAAACAGTCTTTCCTTGCCCTTCATCTTCTTTAACCTTGCCTTTTCAAAGCGCAAAAGCACCCAATCACCAAGTGAATATACCACTTCACGACGGTGATGATCAGCTGCTTTCTTTTGCTTTGCCTGAGTCTTTTCTAAGGCCACTTTGACCTTCTTGTACATTTCAACCATGTCCTGAACATACTTATCTGCTTCAAATATCTTGTCGTTTGTATGCAGTATGGGAGGAACTTTCTTGCCACCTCCAACTATCTCAAAAGGTGCCTTGCCAGTTGATGAATGCACTATATTATTGTATGCATACTCCACCAATGGCAAATACTGCTCCCACTTTCCTTTATGCTCTAACACATAACACTTCAGTAGATCTAGGACAGTAGAATTTGCCTCTTCTGACTGCCCATCTGTTTGAGGATGAAATGACGAAGAGAATTTGAGCGTTGTGCCCATATTCTCAAACAAGCCTCTCCAGAACAAACTTGTCATGCGTGGATCACGGTCGCTAACAATCGACTGTGGCATGCCATGATACTTGAAAATATTGCTCATAAACAAGCGTGCCATCTGATCTGGCTTTATCTTCTTCCTGACAGGAATAAAATGAGCCTATTTGCTGAATCTGCAAATAATGGTCCAAATACCATCGTTTCCTGTCTGCGTTCTCGGAAGATCAAAGATAAAATCCATAGCATTACTTTCCCATGGTTTATCTGGAATAGGTAGTGGTTGCAATAACCCTGGTGCCTTTTGCCTGTCAAACTTGACCTTCTGGCAAATTAGGCATTCTCGCACAAAGGCATCCACATCTCTTCTCAATGTAGGCCAGTAGAAGAATGTCTCAACCGCTTTAACTGTAGCATCGATACCACGATGCCCTGCATACGGTGGGACATGACTGTCTTCCATAACTTTGCGTCGCATTGGCTTTGTGACACACAATCTGCCATGCATCATCATGAACCCATCTTTGAGAAGATAGTGTTCATGACGTTGTCCATTCATTAGCTGCTCGAAGACCCTTGCAAAACCTTCATCATTTGCATACTGTTCTCTCATATCATCAAGTTCATGATGATAAGGAATTGACACAGCTGAAATTTGTGGCTTCCTTGACAAGGCATCAGCCACAACGTTCTTCTTGCCTTCCACATGCACAATCTGAAAATGGAATATGGACAAGATATTTGCCCATCGCATATGCTTCTCAGATAACTTTGTCTGTGTCAAGAAGTATCGCAAGGTCTGATGGTCCGTTTGGACAACGAAATCTGCACCTAGCAGGTAGTGTTTCCAACTTAAGAGCGCATGAATCACAGCTAGTAACTCTTTCTCATAGACCTGCATGGTCATCTCTGGCCCTTGCAAAATTCTGCTCTCATAGGCTACTACCCTGCCATCTTGCATTAGCACTGCACCAATGCTTCTACCACAGGCGTCACACTGGACCATAAATGACTCCTAAGATCTGGCAACACAATGACGGGATCCGAAGTCATCTTTTCCTTTAAGAGATTAAAAGCTGAATTCTCTTTCTGTGTCCATCTAAAGGTGACTGCCTTCTTTTGAAGAGCATGTAAAGGTGAAGCAATCTCAACGAAATTTCGGATAAACCTTCTATAATAGGAGCATAGTCCCAAGAAGCTTCGGACATCATGCACCGTCTTCAAATCTGGCCATGACTTGATCGCTTCAACTTTTGCAGGATCCATTCTGACACCATCCTTTGAGACAATGTGTCCCAGAAAGTGGATCTCTTCCAGAAAAAATTCATTTTTCTTTGCATTGATGAGCAACCTATGACTGCGTAGCTCTTCGAACACAATGGCAAAGTGATGCCTATGCTCCTCTTTATTCTTTGAGTAGACTATCATGTCATCAAAGAATGTACCAACAAATTGCTGGTGTGGACGGAAAATTCTGTCCATCATCCTATTGAACGTAGCAGGAGCATTTGTGAGACCAAAGGGCATCACTAAAAATTCGTAAAGGCCAAACGTTGTTCTAAAAGCAGTCTTGTGCACATCCTCTGATCTAATGCGGATCTGATGGTACCCACTCTTTAGATCTATCCTGCTCAACATAGCTGCTCCTTCTAATTTGTCCATAATATCATCAATTCTAGGTATAGGGAACATATTCTTGATGGTATTCTTGTTCAGTGCACGGTAGTCGATGCACATACGCCATGAGCCATCCTTTTTCTGCACCAACAATACTGGAGAACAGAATGGAGATGAACTGGGCTGAATCAGCCCCTTTTCTAACAGCTCCTGTACTTGGCCCATTATCTCTTTCTGCTGAGCCGCACTAACCCTATACGGAGGCTTATTTGGTGGGCTACTGCCTGGTACCAAATCTATCACATGGTCCTCGGGTCTCTCTGGCGGTAATTGAGACGGTAATGAATCGGAAAAGCAGTCACTATACTGTTGTAAAAACATTGACCTTTCTTTATCTAACACAGATAAATTTGATTCATCACAATCTGACACTTCACGTGCAAAAACCAAGTACGCAAAAAGATGCTTTTTCATTACAGAAGTAATAGCAGAATCTGATACAGTGGGAATAGACTCCCCTTTAAGTTTTACATCCAGAATGTGAGTCTTTCCCCTGCTCTGTACAGTGATCTTTTTGTTGTAGGCATCCATGATTCCCTGTACACGAAACAACCAAGGAATACCTAGCAACACATCACATCCGTCCAGTGGCATGATGTAAAATTCTTCAGCATCTACATAGGACTGAATATGTAGGCGCAATTTTCCAATGATGGGTGTCACAGCCTCTGTATGGCCAGGACATGCCAAACCTGCCTCTGTTGTATACCCCATCTCTTCGGGTCTGATTCCCAACTTTGAAGCCAATTCTGGGGAAATGAAGTTGGCTTTGGCACCTGGATCAAAGAAGATAAGCACTGTTTGATCCCTGATCTTTCCCCATGCTCTGCAAAGCTCACTTGCATCTGAATTCGGCTTATCGCCCACCATATCTGGCACTAGACCAGCCATGGGCTTCTTTCCTTTCGTGTCCTCCTTGTCTTCAGAATCAGCTGGCCTTTTCTTTGTAGGACACTTGTAAGCAATGTGGCCAGGCTGCTCACAGATGAAGCATTTGTTCTCTGACCTCAGGACCTTCTTTTGCTCTTCCGACTTGCGAGGAAAATGTCTTTTCCATTTCTTCGCTGGTCCCTTTTCTGATTTAGCCATAGCTTTGTCTTTCCCTGCATTGGCTGGCTCCTGAGTCGCTTTCCGAGCTTCCTTGGGAACATACTTCTTCGCTGAATTTTTCTTGGCTCATCCATCCTTGACGCCAGTATTGAATTCACAGTCTTCTCCCTTGAGCAAACCATTGCCAGTGTTTGCTACCTCGATGAGCTGCGTCAAAGTAGTGACTTTGGTCTTCGTACAGTATTTTCTCAATCCTTTGGGTAGGCCACAACAATATTTTTCAATCTGTTTTGTCAATGGCACAAACCTATAGGAAGTTACTGGAAGTAGAGCTTTCCAAAACTTCCGATTGTAGTCATCGAGATTCTTGCAAGTAGCAGCATTAAGTTGGTGCCATTCTGTCATGACATCTGCTTCAAAGTCATCAGATAACCATGCTGCTGAAAAAATCTGTTTGAAGTAAATCCATGTGGACAGAGCTTGCCCTTGAAGCAATAAAGTTTTCTACCATTGTCCCGCATTCCCTGTCAAGAAAGTGGCTTCCTTGCGGACCTTTGAAGCCTCTGTAAAGTTTCCCCCTGCATAGGCCTTGTCAAACTGCTGGAGGAATGAGAGAGCCTTCTTCCTGTCATCAAACCCTGTAAAGGTCGTGAAAGTCACACCTTTGCCACCTTCTTTGTATGGAGTTGGCCTCTCCAACGGCGTTAAATTGTCATATGGAAGTGACTGAAACATGGGAACACTGTTAGGGTTCATTTGTGTTCCCTGACCGCAATTAAGTTGACCTGGAAATGCCATATTTGGCTGTTGATTTGTAATTCCAACCATGCCAAAATTTGCCTGTGGCATCCCAAATTGGCCCTGAGTGCTTTGAAACCCTGGTAGCATGCTTGTGACACCATACATGGGGTTAGGCATCATCGTTTGAGCACCCCCAAACACTATTCCTGGCGTGTAAAACTGATTTCCAGGTGCATGACCAGCCATGCTCTGGAATACCGATCCACCTCCAAAATAGCCAGGGTGTACTGAAGGTGGTGGGAAGACCTGTTGCATAGCATGTAGGTTGCTTCCCTGCCCATTAGAACTAGCTATAGGCTGCTGAAAGGTGGCGGGCTGAACTGGTAGAGCTTGAAAGACTGGCATCTCAGCCACCTGTTCTTGCACCTTAGGCACAGGTTGTGGAGACTGCATGTTCTCCGTAAAGTGTACAGGTGTTTCCATTGACTGTGCAGTATGAATCACTTGTGCTTGAGCCTTAACAGGCTTTTGAATATGATCCAGTGACCCAACTTGCTGAGACGAAACAGGAGGTTGCAGAAAGGCTAAAAACCTCGGATTCTGCATTACTTGTGTGAACATAGCCACATCCGTAGCCAACTGGGTCCAGAATATATTATCATCCGTCTGTGGTGGTCTTGAGGACTCACCCACTTCATGTGTCTGTTGACCCTGTGAAGAGGAAACCTCTTCAGTCACATCATCTGGTCTGTCAGCCATAATTACAATTCCCTGTGTCTGGTCTATGATCCCTTGTGTCTTCAAGCCCAAACTGACCAAGGCTCACTTCTATGGGAAAAAGTGATTTAATCCCGTCGATGGAACCATGAAACCGGCCTGTTTAATCCAAAAAAGGCGGTAGACTTTACTTCAAACCTTGATTTAGCTTTCACGCATTTAATTTGTCGTCCACTTTACCTGTACTTTCAAGACACAACAAAGGGGAGAGGGATACAGGCTGCTAGATTGCACCTGTATGAGTAGACCGACACCAGATTGGCCCCTAACTTAGGCGCCCCTTTCGGTATTTCTTTATTGTTCAAAAGAGGGAATAAACGTTGTGGTTCCCTACAAGCTGCCCCGCATACACTTGGCTGAATTTCAACTGTTCCAGCCCGATTTCGGCAACATAACTGTGCTAGGACCCTTCACAGTCAGTATTCCCACGCATTGACTGACTTTCCCGACGCATACGGGCACTTTGCAAAACCTGGCCAGAATCTGCAGCACGTTGAATTCTCTGTTTTCAGCCCCGAAAATGCGCCAGATCACCTGTACAGCGGTCCCCTCGCGTCCCCGAACCTCTTGGGGGTATTAGGGACCGTTTAGGGCCAAAACCCTAAACCTGCAAAAATACACAGCAGGCTGTAATTTACTGTTTCGGGCTCCGTTTCGCGTGCCGGTCGCATCCGTAGCAAGTCCTCGAGCTCGCGCACCTGTAGGGCTACTTGCCCTTTGAATTGGACGAGATTTCTGGAGTGAAACCTCTCCGAATTCACCTGTACCTGCGGGGGATTAGCCACTAGCTAATCCAATACCTGTGCAAGAGGCTCTTGCCTCGGCAATCGCTCATGAACCCACACAACTGTACATTGGTCAAATGAAAAGCCCACTAGTGGGGCATAACATACTGCCATAGGGGAGAGAGAGGGCAGTGCGTAGCGTGCAAGGCATCACTCCTGGCACCGCACTGTACATAGGAGGGAAAGCAAGCACTCCATAGCTCTTAACCTGTGATAGAAGCTGAAAATGAGCCTCTCCCAACTTAAAAATCAGCGCCACTTCTTGTTGCATGAGGAAAGTGCACCACAAGGTGCCACTTGGCACATTTATAAGCATTTTCCCGTTTCGAGGTTGCCGCCTAAAAATCTCCCAACCGGTTGCCCAGTTGACTTCACGGCAGAGTAAGAAAATGTTCCCCTTGTCATTCCGGAGGTAATGACGCAAACACATTTTCAAGTCCCAAAATAGCAGTTCCCTAAATTTTAGGAGATGCTACCATTGTATCTTTCTAGGTCATCCGACCCTCTTTGTACACTGTGGCCACATCCAGAACTGAAATGTAGCCTCTGTAGCAAAGGATTCGCTTTGGCTAGTCAATGACCCCACTTTGGCTAACCATAGTCCTTGTCCAACCTTAGTGCTCTCTTGCCCTCAGGCCTGGACTCCCTCTGGTCAGTTCCACACTAGCTATGCAATGCAGGGCAGTTAGATTTCCCGAGGGGTGTTTCCAAAAAGTGAAAGTAAATAGATAATAAGAAAGAAATCAACAAAAAGGATAGATAGTAGTCACACGCTGGTGACAAAAGGCACCAAGCTTATTGCAACCATTGCCTATTCTAGATAAGCCATGGAAAAGTATTGCTATGGATTTTATCTTTGATCTACCGAGAATGCCCAGAGGAAATGATGGTATATGAATCATTATTTGCATGTTTAGCAAACAAGCCCATTTCATTTGTGTCAGGAAGATTTAAATCTGATCAGATGGCACGATTGTTTATGTACATAGTGTTTGAAGTACCATGGTATGCCACAATCTATTATCAATGATCGTGATCCTTGTACGAGGAGTCTGTTTTGGAGCTTGTTTGAAAACATTGACACTATGCTCAAGTTTTCATCCTCATTTCATCCACAAACTGATGGGTAATCAGAAGAGGCTAATTGTATTGTCTTAGATCTGCTGAAACGCTATGTGTCAGATAATAAGGGCAAGTGGAAACACTATTTACCCATGCTTGAGTATGCATAGAACAATATGGTGCATTCGTCAACAAGTAAGGCACCTTTTGAAATTGTTGAGGGTGGCAAAAATGTTCCTCCCATTTTGCACACAAAGGATAAGATTTTTGAAGCAGATCGATATGTAAAACATATGGCTGAAATGTATGAGAAAATCAAGCTTGACTTGAGAAGACTCGAGCAAAGTAGAAAAAACTTGTTGATCGTCACCATCATGAACTCTTGTTTTCACCAGTGGTGATTGGATTCTTTTGCGGTTTGAATAGGCAAGGTTAAAGAAGATGAAGGGCAAGGAAAGGTTGTTTCCAAAGCTCAGCATGCGTTACTATGGACCTTTTCAAGTACTTGACAAGATCAGCGATGTTGCTTATAGGCTGAAAATGCCTGACACTTGGGAGATTCATGATGCGTTTCACATGAGTCTTCTAAGACCCTTTGTGAGTGATGTACCAGAAGATATGCCAGATGAAGATCAACCGGAAGTTGAGAAACTTGATGAGATCTTGGTATCTAAGCAGATTTTGGCACATAAAAAAAGAAAAGTTAAGGGAAAAGTTGCAAGACATTATTTGGTGAAGTTCAAAAACTATCAACCTATGGATGCAAAGTGGATGGAAGAGAGTGAACTGTTAGAGTCACTTTCTAGTAGGTGACTGCGAAGCAAAGCAGGTGTTCTGGTGCATTTAAAGGCGAAAAATAGAGATTTCAACGTGCTGTATTTTCTCTCTAATGAGCGCGGGAAGTCACCCAATGCATGAAGATTTCTTCTAGGAATCCTTCAACTATCGTTGATGCCGAAATTGGGATAGAGTAGGCCATTTTCAGCCCAATAAAAGTCGGACAACACGTAGAAGCTAACATGTTTTCTCCAACAATAAAGAAATAAAGAAATAACTGGTTTTCCAATAAAGAAAATATCAAAAGGGACGCTAACCTTTGGGGCCAACACGGTGTCACTGTCTACTTGGGAGCACTCTAGCTGCAAAGTCGTGATTGTTATGAAGTGTTGAATTCCAATCATAGGTTTATCTGTGACGTTACTTTGTGTCATAAAGTAGAGGTAAAGTTAATCAACGTTTCTGCATCACATTTCTAACGAGGGTCTCAGATACAGATTCTAATCATTGTAACCACTTAGCAATCATATCCAGACCACGTTGATCTTTTCATGGATGTCTTGATAGTAAATCTTATTACTATCAGATTGATATCCTTTCTTTTCACATCTCAATCAAGCAAACCATGCCCATGACCATCCCCACAAGACAGTACATCCACATAGTATGCAATCCACAAATCACACACTTAGTTCACATTGAACACCGTGTTTCAATCATTCAATCTAGCCATCTCATTCCACCTAGAACTCTTGATACACTCACACTAGTATCCAATCAGCTCATCCACATAGACATCTCGATGCACTAGAATCTCATTCAGTTTACATTTAATTAGCCATCACATCCAGATCTCGTTGATCTCTAACAGATGTCTAGATGCACTAAGTTCAAATAATTCATTAGACAAAATACAAGGGCTTAGTTTTAGTCACATGTTGTGGAGTCCTTGCCTCATGCAGAGCAATGGTGCATTGAAGGAAGGGGGGGGGGGGGGGGGGGGGGGGGTTAAACGTGCTAGAGAACGCCTCGGATAGGATTAGAGGCAGCCATGCTACAATGAGCTTGCTCCTTGGGAGCGCCTATGTATGACTTTGAGGATTTTGGATGTATGGCAGCATGCAGGCTTTGTACTGCCCTCATATAGCCTCTCTCTGTCTTAGTCTGCCTGACCGCAGAGTAGGGGGCGAGAATCTATCGAGGATAGATCGTTTCTACATTAGTGACCACATTTGTGACATGGGCAATTCAATATGCATTTTGGCAAGGACTACTTTTTCCGATCATGCGCCAATGAATCTTACTGTGTCAGATAGATAGAGGAGTGGTAGTATAATGCTACGCATCCCAGAGGGCATTTTGCTGGATACAGAGCTCAAAGAGCAGGTTGCGACGCTTTGAACAATGAGTATGGAGACACCAGGGACTGTGCTACTAGAGCTGCCTTTGGCCTTGTGGACCTTGGTCATTTCTTCCTCTACCGCTCATTTGGCTGCGACCATGAAGGAGGAAAACCAGCTCCAACAGGACATTGCTTCCTTAAAGAGGATGCAAGAGCGTCACCCACGTACCCCTTGGATGAAGGAGCAAATGCAGCAAGCTCTCATCACCAATGAGAAGAGGCACTTGTTCAGGCTTGGACACTCCAAGCAAGAAATCAATAGTAACACACGAACAAAAACTGCAAAATTACTGAACTTTACAAAGGGCGGAGAGAGAGAGAGAGAGAGAGAGAGAGAGAGAGAGAAATGAAATGAAATGTTATATTAACGTCTTCAAAAGGCCATAATGACCTATGAGACCCGAAAGTTACAAAGTGGTGGATCTGATACAAAGTCAGAGTAACAAAATAACCTAACAACAGTACAAAACAAAGATATATACTATGGGGTCCTAAGTTGGTCGATGTGAGTCAAGCAAAAACTAAGCAGAAAGATAGGCGGCTTGTTGGGATAGCTGAATCACAAGAGATCTAGCATCAGTCGTTGGCGAACGGCAGAGTTCCACGCCTAGATGCACTAGCCCCAAAGACTAACGCCCCTTCCGATATTTCTTTATTATTACGAGTCACAACGGTACAACTCCCGACGGTCCTCTGCTCTTAGACTCTACGTCCAGATGCTCTATAGAGTGAGGCCCAAGGATCCTTATAAACAGTACAAGGGATGCCCCAAAGCAGAGCCCCAAAAGCGTCAGGTTCAAAAGCACTTTATTGGTCCACCGAGTCCCTATCCATTCAATGAGACGAGTCTTACGGGGAAACTGAAAATTAAAGCTGCTGTAGCAGGGGAAACACATAATTTTTGCCAAGGTTTTGAACATGGAGTAGTCCACGTATGAACGCCTCTGAGGCTGCGGAAGTCCAAATGTGGCTAAAACGTTTGTGAATTATAGACCAATATCTCTTGGCTACCCGCTATGCCTCTGCCTCAAGCCAAGATTCCTCATAGATAAATGCACAACAAGGGGCACTCTATGGATCAACAATCAAGCTCATAGCCAGGTGCCTCGACCCAAGCCATCTGGTACTAACAAAGCAAAGTGTGCTGGTGGCCAAAAGGTCTTCCTCATGCAGCTGGCTGCTGGAGATTACTATCCATTAACCACGGAACTTACTCCTTTCAGCCAACTTCTCATCAAACCATCGCTTAAAATATGGATTATGCAAAGTAGCACAAGAAGAGGGAATACACGTAGGGGAGTAGACCTCTATACCAAGGAGTTTTGTGCCTATATCCTTGACACACGCATCATTTTCATTTTGATTCCATGTATGGATATTATCCAATAGTATGATGTTGCCAGACACAAACCCAATATATCATCTCCTAGACATCTTAAATAAACTCTGATAACAGTTTCGAGACAAAGTCAACCCCATTGTTTAAGATCGCATGCTCCATTCATAGTGTCCATCTAGCAAAGAGTCACATTGTAGAATGCGAATGTCAAGAAAGATCCTATATGGTCTTAATATTTGAAGATCCTCCCTATCTCACATTGCATCATAGAAATTGACGAGAATCCATGGGAAATCCATGCAAGAATCTCAATTGCCTAGTTCATTGCCTTAAAATCGACATTTGAAACTTAAATGGGAAACTAGTCAGTCTAGCCTAATATATTCCTCTACTAATGTGCTAGAGCATCCTCAGACTTCTGCCCACAGATTTGCAGAGCAGAAGCCAGACCCCAGAATACTTATCAATGGCTACAAGACCACTCAGGAAACCGTATAAGTGGCTACTCCCTAGTGTGAGGTTTGTACTCGTGACAAGGGTTCACAGATCGTGAGGCACCTTAAGCACCATAAATTAACTCAAGAGAACTATCTATCCCTGGCTAACTTGGATCCAAGATAGACTCAACTGGAGGCCAATGCTCCAACCACTACACCATCATATACATTCCAAACTAAGCGGGGAAACAAAGTTACTGTTGGGCCAGGTTTACCTTTCAGGAGTGATTCTTAGTGTCACCCTGCACGACACCACTGTACGCACAAGATCTTCTTCATATTTGCACCTACCTTCCCAGAAAACATCTCATTGTTTACTTCAGTTGATACATTGTGATTTTAATTGAGGCAGGTGCTACTCTTTATCCAGGTTATGGAGAAGGCCACCACTGTTTAGTGAGTAGCCATGATGCATCTCAACAAAGCTTCTTGCAATGGCTAAGCTAGCTCTTTATCAATTCAAGGCAAACGATCAGTATAAATAAACCTTTTGCTTCAAACGCCACAATGTGAGTGACACACTGAACAAAATTGGGCACTGTCTTTCCTCCACAGCGTTTTATCTGTATTTGCAGAGCTTCCTTCTCCTCAAAGTTTTCAGTACTGCAAATATCTTTTAGATGATTTCAAGGATCTCTATTGCTTTTGTGTGACTCAAAAGAAATTCAGCAATCATGCAGATTGACAGGATACAGAATATAAGATCCTCAAAAAATCTGTCAAGTTTCTCAATGTGTGACACATCCAAGTTCTGCAGGTGAGGCAAAACTGCCTGATGCCGTTTGGCTTGTAAACATTTTCGAATTTGTCTAGGTTCGTAAAGTTGACTATGCCCTTGAAATCCATGCAACAAGCTATTTCCATGCTCTTTAGCGGCTCTGACTATGTCTTGGAACTCTACAAAGAAACAAGAGTGATAAACCAAGCTCAGGGAGGTCAAACAAATTTCCACAGTTGCTCATTGCCATTGCATCACGTGCTTAGCCTGTCTGTCAAAGAATCTGCCAATTTACATAGGATATAATAGCCAATGCCTAACCTTGCACTCCAAGAGCTTCCTTCCAGCACTTATCATATCGTACTTTGACAATTCGTGGAAAGCGAAATGTCCATCCTGCTTTGAATGACTAAAAATGTTGCAGTCAAACAATGACAACTTGTCAGCAACATATGGATAATGATATCTCATTCCATGCACCAACATTGACTTGCCTGAGTGGGATATATTCGTTTCTCAGAACAAATTTGTAGCACAATCGATCTAAAACATAAAGGAGAGGTTAGAATTGAGCAGCCAAGCAACCGTTGTATAATTCAAGCCAACAAAGCAACTTACATTTCTGGCCTTGATATCCATACATCAGGACATTCATAACGACTATTGGTGACCAAATAACCACATGTTGGCGGAGGCCGCCCTCCTTTTGTGTTTTGTCTAAAAAAAGGTCAAAAGAAACAAAATTCACAGCATTATAATGTTATCATATCCACTTCAATCTTAATTAATAAGGGAAACATATCACATAAACTTCTGGACACCTTACATGAAGTAGGGGGAAAGTTTGCTTTCCAGCAAAGAAAACTCATCTTCAGAGAGACCTTGCCCACATCTACATATGGAAACAAACCTGCTGCCAGAAATGACAATTTTTGCTTTTTTTCTTCTGACCAGCAAAACATCTCGTTATATCAACCATAAACACATAAACACAATCGTCCAACAAAGAAAGGGCGTACAAATTATAAAAAATAATTAGAAACAGGGCATGGGAGTCCGTCATTCCAAACATTGGATATGTTAACCTGGACTCTATTCAAGCACTCTCCTCCCCCTTTTAATGCTTGCAACAACTGAGTAGGGCTCTCCTGCATATTTCCTCCATAATTTCCTGAATGCATTACTATCCCACCTCAAAATGAGCAACATACTGAACAATGCTTGTCAGTGGGTGTCAGTCCTAGACTCCATCCAAGTAACTATCCCAGGGTTATTTCCATGCATGCAAAAAAAACCATATGGTTTGAAGACATGCCCAATGGGTTTTAGTATAATTATAATAATAACTATAATTTAACGATCAAAAGTGGTCTCTATTAGGAATAAAACCTCTTACATGTGTTAGGTCTTCTAAGCATGTAGAGCGAGGAATTCCAAACACCGAGAAAAACTTCACGAGCAAACACATTGTCCAAGAGAAACCTTCCAAGATCTTGAGATCTCCTTAATTAATGACACATGAGTTTGGACGATAAAATACAAGTGAAGATTAGAGTGTGCTAATAACTCACCAATAATTGGTCACCAATCTTACACACAACAAAATCCAAATCAATACAAGCATCATACATCAAATGACATTGCATCTAGTCTCAATGAGAGTTTGGTACTTTACGGATTGTATATGCTTGCAATACAACCAATGCCTCATTTGTCGTTATAGCCTCCTATGGAGAAATTTGCAAGTTGTATTGTAAAGATGCTCGTAATTTCTCATGAAGGTTTGAAATGGGTAGAGCTATATGCAAAATTGCATCCCTCATTTTAAAGCAACAAGGACGCTAATGGGAAATTTGAACATCCTGTTGAGCCACTATATCTAGAAGGTTGGTGCCTCATCACATAGACAACAAATGTTACAATGCGATGTATCTGATACAAAGTCAGATTAACAAAATAAATTAAACTAGGATAACAAAATATAAATACTGCGGAATCCTAAACTAAGCTGATAGGTGTGAAAGGTGTAGCGCGGATAGTGTGTCGTGCTCTCTACAGTGGATGCTCGTCAATGCAATGTGCGTGACAATCTCACTCAAACAGACTGAAAACAAAGGAACAAATAGACAACAATTGAGCTCACAGAGACACAACAGCAGACCACAACATATGACTCGACTATCTCAAAGAACTGATACAGACTCTGGCGTGGTAGCACACTCAACTCCAGCCCAAGACTCACAGGTACAATGGGGTGTCAAGGCTCAAAAATGTGCAGGGATGGTAATGAAGTGCTGTGTGTATAGACTCCTACTCCTCACGACGACGCTGGACCATATATGAAGAAGATAATCCGATGACCCAACAACTACTACTCATGTCCCACCATAAAGAGCCACCAACGGCTCATAAATGTCAGCCAATTAAGTCTATCTCCAGACTAAGTGGTGATGGTGACCTGGCCACGATGTCCACTAGAACCACCATCGTATCCCTGCCACGTGTCGCTGGCCAGCCCAGAGAGTCCGTGCAGTGTGAACCAAATCAGACCAACTGTACTAACTGTGTGTCTTGTGAAAGTGACACTGTAGCCTGCTACAGATTGCCCGCCACAAAACCGCTCACCATCTCGGTGAGACGAAATACTAAAAAAACTGTGAAAGAAAACCACTAGGTACCGCATTTGTACGTCTTTCTTGAAGCAAGTGCTAGGCCCAGCCATGAGCTTACATGCCTCAAAAGTGGAGTTAAAAACACTGCACTGCTTGCAAACACCTTAAGCCTTTGAATAGGCACGAACCCAGCATGATTGCATAGTCCAAGAATCCCAATTGGCAAAACAGAATGAGGCTTCACAACGAAGAGATATACTTGGTTGGATCCAGCGCATCTTTATCCTCCATAACCATTGTGAGAGGAAAATGACATGGTCCATGCTTGCAGATGAAGTTGCTCGAAAATAGGGATGACCAGAAGCTCCAGTAATACCGCAACTAAGGTTAAGCGCCATCGTGATGGCAGAACGAAAAGCATTTATAGCAACGGAATGGCAACCAGGTGAATGCTAGAAAGCCACAAGGAAACAGCTATAAGGATCTTCATCTTGCTCGTATGCTGTGAAACACCAAAAGACCTGCTTCAGAAACTACAAAGCTAGTAGAAACTCCAAAGCTAGCAGCCCTGACAGAGCAGAGTGGAAAGGGTGGGTAGGGGGGTTGAGGGCTAGATAGGGGCGAGGGGGGGCTAGATAGGGGGTGGGTAGGGACGAGGCCTAGGTAGGGGGTGGGTAGGGGGCGAGGGGTCGACAAGGGGTCTTCCTCATTTATGTATGCAACACGAGGCTGGATATTCAATTTGCAGTCTCACAGATCAACAGATTTATGCATAGCCACGGTCTAAGCATTGGCAGGCAATCAAGAGGATTTTTCGCTACTTGAGTGGCACTTTGCATCTTGGCTTGTTTTATCCCAAGGGGGATGCCAGATTTACCTGCTTTTTTAGACTCAAATTGGGCTGGTTGTTATGACACGTCAGTGTCCACAATTGGTTTTTGTTTCATGTCGCTTTCCAAAACTGTCTATTCAAAGAAGGCTTCGGACCCTTTTCCAGAGTCATGAGCTATTAGGATCAGAGATGCCTTGAACTGTATCTAATTGAGTTACACAGACACAGAGAGTTTACTAAGGAGATCTAAAGAGAAACAATCCTTGCGACAGACTACTGATTTCTTCACACCAAACACTCAACAGATAGAGGAGTACCACCACTGCAAAGCTCCGCTCATACTCACACCCGCGGTACTCTCATTGACCGAGCATTGGAGCTAGAGAGATCGAGACGCCCGCAACTTAGAAGAGGAGCTTCACAACATCGACGGAGACTGCAACAGAGGATTTGAGCCATCCTAAACCGGCATCCACAATACAGATGGGGATAGAAACATGACCCATTTTATTACCCTTGAAATGATATATTAACATCGTAAAAAGGCCAAAATGACCTATGAGACCACTATATTACAAACTGATGAATTTGATACGATGTCTCGGTATAGAAAAGAGATGCTAAAATGAATCTTGAAGTGCTACTAGTTGGAACTATGTCAAGTATGTGTGATCACTGATACAATCAGTGCCGAATACAATCTCTCTCTCTCTCTCTCTCTCTCTCTCTCTCTCTCTCTCTCTCTCTCTCTCTCTCTCTGTGTGTGTGTGTGTGTGTGTGTGTGTGTGTGTGTGTGTGTGTGTGTGTGTGTGTGTGTGGGGAAGAGACGTGTGTGTGTGTGTGTGGTGTGTGTGAGAAATTACGCGAGGCAATTCTCTGCGCTCTGTCGCGAACCAATCTGCACGCTGCTCCAGCCCACTGCGCCTGCGTCGCGGCAGGTGTCTGTGAGTGTGTGTGTGTGTGTGTGTGTGTGTGTGTGTGTGTGTGTGTGCGCGCGCGCGCGTGCGTGGTGTGTGCACTGTGTGTGGGGAGAGAGGTGGTGAGCTGTTGCTATCGCGTGACGAAATTCAGCCCTCTGACCTCTACGCCCTGCTGCAATTCTCTGCGCCTGCGCGAGTCTGTTGTCCAGCGTGAGTCTGCCCTGCACGAGTCTGTTGCGGGAGACTTCTGCCTAGCGCGACTTTCTGCCTTGTGTTGCAGACGAGGGCCTCCTCTTGCCCGGCGCCAATGTCAGTGGGCGTGAGCCATCACTACTACAGCGGCAAACCCTTACAGACAGCGCCAGTTGAGTATCAAGGCTGCCCCACGCAAGGAACAGGTTTTGTGCATGCCTCTGTTTTACTGCGCACAGCCAATAGGCAGAGACAACTGGCTACATAATTCAGGCCTGCAGATTTAGACAACCAATACCTGCTCGTTGCTGTCAGAATTTGGATCGAACTGCTGCAGAAACAGAGTTAGAGAGTTTGCATTTACGCACAAATTATAGTATTACAGACAAAGTTTAAATTACAGTATTGCAAGCAAATTTTTTTAGCACATGTATGAGTTCTATGGGAGATGTACATATCTCTGAGGTCTTTGTAAATAGATAAAGCGTCAAATTACCAAAAAAAGAAAAAAAGAAAAGGAAAAATAGTGTTTGCTTTAGTTCTCGATTGTGGTCTAGTTGATGCAGTCAGAGTTCCCGTGCATCTTCAAGCGTCGTAGAGCCATGGAGAGTGTTTCGGAGAGCGCTTCTGAAATCAAAACTTGTCTGTATGAAGACTTCGAAGAGGCCCGAAAAGCTTGGAATGGTCAGGCACCTGCCCTTGACGTGCGAATTCCAGTACAGGACCTGATGGATCCGGTAGCGCAATATGCCATGAATACGGTCATATTGTTTTTCCCTGGAAAAATGCCTGTTGTACAGGATGTCGGACAGTGGGTTGATTTACTACTCAAACGCCAGGGTGTCCGAGGCGTTTATTTTGGTGCTCGGGGTTTCTATGAGGTATTGTTGGCAGATACCGAGGCCAGAAATCTCTTGCTGGAGATGTCTCCTCTCTTTTTTGGCACGCAGATGACTCATGTTCTGCCTTGGGCACTTACGAAGGACTATCAAAGTCTTATTCGTCATGAATGTCCTATGTGGGTGGAAATTGTTGATTTTCCACGTACGTGGAGGCATTTCCTTCCTTTGTTGGCTGCTCAACTTGGCAAGGTCATTTGCCCGCCGAAATTGGACACGAACACTAACAGGTTTTGCATTCTGTGGGATACAGATAAGCAAACTCCGGATGGAATTATGGTGGATTCAAGGGATCCTTGGGGGGCAAGCACCCTTTTAAACTTAAATGGGGCAAATTTGCTAACTCCTGTTTTAGATGTGGTAAATTCGGTCACATGCAATCTGAATGTCCTGAACCTGTTTTGCAACCCCCTCTTTCGGTTGTTCCTTCCTCTGCTCCTGCCCCTGCCCCTGTAGGCAAATCTGTTGTTGAAGCTAAATCGAATGGAATCCCTGTAATGAAGGTGGCTTCTAATGCAGATAAAGGGAAAAACAAAAATTCGCCGTCTGCAGATGTTGGGAATGTAAATACAGGGAAAGGAAAAAATGTTGCGTCCACTGATGTTGGCTCGTGGGCGATACCTAAAAAGACAGTAAAAATTCGTACTCCACCTTCATCTCGTAATTATGTTCCTCTGGTTAATGCCAATAAGAATGTATCATTTAAGCAACTTCCCTGCAATGACAATCGCACGTTGATTGACGCTTGGGAAAAAGCAATGCACTCTTATAAGGATGTACTTTTGGACGAGGCTTCCACTTCTCAGGCAGTCTCTATGGAAAAGTTTCCTGCTTTGACTCAACGGATGGGTACTAGCATGGATGTGGTGGATGGAGATGTCCATATGGGCATCTCGACTTGATCCTTCCGTTTCGTGCCGTTGTAAATATGGGTTTTAATGCACAGTCGCATTAAATGCATTTCATATAATGTGCGTGGGTTATGTAACCTGGACAAATGGCGACTGACCTTGTACTATGTACATACATGTAAGGCAGATATAGTGGTTTTGCAAGAACACAACCAGCATGACTTCGTTGGTCAGTGTTCTTATTTTGTAGGTTACTAGATTGCATATGCTGATTAGCATGATTACTCAGGTTTATTGATGTTGGTTCGGCATGAGCTTCAGCTAGTTCTCTTGTATAATGATCCGAACGGCCGTTGGATGGTGATTCAATGCTTGTTGAACGGTCAGGTGTATGAATTTGGAGGTGTTTATGCGTATACATCATCTGGACAAAGGGCCGCTCTATGGCGAGACATCTCTTCTCGCTCATGGACCTCGAGTGCATTCCTTTGCGGTGATTTTAATAATACCCCTGACATGGATGATAGTACTACTGGCAATTCACATATGTTGTTTGCGGAAAGGCAAGCATGGGATAATCTCTTTGCTGTTACTCATATGACTGATATATGGCGGCATTTGCATCCCAATGCATCTGGTTTTACTTTTCAGCATGTTGCCCATTCTTCTTATCGAGCGCGGTTGGATAGATGGTATTTGCTTAATTTGCAATAATATGAGGAATTTGTATGTGAGGTTCACATCAATTACACCTTGCAGTTATCGGATCATCACCCTGTTTTGTTGGATGTGAGATTTGGGCAGACTCATTGTGATCGGGCTCTTCCCAGGAAACGTTTGCTACTTGTCAATAATGCTCATCTCACACATGAGGTTTTTCGGGGAATGATCTCTGAGGTTATTCCTCCTCTGTTGGTTCATATGCATCTGGATCTTGATGCCGCTTGGTATCGCTTTGTGATGAGGGTGCAAAGTGTTATTTGTGACTATGGCAAGCATTACATGCAGTGCACTCGAGGCGAAGTCAAAGATGCGAAGCATGCTTGTCAACGACTGCAAGAGTTGATTGATTTGCGGCCTCTGTCCGATTCTGAGTTGTCGGAGCTATGTGAAGCCTCTGTGTGTATTTAGCGTAATGACAAGTGAAAGCTAGCTAAATGGCAGACGCGTGCTCGTCAACAGGCTTTCATGGACAAAGGCTGTGCTTCAAAGCAATTTTTTAAGCATTTACATCATTCTAGAGTCTCATGTGCAATCAAGCGTGTTATGCTTTCCTCGAGTGTTTGGACTTCTTCAAAGCAGGAACTTGCGGATGCCATGGTTTTGCATTATCGACAGGTGTTTGCTGCTCCTTCTCAGACATCTTTGGCTGCTTGCCATGCTCGTCAATTGATGCTTTCCTTTGTTACTCCGATTATATCCCCGCAAGATGCATGTGATCTTGAGGACTCCTTCACTGCTTCAAAATTGCATAGTGCGTTGCTTGCTTTGGGCCGTTGGCGGTCTCCCGGCTGGGATGGGCTTACTGTGGAATTTTTCCTCTCCTTCTGGGAGGACCTTGAACGTCCTCTGCTTTACATGATTAATGCGGCATGGGAGAAACAAGATTTGCCGATATCTTGGAAAGAAGGTTTACTTAAATTGCTGCCTAAGCAAGCACTTTGTGAGCGATTCTCTCATTGGAGTCCGATTACTCTGATGCCGGTGGTTTATAAGATATTGGCTAAGATGCTGGTGCACCGCATTAAGGACCATCTTTTTGCAGGACTCCATCAAGCTCAATATGGTATCATTCCACGTCGCCAGTTTATGGATAATTTGGCTAATGTTTTGATCGGCATGGAGTACGCTAAGTACACTCAACAAGATGTATTGGTTATGCAAGTTGACATTGAAAAGGCCTTTGACACTGTACAATGGGACTTCATTGTCGCCACCATGACGTGTTTAGGGTTTGGTCCTAAATTCGCCAATGTGGTTTATTTTTTGTATGCATGTAGCACGTCTTCAGGGATTTTGGAAGGTGAATTAACTGAATCGTGGCCTCTTGGTTGTTCGGTCCGGCAGGGCTGCCCCCTTAGTGCTCTGTTGTATGCTGTTGCTACTCACCCATTGTTGACTTATCTTGATCACTTGACCTCTGTTCAGAGTCTGCATGGTCTGCAGTTACCTTCGGGTCGTACATTCGTTGGCCAGGCTTACGCTGATGATTCATTATTTATGCCTCGTAATCAACAGGCGAATGTCAAGGTGATTATGGAAGCCTTGGAACTGTTTGGCATTGCGGCTGGGCTTAAAGTCAATTTATGTAAATCGAAGCTTTTGCCTCTCCGTTCTTGTGATTGGCATAGTCTGTTGTGGCCAGGTGAGATTGTGTCTTCAAATGTGATCACTAGGCATTTGGGTTATCCAATTGGCTGGAATGTTACTCACTCTCAGAAAGTCAATTGGGTCATGCAACGCTTGAATGCCAAATTGCATTACTGGAAGCTTTCTACTTGGCCTTTGCATGTTCGTCTACGAATTGTTCAAAGTATCCTGTTGGCGTATGTTCAGTTCTTTTTGCCATTGATGCATTGGCCTCGGCGATGTCTTGATTCTCTTATGTCGGACATTATGTCTCATTTGTGGCAGACTCATGCTACGAAAAAAGGCTTACGCTTGATGTCGATGGAGAAGCTTTGCACTCCTAAACGTTTTGGTGGACTTAATATCTTGGATTTACGCAGGCATGTGTTTGCGCGGAAAGCTATGTTGTTGCCCACTCTTATGCAACCAACTCAGCCTTGGACTTTGATGTTTGCATTCCTCGGTCAGCATGTTGTTACTTCTGCTTTTGGCCATTGGCAACCCTCTCTCTGGGAGGTGGTTTTTGGCAAGATGGAAGGACACATTCCTGGATGTCCACTTGCTTCCTCTTTAGTATCTGCTTGGAAAGAGGTTACGATGCATTTATCATGGAATCCTCGACAGGAAGGTGATTCGATCCGATTGGAAAGTCTCCATTGGGATCGGGCATTCTCTCTTAATTTGGTCGACCGCTCACATCGTCAGGCTTACTTTCTCCCTGGACGTGGCATTCGTGTGGTTGAGGATGTGGTCGATGAGGCTGGGTATACTTTTGAGTTTTCCTTTACTGCTCGTCGTTTTGGGTTGGGCATGCATTACCGTCAGTTTTGGAGAGAGCTTCAAAGCATGTTGCTCGACTTTTTGCCTGTTTCGCCTTTGCCTGATGGCAATCGCATGTTTGATTGGGCCTTTCAGGAGACGCCTTTTCAAGATATGTCTGCAGCTTGAATTTATGCTATTCTTCTACCACGAGCATGGCTTGATGGTCATTGTAATGCCATTTGGCGCATGCACAAATCTGACCTCTGGTGGAGGAGGCTCCTCTCTACCTTGTGGAAAAGCCATTTGCCTTTGAAGGAGCGTCTGTTTCTTTGGCGTTGTTTGCTTGGAGTGCTTCCCGTTGGCACTTTCCTTCGGGCGCGTCATATTCGTCCTCCTCCTTGCGTTCGTTGTTCGACTGCAGAAGAGGATATTTGTCACTTGTTGTGGGATTGCTACGTTACTAGAGACTTCCTTCGCCATGTATCGGCGTGTATGCGGCTCCGTTTTCCTGGGGTTGTCTTTCACAAAAGGTTCTGGGCATTTGGCATTTTCTCACCGACGTTACAACGTTTTGCGGTCTTCTTCATGTGGGTCAGATACTGGCTGGAGTCAGCGTAATGCTTACATGTTCCATCGTACTCATGCGGATCCGTTTCCTCTCTTCAGGCTTTCTCTTCGGCAATCATTACGATTTGCTTTGGAAGCTAGTGATATCACCTCAGAGATGCATCAGCTTTCATATGAATGTTTTTAGTTACGTTCTACAGTTGAGGAGTTATGTGCTCTTCCCCTTGTATATGATCTTTTCAGTGGGTTTTCCTCGCTTTGAGGTTTCCCACTAGTAAATTAATCAATCGATTTACAAAAAAAAAAAAAAATGTGTGTGGAAGAGACAGGAATATACCTCTACATTGCTATTTGCTACTTTCCTCCGAGTACGTCAGTATATCCACCACCCAAAGGACGTCCCCCTTTTCTATTTTGGATGATGAGATATGAGAGTTCTGTAGGGATGGTGACATTATCATCCTGGGGGACTTCAATGCTAGGACTGCCCCATCACCAAACAATATTTTATGATACTTCGGAGGAGATGCTGAGGGAGCTCGATGTTGCAGAGAAGGGCCTATCTAGATTATCACAGGATCTGGAGCATACCAAGTACGGACGGTACTTGATCGACATGGGGACTGCACATGGATTGGCCGTTTTGAATGACCTACAGAGATTTCCCACTGCGGGAGGTTTTACATGCTTTCCACATAGACATGGAGCAAGTACAATGGATTATGTCATGGCACAGCCGAGCTTTATCTCTAGTATCCAAGACCTCACAGTTGGACGCAGACATGTTGGTGTGGCAAGAGATCATGCCCTTGTGTTGATGACCATCTCTTTCCAGTATAGTGTAGCATACATATCATGGATAGCAGCCCCTACTCACTACACCTTTACACGGGAGACGGACTCTGTCTACATGGATGGTATCTACAGACGCCTGTGCACCGGTTGAGCTTAGACGACCTCTAGAGGAGCTTACTACTATACTGACTTTTTTTTTGTTATATCAGATTGAATTACAAGTGGGAAACCTCAAAGCGAGGAAAACCCAAGCTGTAACTCAGAAACATTCAAAGTAGAGCTGGTAATGGCTAATAGGGAGCTCATCCAAGTCATAGGCAACTTGAAGAGACTGTCTAAGAGATATCTTGAAGAAAGAAACATATTCCACTTGAATCTGCTGAAACATGAGGGAATTCCCTGCTTTCCACACTGTCCATAGTACCCAGAATCTAACCCAGCCGATAGTATGCATACGGCCGAAGCAAAGGCGAAATCACTCCAAAGATCCAAAAAAATTTACCAGATTGTGATCCAGGGAAACCCGAGCAAAGAGCTGAAGAGATGCTATCCACAAACTGTTGCATACGAGAACAAGACCACAGAAGATGTGATATATTCTCAATTCCTGCACCACAGTGAACGCATCTCGAAGAGTATAAACATTGCATGATGCAGCAACAGAGGCATATACCCACACACCCAGCCTGAGCAAAGACAACATTCTGAGAGCATACCCCAGAATAACTGGTTTGATGAAGAGTGCTGTGAGACGAGAGCCAAGCTTTAGAGGGAGGTGCTTTTGGGGGACTTCCCTCATAGACAGTCACAGATTGCCTTCCGACGCCTAGTGCCGCAAAAGAACAGGGCATTTTTGGCTCGACTAGAGCAGGATTTATATTAGCTATTCTTAAGTCAGGACTCAGGTGAGGCATGGCGACTCTTTCATGAGCACTCCCCCTTTCCTGCCATTACTTCTACAGAGGCTTGGGGCCAGTATGCAACATCTCTATACACAGTTCCTGGACAACCACCTCTTCCCGACCCCCCCGAGCCATGCCCACATACATGTGCTTTTTTCGCTGTTGAGATGGTGAAGAAGGCCATTGATAAGATGAGAACAGGGAGAGCATATGATCATGATGGCTTCGTGGCTGAGCATTTTATACATGCCAAGGATCTGCTCGCAGAGCTTCTAGCAGTGATGTTCAGTTGTGCTATCTGTGAGGGCCTGCCTGATACTTGGAGTTTATCTACTATTGTACCTATCTTCAAGTCAGGAGACCCTATGGAGCTTGGGATTATCGCACTGTCATGATCGGACACACATTGGCACGGATGTACACATCCATTCTTAAGCAGCAACTGAGTATATGGGCAAAAAGAGAGGGTATACGCACAGCCGAGCAAGCAAGGTTCAGGAGAGGTTTTTCTACTCTTGACCACATTCTGACACATAGAGCCATTATTGAAGAGGACAGATCACATGGGAGACGGATTTATTGTAGCTTTGTGGACTTCCGCAAAGCAATTGAGAGAATGCCCAGAGCTAGATTGATAAGTAGACTACAGGAGATGGGAGTACCCACAGAGTTGATTTGGGGGATCATGGCATTATACAGGTCAGTAGTGGGGCATGTACCCACTATAGAGGGGTTATCTACATTAGTTCACTCCACTATTGAGGCGAAGCATGCTGCCCGCTCTCTCCTACTCTATTTGGTATGTATGTAGATGAGATTTCTAACTATATTGAGAGAGAGAGGGAGGTAGAGGTGCACAACAAGCAAGGACATGGATTCCACTATTATTATATGTTAATGATATTGTGTTGATTTCTCACTCTCCAAAGGGGATGCAAAGTCACTTGGATGCTTTACATATGTTTGCCCAAGACAGTGGTTTGTCTGTCAACATTGGTAAAACCAAGGCTATGGTGTTTAACACCATCCACAGTGGACCAAGAGATCAGCACCCACCTACCTTGGGGTGGTCTTTAGTGGACCATCATTTTCATTGAGGAGAGCAGCAAAGACTAGACTGACCAGAGCATATGCTACATTGGGTGGATTGGAGAGGATGTGTTCACAGATTCAGTTTCAGGAGCCTCGGACGAAGCTCTGGCTTTTTAACACTCTACTGGCTTCCGCATTGCTATATGGAGTTAGGATATGGGGACCTTCATTGGACCATCACGGGAGGTCGGGTCGCATCGATGGATAGGGAGACATGGAGAAGCCTCTGGTCTCTAAGATCTCGCGGCTTATTAGAGCCAAGGCTTTAGTACCACATGACATTATTCGAGCAGAGCTAGCTACGCCCCCACTAGTGGTTGAGGCGATTACCAGATCAGTCTCCTTTATACACCGCTTGTGGGACCTCCCTAGAGACAGATATGCCCGCCTAGCACTTGAGTCCTCTCGAAAGTTAGCTATGCAAGGAGATATAGCATGCTAGTATGGGGAGATGACATCATGGTTTGAGGTACATGTGTTCAGCATGGACAAATTGCCCCCCTTCCAATACTCATAGGATACACCCTCTCTGACTCGTACACAATCCGAGATCACTAGGCTTGTCCGCTAGGACCTAACTCAGCTAGATACCAAGAGGACTTGGATACAGCAAGCACAAGAGATGGGCACGAAGATGGCTTTCTATAGAGAGCATCTTCTCCAGCTTATTGAGGATGGTTTTGTGACGAGGCCCAGATACATGGACACCCACTTATCTCATGGGATATGATGTGCTATTGGCCAGATACACACATCTTCACACCAGCTTCGAATTGAGACTGGTAGATACAGTGGAGTACCAGCATAGGCCAGCACATGTCCCCTATGTCACATAGAGCCTGAGGCAGAGTTGCACTACACATGCCATTGCCCAGTTTACTACGAAATGCTATATTAATGTCTTCAAAAGGCCAAAATGACCTATGAGACCAAAAAGTTACAACGCGGTGAATCTGATACAATGTTTGAGTACCAAAAATAATAAGGTACTAAACAAAGGTTACTAAAGAATTATTTGGCTTCCTTCTACAGTCCCAACTCCTTTTTGTTTGGAGTTTACTACCCAGAAATTCCACATGTCACATAGCCTACTACATAGGATGCTTAAAAGCCTACATACTACACCACCATGTTTAAAACTTTATGCACAAACACAAAACCATAGAAACTTAAGAATTTAGAATTTAGAGACTAGCTTGTTGCTCAAGCTGCACACGGTACACCAATCAATCAATGACCATCAGTCAATCAGGCATGTAGTAGAACAAAAAGTGGAGAGATGGAGCCTCAAAGTAATGAAGTAACCTCCAAACAAAAAGGAGTCAGGATTGTAGAAGGAAGCAAAGAAATATTCAGGAGCGTAGTCTCCTGAATCCAAAACATAAGTAGAGACTAGAGGCTAGAATCTAAACTGTAGAGTCAACACCATAAGTAGAGGTCCAACACCATAAGCAGGCGGCCAACCGCAATGAGCTCTGACTCTAACCATAGCTCACATCCTCATCGTCATAAGCGGCGCAGTCATCACCATCATCCTCGTCCTTGTTCTCGTCCTCATCCTCATCCTCATCACCACCAATTGAGCATGATGTCCAATATGATTGGTACGAGCAATGGAAATAGGCTCTACTGCATATGTAGTACTCTCTGCATTGTGCAATGGCCTCCTGAACCTCTTGCAAGGCAAGCAAGCGGTCATCTTTTTCCTTATTGAGCATTTCTAATGTGCCCTCCATTCGCTCATAGCCGCGCTCTTTACTTTTGATATGAGCCTCAAGTTCGTGTGTATATACACAAGCTTCTCTGTATGAGATGGGAGTAGCCTGTTTCTTCTCTTGATATGAATGAAAGAGAAGGTGCTCCAATTTCTCTCACATGGAGAGGCACATGTCCCTTGAGAAAGAACCCTTAGAGCAAGAGCTTGCAAAGCGGGTGTGCAAGCCCCAAAAGTTTCCCACCATTTCACTCCCTCTTGCACCCTGTTTTGATCTCTTTGCAAATGGATGAGCAAATGACTTGCTTTCAGCTTTATAAATGTCAAACTCATCAATTAGGATGCCTTGCCAGGTCAAATCACCCTTAGTGTACCTATCATCCATCCTTCATGCACCTCACCATCACTTTCTTGCCCTCTTCATCGCCATATAGGATGCAACATGTATCCAACACCATGTAACAGTGTGTGCATCATATTGCTTTCAGCTTTATAAATGTCAAACTCATCAATTAGGGTGTCTTGCAAGGTCAAATCACCCTTGGTGTACCTGTCATCCATCCTTCATGCACCTTGCCATCACTTTCTTTCACTCTTCCTCGCCATATAGGATGCAACATGTATCCAACAGCATGTAGCAGTGTGTGCATCATATTCCATCTTTCAATGCATAGATCCCTAATCTCTCTCATCTTTGCAACATCAATGCCTTGCATGTTTTCAATTTGCTCTACTATGCGATCTGCAAGCTCGTACATAAGCCCCATGCTGGCTCCTCCCTATCAAACGAGAATTTTCAAAATGGAAGCACAATCAAAATGGTCATTCCGAGGGACAACCAGTTTTCTCAATCCAAATCGGAGCTCTTGATATCCTGAGTCGTTGATTTCCCAAAAGTATCTCATCCAATAAGAAGTCTCATTCCAGATCGGAGCTCTTGATTTCCTAGGTTGTTGGCTTCCCAGAAGAATCTCATCCAATAAGGAGTCTCATTCCAGATGGGAGCTCTTTATATCCTAGGTCGTTGGCTTCCCAAAAAAATCTCATCCAATAAGGAATATTCAGTGGTTGGCAAATCACAATGCAACACAAATGCTCACATATGCATGTTACAAGACATAGAAACATAAAGTCGTCGATAAACAAAAAGACACAAGCAATACAGAACGCTGGCTACTGTTGTACATTGCCCCTGCCGCCATCGCTCAACTCCCTCCCTTCGCCCTCGCGCTGCGCTGCATGCGCGCAAGTGCTGCCTGCTCTTGCGCGCAACCCACCACCCTGCTCGCTCTTTTGCCCTCACGCATCAGCCCCCCACCCCCTGCTCGCTGCCTTCAACTCCCCCATCTCACTTCTCCCTCGCACAAACCCCCCCTTGGGCTATCGGTTTCTCCTTGCGCCTCGAACTTGAGGGGCTGTCCTTCGAAGTCAAAGCTCCTCAAAAGTCATTTGGTTCTGGTTATTCGCCCCACTCACACCAGTAGACACAGATGGAGGCTCATGCTCCGCCCTAGACTATGCAGAAGCCCCCTCGCCCAACCCTGCAGAGCCCACCATCCGACTTGCTCTCTCACCGACAGAGCAAGCAAGCCTAGCCACAGAGGTGGAACGCCTCCAACAGGCGACTTCTGTCATCTGCAAGATCATTGGCACCCAACCTAGCAGAGGAGAGGTGCGTGATCTTCTCCAAGCCCACCTTTTAGCAGAGGTAGGCAAGATTCTCAATGTTCAGTTTCTTGGGCGTGGCTACTACCAGATAGAGTTTGAGACTCCAAGATGGCATCCAAGGTCATTGCCATGAGCCCCTTGGCCATCCGAGCAGTTCGGGCACACTTTCGACAGTGGCGTCATGGTTTCGACCAAGCTAGCGACGTTCTTGTCAAGGAGGCAGACCTGCCGATCTCAGTCTGCTTTCCCGGGAGTACCTTCCGCTCCTTTCCACGATAGGCTCAGAGATTGGGCCTGGAGACACCTCGCACTGTAACAAACTGCTAACGTGTCGACATACTGAAGAACGGAGCCACCGGCTTAGGGGCCTAAACCCTAGAAGAAGCAAAAGCAACAAAAGAAGCAGCAACAGATTTTCGAAGATTGCGTAGCTGTTGATGACGTGGCAGCTTTCCAAAAAATACGTTGGCTGCTGACGTGACAGGCGTACGGATTTCCGTGTTGTGCGTTGGCTGATAGCATGGCAGTTGTACGGATTTCTGTGATTTACGCTGGCAGCTTTTTGGGCATTGCTTTTGGACCAAATGCTTTTGAGTTTGAAGGCTTTTCACTATAAACTGCTTTTGGGGCCTAGGGCCTTTAAATATGAGGCCATGGGCTCATTCTCTGGCATGCTTCCTGGAGAAGGTGCAAAGTCTGGAGTACCGGCTTGTACTGTGTTGATGCAATATAAAGAAATACCGAAAGGGACGCCAAGGTTTGGGGACAATACTCTCTGGGGTGGAATTCAGCCACTCCGTGTGGTGTGTCGTCTCTCTCTCTCTCTCAGTTCAGTTGTTATTGAAGTGCTAAAAGTTTGTTCAGTCTGCTCTTTTCTATTGGCACGTGGTGCCCGTCTTGTGACACCCACAGCAACCTTTGTAGCTCCCAAGGCGACCGACATCCCCACAGTACGTGTTCTGGTTCGAGACACCCACACTCTCCCGAAGGTCATTCTACTATCTCGGGTAAGTGGCGGTTGATTCCGTCAGAGCGTGGAGTATTCGCGCCTCCCAATCAGTGTTTTACGTCGTCAGATGGGCCATCTTGCGAAGGACTGTCCACGGAGGAGACCCCAACCTTCCGGGCTCAGCCCTAGCTTTCAATGGCTGGCCAGCAGCAGCAAATAGAGTCACAAGGTACGCAAGCAGAGCCACCCTCCGAGCCTGGGGCTGAAGCGGAGGATTGGCAGCAGGCACGTGGTCGGCGTCGAGACAGGGGCCACCACGCAAGCCTGGCACTCAAAGTGGTTCCCAGGCTCGAGTCCAACAGCAGTGGGTTCCCACAAGAAACCGTTTCGACCCTCTTAAGCAAGACGAGGTCCCCGCTCCACCCTCCACCTCAACCTCACCTCCGACAGCACCCCCCCCCCCCCGCCCCCCCGTGGCCGTTGGCCAAGTTCTCAGTGACACCTCTAGACTCGGCAGAATGTAGGCACATTATGGTTCACTTCTTTGCTGACACGCAGAGCCCGCCATGCTATGCACACATACATGAGGACTCCTGGACAGAGCAGGTTGCCTTGCGCACGGCTCATTCTTCTTGGGCTTGGGCTAGACACTCTTTGCAGTCACGCCTATCTCGGGGACGCTCGGATGCGAATTATTCCCAATCCAAGGCAGCCTCGAAGATAGCACGATTAGTTGCTGCTGTAGCATCAGTTCTCTCTCGCTCTCCATGAAGATCGTCTCATGGAACATGCAGGGATTAGGTGGGACTAAGTTTCAACGCCAGAGGGGCCGATTACGTCAGGAGATTCAACGATGCCTTGTGGGAGGAGAGATTGAACTTCTTATGCTATAGGAGCATCATTTGTGCGAGAGCCGCATTAGACAATGTTGCCAGCAACGTGGGCGGTATGAGACATTTTCGTCAACTACATTTGGACCTAGTGGCATCCACGGAGGGGTATGTATGACTATTGCGAACTCTTGGTAGCAGGCCATTGTGAACAGAGGTATCATTGTACCTGGCAGGGCTCAGTGGATTACTAAGCAGGTTCATGGTTACCTCTTGGGAAGCAGGCCATTGTGAACAGAGGTATTATTGTACCTGGCAGGGCTCACTGGATTATTATGCAGGTTCAACGTTACCTCTTGGGAATCCTGAACATCTATGCGCCCAATGTGGCGAGTGCACGTGCAGAGTTATGGCCTCACATTGTAGACTCTCTGCCGCAGACAGAGCAATGGTACATTGGGGGTGACTTCAACATGATGAAGGACCCCTTTCACAGGATTGAAGGTAGCCATGCTACTGTGCATGGAGTTGAGTTGGCAGCTTGGGAGAGGCTATGTATGACTTCGCGGGTTTCAGATTTTTAGCAGCACACTGGCTTTGTGAGGCCCCCAGATAGCATGGTCTTCTCTCGTTCGGGACCGCAGAGTGGGAGGTGTGAATCTATCTCGGATAGATCGCTTCTACACTAGTGACCACTTCTGTGACTTGGGTGAGACACTTTGCATTCTAACTGGGATATCTTTTTTGGACCATGCACCAGCGATCCTCACAATGACAGGTAGACAGAGGAGGGGAAGCACGATGCTACGCATCCCTGAGAGGATCTTGCTGAACTTTGAGCTCAGAGAGCGAATAGTGGCTCTTTGGACAGAGGGCTTGGACACGCAAGACTCGTGCTGACAGAGTGGCCTCTGGACTTGCTCAGCTTAGTCGGTTCTTTCTTCAGGAGGCTACGGCCCGCCGCCTAACTGCAAGGAGAGAGGAGCAACGTCTCCGACGGGGCGTTGCTTCCTTGCAGAGCATACAGGACCAGCACCCAGACGGTCCCTGGTTGGAGGAGCAGTTGCAACGGGCAGCACAGAGGAGAGGCGTCATAAATTTGCTTTCCATCAACAGGCATCTCAGTGAACCCAGGTGGGTGACAAAGTGACCGGGGCGTTCTTTGAGACAGTGGGACCCCGACATGTGCACGCCAGTGTTAGCCAGTTGAGAAGGCCTGACGTGTCAGTTGTTTCAGAGCCAGAGGAAATGCGTGCAATTGCAACTGACTGTTATCGTGACCTGTTGTCAGCAGAGCATCAAGATGCATGCAGAGAGCAGATTTGGGCACAGATGCCTTGTCTTGTGACTGAGGAGATGCGCCAGAGGCTTGAGCTGGCTTTTCAGCTAGAGAAGCTTCACGGGGCCCTCAAAGAACTTCCCCGTGGTAGCTGTCCCAGTGAGGATGGTTTGACTCCCAGTTTTTTCTTAGAGTACTGGGACTAGCTTGGCACAGACCTCTGTAGCGCTTTTCAGTACATCTTACACACAGGAGAGATGTCTAACAGCATGAGTGAGGGCTGTATCTACCTCATTCCCAATGAGGGTGGCTCCTTGGAAGAGATTCCGCAGTAGTGGCCCATCACCATCCTCAACTCAACCTACAAAATTCTTGCCAAGGCTCTGAGTTTGAGCATTCAGCCACTTCTAGAGAGCATTATACATGGGACCCAGACACGTTTTGTCAAGGAGCGCAATATCCTTGACAACATCTTTATTTTTTGGGAGGCATTTGCCCTCGCGCTCCTCTCTGGTGAGGATCTGGTGATACTTCTTCTCAATTTTGAGAAGGCCTACGATAGAGTTGACTTGGACTTTTTGGAGGGCACTATACATAGGATGGGCTTCTTAGATGCCTGGATCAGAGGTGTGTCAGCTATTTACAGACGTGAACAGAGTCAGGTGCTTTTGGCAGGAGGTGGAGGAGATTGTTTCATGCTCACACATTCGGTCATATAGGGCTGCCCTATTACCCCCTTACTCTTTCTGTTCAATGCAGAGGCGACGAGCAGATTTTTGGTTTCACAACAGGTTGGTTTGCATGGCTTAGCGCTCCCAATTCGGGGCGATGAGCTACTGGATGCTGAGTTTGCAGACGACTCAGCTTTGTACGCTGAGGATCAGGAGGCCAACCTGCACAGGTGTGAGTAGGCTCTTGAGACGTTTTGTTGTGTATCAGGTCCACTGATCAACTGGAGGAAGACAGTGGCTTTCTCAGTTCGCAGTGCTCCTACGCCTAATTGGCTGCCAGGTGAGGGTTTTAGATAGATCCCTCCAGGGGCTGCAGTTCGATACTTGGGCCGTCAAGTTGGCTTGAACTTGTCTCTTGAGCAGTAGATTGCTCCCCTCCTCCTGTCCATCAAGAGGAAGCTGTTACATTAGAACTCGGCACGACTTTCTTTGGCAGGGAGAGTTGTAGTGGCCGACCACGTGTTGTTGGCTACTATGTGGTACATCACTTCTTGTTGGATGATCTTCTCGAGCTCTTGCATCAGCCAAGTAGAGAGGCTGATCAGGAACTGCCTTTGATCACGGCGCGACACTCAGATAGTCCGGGTCAAAAGTGACCTGGCAGGTCATCACTCTACCTTGTTCTCAGGGGGGGTTGGGGATCATAGACCCAGCACAACAGAGCAGAGCCCTTCTTGGGAAGTTTGTTGTCAGAGGTCTGCTTCGAGGGAGGAGCCCTGGAAGGAGTTTTCAGCGGCTCAGAGTTAGAGTGCCTCAGGCAGGAGGCCCTTGGAGACCTTCCACCAGATGGATTTTCACAGAGATGCGCAGAGTTGGCTTGAGCAGGAGATCGGAGGATCGTTTTGCGGTGAGCCTGCTTCGCTGTTGGGAGCAGCTGCAGAGAGAACCATCCCACTTGCACAGAGGAGCACCTGAGACAGCCCCTTGTTTGGAACCCCATGGTCAGCACTCAGAGAGGCCACTTGGTTGGTAGTAGGCCTCATGTTTCTTAAGGTCCCATGGCTAAGGGTTCACCACGCACTCTAGGTGATTGGCTACAGTTCTCAGGTTTGTCAAAGGAGCTTCAGAGCATCCATTTATAGGGCATGAGAGGGGTGCAGAGCATGTGTCAAGACATCACAGAGGCAGTACCAGCTAAGTGGCTTACACCTCTCGAATCAGCAACCCCAGATGGATGGGGGCCTTCACGTGACTAGAGGTCCTCATCGCAGTTCGAGCTTGCTCAAAGACTGTACCCTCCATGTTTTTCGAGCTACAGGGGAAGGGTCGTTTACACAGAGTCTAGAGGGCCCATTGGTTGCAGAGTGTTGTTTTCAAAGGATACGAGTTGTGGGCATTTGTGGAAGGACTTGTGTTGGAGGCTGTGGGCTTGGGAGAGCTGTCCCCTGGCACGAGTGCACTGGGATCCTAGAGAGTGGTTTTGGAGGGACCCTTTCTCGACCACCCAGGGGTCCCTTTCTTTCAGTACACTGTTCGATTGGGACGTCATATACTGGCAGCACGGAGAGTGGCTCGTCCTACTGCAACGCCCCATTGGCAGGAGGAGGGTCTCACAACTGCGTTCTTGTCATTTATTGAGCGAGGTTGTGGGATGCCAGATACCCGCGACGAGTCATGTTGTTCCAATGGCTGGTTGCACATAAATCTACAGCAGTGGGGAGCTGGCTTTCACATAGAGGCCTCTGGGCAGCATGTGCAGCTTGTGTTCATCCTTTGGAGAGTCAGCGTCACTGTCTTTGGGACTGCCCTATGGTACAGCAGGTGTGGCTTCAAGTCCTTCAGCTAAGGCCAGCTCTTTCCACAGCACGGCAGTACACCTGGGGGCCAGCTGCTTGGTCCACTCTTACGGGCTCTGCACTACACTATGAGCTATCCTCTACTAGCAGGATGATAGTGATACAGGGGGGTCGACCTACACTCCTTTCTGCTACAGAGCTTACTCCTCAGGAGTGGTGCAGTGAAAGAGAGGTGTATTGGGAGCTCATCTGTGGCCTGACAATCTCATCTGGCGGGCCCGTTGCTTCCGCATCTTCGAGGCCTGTCTTGTGCCACCAACTGAGATTGTTCGAGATTTTTGGCTAGAGTTGGTCCATAATCTCAGGGGCAATTCAAGAGACTTCAAGGCAGCTCCGACCGCATGCGGGAGTGTAGAGAGGCGTTCGTTCAACTCTGGCGCCCTGGGCCTTTCTTCACCATGGTCCCGGGCGAGCTCGGATTGCACTACAGTCCACTTGTGTGGCTTTTCCCTCCTCCCATCTCCTGATTCAGCCCTCATTGTACATATGCTGTTTTTTCATTGGAAGAGTCTCGACTCTTCCCGTATGATTGTTGTAGCCCTCTCTAGTAGAGGTCGTTGTAGCCCTACGGGAAGTTTCAGTAACTAATAGAACGATCTTTTTCTCGGAAAAAAAAAATCGCCGATGAACACTCCCCCTGCAAATAACCATCCAAGTCCGGGCCATGAGCTGTTCAACGACTCCCTCATTATTCCTCCCGCATAACCTAACAAGGTTCAGGCCGAGAGATAGAGAAGCCTTTTACAACCAAACACCTCCCAGATCGCAGTCTGCGTCGTTTGGAGGTTCAAGCATATAACCAAACGCTTCCCAGACATCCCATTATACCACATGGAAAGTGAATCCAACATTCATTTCCATATGTGTAATTCAATGGAGGGTTGCTAGACACCAACTTAGAGTGTAGTAGCAAGAAATCTACATCGTGTTGTCTATTGTCAGTGCTCCTCAGTGCAATATGCAAAAAACCTCACTCCACACACAAAATTAACATTGAGGCAAGACTAGTCGCTATACTCAAAGAACTGATACAGACTCTGGCTGGCGAGTTCAAGTGCTAGAGTGAAGACACAAAGTCTAGCATATATAAAAACAAAAAGGGCAACCAATGGCTCACCCAAATATCTTTGACAACACAACTACATCTATCTCTAAATTGTGGTGGTGGTGAATTGGCCAGTGTCCTCTCGCCCGCCACCCCCTCTATCAGCCACATGTCCTAGACTACTAGTATCACTACCCACGCAAGAGTCCACCAAGTGTGAACCCAAGGCCAACTGTAACTGTTGTCCAAGGCCAACTGTGACATTGTAGTCTGCAAACAGGTCACAAGAGACTGATCTAGAGCATAGAGCTACTGAGCACAAGCGGTGAGCGATGGAGAACATGCGGCCAAGATAGACAGCAAGGTGGTGGCGAAGTAATCACTTTTGTTTTTCTTTTTGTTCTTTGTGTTTTAATGTATGCTTTGTTCTTTTGCGGGCATAAAAAAAAATGCTGACTATGAGGCAAGATGGATGAGCCAGAGCGAGAGTGGGCAAGAGGGAGGGCAAGAGAGGACCAAGGAAGGCGAGAGGGGGTGAAGGGAGGGATGGCGAGGGGAGTGAAATGAGAGAGCGAGAGATGGTGAGGCGAGAGAGGGAAAGGGGGGATGGGGGGGGACGCGAGAGAAGGCAAGGGGGGGGCGAGGGGGGAGGACGGGGCTAGGCGGGAGTGGGTGGGGGGGGCAAGAGCACTAGGCGAGAGGGGTGAGAGGGTGAGGGGGCTAGGCGAGGGGGGTAAGAGAGGGCAAGGGGACTAGGCTAGAGAGGGTGAGGGTCTAGGGGTTGGCCCTTGGGTAGTCAAGCAAAGAGATGTGCATCCCTTGAATAGGAAAAAATTGCTAGAATTTTTCTAGAGAACAGTTAATCAGGGTTAAAATTCATGTAGAGAGCACTAGAATGGCAATAATAACAAATATCAGACATGATATCACATGCTTCAATGAACAACGTGAAGATATCAAATAAAAGGACTCAGAATTGCCTTTGAGAAATACTACAGCTCGAGAGATTTTTTATTCTTCAGTGTAGTTCCCCAAAGCATAGATGTTATCAAATTGTTGGAGGAAGTCTTAAAGTTTTCTTTCGATCTTTCACTCCAGAAATAGTGAAAAATTTTATTGTCGTTCCAAGATGTGGATAGAAGGGATATCCGTAAGGGCTCCAACCATTGTACCCAGGAGGCGGTGGTGGTGGGGGAGGTGGTGGCAGAGGCAACTGCACTAAATCAAGGTCAGTAGATCAAGGTAAGACAGTTGTAACATGTTCCAAAAAACACCCCCAATTGCAACAAAAGGTTTGAAGGGTTGTCGGTTAGAGGCTCTTGCACTTTCTGGTGCGAGGAAGTGGTACTACCTAGGGCATCAGAGGGGGTAACATTTAACTCAAGAACTGCTTGAAACTTTGCAGCATCGGGAGATTCTACTGAGGATGCCGCAAAAGCATGTCTCGAAGCTCGTCGAGAAGAAACTGCAAACACTTCATAGAATTGAGAAATGCCATTGTGCTCTGTCTATTCTTGGTAGGACCGGCATGCTTTCAGAAAAGCGCACAATTGGAGCTCTGATACCAAATGGAACGGCACCACCTACCAATGGAAAAGAACAGATTACACAAACTTTAGTTGCTTCAAAACAACTCAGCTAAAAGAGATACATTGTCCATGAGACATAGAGTGGCGAAGTTCCACCCCAAGAGAGCACTGGCCCGAAACAATGGCACCCTTTTCGGTATTTCTTTATATTGCCTTAACACAGTACAACACCTGTGGCTCTTCTTGCATCTGCACACGGTAGAATGCCAGAGAGAGAGAGAAAGAGAGAGCCCACAGTTTATATTTAAAGGCCCTTAGCCTACCTAAAAGAGTTTACATGAAAAGCATCAAATCCAAAAGCATCTGGTCCCAAAAGTTGGCGCTATAGGTTCGTACACCTGTAAGATCAGCATGTCAGCGCATTATGCGGGCATCGGTACAGCAACCATGGCATATCTATGCAAGTTGTTTGTGTGTGAGTGTTCACTTTACTTGAGGCCCCATCGCACGGGGTCCCATAAGCTACTAGGGGTTAGGATTATTAATCCTAACCCAACTTGTTCTTTGGGCCACTCGGCGAGGATCTATAACTTGGTACTTCTTCTTCTTTTGCTTCTGCTAGGGTTTAGGCCCTCGGCCTGATCTACAGGTTGGCTAGGGTTAAGACTAGGGTGCCCAACCCAATTGGTCTTCAGTGACATTGACGCGTCAACAGTTTGTGACAATTGCAAATAATTCATCCTATTGTCCTAGAAACCATAAAGTTTGTCTCTCTTTATTGACCTTGTGTATCCTCATTGATGACCTTGATCAAATTGTAACGAGCTTGTCTTGTTTCCACAGACTAATAATGCATGAGATTATGCCAGGCATCCAGAAGAAAATTGAGGTGATTGATCCCACTATTTCCTACTCCTTGAGGACACAAGCAAAGGGCAGCGACCTAGTTTGTCAGATGGACCAATAGAATGGATCTTGAGCTCAGTGAGCTCATCTTCATTCCCTTCCATGAGAAACAAGTTGTTTTGCTAAGCATTACTAGTATGATGCTAGTATATGATTGTCTGCATGATGCTAAAGTCTTTTCAAGGTACCTCCATTCTTTATTTGCAATTCTCATTGGAGTCTTATTATTATCCATGATTACAAAAGGCATGCTACCTTATTTTTGGAGCCCCATGGAGATACAAAAATTTTAAGTGTATCTTCTATTACAGCTATTCTCAAGCTTTAATATTTCCAAACAAGCCTAAAGCTAACCTTACTCTTCTTGGTATAGAGCTACCACTAGGTTCATTGAAGTGCTTGAGCATTGTCCACCCATTTCAAAGCTAATGGATTCCAGTCAGTTTGTGACTGTCAAACTAAGTATGTGAAACCGGCAAGTCACCTGACAAGGTGGTAAAACATTGCAAAGATACGAAAATTTTAAGTGTATCTTCTATTACAGCTATTCTCAAGCTTTAATATTTCCAAACAAGCCTAAAGCTAACTTTACTCTTCTTGGTATAGAGCTACCACTAGGTTCATTGAAGTGCTTGAGAATTGTCCACCCATTTCAAAGCTAATGGATTCCAGTCAGTTTGTGACTATCAAACTAAGTATGTGAAACCGGCAAGTCACCTGACAAGGTGGTAAAACATTGCAACAATACTAAACTTCAACAAAAAAACAACAAACTAAACTTGAAAACACATTGTAGACAAGACACACGACTTGATGTAGTTCCACTCTCAGAGCACTCGCCCATCAACTAGGCACCCTTGGCAATATTTCTCTAATTTTATTGATGAACCATCAAGGTTACAATAGTTCTCTGTTTCCACATACGCATGCTCTGATATAGTCACAAAGATGCTACTTGGAGAAAATTGGTGCCCTGACCTGTCTTCTATAGGCACTTGGCCCCAAAAGCCACTTAGGAATCACTAGCTATTTTTTTATTTAAGTGCTCAAAAGCATATAAATCACTAATATTAATAACTTATACCCAAAAGCACTTAAAAAGTCCTCTGCTTTCATAAGAATTGCCCAACAACTTTTTCCCAATGCCACAATTTCCACATCAGAAAATCCATACACCTGCCTACCATATCAGCCTGTCCATACACCCATGTTTTGCAGCCCAAAATCCAGACAGCTGCGTTGTGATATGGACAATCAAAGTCTTATCCCACTCAGTCTCTACTCTGCTCCAATCGGGTTGTTGTTACATATCATCACTTTGAGACAGTATGCACCCTAGAAAAGAAGAGAAATCACACGCAAATATGCTTGCAAAACCAGCATAATACCAATCTTCAATAGACACTCACTCCATGTAGACATGCCAATGACCATCCCAAAGCATCGACGAGCACATATAACAATCAACTATCACATAGTTCACGTTGTTATCTAAACTGGATTTTAGATGACATTCGTGTCAGGTGCAGTGGAAGTGTTTAAGAATTTAGCTCAGATCTAGTATTCCGCACAAACACAAGATTACTTTACTTCACTTGAAAAGAGAAACTGAACTAAACACAATGGAGGGAGAGAGAGAGAGAGAGAGAGAGAGAGAGAGAGAGAGAGAGAGAGAGAGACGACACGGCATGTCGGGTTCTAACCACCCTCAAGAGCCCCCTTGCTCTGTTGCCACAGCAAGTACTTGCTTTATTTACTTGCACAATGTTGTTACAATGACTAAATGCTGAGATGCTGATGGTAGGTAGATGCTTCGTACCGCGGTAGATGCTGATCGGTACTTGCTGTGGATACTGAGTACTTTGAGGCTACGGGCTGAAATACGATGATGCTGAAGTGATGCTGATGCTAAAAGGCTGGTCTTCTGCAGGGCTAAAAACGCTGGCTGAATGGGCTGATTGGTGCTGGCGACAATGGCAAAAACGCTGAAAGGCTGATCGCTGGCTGAGAGTGAAAACGCTGGTGTGGATGCTGAAAATGCTGGTACTACGGGTTCTAGTACTGCGGTGCTCCGGATACTTGGCTGTTACTGGTCCTTCTGCTACTTCTTGCCTTAAGCAATGACGTCACTTATGTAGGCAAACGATGCTGATGGAGCAGCCTTCTCTTCAGCCCCACGACCTTGAGAAAATAATGCAAGGAAATGTCACTTATTACTAATTGCCTTAAGGGACTGTTCACATGCCTGAATGCTTAAATGATTCTACTGTGCAAGAGAGGGTATGCAACTATGACCTGCCTGAACATGTACGTCTTGCTAGAGGCTTACAAGGTGCGACACTAGGTCCTACGATAAACTAAGACTGATGCTAGACTGTAGCAGTAGCTTGTCCACGTGGCACAACTGCAGTGCGCGCGTGACAAATCCACGTTCACATCTCATGCTGGTCCGCACCAGATTTTAGACAACACATTAAACCTGCACTAGATCTATCTATCTAGTCATTACATCACTCTACATTGATATCTATACAGATATCTCTTATGAACTAGATTCACCTCACCGGTGATTTTTCTTGAGACAGAATGCGACAGCCATTCATTCTCATAGAAGTCCTTAGTTACCATACCATCAGCCAAGACTAACGTCAGCCACAAAGTACCCATGATTATGCTGAAAAGATATAACGATAAGACTTCCATTCACAATCCTGTTGATCTATTACGGACAATAGAGTGGCTCTCCTTATGCATTAGGCATTGCACCAGACATGACCTTGGGGCTCATCAATCACACTCAGTCACGGGATTGTTTCCAATGCCTGGTCACTCGGAAGAAACAAGCTCTTCTAGCTGAGCTGGAGAAGAACCTCTTTCAGTTGTTTATGAGCGAGGATGTTCAAAGTGGCTTCGACCTTTGAAAGCATTCAGTGTAGCTTTCTTTCTTGCTAGTGAGCGGGAAGGCTTGTTTACAAAATTACGAATGAAGATCCTACGCTACCCTTCTCTACTTCAACGCTTACTAACATCCAAAAATCAACACATATAAGTTGGATCTTTAGCAAAGACAACCATTGCTATTTTCGGTTTTTATCCATATCCACAAATAATACTAAATCACTCAACGGTTTTCATGGTGCATCACAATCTTGACCAGCAGCTATCATGCAGAAGATATTTGATGATGCAAGAGCCTCGACCAGCAAGTACGAGGCGGAAGGTTAAATATTTCAGTGTCAAGTTGTTAAGCATTAAAAATGACCCAAAAGAAAAAAAGACAAAGTTTGTGAAAAACCACTCATTAACAGATTTCCTCAGGTAGTTTTTCACGTAGGGAACCACGTTCTCCCTTTTATTGTAGTTGAAGAGAATGGAGCTTTACAAAAACTTTTGTTGACTTACCTGTATCACAAACAATCATACACGCCATGCTACTTTCAAGCCGAAGACTAAAGCAGAAATTGAGAGTCATTTAATTTACAGATGTGGAGATATCAACAAAACCCTGAGGTTAACCTCAGATTAAAATCAACACAAACCTGGTTGCATTTGTACACTGATCAACAAGTGCCAACAGAAACGATGCTATCTGTCATAGAACAGGGCACAAGTCAAATACCAAAGAAGACAAACCTCTCGCTCAGTTACACTTGATCCATTGGGACGTGGATTCAAAATACCAACAAACTTTTGCATTGAACACCATAAAAATAACCAGCTTACCTTTCCTCCCCGTGATCCTGAGCCATAATACCCACCTGTCGAGAATAAAAATATGTCTTGTAAACGAAACAAAATTTAGAACATGTATAGAATCATACAGAATCATTTGTCACATCATTTACGGGTGGATAGGATCTACCAATAATAAGTAGGTCAAGATCACTGCCCATAAAAACATAGTCCGGCTTTATTTTGCTCCAACGCCCATCACGATTATCCGGGGCCCATTGCGAGTCGAGCCTTTTAAGAACTATGCCCTCATTTCTAACAATGGAATTGAAATGAATATACCAAATATCAACAGCAAGATTAGAAACCAAACAAACCAGAACAGCAATCTTACCCCTTCTCTACCATCTTCCAGAAAAAAAGATTTAGCTCTTCTAAGCTACTAGGCACAATTGCCCATTCAGATCCTTCTGCAAGAACCGGAGAACTCTCTCTCTCTCTCTCTCTCTCTCTCTCTCTCTCTCTCTCTCTCTCTCTCTCTCTCTCTCTCTCTCGTGGGAAGCATCAGAGAAGTGCCAACGGATTTCCCCACATGTAAGCAGACGCATCCCTCGCCGACCACCCACAAAGCCTCTTTCATGCGGACAGGGAAGAGGATGTCGGCAATAGAGAAGGAAATGAGAGAATAGAGAAACGAAGTGGAAGAGTGGAGGAAGGAGAGGAGCACTATTCTTCAAAGATGGACCGAAGAAAGAGATGGCATGTGTAGGAGGATCGCTTCGCTCGAGGAGAAAGTGGTCATCCAAGATTCCATCATCCGAAATCTACAAGCAAAAAGTGGACGGCTCGAAGAAGGCGAAATTCAGCCATCCATGATGGAAGAATTGAATACCATGAGAGGAAAAATACGGGCAAGGAAGGTGAGGAGAAAAAGTCATGGGCCACGGTCATCTCCGCAACACAAAAGAAAGTAGAGGAGGCCGTAAAATGGATTGAGGTTGCCAAGAAAGGGAAAGGTAAGGAAGCTCCTTGTACACCCACTCTTATTAATAGGACCCTCGAAGAGGAACAAAGAAGGAGGATGCAGGCTCTACATGTGAGGGTAACCGGCCTCAAGGACATAAACAATGTGGAAAAAGAGGTCACAAGCCTCAAATCCATGATGGGGGTGGACAAGCCTTCACCACAAAGGCATGGAGAGCGGACAAGAAGAGTGATGGCCCGGGAGGATCTTCAAAAGGGAGAGCTCTCATACTACGCTTCTCCTCCTTGGAAGAGAAGAAGGAATTCTTGAGAAAGAGGCCTACTCTCAAGAAGACATGTATTTTCCTCGGTGATGATCTCACTCTCTCATAGCTTGCGCATATAAGAGAGGTAATGCCAAAGATTACGGCGGCAAGGGAGAAGGAAAGATGGCCTTTTGCAGAGATGGTCGGGTGGTGATTGTAGAGCGGCGCTCTACATGACGGTGTGAGACCTATGGGACCACACTAAAGATGGCTACTTGGAATTGTAATGGATCTATGACGTTGGACATTGGTGCCTTCGAGGACAGTTTCAGAGACGGAGACATTGTTTTCTTCTCAAAGACTCATCATGCCCCTACACAACTTATGCCACATGTGGTGGGATACAGATGGGAGACAGCCCACAGGACAGTCGTGAGACCTAAGCATGGGAGTAGAGGTTCAGGAGGCCGGTGTCTGTTTCATTTCAATATAGTACAGCCCAAACATCGGGAGGCCGGTCACATACCCGTTATACATATACACCAGAGACTGACTCGGTTTATACAGAGGAGATCTATAGCCGTCTATGCACAGCTGGTCCTGGCCTCTCAGTGGAAGAATGCACAGCTTTACTGATTGTGACATTGCATGGTGCATATTTTTTTCAACTTACTTAGTGCATGCAAATTCCTTTCACAATAATCAATGTTTTCTCTCACCGAGACTGTGAGTGGTCTTGTGGCGGGCAACCTGCATCAGGGCTACATTGTCACTTGCATAAGACACGCAGTTAGTAACACTTGGTCACGGTTCACACTGTCGCCTGGGCAATGACACGTGGCAGAGATACGCGTGGTGGTCTATTGGACACCGTGGGCACATCACCACCACCACAGTCTAGAGATAGACGTAGCTGGACTGTCAGGGATATTTTGGTAGCCGTTGGTGGCTCTTTATAATTGTATATATCCCTAGTTGGTTCTAGTCGTCGTATGCTTCATTTACTTTCTATGGTCTGGCATTTGAGTCTCATATCTTGGGTCTAGCACCACACATCTGCACTCTCCCTGCACATTGGAGCATCGACACCCCATTGTACCTATGAGTCTTGGGCTTGGAGTTGAGTGTGTTGCCAGCCACAGTCTGTACTGGTTCCATGAGTTAGTCAAATTCCATTGACATTTGAGTCTATTGTTGTGTCTTTGAGTTGCTCAATTCATTGCTCTGTTGTGTTTTCTTTCTGTTGGAGTGACGTTTCACGCATATTGCACTAAGAAGCACCCATAGTAAAAAGCACAACGCACTTTTCCTGCTACAAGCACACACATATCACACGGCCTGAGATGTGTCATTTGGCCAGATCCGCACTTCTCCACACCAACTCAAGGAAGAGATAGGCAGATACAAGAGTACCACCAAAGGAGAGAATTTTTCATGTATGCTAGCATGAGCCAGAGACAGAGGGACACTACATATGTCGATGTACCGCCTATTATGAGATTGGAGGATGCTTCTGCCTGCTCAGAGGGACCATTGGCTAGGGTCATGGATTACTGTGACCAAAGATGTCTGAGGCTATGCCTCTTAGAGATACACAAATTCACAAAGACTCGCCTCAAGGGTGGACACCCCACTGAGTCAGGGTCTACACAAAGATAGATCACACTTTTCTTTAGAGTCCTCGCTCAACAGCAACCTAGTAGAGAGGAGACACCACATATTAGACAGGGGACATCACTTGATAGAGTTGTCCACCTACAACAAGACAGACGCCCTAGGCTACAAGGATTCTCACATCACCCGAGACGCATACATAGGCAGATCACGATCATCATTGATCGGTATCAAGCACGACCTGTCATGCTTCTCAGCATGGAGAACATTGACACCCTACCACAAAGACCAATGCTTGATCTCTTGAGATAAGGTGTTGTACACCTTGAGCCTCTACCCCCCTATTTACCACTCCTCTCATGCATTGATGTATTGATGTATATGATAGTCTCTAGCTCTCGTTCCCCCTACCCTGTTCACAATGTTTACTCAGTTACACCTCCCACCTATCAATCATGTATACTTAACTACCAGTCTTTACTGGGCCGAGATTTTCTTTGAAAAGAGCAGCAGAGACTAGACTGACTAGAGCTTATGTGGCTTTGGGAGGATTGGAGAGGATGTGTTTGCAGGTTCAGTTCCAGGAACCTAGGACAAAGTTATGGCTCTTTGATACTTTGGTTGCCTCTACTATGCTATATGGGGTGCAGGTTTGGGGACCTTCTGTAGGCCAGGAAGGCTGGAGACATATGGAGAGGTCCCTCGGTATCTATGATCTCTCGGCTGATTAGAGCCAAGGCCTCCGTACCGCATGATATCATTCAAGCAGAGTTAGTTGCCCCCCTATGGAGATTGAGGTGCTTACCAGATCAGTCTCCTTTGTACACAGCTATGGGATACTACCAGAGATAGATATGCCAGGTTGGCCCTAGAGTCCTCCAGACAGTTAGCTCTACAGGGGGATACATCATGCTGGTATGCACAAATGACATCATGGTTTCAGACACATGGCTTCACCATGGACAAGTTGCCTCCTTTTCAGTACTCTCTACAGGCACCCTTGATGCCTCTAACACAGGTGGAGATGACTAGACTCATTCGTCAGGATTTGATCCAGTTGAACACGAGGAGGACATGGATAGAGCCGGTACAAGAGTTGGGTACGAAGATGGCTTTCTATAGAGCACATCTTCGCCACTTCACAGAGGACGTTTTGTGATTCGACTTAGCTATATGGACACACATCTTTCTCATGGTTTGCGTGTGCCATTGGCCAGATACGCACATCCTCACATCAGCTCGAGATTGAGACTGGCAGATGCAGAGGGATACCAGCACATAGCTGGATATGTCGCTTATGTCATCTAGAGCCAGAGACAGAGTTACATTACATATGCCATTGCACACTGTACTATGAGATACGAGGCCGTTTCCATTGTCTATTCAGAGAGGGTTTTGGGCCTCTATCTAGGGTCATGAGTTATGAAGTTCAGCGATGTCTTGGACTGTATCTACTTCAGTTACACAGGCATAGAGACACTTTACTGAGGAGAGCCAGAGAGAGACAGTCCCAGAGACAGATTACAGATTTCTTTACACTAGATATTGGGCACCCAGAGGAGCAACCACCATTGCAGAGCTTTGCCCGCACTCATACTACCACTACTGGCATTCTCATAGACCGAGCATTGGAGCTATGGAGATCTAGAAGACCGCGATTGAGGAGAGGAGCTACATAGTATAGACGGAGACTACAACAAAGGATTCGAGCCATACTTTTTCGATGACCATAGTGCGGATAATGATGGATCTCTACAATATCTATCTTCCCCCCCACCCTTCTCTCATTGGACTACACAATGTACTGGGCACCTTGTATTAGTAGGCACATCCATACAGTCCCAGTTTGTAGTAGTTGTATTTTGTTTCAGTTCTTTTTTATTCAAGACATGGTATCAGATTCACTATGTTGTAACAGCTTGGTCTCATAGGTCATTTTGGCCTTTTGAAGAGGTTAATATATCATTTCATTTCATTTCATCTCTCTCTCTCTCTCTCTCTCTCTCTCTCTCTCTCTCTCTCTCTCTCTCTCTCTCTCTCTCTCTCTCTCTCTCTCTCTCTCTCTCTCTCTCTCTCTCTCTCTCTCTCTCTCTCTCTCTCTCTCTCTCTCTCTCTCTCGCGCAAAGGGGTTGTATTTTGTACACATAAGAGACCGCGGGAGATGCTCAATGGCCTATCAACCAGAGAAAGTACAAAAGAGAAGTGACAATGTGTAGGCTATGTAAACATCAAGTTGGTCTGTACGTTGAATGTAGAATGAACAACTATGGGGGTGCATCCATGTAATGTGACCGTGATCACGACAGAAAAGAAATGAAGACCGCTCCCAGGTGTGAAGAAAGATGCATCGGCGCTACTCCGCTGCCCTGGAGGAGCCTGCTCAAGAACCCCACTAATTGCAAAGAGTATGCATCAGCTCTGTCCAGATGGCTATCAAAATTTTGGACGTAAGGGGAGACTGTGAGCCCAAAATGTGGGCACATCGAGCCTCCCCATGCTCCAAAGTGTGATGCTACATATCGTGGTGAAAAGTGTCACTAGCAGAAATCCAATTCGTGACCTGCATCTAGGATCATCTGTAGAGTGCTCGGTCTATAGCCCGAGGGAGTAAGCAGGAAGATCAAATCCTTTGGCAAGCCCTATATAAAAGTATGTGACCTCGGAAATTGCAGAAGCCATGCAATTGCCCCCACATCACGAACCCATCATGGATGCCCACTCTAATCAACAAACAACAAACTGCCATCCACACTAGCTGTGCAAAAGGACAAACCCAAAAACGGTGCCTCAAAGACCTCAGGATCTGAAGTACATCTCTGACAAATCGGATCATGACCAGTGATTGTCGACCAAGTACCAATTGGCAATCATGCATGGGCTATCATCCACATAAAAAAACATATCCTTATGCTAATCCAAAGGGTCCAAATGCATGACCAAAACTATCTCTGGAAAGCAGGGAGGATGCTTTGATCCTGCCATACCTTAGATTGGCATGGACGGTAAGGAGGGTGTCGAATCTGCAAAAGAAGCCTCCTCCCAAGGAAGACAGGGTACTCACAAAAGGATAGAGGGGCTCCTTCATCGTTCAACGAAGGCCATAGCCACTCACCAGGATCGCAATCCAATTGAACAAGCGGCTTTCCTTGCCAAATCCACAATCTCCAGAGTGGTGCCTCGTTAGTAGAAACAAGGTCAACACATGACCTCGTCTTGAAAGAGTCTACCACTTCAAGAGGCTGCCAATGAACATTCAATTGTTGATCAAGTGAAACCTCACCCTGAAACTCTAGTCTTATGTGACAACCATAATGGCCAATCTCCGCAATGCTAAAGAAGAGAGTTCCTTGTTGAGCAACAATTGGGTCTCCGAGTGAGAATCAAAGTACATCCACCAACCGTAATGAGAAGGTAAAAGAGTTTGTCCCCCGAAGAGGGCGTGCCAGTTGGGTGGAATAACCTCATCAATCTCTCTCATATGGGTAGCAACCCCTTTGTAGATCTCGTAGGTAGCATCATTTGTTATCATTTATGCGCTGCTTGCTGCGGATTTGGAAAGATTTACATCTTGCTTTGATTCGCCATCCGCCTTTGAGTGTCAAGGAGTAGCGAGGCAGCCACTCGTATGGAATGCATATGTGAGAGAATAAGGCCGTCAACTAGGCGGGAGGACACATTGACTAGGCTAGATGGGATGATGGGCCAGCATGCTCTTTACACTGTTGGCCGGATGCTTCCTTGGTAGGGGCAACGTATCCAAGGGTGCATTTGAGAAGATGAATTTGATGGTCGAGCGCCAAACATCTGCTATATATAGAGATCCAAAACGAGGAGAGGTATGTGACAAAGCATGGTGCAGAAACTGTTTCCAAGACTCGGCCCCTTAAAACTATCTGCGTACTATGAGCATCGCAAGCAATGCCTTGCTTTGCATATCTGGATCAATAATCCCCGATCCTCCCTCCTCTCGAGGCAAAATAGTTGTGTCCCAATGGACTCTTGGCCAAGTGTCAGTAGAGTCATCTAGGCCACCCCACAAGAAGTTGCGATATAAGGCACTTCAAACTCACCATGATGCCTAAGTGAAAGTCATGCAAGATGTGGTGAACCAAGCCCTCGCAAGAAGAACCTAATTCACCACAAGGGCTCTGCCAGCTAGAGATAAGCACAAGGATGACCAATGGAAAAGTTTCTTCCTGTTAGTCTGTAGTACGAGTGCAAACTACTTCTCAACTGACACATCAATGCCAACATGGAAACCCAAATATCTGCCAGTCTGCCCTCTAGGTAGCCAAGTGAATTTATTCGAGCACCCCACTCACAATCCTCATCAACTCATACAAAACCAAAAAGACTTGTGCCAATTTATGAGAGCACCACTATCCAAGCAAAAGGTAGCAAGAGCATCCTATGAACTGTCCAAGGTGGGTATGTCATATCGTACAAAGAGCATACTGTCATCTGCATACTCCTAATCCAACAAATCTGGCAAGTCAGCAAAAGGCATAGTCAAATCTCTCCATTGTGGTGTCCTGCAGTGCAAGAAGAGAGACATGGCCTTAGCAAAAAATAGAAAGAAGTAGGCTGCCACGAGACATCCTTGACGGACTGAATGGGAACGATGAAAGCGCCGTCCAATGTGGCCTCTAATTGTCACAACGCTAGAAGCAATACGATATAATGCAGATACACCTCTGATCCGCTACAAGAAGAAACCCATCCTTTGAATAGTTCCCTCCAAGAAATCTCAATCTACTCTATCAATAGCCTTCTCAAAATCAAGAAGCAAGAGCGCCATAGGGTCTGACGAACCCATTCAACTGCCTCATAGAAAGTAAAGATACACCTCTAATCCACTGCAAGGGGAAACCCATCCTTTGAATAGTGCCCTCCAAGAAACCCCAATCTACTCTATCATTAGCCTTCTCAAAATCAATGCAAGAATGCTATAGGCTGATATGTTGAACGAGCCCATTCCACTGCCTCATAGAAAGTGTAAATGTTGTCCAAAATACAGCAGTCCTGCACAAAAACTGCCTATGACACATGAATGAGATCGGGCATATAGAATAAGAGAATACTAATCATGCAAGCAAACTAACTGCACATGAGACCAAACTCTTCTCTGGCACGCAAAATATCGTCAGTAAGCTGGTCAGCTATAAACAAATGCTCAAAATAATCTAAAGCTATGTCAAGGACCTCATCAAGATGCATATGTAACTTCTCTGCAAAATCACGTAATGCACTAATGGAAGTCCCCTTGGACGTTCTCAAAAGTGAGCAAAGAAATTCTTATTCATTTTATCCACTTTAAAGATCCATATCGAGAACGAGCATGATAGGCAAATTTCCATTTCTCAATCTGAATGTGGCTAAGTGTCTCTCTCGTGTTGACCTCGCGCTCTCCCAAGAACTCATATCTCTCTCTCTCTCTCTCTCTCTCTCTCTCTCTCTCTCTCTCTCTCTCTCTCTCTCTCTCTCTCTCTCTCTCTCTCTCTCTCTCTCTCTTTGTGTGTGTGTGCGCGCGCGCGAAAAGTGGCTATATATTGTGTACAAAAGAGACCTCTCGAGGTGCTCAATGGCTTGTCACCCAGAGGATGCACAAAAGAGGAATAACAATGTGAGGGCTATATAGATATCAAGATGCCGTGTATGAGGAATGCAAAATGAACGACTAGGGAGGTGCATAATGCCATGTGATGTGACCATAGTCCCGACTAAAAATACTAAAGATCTCGCCCATGTGTGAAGAAAAGAGCATGTACGCTGCCTTGGAGGAGCCTACAGAAATATCCCACTGGCTACAAAGAGTATGTAGCAGCTCAGTCCAAATGGTTGTCAGAGTGGTGGATGTAGGAGAAGATAGTGAGCCCAAAATGTCAGTACAACGAGCCTTCCACATGTTCAAGAGAGTGATGTTGCACATTGTAGTAAAAATTGTATCCCGTTGGTAAAGATCTAACTGATGACTTGCATCTCGAATCATCTATAGAGTGCCTGGTCTATATCCCAATGAAGTAAGCATGAAGACCGGATCTGTCAACGAGCCCTGGAAAAAGATGTATGACCCGAAAATTGTAAAATCCATGCAAATGCCCCCCACGTCACAAGCTCATCATGCATGCCCACTCTAATCAACACACAACAAGTTGCCCTCCACATTGGTTGAGCATATACAATTGTAAGTTGTTGTCAAAACAAAGATCGAGTACGTGTGTCAATGCGCCATAAACATATATAAACCCAACCAATGTCTCCCCAAACTGCAAAGAAACTGATAGAGATTTATCTCGTATCAACAAACCATCGTCACAGACATGACGCATCCATCTATGTCCCACACATATACATATACTTCCACTATGATGTATAGCTCCACCTGCAAGCTCCCACAATGTAAAATGCTCCACGAAGTAGTTTTCTACAAGGACTAGTGTGTGCCAAGGAAAGCTTGTGCTTCTGCACCAAAAGTACATCCAAATCACCCACTACATGCCTGTGAAAGTCCTATCTCATCAAAATCTTCCTAGGACCACTGTTGCTAGCACGATGCAACTCATTGGCATTCCATGTGACCACATTCAAGTCCACAATACCACAACAGAGTAAAGTCTAAACCATTAAATGGCATACACCACGCTAGTGCCCAGCTCGTTTGGTCCCGGGATCCTCAAACCAAACTACCAACGATAAAGCATCAAGATCTAGCAACAAGGGCCGCACAAGCATCCTTGTAGTGAAAACACTGACAGTCTGATACTACGATGAAAAACAAGAAAGAGAGCAAAATGTAAAGTTTGAGTAGCAAACTGATCTCAATAGAAATGTCTCCCAATAGGGCTCAACCCACAAAATCTACACCACAAACCATATCAAAATAACTTCCACAAAACCACAACTCAAAGGCAAGTGATCCCTTGAGAATTTACAAGCAAACGCCCACCCAAAAGATCACCATGAAAACCCATAACCTGGCACGAAATTACGGCACATGCCAACCAATGCACTTGAGGAAAAGAGCTTCCCCCTTCACCAATATCCTCTTTACAACACAATCTCAAAGTGTACAAATGCCACAAAACATAAAAGCTTTCACAACTTACTCTACATCAAACTGCCTGCAAGCTGTGATACCCTGTGACCTCCGGAAAACAAACTGTATTTTTTAAACCACAACTTCAAAAGGGATTCTTTCAAGCCTCAAAAATTCACTGCATTTTTTGCAACAAAAGCTCTGAAGACACCACTTTTCAAATCTATGCACCGCTATGTACAAAACTGGCGTGAAGAGCAAGCTGCCATGGCCCGCCGACTACACGAAGAGAAGGCTAGAATTGCATCAGAAAGCATGAAATAACACGACGACCAAAAACTTGCAAAATTTTGATGATAAGCTACCCCCTTGCTTGCTTCCAACTCACATATCACTTACATACAAGTTTTAATTGAAACAACACCCGTATGTACACATACAATGACCCGCCAACTAGCACTGCACAGGCAACTTGCCTTGTATGCACATGCACCTAATACACCAAGCCAAAAAGACCACAAAACAAACTCATTAAGACTCATATCACTCCATGGCATCACCACATGTACAATACAAACAAGAAATGGGGTTCTCAAAATGCACACAACACCAGTAAGGACCTTTCTTTAAGGTGGACCATGGGATCCACTAGCACTACAACCCAACTATGTGGCACTCCCCCCTCCTCCTAGATTGTGATTTAGCCGTAGTATGTATTTTTTTATCATGAGAGAGTCTCCCTTTTCTTTTGTAGAGTGTACCTTCTTGATAGGGGGATGTAGCCCATTGAGCGTATTAAAAACTAATAAAAGAATTCTTCTTTGGCAATAAAACAATCATATCAATCAAAGGTGTCATGTTTACTATGTATGACTATCTTGTACATACGATTGTAGTACCTCATTTCTAGGTGTGCATTGCTTTCACACACATTACTTGATGCAAAAACAATCGTCTATGGGAAAGTCTCAGGTTCATGTAATCTCACCCATTTACTTCAGGCCTGGCATATTCTTGTCATTCTACCAAAAACAAAAAGTCATATGAGACACCCATCACATTTGGCGTATCTTAACTAGACAATCTACCACTTCACATAAGCATCTTGTATTGCCCTGCTGCAAACAAAAACCCAGACTGTTAATCATCCCCTCCTAAAACCAATTGCTTCATTATAGAAAAACTACTTAACTCAGACTGTTAAACATCCCCTCCTGCAACCAATTGCTTCATTATCAAAAAAACTGCTTAACATTTCAACATAATGTTACCACAACCCCTTCAGGGCACTTACTTTGAAGTTAGAAAGGTCAAACTTCTACAAAACACCTTTGTTAAATGATACCTGCCACTGTGGAAAAAATTTGTGGGGAACGTTGGTGATGTAAAACTTGTCTAAGCACTTCTCTTCGTTTCTTTAGAGGAACATGCATCAGGCTGCCATGATTTCCTTCATACAATATATCAAAGACCACATCTGAAATTTTTCTAAAGTTAAGCACAACAAACAAGAAGTGTCTGAGACGTTACCACTCACAAACAACAACGGATTATCCACTGCCGTGCAACACACATAACTCTATACAGTAAAGATTTAGTCATTTTGAAATGCGAAAAAAAATCCACACCTTTCTCCATTAGAAATATTGCAACACCACCTACCAGCCACAAGATGCCTTTCTTGTAAAAAGATTATTCAAACACTCATAGGATACAGCATACCTGGTCATAAAAGACTGACTCTCTCTCTCTCTCTCTCTCTCTCTCTCTCTCTCTCTCTCTCTCTCTCTCTCTCTCTCTCTCTCTCTCTCTCTCTCTCTCTCTCTCTCTCTCTCTCTCTCTCTCTCTCTCTCTCTCTCTCTCTCGTAACAGAATGCGTTATGCAAAAGAAACTCGATGAGGCAGTAGCAAGTTTTGAAGCATGGAGAACAAATATGGAAAAGCACATGGGGGAAAAAGATGCAATAATTGAGGAGCTAAAAGGAGAACTTGCGGCTTGCAAATCTGCAACTAAGGAGAAGGGAGACGACCAACCTTCGGTGCTGAAGGAGCTCGAGGACATGAAAGATCTACGGGAAGGAGATGAACAGAAATCGAAAACGGCATCTTCATGGGCGGAACGTCTTTTTAAGACACAAGAAAAGGTTGATGAAGCACAGAAATGGATTGAGGATGCGAAGAAAGGGCAGGCCCAGATGCTCGAGACCACACCTACTTCTACCATTATTAATATGACCATTGAGGAAGAGCAGGAAAGGAAGAATCGGGCTCTGCATGTGCGGGTCACAGGAGTCAAAGACAGAGAGAATGTAGATGAAGAAGTGAAGGAAATGCTACAACGCATGGACATCACAGAGCCTACTCACACAAGTGCATGGAGAGTGGGCAAGAAAGGAATCGATGAGAAGGGAAACGTAAAGGATCGGGCACTTATTCTCCACTTCCCAAATATAGAAATAAGGAAAGAATTTCTAAAGAAGAGGCCAACTCTTAAGAAAACCGGTATTTTCCTGGGAGATGACCTTACATTGGCACAAGTGGCACACATGCAAGAGTTGATGCCAGAGATCAGGGCAGCAAGAGAAAAGGGGAAAATCGCCTTTTATAGAGGAGGGAAAGTAGTGGTTCTGGAAAAGCGCTCAGCATGACGGTGCGAGACGTATGGGGCGACGCTCCAGATAGCGGCGTGGAATTGTAATGGGTCATATAGGCTAGATGTAGGTGCCTTTGAAGATAGCTTTAGGGACAGAGACATAGTTTTCTACTCAGAGACACACCAGATACCGGGACAGCGTATGCCACATGTGAAGGGTTATTTATGGGAAACAGCTGGTCGACCAGACAAGAGATCTCTACAGGGTAGCCGGGGGTCAGGAGGAGCAGCAGTCTTATTTAAAGAGGAGCTGAAACCACTACTACAGATTATTAGGAAAGATGAGCAAGCAAGGTATATGTGGGTGAGAATGAGAGCCGAGACAGGTAGATTTCTATATATCGCTATATGCTACTTCCCTCCAAGTACCTCAATCTACTCCTCACCTAAAGGACAGTCCCCTTTCTCCATACTGAATAATGACATATGGGAGTTCTCTAGAGATGGAGACATAGTTCTCTTAGGAGACTTTAATGCCAGAACGGCCAGCTCTCAAGCAGTGTTCTATGATACTTCTGAGGAAATGCTCAGAGAAGTGGATTTATCACAAAGGGGGCTTACTAGAAACTCACAGGATAAAGAACACATTGAATATGGGAGACATCTCATGGAGATGGCAACCATACATGGTTTGGCCATACTTAATGGTCTAGAAAATTTCCCGTTATCTGGGGGATTCACATGCTTCCCACACAGGCATGGGGCCAGTACAGTGGATTATGTCATGACTTCACCAAGCTTTATTTCTAGTATCAAGGACTTTAAGGTGGGACCCAAACCGGTTGGGATTGCAGTGGATCATGCTCTCTTGACCTTATCAATCTCCTTCCAATACAATGCCTCTCAAGTACAAAGGAAGAAGACACACACAAGATATACTTTCACGCCAGAAACTGATTCAGTATATGTGGAAAAGATCTATAATAGGATGTGGGCAGCCGAGCCAGTATATACTGTAGAGGAGATTACTTCTCAGTTAACAGAGATAGTACATGGAGCAGCACAAGAGGCATACCCACATACTCAACCTGATCAAAAGAGAGGAGCAGTTGGTATGACGAGGAATGCAGAGAGACGAGAATCCAGGTCCAGAAAGAGCTTACACTTGGGATCATCACATATAAGCAGTCTCGGATTTCTCTTCCGCGTATAGTACGTCGCAAGAAAAGGACATTTTTAGCCAAACTAGAGAAGGATTTATATCAGCTCTTCTTGAGTCAGGACTCACATGAGGCATGGCGCTTATTTCAAGAGCACTCACCACCTCCGACGATTACTTCTCCTGAGATCTGGGGTCAATATGTAACATCATTATATATGGTATCTGGACAGCCTCCATTACCAGATCCGCTAGAGCCATGTCTTGCTGCTAGTACTTTCTTTACTACGGAAATGGTGGAAAAAGCCATTGATAAGATGAAGACAAGAAGAGCATATGATCATGAAGGTTTAGTAGCAGAACATCTGATCCATGCCAGGGATCTACTTTCAGAAGTCCTTGCTCGGCTGTTTAATCGGGTCATGTGTGAAGGATTACCTGAATCTTGGAAATTATCTACTATCGTACCTATTTTCAAGTCAGGGGACCCTATGATACCCGGGAACTACCGCACCATTATGGTAGGTCACACTTTGACCCGACTGTACGCACCCATTCTTGAACAAAAATTGAGTAGATAGGCAGAGAATGAGAGCATAAGAGCAACAGGACAAGCTGGATTCAGAAGGGGTTATTCCACTTTAGATCATATTCTTACGCTCAGAGCCATTATTGAGGAAGGAAGAGCAAACGGGAGAAGGATGTATTGTTGCTTTGTGGATTTTCGGAAAGCTTTTGATACAGTACCAAGGGCCAGATTGATGCGCAGGATGCAAGAGTTAGGGGTCCCCAAAGAGATTATTTGGGGGATCATGGCCTTATACGGGTCAGTAACTGGTTATGTACGTACTCCAAAAGGGGAGTCCAACATTGTTCATTCCACCGTTGGAGTAAAGCAAGGATGCCCACTGTCCCCTACTTTATTTGGTATGTACATAGATGAGGTATCAGATTACATTGATAGAGAGGGTGACAGAGGGGCTCAACTTGCAGGGTCATGGATCCCTTTGTTGTTGTATGCAGATGATATTGTATTGATAGTAGAATCACCAGATGGAATGCAGAGGCAGCTAGATGCATTACATAAATTCGCGGAGGACAGTGGACTGTCGGTAAACTTGGGTAAAACCAAAGTTATGGTGTTTAACACCACACCGCAGTGGGTCAGGAGATCGGCACCTACATTTGCATATGGCCAGGATACAGTAGAGTACACAGATGCATACACATACCTTGGGGTGGTATTTGCAGGACCAAAGTTTACTCTTAAGAAAGCAGCGGATGATAGATTATCCAGAGCCTCTGCGGCCTTGGGAGGGTTGGAGAGGATGTGTTCACAAGTGCAGTTTCAGGAACCACGAACAAAACTTTGGCTCTTTGATACTATGGTGGCTTCGGCTATGCTTTATGGGGTCCAGATTTGGGGACCATCTGTGGATCAGGATAATTGGAAGTCAATGGAGAGACCTGTGGTATCTATGATTTCCCGAATGATTAGAGCCAAGGCCTCCGTACCACACGCGATTACCCGAGCGGAACTAGCGGCCCCTCCGATAGAAATTGAAGCTCTTACCCGATCAATGTCCTTTATACATGGTTTGTGGGATACAAATAATTGCCGATATACTAGACTAGCCCTCGAATCCTCTCAACAATTAGCAATGAAAGGGGATACATCATGCTGGTATGCGCAACTGTCCTCGTGGTTTCGGAGACACGGGTTCAGTATGGAAAGATTACCCCCCTTCCAATACTCTCTTGAGCCTCCATCACTGGCAATTACACGAACGGAGATTAATAAAATCATCCGACAGGATCTTATACAGTTGGATACTACGAGGACATGGGTAGACCCTACACAAGAATTGGGCACGAAGATGGCCGACTACAAAGAAAACTTCCTACAACTATCTGAAGATGGATTTGTGATTCGCCCGAGTTACATGGATATCCACCTGTCTCATGGTTTGAGATGTGCTATTGGTCAGACTCGTACATCCTCACACCAGTTGGAAATTGAATTTGGCAGATTTAGGGGAATCCCACCTAAGAGCAGAATTTGCAAGTTATGCGGAATGGAGCCGGAGACAGAATTACACTATATATGCCACTGCACAATATACTATGAGATACGGGGGCGTTTTCATTGCCTCTTTAAAGAAGGCTTTGGACCTCTAGATAGAATCATGCAATACCAAGATCAAAGATGCTTAGGCTTGTACCTACTGGAACTACATCGGCACAGGGATAATCTAATGAGAAGACAAAGAGCACTACAGCCTCAAAGGCCGATCACAGATTTCTTCGGATCGAGAGAAGCAGGAGTGGAAGGAGAAGCAAGAGGCCAACAGCCAGCACAAAGGAATATCCACAGTCATACCAAAGGCACGCTAATTGACAAAGCACTTGAGCTTAGGAAATCGAGACGACCATGGCCAAGATGTAGAAGCACACTTCACCGGAGGAGACTACAACAAAGAATTAGAAACATTCTAGCCAGACACCTAGAATGCTCCTAAGAAGTTTATTTAATACTTTGTATTTAGTTTTTCACATTTATTTTCACACTTTCACACTTAGTACTTTAGTACTAAGGTACCCAGACATTGTAACAGATTCACCACTTTTGAAGACGTTAATATAACATTTCATTTCATCTCTCTCTCTCTCTCTCTCTCTCTCTCTCTCTCTCTCTCTCTCTCTCTCTCTCTCTCTCTCTCTCTCTCTCTCTCTCTCTCTCTCTCTCTCTCTCTCTCTCTCTCTCGCGCGCGCGCGCGCACGTTGCACGCAGGTGGTTATAGCTAGCAAGCAGGCAATGCGCGCAAGTCAGCCCCGCCCCGCCAGTAGCTCTCTCTCCCTCTCGCCTGCGCGCAGGTGGTTACAACAGGCAGGTAGGCAACGCGTGCAGGTCTAGGGAGTGAGCTTCAGAGGTTACAGCAGGCAAAGCGAGTGGACAAAGAAGCCCACAAACTTCGCACCTTGTAGCAGCAGACAGCGCGTGCGCAGTCTGTTGCGAGCAGCATGATTGTGTAATTGCAGAGGTGGTAGCGGGTGTTTGCTGCGTTGAAGCCCCTGCTACTCGTGCGCGCTGCTGCCCCATTGCCCACCAATGAACACAGAGGGCAGGTTCGCACGCTGCTTGTGCATTGGAACAGCAAAGCAGCTCTCTCCACCAAGTTCAAATAGGGTGCGTCGACTAAAAAGACGAGCGACTGTGCAGCACGCCCTCACGGTAGAAGCAAAGGAAGGGGGACTCGCGTAGATTTAGTGCTTGCAAGAATAGAAAACAAGGACCGTTATGATGGAGGTCATGAGCGCTTCACCCGTTTGCAAGTCCCGTACGAAGGCAACCTTCATGCTTACAAACAAGCGGATAACACAAGTGGAAAGGGAGATGAAGGAGTGGAAAGCAAAGATGAAAGGATGGTGGAAGGAGAAGGCAAACCTTCTTCAAATGTTCCTCAAACGAAGGCACGAAATGGAAAAAGGAGAAAGAGGACCTGCACGTAGAGATACAAGCACTTAAGGCGGATTCATAAGCACTCAAAGAAGAGGTCTCAGCCCTCAAGCGAGAGCTTGCTAATAGAGCAAGCAACGGACTAGAGGAAGGTGAGTTCCAGCCCTCGGTGATCGAGGAAATCAAGGTCATCAAGGAACAGGTACGGATGATCAAAGAGGAAGAGAAACAAAATGGGGCAAAGACATCTTCGTGGGTGGATGTGATCACGAAGACACAGAAAAAGGCGGATGAGGCCGAGAAATGGATAGAAGTCGCTAAGAAAGGGAAAGGGAAAGACTATCCCCACTCCTACAATCATCAACATGACTTTAGAAGAAGAGCAGCGAAGGAAGACTAGAGCTCTGCACATACGAATAACCGGTCTAAAAGACCGAGATGATGTGGAAGGGGAAGTCAAAGAACTTCTCCGCATGATGGGTAGTGAGGCTAATCATATAAAGGCATGGAGGGTAGGGAAGAAGACACAAGGAAATCAAAGGAAAGAGCTCTAATCATGCGCTTCCCATCCATGGAGGCAAAGAAGGACTTCTTGAAGAAGCGTCCTACACTAAAGAAAACGGGCATATTTCTTGGAGATGACCTCATACTCACACAGCTTGCTCATATGAAAGAAGTTATACCCGAGATAATGACAGCTTGAGAGAAGGGGAAAGTGGCCTTCTACAGGGATGGACGAGTGGTTATTCTGGAGAAGCGTCCCGCATGACGGTGCGAGACCTGTGGGCCACACTCAGAGTGGCTACATGGAATTGTAATGGATCTCTGCGCCTTGATGTAGGGACCTTTGAGGATAGTTTCACAGGGAGAGACATCATTTTCTACTATGAGACGTATCAGGCCCCGAGGCAGTCCATGCTCCATGTGAGCGGATACAGATGGGAGACAACTTGCAGACAGGAGACTCGATCAGAGCACACGAGGTACAAGAGGAGTGGCAGTCTTATTGAGGAAGGAGCTACAATCTCTGATACATATAGCTCGGAGGGATGAGCATGCTAGGTACATGTGGGTGAGACTGAAGGCAGAGACAGGCAGATATCTCTACATCGCAATTTGCTATTTCCCTCCTAGTACGTCAGTATATGCATCACCTAGAGGACAGTCCCCCTTCTCTATTTTAGATGATGATATATGGGAGTTTTCCAGAAATGGCGACATTATTATCTTGGGGGATTTCAATGCTAGGACTGCCCATCACCAGACAGTATTCTATGATACCTCAGAGGAGTTGATGCGGGAGCTTGATATTATAGAAATGGACCTGTCTAGATTATCACAGGATGAGGAGCACACTGAGTATGGCAGAAAATTGATTGATATGGGGATTGCACATGGATTGGCCATTTTGAATGCCCTACAGAGATTCCATGCAGCTGGTGGTTTTACATGCTTTCCATATCGGCATGGCGCTAGTACAGTGGATTATGTTATGGCTCCACCAGGGCTCATTCCTTCCTTTCAAGATTTCGTGGTGGGAACTAGGCCGGTTGGGGTAGCAATCGATCATGCTATCTTGTCTTTCACTCTATCGTTCCAATTCAACACAGCTCCATTGGGAGAGGCCTCCACACATACTCGATATACCTTCACGAGGGAGATGGGATCACATGTACACAGATGAGATATACAAGTTTCTATGCACTCAGAAGCCAAGACGACCACTAGATGAGCTCACCCAAATTCTGACAGAGACGCTACATGGTGCAGCATCAGAGGCATATCCCCACAGCAAGCCTACACGCAGACGATCTAGAAGACAGCCTCAGAACAGTCAGTATGATGAGTATGTAGAGAGATGCGGATCAGATTACAAAGAGAGGTGCTCATGGATACTACTACACATAGACAGTCACGGATTATCTTTCGCCCCCTAGCGCGACGAAAGAAGAGGGCTTACCTATCTCAATTAGAGCGTGCTCTGTATCAGGTGTTTATGAGTCAGGACTCTAGTGAGGCATGGAGGCTTTTCAATGAGCACTCTCCACCCCCAGCCATCACTTCCACAGAGACATGGGGGGAATATGCTACATCTCTCTATACAGCATCGGGGCAGCCACCTTTACCTGACCCTCCAGAGGCATGCCCAAAAGCATGTACTTTCTTTACTGCTGAGAGGGTAAGGAAAGCCATTGACAAGATGAAGACAGGAAGAGCACAAGATCATGATGGTCTGGTAGCACAGCACTTTATCCATGCCCGAGATATGCTTGCAAAGCCCCTTGCTATGATGTTTAATAGAGCCATGCACAAGGTGTAAGGTGCAGCGGAATGAATGTTGTATTTTCTCAAGATTAGTGATCTTTACTGCTCAAGGTTCCTTTTAGTTCTTAGAGAAAGAGAGAGCTTTCCGTCTTATAGAGAGTGCGGTGATCACGAACAAAGTGAGTGGATCTAGTGCATGCAAGTGAATGAGACTGAGAGAAGGAGAGAGAAAGTTACGACACCGAGAGGTTGTAAAACCCTCCTCCGAAGGCCCCACTCTCGCCGGCGAGAGTGGTCTACTTGATTGCACGAAAGAGTGCAATGCGAATGCAAAGGACTGATGTTGTTGGACTATGCCAATGACGACGACAGTGATGATGTCGACGGCTTCGTGGCTGAAACTGGGACTGTTTTCGTTGCTGAAAATAGACTGTTTCTTGTGGGCTAAGGGCTGAATCTGGGTGCTGGAAAAACGCTAGCTTTAGGGTTCCCTGAGGCTGCATTTTTGGGGGATAAACTTTGGCTGAGAAAACCCTGATACACCAGGGTTTTTATTGCTGAAAATTGACTGTTTTGCAAGTGTCAAATCACCCTTACTGGCTGTGGATCTTCTGCTGCGACTGATGGTGAAAAACGCTGCTGCTGCTGATAGTTTCCCTGCGTTTGTAGTGCTGATTTGCTACAGATCTGCCCCTGCTTCCTAGCGTTAGTAAATGCGGGGTACGACTGCCAAGGAATAGCAAAACGCTGGTTATGCTGAGGATGGCCTGGCGTTAGTGGTTTGATGAAGGAAACACTGAATCTACCTGTTTGCTGGTGACGGCTCCAGGAGGGGAAAGCGCTAGCACTGCAAGAGAAGAGGGCGACACCAAAGGGCTGAGGATGCGGGGGAAATGGCCTCACCAAGGTTGGAGAGGTTCTTGCTGAGAGGGAGGGAACACCTGCTGCTTGGAGAAGCCTGTTGTGCTCTCTGCTCATCTGCCAATTAGTGCTAACTTGGATTTGCTTATAAATTAACTTACCCAATTTGCCCTACTGACTACCCAACAAAAGTCACTTAATAAATAAGTGAAAAATGTCAAAAATAGGGAATAATGGGATAAAGTCATCTGAAAAATCCCCAAACTGACTCTGATAGAATCTGATGGAAATGCTTATGCTTATGCAAGGTGCAACGAGAGGATATGCGTCTACACTGAGTGACTGGGCATGCACGGTCTACGAATAGACTCACAAAAGTGCCAGATCACTTCTAATCTAACTTGACTGGACTTGACGGAAACCCTGCTATGGTGTAGCTTGTCCACGGACACATAGGGTTGGGATGTGTCACGTGACATCCCCTCCTTTTTAAAGTGAGGTACTGGTTACCGAGCTGCATGGCTTCCTTGTAGTTTGCCAACAACTCTATATAATCCTTGAAGAACTCTTCGTCTACCCACACCGCTTCATGGGTTCCTCGATCTTTGAACTTCAAAAAATACTGTCGTACTTGTTTCTTCGAACCATGGCGAAACCGATGCAGCAAGACTTGCTCCGGCTCCATGACTTCTGTTTCATCGATGATCTCCGGCTCTTCTTCTTCCGAAACGTCCTTTGGAGGTGTTCCCTGAAACACTTTCAACCAAGAAACATGGAAAACGTTGTGCATTGAACATGAGTTAGGCAACTTCAATTTCATTGAAACCTCATTAATCTTTTTGATGACTGGAAAAGGACCATACATACGAAAAGATAATTTAGGACATTTCTTTCCAACTTGCTTAAGACGCTGTTTCATAATCCGTAGATATACCCAATCTCCTTCCTTGATCGAGACCTCCTGACGATGCTTGTTAGCCTGTCGAGAATAAGATTCCTGAGCCTTGCTTAACCGAAGCTTCACACTCTCAGAAATCTCATCCAATGACTGACTCTCAGCATTGGCATCAGGCATTTGACTGACTGATCGAGTCAACAATGACTGGAATCGGCGGCCAAAAGCTGCCTCATACGGAGTTCGACCAATAGTAGAAGAGAAGGAATCATTGAGAATAGCCTGTACCAATGGGAGATAGAGCTCCCATTGAGACTGTTGATCATGAATATAAGACTTCAACACATCAAAAGCTAACTGATTATAAATTTCCGTTTGACCATCTGACTGTGGATGAAAAGCGGATGAAAAAATCAACTTTGCGCCAAAATTTTCAAAGAGTGCACGCCAAAAGTTGGACGTAAACTTAACATCCCTATCTGAAACAATGGACTTTGGCAAACCACAGAGGGGGTACCAATGCCTTATGAACAATCGTGCAACATCTTGTGCAGTAACTGTGGCCTTACAAGGAATCAACATGCAGAATTTGCTGAAACGATCAACAATAGTTAAACATTGAGTGTTCCTTGAATGCTGACTTGGTGGTAAGTTAGTCACAAAATCCATAGAGATATCCTGGAAAGGTCCCTCGGGAATAGGCAGCGGAAGAAAGAGGCCTTGCTGCTTACCCCGAGGAGCTTTCACTTTTTGACAAATAGTGCAATGTGTGACATAACTAAACACATCTTTTCGCATTTTAGGCCAATAGAAAAATCGTTCAATCTTTTCCAATGTGGTGTTCATACCCCTGTGTCCACCCGTGAGAGAGTCATGTGCATCATGCAATATGGTTGGCCTGAGAGAGGGCAACACACATAGACGCTGACGAAAAAATAACAATCCATCACGAATGAGATAGTTGTTGGGCCCTTGGGAAGCAAGAGCCTGCAACCAATACTTACCAAACTCCGAATCTGCATACTGATTCTTCATGTTGTCAAAAGACTCACTCTGTATAGAGAATGTGGTTCTTGACTCAAGAGCCAAAATCTGTCCTTTGCAACTCAACGTATCTGCAATAGGGTTAGCTTTTCCAGGCAGATATTCAATCAAACCTCCAAATTGCTCAAAAAATTGTGACCACCGCGCTTGGCGATCACTCCAATGTGCACATGCATAGACTGGAGCCACTTGAGGGCTTGATGATTTGTGCGCATTGTAAACTCTCTACCATACAAAAAATGCTTCCAATGCTTAAGAGAGTGAATGACAGACAAAAGTTCTTTATCATAAACTGAATAATTCTTTTCTGTCCTATTGAGCTTCCGTCTAAGGAAAGCTACTGGGCGACCATGCTGCTGGAGCACAGCGCCTATGGCAACATTGCTCGCATCCATCCATACCTCAAAGGGATCATCCCAAGAGGCAAGGATAAGACACGGTGCTTCTGTCACCGCAACCTTGAGAGCTGCGAAAGCCTCAATGGCTAACTCGGGCAACTCTACGCGCTGACGGCGAGTCTTTACCCCTTTCAAAACATCAGTCATAGGTGCAGCAATGCGTGCAAAATTCTCTATGTGCGAACTATATGCTTGACATAACCCAAGAAAAGAACGCACATCATATGCAGTTTTGGGCAAATCCCAATTACGAACCTGTTCCACCTTCACGGGGTCTAGCTTGACGCCATCTGCTGCAGAAATGATATAACCCAGATAAGTGACTTCAGTAAGAAAAAAATGCAGATTTCTTAGCTGCAATGTACAACTGACACTCATCCAAACGAGTTAGTACCCTTTCAACATCTCTTTCATGTTGTTCCCACGATGCAGAAAAAGTGAGAATATCATCTAAAAAGATGAACACACATACACCTACCATATCGCCGAAACGACCTACCATGAGACGATTGAATGTACCCACGGCTCCTGTCAATCCAAAAGGCATAACAATATACTCTCATTACCCTCGTTCGGTGCGAAAGGCGGTCTTGAAAATGTCGCCTTTGAATACCCGTACCTTATGGTATCCACTTTTGAGATCGACCTTGCTGAAAACCTTTGTCCCATTGAGCCTATCGAGGATATACTCAATGCGAGGCATCGGAAACTTGTTCTTGACGGTCATCTTGTTTAATACCCTGTAATCAACACACAAACGAGACGAACCATCCTTCTTGCGAACGAACAAAATAGGGGCAGCAAAAGGACTTACACTAGGGCGTATGATTCCTCTAGCCACCAACTCCGTGAGTTGTCGCTCTAACTCTTCCTCCTGTGACTTGTTCAAACGGTAGGGAGCCTTACTGACCGGCTGCGCTCCCTCCATAAGCTCGATGCGGTGGTCCTCCGGCCGCTCTAGTGGGAGACGAGGTGGAAGATCATCCTGCAAAAAGAGATGTTTAAATTTCGTAAACAACTCCGAATACTTACCTGGAACCTGAATGCTCTGGGAAACTGGGGCAGCATAAATGAATGCCGCTTGTGCTCCTCGTCGTAATTCACGCTTTACCTGAACATGCGAGATGAGAGGCAAAGAATGCAAGCCCTCCTCAACACGAATGATAAGGGGAAAATCTGTTTTGACATGCAAAGTGAGAGTGAGAGCCTCCCAATCAACGAGAGGGTTCAGTTCACGAAACCATTTCATGCCCAAAATCATATCACATCCTGAGAGAGGAGACGCAAGAAATTTCCTACGAAAAGAAGCTTGCTAAACGGTAAACATCACATCAAGGCACTCCTTCGTGATGAGAGAGTCCATCCCAGGAGCGAAGCCAGAAACCTCGATAGGAGATTTCTGACTAACCTCTAGGCGGGCTCTCTCAACAAGAGGGGGACTAATCACATCATGCATACTGTCTGGATCAAACAATATGATAAAACGATGTTCTTTTACATGACCATAACACTTCACGAGAGATTCATCAATGTGTGTGTCAGAGTAATGAGAAGATGCAGGTTGTGTTGTAACAGAGTTTGTGGTTGTTGTGGGTGTCTTTGGTTCTTTAGGTGGGACTGTCTTAGGACAGTTTTTCTTAATGTGACCCTTAATGTGACATTGAAAACATCTACCTTCTTTAGCATAAATCACTTGTTCTTCCGCCGTGATGTATCCTCCTATAATTCCTTGAGAAGCTTTTTCATCAAGGGTTAGCTTAGGTTTTGCAGGTGCTTTAGCTTTACCCTTAGATTCATTGTGAGAGTTCTTTTCCGAGGAATTAGAGGAAGAAGGGCTAGAAGAATTACCATTCTTACCGTTCTTGCCGTTCTGAGAATTCTGAGATGTCCCTTGAGAAGACTTGTTCTCCTTAGGCTTTCCCTTGTGCTTCATCTCTTGGGTGAGAGCGATTGCTACCACCTTGTTGAGATCCGCAGGGTCAAAGACTTCAACATCAAACTTGATCTATTCGTCTAACCCAAAGAGAAAAGCCTCTTTGTGCTCATCATCTGACTTGCGTAGTTGAGTGCCTAGCTGCAAAACACGGTTAGAAAAAGACATGACTGGCATACCATGTTGCTTGAGATTACGCCAATCCTCTTTCAAGCGTGCAAGATACTGAGGTGGCATAAACCGCGCCTTGAGCTTGTCTTGGAAATCAGCCCAACTAAAAGAGAGGGGCGTGAAATCGTCGGCTGCCTCTAGGTGCGCGGCTAGCTGTGCCTCTTACCATGCATGGTACCAATTGATGGCATCACCGGCAAGGTACATAGCTGCCGTCAAAACTTTGCTATTTCCTGTTTTCTTAGTTGTCGCAAAATAAGCATTAAATTGATGCAACCAAGAATGAATCACCGTAGCATCCATCTTACCATCATACTTACTGAAAGTCAACTTTTTGGTGACGGGGTTGTTGGAATCCGCATCGTGGCTTGCACCACTAGAGGAACTCCCACGATCTTTGGGTGGTTCGGTCTTCGATGCTAGCATGTGGGAAAGAAATTCTTGATGGCGAATGTCCCTTTGAGCTTCTCATTCATCGTGCTCGCGTTCGAAAGCAAGCCAATTTTCTTCTTGTTTTGCGGCAAGAGCAATGCGCTCACGTTCTTGAGCAAGGCGATTGTCATCGCGCTCGCGGTCCTTGGCTTCTTGTGCTTGTGCTTTGCTTGCGAGTTGTGCCAATGCAACTCGATTCATTTCTTGTTGTTGTGCCATCATGTCCAACATCGATTTGACCATCCTCTCAATAGGAGTGAGGACAACTCGTGGCCTAGATGGCCAAGGGGGAGGGTTGGAAAAATCTCCTGGTGGGGAGAATCCTTCGTCGCCTCTCTCATGCTCATCACCTGAATGCGAAGTATCCATGCCGCTTCGGGTGACGGCCATGCACTAGGGTCTTTGGTTCTTAAGTCCACGAGGAACTTGGTTCTTGAGGTTCTTGAGGTTTCCGTTTGCTTACAAATCGCGTTGGAGAAGGATCTTATCTTCACACGAGTTCTACCCTTTTCTGCGGACGCACCCCTTGGCAGCCTTGCGCTCACACCAAGGTTGCTTTTTCCCACCTCACGTCGATTGGTCGGCCGCTAAGTGCACGGTCCGCTCTCAATGACTGAAAAGAGACACAAGGGGAGGCTGGACAAGCCCTTCTTTCTTGGGATTCTTGTCACTCTTCAACAAAACACGATTAGGAATCGCCACGCCCAAGTAAACTTGGGTTCGTGCAATCACAAGAAGCAAAAAAATTCTTGTGGTTCTTCCCTTGAGTAATGCAGAACACTTCCAAAGCTCTGATACCAATGTAAGGTGCAGCGGAATGAATGTTGTATTTTCTCAAGATGAGTGATCTTTACTGCTCAAGGTTCCTTTTAGTTCTTAGGGAAAGAGAGAGCTTTCCGTCTTATAGAGAGTGCGGTGATCACGAACAAAGTGAGTGGATCTAGTGCATGCAAGTGAATGAGACTGAGAGAAGGAGAGAGAAAGTTACGACACCGAGAGGTTGTAAAACCCTCCTCCGAAGGCCCCACTCTCGTCGGTGAGAGTGGTCTACTTGATTGCACGAAAGAGTACAATGCGAATGCAAAGGACTGATGCTGTTGGACTATGCCGATGACAACGACGGTGACGACGACGGTGACGATGTCGACGGCTTCGTGGGTGAAACTGGGACTGTTTTCGTTGCTGAAAATAGACTGTTTCTTGTGGGCTAAGGGCTGAATCTGGGTGCTGGAAAAACGCTAGCTTTAGGCTTCCCTGAGGCTGCGTTTTTGGGGGATAAACTTTGGCTGAGAAAACGCTGATACAGCAGGGTTTTTATTGCTGAAAATTGACTGTTTTGCAAGCGTCAAATCACCTTACTGGCTGTGGATCTTCTGCTGCGACTGATGGTGAAAAACGCTGCTGCTGCTGATAGTTTCCCCTGCGTTTGTAGTGCTGATTTGCTGCAGATCTGCCCCTGCTTCCTAGCGTTAGTAAATGTGGGGTACGGCTGCCAAGGAATAGCAAAACGATGGTTATGCTGAGGATGGCCTGGCGTTAGTGGTTTGATGAAGGAATCGCTGAATCTGTCTGTTTGCTGGCGATGGCTCCAAGAGGGGAAAGCGCTAGCACTGCAAGAATAGAGGGCGACACCAAAGGGTTGAGGATGCGGGGGAAATGGCCTCACCAAGGTTGGAGAGGTTCTTGCTGAGAGGGAGGGAACACCTGCTGCTTGGGGAAGCCTGTTGTGCTCTCTGCTCATCTGCCAATTAGTGCTAACTTGGATTTGCTTATAAATTAACTTACCCAATTTGCCCTACTGACTACCCAACAAAAGTCACTTAATAAATAAGTGAAAAATGTCAAAAATAGGGAATAATGGGATAAAGTCATCTGAAAAATCCCCAAACTGACTCTGATAGAATCTGATGGAAATTCTTATGCTTATGCAAGGTGCAACGAGAGGATATGCGTCTACACTGAGTGACTGGGCATGCACGGTCTACGAATAGACTCACAAAAGTGCCAGATCACTTCTAATCTAACTTGATTGGACTTGACGGAAACCCTGCTATGGTGTAGCTTGTCCACGGACACATAGGGTTGGGATGTGTCACGTGACACGAGGGTTTCCCTGAGACTTGGAGTATGTCCACTATTGTGCCTATCTTCAAGTCGGGAGATCCTATGCTTCCCGGGAATTACTGAACCATCATGGTTGTTCACACTCTGGCTAGGCTATATGCATCAATTCTTGAGCATGAACTGAGTGGATGGGCAACGAGAGAGGGCATACGGGCAGCAGGACAGGCAAGTTTCAAGAGAGGTTTCTCCACTCTTGACCAGATTTTGACACTCAAAGCCATTATTGAGGAGGGTAGACACCATGGCAGGAGGATATATTGTAGCTTTGTGGATTTCCGCAAAGCCTTTGATACAGTGCGACGAGCCAGACTCCTACGCAGATTGCAAGACATGGGTGCCCACAAAGCTGATCTGGGGGATCTTAGCTTTATACAGGACAGTGGTAGGACAGGTACGCACTACTCAGGGCATGTGCGACGTGGTTCACTCCAGCATTGGGGTGAAGCAGGGTTGTCCCCTATCTCCGACTCTTCAAGCTATAATGGAAAACCAGATCTAAGCCCGACAACCAAGCATTCGGTGACAGTCAGTTTAGTAAGTCAAAACAGTTTCCCAAATCATAATACCATAAAAAACTTAGGTATCTACAGCACCAAATCATTTATCCATAAGTGGAGAGCAGGTTTAGAAGACCAGGAGTAGTGATAAAAGGACCAGTACCCCCTGCCAAATATGGGGATTTTTGTATTTACAATTTCATCAAACCTGGACCAGAGCAAAGCCAGGCATCCAAGGAACAAGCAAAAGGTACCATTATAGTAAGTCAGAGCAAGCAGTAAAAACCAGAATTTATTTTTTGGTAGCATCATCACTAAATGTAGTGGAATAAGTAAGTAAAGAACCAGATCTATGCCAGATAACCAAGCAGCAGGTGAAGTTTAGAAGTTTTGTAAGTCTCAACTGCCTTCCCCCAATCATAATACCATAACAAACTAAGGTAGCAAAGCACACAAAAAAAACCAGATCATTATCCATATGAAAAGACCAGTTATATCAGACCAGATTTGGGGTATATGTACATGAGTTTTCAGATTATGTACACGCAGAGGGTGATAGAGGTGCTCAGCTTGCAGGGACGTGGATTTCGTTGCTATTATATGCCGATGATATTGTGCTGATCTCAGATTCTCGAGAGGGGATGCAGCATCATTTGGATGCATTGTATGTATTTGCACAGGACAATGGATTGTCTGTGAATCTTGGTAAGACCAAGGTAATGGTGTTTAACACCACGGCGTAGTGCATAAGGAGGTCCGCCCCCACTTTTACAAATGGTTGAGAGATACATACACTTATCTTGGGGCGGTTTTCAGTGGTCCAGTATTTTCCCTGAGGCATGTTGCAGATACGCATCTATGCAACATTGTGGAGACTTGAGAGGATATGTTCGCAGGTTCAGTTCCAGGAACCTCGGACAAAGCTTTGGGTCTTTGACACTTTGGTCACTTCGGCCATGCTGTACGGAGTGGAGATATGGGGCCTCTCAGTTGATCATCATAGCAGAGCTGGCAATACTGATGGATGGAGATGTATGAAGAAGCCATGGTGTCTATGATTTCTTGGATGATTAGGGCCAAGGCCTCAGTACCACATGACATTGTTTGGGCGGAGCTCGCTGCTCCTCCATTGGTAGTAGAGGAACTCACTCGATCAGTTTCATTTATGCATAGCACTTAGGCTCTCCCTAGAGACAGATATGCTCAATTAGCACTAGAGTCTTCGCGACAGCTGGCATTGCAGGGAGATAGATCATGTTGGTATGCAAAGATGGCATCTTGGTTTCAATTACATGGCTTTAGTATGGACCGGCTACCCCCATTTCAATACTCTCTGGATGCACCCTCCATCCCCCTCACAAGGGCAGAGATTACCAGGCTCATCAGACAGGACTTGATTTAGTTGGATACGAAGAGGACATGGATACAACCTACACATGAGCTAGGTACGAAGATGACTTTCTATAGAGAGCATCTTCTCCAACTCACGGAGGATGGTTTTGTGATCAGACCAGGATACATGGATACTCATCTATCCCACGGGATACGATGTGCTATTGGTCAGATACGCACATCCTCACATCAGCTAGAGATTGAGACAGGCAGATTTAGGAGTACCCGTTGAGTCCAGGATTTGTCAGGTGTGCCAAATAGAGCCAGAGACAGAGCTACACTACATGTGTCACTGCCCAGCATACTATGAAATACGAGGCCGCTTTCACTGTCTATTCAGAGAGGGTTTTGGGCCACTTTCTAGAGTCATGAGATACGAGGATCAGAGATGCCTCGGATTATACTTACTGGAGATTCGCAAACACAAAGAGGACCTCTTGAAGAGGGGCACAACGAGAGAGATCCAGCAACAGTGAAAAATTACAGATTTCTTTCAGTCATAGACAAAGGAGTCCGAGCAACCCCCACTGCATAACGACACCAGAGGCACCAGAGGCATACTGCTTGATCGGGCGATAGAGTGGGGGAGTCCCGTCGCCCACGGATGAGGGGGCCCTCTCGACATCGACGCAGATTGCGACATAGGAGCCATCCCGACAGAGTGCCTACCTTGGAGGACATTGAATCTCTGTAGCCTTTTGGTGACTGATGTATATCTATGTATATGATGCCTTGCCTGTCAGAGAGCTCCATTGTATCAGCTCACCCTTTGTATTCCCATTGTATCAGCTTTCACCCCACCCCTACCCACTATTTTCTTTTCGGTTCTTTGTACTTTTTGTACCTTGACTTGGTATTAGATTCACCACATATAACCGTTTGGTCTCATAGGTCATTTTGGCCTTTTGAAGATGTTAATATTACATTTCATTTCATTTCTGAATCTCTCAGGATAGTTTCCCACAATGTTAAAAATTCTCTTCTTCTTCTTCTTCTTCTTCTTCTTCTTCTCTCTCTCTCTCTCTCTCTCTCTCTCTCTCTCTCTCTCTCTCTCTCTCTCTCTCTCTCTCTCTCTCTCTCTCTCTCTCTCTCTCTCTCTATATATATATATATATATATATATATATATATATATATATATATATATATATACTTGAAGAACGAGAAATCCAGCCTTCGATGATAGAGGAACCCAAAGTCATCAAGGAACAGGTACAGAAGATCACGGAGGAAGAGAAGCCACATGAGTCAAAAACATCCTTGTGGGTGGATACCATCACGAAGTCACAGAAGAAGGTGATGAGGCCGAAAAATGGATAGAAGTCGAGAAGAAAAGGAAAGGGAAAGAAACAACAACCATCCCCACTTCCATAGTCATCAACATGACCTTAGAAGAAGAGTAGGGGAGGAAGACTAGAGCTTTACATGTACGAGTATCCGGACTATAAGATTGTGATGATGTGGAGAGGGAAGTCAAGAAACTTCTTTTCATGATGAAAAGTGAGGCTACTCACACAAAGGCATGGAGGGTAGGGAAGAAAAGAGAAGGAAATGGGGAGACTTCAAAAGGAGAGAGCATTGATCATTCGTTTACCCTCCATGGAAGGGAAGGACTTCTTGAAGAAGCGTCCTGCACTAAAGAAAACGAAGGGGATTCTCTAGATATGGAAGAGTGGTTACTATGGAGAGGCGCTCCGCATGACAGCGCGAGTCCTATGGGACCACACTCAAAGTTGCTACTTGGAATTGTAATGGATCTCTACGCCTTGATGAGGTGCCTTTGAGCATAGTTTCACTAGGAGAAACATCATCTTCTACTTTGAGACACATCATGCCCTTGGGCAGTCCATGCCACATGTTCGCAGATACAGATGGGAGACAACTCGAGGATAGGAGACTCGATCATGGCATAGAGGACAGAACTCATGAGGAGTGGCAATTTTATTTAGAGAGGAGTTGCAGCCATTGATACATATAACCCGCAGGGTGAGCATGCTAGGTACATGTAAGTGAGACTGAGGGCAGAGCCAAGCAAATACCTCTACATTGCTATTTGTTTTTTTCCTCCCAGTACGTCAGTGTAACTTAGGGGACAATCCGCCTTTTCTATTTTGGATGATGACTTATGGGATTTCTCCAGGGATGGTAACATTATCATCCTAGGGGACTTCGATGCTCGGATTGCCCATCACCACACAGTATTCCATGACACTTCAGAGGAGATGCTGAGGGAGCTTGATGTCACAGAGATGGGCCTATCTAGACTTTCACAAGATGAGGAGCACACTAAGTATAGACGATGCCTAATAGACATGGGACTACGCATGGACTGGCCATTTTGAATGGCATACAGAGATTCCCGACAACGAGAGGTTTGACTTGCTTTCCACATCGACATGGTGCTAGTACAATGGATTATGTCATGGCCAAGCCAGTTCTCATTCCATCTTTTCATGATTTCATGGTGGGCCCAAGACCAATTGGAATAGCAGTTGATCATGCTATCTTGTCTTTCACTCTCACGTTTCAATTCAGTACAGCTTCATTAGGAGAGGTCTTCACACACACTCGGTATACCTTCACAAGGGAGACAAACTCTGTATACACAGATGAGATATACAAACATCTATGTACTCTAACAACAAAGGCGGTCATTAGATGAGCTCACTTATACATTGACAAAGACGCTTCATGATGCAGCATCGGAGACACATTCCCACAGTTAGCCTACACGGAGACGATCTGGGAGCATACCCCAGAACAGCTGGTATGATGAGGCACTAGTGTGGAGAGACGAAGATCAGACTACAGAGAGAGACGCTCATCTATCTTAGTTAGAGCGGAATCTGTACCAGTGATTTATGAGTCAAGATTCACGCAAGGCATGGAGGTTATTCCATGAGCACTCGCCATCACCTCCATAGAGACATGGGGGAATATGCTACATCTCTATACACAGCGTCAAGGCAGCCACCCTTGCCCGATCCACCAGAGACATGTACTTTTTTTATTGCTGAGAGGGTAAGGAAATACATTGACAAGATGGGGGATCTTGGCTTTATACAGGACAATTCTAGGCCGGGTATGCACTACTCAAGGCATGTCTTACATAGTTTACTCCACTATTGGTGTGAAGCAGGGATGTCCCCTATCTCCGAATCTTTTTGGGATGTGTGTGGATGAATTTTCAGACTATGTAGAGCGAGTGGGAGACAGAGGTGCTCAACTAGCAGGGACATGGATTCCACTGTTGTTATACGTTGATGATATTGTGCTGATTTCAAACTCTCTAGAGGGGATGCAGCGTCATTTGGATGCATTGCATGTGTTTGCCCAGGATAGTGGATTGTCAGTGAACCTTGGTAAGACCAAGGTAATAGTGTTTAACACCAAGGCACAATGGGTCAGGAGGTCAGCTCCCACCTTTACATATGGTCAAGAGACTGTGGAGTATATAGATGCATACACATATCTCGAGGTGGTCTTCAGTGGCCCAGTATTTTCCTTGAGGAGAGCAGCAGAGACGAGATTGACCAAGGCTTACGCAACATTAGGGAGACTGGAGAGAATGTGTTTCCAGGTTCAGTTCTAGGACCCTCGAACAAAGCTCTAACTCTTTGACACTCTAGTCACTTCTGCCATGTTATACAGAATGAAGACATGGGGACCCTCAGTGGACCATCACAGCAAAGTTGGTAGTGTTGATGGCTGGAGATGTATGGAGAGGCCTTTGGTTTCTATGATCTCTTGGATGATTAGGGTCAAGGCCTCAGTTCCACATGAGATTGTTAGGGCGGAGCTTGCTGCCCCTCCGTCAATAGTGGAGGCGCTCATTCGAGCACTCTCCTTTATGCATAGCACCCGGACTCTCCCCAGAGATAGATATACTCGATTAGCCTTGGAGTCTTCACGACAGCTGGCATCACAGTGAGATAGATCATGTTGGTATGCACAGATGGCATCTTGGTTCCAGCTGCATGGTTTTAGTATGGACATACTACCCCCATTTCAATACTCTTTGGATGCACCTCCATCTCCCTCACTCGGGTAGAGATTACTAGGCTCATCAGGCACGATTTGACTCAGCTGGATACCAGGAGGACATGGATGCAGCCTATACATGAGTTGGGTACAAAGATGGCTTTCTATATAAAGCAATTTCTTCAACTTACGGAGGATGGATTTGTGATCAGACCCAGATACATGTATACTCATCTATCTCACGGGATACGGTGTGCTATTGATCAGTTACGCACATCCTCACACCAGCTAGAGATCAAGACAAGGAGATTTAGAGGAGTGCCAACCGAGTCTGGGACCTGTCAAATGGAGCTCGAGACAAAGTTACACTAGAAATATCACTATCCAGTAAACTATGAGATACCAGGCCGCTTCCATTGTCTATTCAGAGAGGGTTTTGGACCACTTTCTAGGGTCATGAGATATCAAGATTAGACATGCCTCGGACTATACTTATTGGAACCACGCAAGCATAGAGAGGACCTCTTGAGGAGGGGTCCAAGAGAGGGAGATACAGCTACAACGGCAGATTACGGATTTCTTTCGGTCACAGACAGAGAAGTCAGCCCGTAGGCCCCTCAGTATAGCGGCACCAGGCCGTCTCAACGGCGACAGAGACTACGACAGAGGATCCACACCATACTAGCGCGACACGAGTCGCCAAAGTGCTCACTATGGAGGACACTGATGTTATCCACCATCATCCCATGAGAGATATCTTTGGATACTGATGTATATGTACATGATCACTCATACCCCACACAGTTCCACCTAGTAGTACTTCTAGTTTCATTTTATTTCTTTTTGTAGGCCGTCTCAATGACGACGGAGACTACAACAGAGCATCCACACCATACTAGCGCGACACAGGAGTCGCCAGAGTGATCACTATGGAGGACATTGATGTTATCCACCATCATCCCATGACAGATGTCTTTGGATACTGATATATATGTACACGATCACTCATACCCAACATTGTTCCAGCCTAGTTTCATTTTATTTCTTTTTGTACCCAGACATGGTATCAAATTCACCAGTTTGTAATGGTTTGGTCTCATAGGTTATTTTGCCCTCTTGAAGACGTTAATATATCCTCTCTCTCTCTCTCTCTCTCTCTCTCTCTCTCTCTCTCTCTCTCTCTCTCTCTCTCTCTCTCTCTCAGTGTTCTTGTTAAGTTTAGTTTCTGTCTTTTATCCAGCCCTTGTATCAGATCCACCATGATGTAACTCTTCAGACTCATAGGTCATTTTGGCCTCTAGAAAACGTTAATAAAATATTTCTTTTCTTTTTTTCTTTTGGCAGGAACAGTGGTTGTATATTGTGTACAAAAGAGATATCTGGAGATGCTCAATGGTCTATTACCCAGAGGATGTACAAAAGAGGGATAACCATGTGAGGGCTATGTAGATATCAAGGTGGTCTGGTATCACACAATATCGTTAGGTTATAGGTCTGACTCTCTGTTATGCTCGCTGCTGCCCTCGCCCAATTCACATGCGCACGATCTGCACCCCCCTCCCCCCCCCCCCCACAGCCTCCCTCACGCTGCCCTGCCTTGCCGGCCCGCTGCCTACAATCTGCACCAGCCCGCAGCAGCTACAGCGCACAGTCAGCCCTCAACGCATCCGCCCCAGCCTGCCACATCTCAATCCCCCCTCCCTCTGCACCACCGCCCGTCCCAACCTCGCACTTCCGCTCTTTCCACATCGCAACCCCCACCCCCTCCCCCCTGGTCTTGCTTGGCTGAATTCGTCAGCACTTACGACGAGCTCGGCCAACACAGGAATACCTCTCGTCATCGTCATTTCGCCCTTTCCCCATGGCAGCAGACACTGATAGAGGCTCATGCTCCACCTCAAAGGGACTCTCAGGAAGCCCCCTCGCCCAACCTCGCAGAGCCCACCATCCGACTTGCTCTTTCACAGACAAAGCAAGTGAGCCTCGTAGCAGAGGTGGAACGACTGCAGGCGACTTCCATCATCTGCAAGATTCTCGGCACCAGATCCAATAGAGGAGAGGTGCGCGATCTTCTCCAGGCCCGCCTTCTTGAAGAGGTGGGCAAGATCTTGGATGTTCAGTTCCTCGGATGTGGCTACTGTCAGATAGAGTTCAAGGCCTCGGAGATGGCGTCCAAGGTCATCGCGAGGAGTTCCTTGGCCATCAGAGCAGTTCCATCCCACTTTCGATAGTAATGGCATGGTTTTGATCCAGCTACAGATGTTCTGGTAGAGGAGGCAGACCTTCTCATCTCTGTTTGCTTTCTCGGTTTGAGGAGGGAGTACCTGCCACTCTGTCCAGGATAGGCTCAGAGATTGGGCTGTCCTAGAGACACCTCACACGGCAGCCTCTATAGTTGCCAAGGCGGCGGACATCCCCACAATACGTGTTCTGGTTTGGAACACCCACACTCACCCGAAGGTCATCCTACTACCTAGGGTGAGTGGAGGTTGGTTTCGTAAGAGCATGGAGTATTCGGGCCTTCTGGATTAGTGTTTCATTTGCAGACGGATGGGCCATTTGGCAAAGGCCTATCCTCGCAGGAGACCTCGACCCACAGCGCAGGCACTGTTAGGATCTACGCTAAGGGGGATGACGATGTTTTGATATGCCTTGCCTACGCTTGCCTTGCCAGCACGACAAAAACGGCAGCTTTTTGAGAGGCCTCTTAGGCTCTGATACCAGGTGATGCTTGCAAATTGCCAAAATTCGATGCTTCGTCCTCGCCAACTAGTTGTCGTGTCTAGCTTTGGCTAATGGAGCAATTCAAAACACAATTGAAGACTGCCTACGTTACTTGAGCTCTCAGACCTCTGCAAAGTAGCACGTCAACGTTTTGAGATATCGTTGTTAGCCACCACTGCCTAGCACCTTTTTGGTAGTGTTTTGAACCATTTACGAGCACTGCGCCACACCCAAACACCTGTGCGTTTGGATATGCACCAAAGTGCCGAATGTAGAATTGTCGTCTATGTACCTACGTTTTAGAATGCCCACAACCACCTTGCCTTTCCACCTTACGCCCTAGGCACTGTGCCAATGATGGCATCTCTTCAACTTCCACCAGGCTGCACGCTTTGAAATGCCTTTGCCGGCAGCAACGTTTTGGTGTGTAACTACATGCTACAAAGAGCAATTCCCATAGGTTCGACGACCGATCACTAGGGCTTGAAACCCAACAGGCGCAGCCTCCCAAGGCTGACCATGCCCAAGAGCCAGACACATAGGACGCACAAGCTGGTACCTCGACTGAGACCAGCGATCAGACAACTGACGGTTGCCAACAGTTGCCTGGCCGCCGCCGACAGGGGAGGGCTCGCCCTATTGCTCCCCTGGTGGCCGACCTTCTACAACTCAACAGCATTGGGTTCCGATTGAGAACCGTTTTGACCCCCTTCAACACGACCCCCCTAAGAAGGCCCCGTCCACTTCAGTTCCTCCACCTCCTCCTCCCTCAGACGCTGCCGCTCCGCCTCCTCCTCCTCCCCCACCTCCACCTCCCGTCCCCCCTTTTTCCCATGTGAGACCCACACCCTCATCTCCCGACCCCTCCTCTACTCCTCCCCAGACGCAAGGGATTGAGGACCAGACACGCGTCTGCCGCGAGGGATCTCTTGGTAGTGCATTCGCCATGAGCCGAATGGCTTGAGAGGGACTTCCCCACCTCAGGCCGCCCTTTTCCCCATTGGGCCCCACAACCTCATCTCCCAATCCCTCCTCCACTCCTCCTCACGCAGGGAACTGGACATGCGTCTGCCGCGAGGCGATCTCTTGGTAGTACTTTCGCCACGAGCCGAGTGGCTCGAGAGGGACTTCCCCACCTGAGGCCGTCTTTTTTGGTGCAAACTTCTCTTTTTGCAACAGTCCCTAGAGGTTTGACAAGCTTTGACATTCGCAGACGTTGGGACTTCCTCAACTAAAGCTTCACACGGTTCCTGGTGGGTGACTCTTCTCCTGACTTGGAGGAGGCTTGCTTTCGAGTCCACCTCCTCTTTCTAGCAGCTAGAGGCATTGAGGCTTTGGACACAGCGGTGGGTTTCTTGTCACCAGGAGGTGTATTTTTCCTGTTGCCTTCCGTAAATAAGTATTAGATATATTTATTTTATTTTTACTTGTTTGTCCCAAAACCCTTGAAAAGGTGCAAGTGGACATTGCATGGCCAGTGTGAAACGGCTGCAGCCAAATGGGTTTCTCGCATTGGGGATCTAGGTCGGTCAGACAGGGATTGCCCGGGCCAGTTAGCACTGAATTCTGATGAGTATGGAAGCTCGTGTGCGCCAAACTGGAATTTGGGCCACTCGTCAAGTCACTGCAACTTTATAAGTTGAAAGGGGCCAGTAAATTAACCCACATTGTAGATGTTGGTCAAATGATAGTCTTCAATGATGGTCAGGAGACCAATAGGGACGCCATGGAAGCATCTCCTAAAATTTAGGGAACTGCTATTTTTGACCGGAAAATGTGTTCGCGTCATTAGCTCTGGAATGACAAGGGGAACATTTTATTGCTCTGCTGCCAAGTCAACTGACGCACCAGTTGAGATATTTTTAGCAGGGAAAGCCCAAACTCGGAAACTGGGCGACGTGTCAGCCTGTGAGCGATTCTGCCACTCTCGGAGGCAAAAACTAGCTGCATATCAACAAAGGGGGCGCCATTTTCAACCTCAGGTGGATTGTGGCAGGTACAGAAGCTATGGAATGCTTACCTTGCCCTCTATGCACAGTATGGTGACGGGAGTGATGCCCCGCACGCTACATACTGTTCTCTTTCTCCCCTACGTACAATATGTTATGCCCCACTAGTGCGCTTCTGATTCGACCTATGTACAGTTCTGGGGGTTTATGCGCGTTTGCCAAGGCAAGAGCCTTCTGAACAGGAACCGGATTAGCTAATTGCTAATCCCCCACAGGTACGCACAGTTCCATCACGAAAGATTGCGAGTTTGGAGAGTTTTCTTGCGTGAAAACTCGTCCAATTCACAGGGGAACTATCCCATTGCGTGTGGGAGCCCTTGGGACACGCGTAGGCGTGTTTGCTCCGCTAAAAACGATCTGAAACAGAGAATTACAGCCTGCTGTGTTTTTCTGCAGGTTTAGGGTTTTGCACCTAAACTGCAAGGGAACATCGGGGGAGCCTCATGAGAGCCTTGGGATGCGTGTACAGCTGTGCTTTTGGGCTCCCGGCAGTGAAAACAGAGAATTACAGCCCGCTGAATTTCTGTGACAGCTCACCAGAAAGCTTCCAGATATCGAGGGAATCCGTCCTAGACAGGTGTTTTTGACCTACAGGGGTTTTTGCGTCGTTATGCTGTCGAAATCCGGTCAAAAATCTGCGTTTTCAGCCCTCGCCAAGTTTGGACAGCTTTGTGAAAGCTTGTGCTAAGTGGTCGGATCGTCTACCTTAATTTGAATAAAGAAATACCGAAAGGGGCGCCAGTCTTTGGGGCCTACAGGGTGTCGGTCTCGTGTGCGCAGTGACATTCTAGTCGCTGGACGCAACTGTGTTCTCTTCCCTTCTCGGTGCTCTGTGTAGAGTTAACAGGTAATTGAAATAGTACCGCCCTCTATGTTGTACGGGCCGGTTATATGGTTCCATCGACGTATTAGTCACTTTTTCTTCAAAAAGTGCAGCGTGGATTGTTGTGGGTGAAAGCAACACGGAGCTTGTCGATATGGCAGAGAAGAGAGACCAAGTACCTGAAGAGGGATCTTCCTCACATGGCACAGAGAAAATTCCTTCAACTCTTCAAGAAGAGGACAGGTTGTTTAGAATTCTACTGCGTTGTTGCATGGACATGTTTCAGCAGTTGGCTAACAACCCAAGGATGCAGGAGTTCTTACAGGCTCCGACACAGGGTTTTCAGCCTCCTACACAGGGCATGACTGAACCGTTGCAAGAAAAGGAGATTTCCAATGCGCAGAGGACTCATGATGCTCGAGGGAAAGCCCATGTGGTTGAGCAACTAGCGATGTCCAATGATCCAAAGCAACTTGCTTTAGCTGGACAAGAACCGTTTGTGAATGGTCAAGGGAGCAATGAACAGGCTATGCGTCAGACCCTTCCATTACCTAATACTTATCCTGGTTATTTTGGAGGTGGTTCAGTGTTTCAAGCTATGGCTGGACCTTCCACAGGTTATATGCCAAGGAATGTGTTCGGGACAATGCAAACAGGCATGGGTAACCCTATGTACGCGAACATGGGTGTCCAACCAGGTTTTCAGGGTGCCTATGGCCAGTTTCAAGTGCCTGGAACACAATTTGGTATGGCTGGTTTTTCGCAGCCATACGTACAAAATGCAGATATGACAGGGAAAACAGTTGATGCGAGTGCTGGAATGAACACTCATGGAGCACCATTGTTACAGGCACCTGTTTATGATAATGTGGCTCCTTTGAGTCAACCTAAGGATTACAAGGAAGGTGGGCAGGGAGTGAAGTTTGAAACTTTCAGAGGAACTGAGGACCAATTAAAGGCTTTGACCTTCATACAGCAGTTCGATGCAGCTTATGCTGGAGGAAACTTCACGGAATCTTCAAAGATACGCAAGGCTGCCACTTTCTTGAAAGGGAATGCGCTTCAATGGTGGACCGCATTGTTGAACCAAGGTCAAGCCCCAACAACGTGGGTCCAATTCAAACAGCTTTTTGCGCCTACATGGTTGACAAACACTTTTGAAGTGGATGTGATGACAGAATGGCACGAGTTGAATGCTAAACAGTGTGCGAATTTGGAAGAGTACAATAAACAGTTTTGGGCCGCACTGTTGCCAGTCACCTCTTCCAGGTTTGTGCCATTGTCAGAACAGATTGAGAAGTACTGTTGCGGATTGCCCAAGAAAATCAGGGACTACTGCACAAAGACTACTGTCATGAATATGTTTCAGTTGATAGAGAATGCAAGAGTGGCCAGCAATCTGTCGAAGGGAGATTCCGATGGATTTAATAGCCACAAGAAAGGGTCCCAGGGCAAACAGTTTTCAAGCCTTCTGAGCCTCCCACAAAGAAGCCCTCCACTGAAGAAGGTGATAAGTCCAAGAAGCAGTCTAAGTCTTCTTCGGGACGAGGACAAGGACAAAAGAGGCATTTTTCTCGCAAAACTTTTGAAGAACGGAAAGCTCTTAGGGAGGCCAAGAAATGCTACATTTGTGAACAAGGAGGACACTTTGCAAATGAGTGCCCACAGAAGAAGTCACATGATAAGGATGATAAGTCAGACCATAAAGGGAAGAAGCCAAAGCCGAGTGCAGGACTTGTTCCAGATTTGGTTGGAGAGCAGCCAAACACAGATGCCACGGAGCTGTGCAGAGCTTGGGGCAAAGTTAGAGACCAGACAGTGCTGGTTTTCTTTGATCCAGGAGCCCGTGCAAATTTCATATCATCAGAATTGGCATCAAAGTTGGGCATTCGTGCAGAGGAGATGGGTATGACAGGTGAAGCAGGTTTGGCATGCCCAGGACATTCAGAGCCTGTTACTCCCATTATGGGAAAGCTTCGTCTACACATTCAGAGCTATGTGGATGCGGAAGAATTTTATATTATGCCGCTTGAGGGTTGTGATGTGTTATTGGGTATCCCATGGTGTTACAGGTTGCATGCTATGGTGGATACTTACAACAAAAAGATTACCCTTGTACATAGAGGAAAGACTCATGTCCTTGATGTAAAGCTTAAAGGCGAGTCTGTTCCAGTTGTTTCTGCTTCTGCTATTTCATCTGTAATAAAGAATCATCTTTCTGCGTACTTGATCTTTGCAAAAGAAGTACCTCAAGTTGTATCTAATTTGTCTACCTTAGATAAAGACAGGTCAACTTTTTTGAGTGGTTTCAGTGATTGTTTTTCGGACTCTTTTCCAGGGGAGTTACCTCCTGAGAGACCTGAGGATCATACTATAGATCTTGTGCCAGGTTCTAGTCCACCGAATAGACCACCATACAGGGTTAGTGCAGCCCAGCAGAAAGAGACTATGGGTCAGGTCGACGAGCTTTTAGAGAAGGGGCTGATTCAGCCCAGTTCATCCCCTTTTTGTTCGCCTGTACTCTTAGTGCAGAAAAGGATGGTTCATGGCGCATGTGCATTGACTATCGCGCCTTGAATAAGAATACTATCAAGAACAGGTTCCCCATACCGAGGATAGATGACATTCTTAATCGGCTTGAGGGAGCGTCATTGTTTACAAGAATAGACCTAAAGAGCGGGTATCATCAGATACGCATTAGACCAGAAGATGTCCATAAGACTGCGTTCAGGACAACATTTGGTCTCTATGAGTTTCTTGTCATGCCATTTGGTCTCACAAATGCTCCTGCCACATTTAATAGAATGATGGACAGAATTTTTAGACCAAATAGAAACTTCGTGGGTACCTTCTTTGATGACATGATTGTCTACTCAAAGTCTGAATAGGAGCATAGGGATCACTTGACCGCAGTTTTCAATGAGCTACGCAAGAATAGGCTACTCATTAATGCGAAGAAAAGTGAGTTCTTTTTGCAAGAGATTCACTTCCTTGGGCACATTGTTTCAAAGGATGGGGTACGCATGGATCCCGCTAAAGTGGAAGCAATTAGGTCATGGCCAGACTTGAAGTCCGTACATAACATTCGAAGCTTTCTAGGCTTATGTTCCTATTACAAGAGGTTCATCCGAAATTTTGCTGAGATTGCTTCTCCACTCCATGCACTGCAAGGAAAAGGAGTTACTTTCAAGTGGACAGCCAAGGAAATTTTAGCGTTCAAACACTTGAAAGAGAAGCTGACTTCAGATCCGGTAATTATTGTGCCAGATCTTTCTAAACCTTTTGTGGTTCAATGTGATGCGTGTGGCCATAGTCTTGGTGCAGTTCTAATGCAGAATGGCCGAGTAGTCGCATATGAGAGCAGAATTCTTTTGAAGACTGAAAGGAACTTGCAAGTCTATGAGAAAGAATTGCTGGCAGTAATTCATGCTCTCACTATTTGGACGGATCATCAAACCTTGCGATATTTTCTTACACAGACGAAGTTGTCTGAGAAGCACATGCGATGGGCAAACATCTTGTCAATGTTCCATTTTCAGATTGTGCATGTGCAAGGGGAAAAGAACGTGGTGGCTGATGCGTTGTCACGAAAGCCCCAAATTTCAGCAGTGTCAATTCTGTACCATTGTGAACTAGACGAAATGAAGACACAATATGCTGAAGATTCAGATTTTGCAAGGATCTATGACCAGCTTGTTGATGGGCAACATCATGAGCACTATATGCTTAATAATGACTTTCTCATGATGCATGGAAAGTTATGCGTTACTAAACAGTTACGGCCAAAGATTTTGATGGAAAGTCATGCTCCACCTTATGCTGGGCATCGTGGAATTGATGCGACAGTGAAAGGGGTTGAGGCATTCTTCTATTGGCCAGCTTTGCGTCAAGATGTTGACACATTTGTAAGATCATGCTTAGTATGCCAAAAAGTCAAATTTGACAGACAAAAGCAACCAGGATTGTTGCAGCCATTGCCGATCCCTGATAGGCCATGGGAAAGTATAGCAATGGACTTTATCTTTGATCTTCCAAGGACGCAAACAGGAAATGATGGGATTTGGACTATCATTTGTAGGTTCAGTAAGCAGGCCCATTTCATTCTTGTTAGGAAGAAGATAAAGCCAGAACACATGGTCAAGATATTCATGAGCAATATCTTTAAATATCATGGGATGCCTCAGTCAATTGTCGGTGACAGGGATCCACGTATGACGAGTCTTTTTTGGAAGGCATTGTTTGAGAACATGGGCACTACGCTCAAGTTCTCTTCTTCGTTTCATCCGCAAACTGATGGACAGTCAGAAGAGGCAAATTCTACTGTCTTGGACCTACTCAAATGTTATGTCTCAGAGCACAAGGCAACTTGGGAACACCATCTCCCATTGGTTGAATATGCTTACAATAACACTGTGCATACATCAACAGGTAAGGCACCATTAGAGATAGTGGAAGGAGGAAAGAAAGTCCCACCCATTTTGCAGACTAAGGACAAGATATTTGAGGCAGACAAGTATGTGCAAGATATGGATGAAACATACAGGAAGATAAAGATTGCTCTTGAGAAGACTCATGCTAAGCAAAAGAAAGCTGCTGATCGTCACCGTCGTGAACTTGTATTTTCACTTGGTGATTGGGTACTTTTGCGCTTTGAAAAGGCCAGGTTAAGGAAAAGGAAAGGCAAGGAACGCTTGTTTCCTAAGCTCAGTATGCGATATTATAATCCTTTTCAGATTTCAGAAAAGATCAGCGATGTAGCTTACAGGTTAAAGCTACCAGAAGGCTGGAAAATACACAATGCTTTTCATGTAAGCCTTCTAAGGCCCTTTGTTGGTGATATGCCAGAGAATATGCTTGATGAGGAACAACCCGAAGTGGAAGAATTGGATGAAATCCTTGTTCCTGAACAGATATTGGCACATAAAGAAAGAAAGGTTAGAGGAAAAGTTGCAAGACGCTATTTGGTGAAGTTCAAGAACTATCCATCGTTAGATGCCAAATGGATGGAAGAGTCTGAATTGCTTGATTCACCTCAGCTATTGCAATTGTATCTTGAAGCCTTTCAAATGGAACCCACAGTGACTTGATGCAGCCTTTTTGGAGCAAGGCAAGAGCATGGTTCATGATGCTCAAGAGAGTAGTTAAGCAATTGTATCTACTCTTTCCATGCAGAATTTAGCTAGAGAAGTTTGTGCTCAAGAGTACACTAGAAGACTTCTATGCTTGATATATGTGTCGTAGCCAGGTTGGTGAGATTGTTTAATCGTTCAACGCTACATTTCCAGAAGCATGTATATCTTGGATTCCCATCATAGAATATATGTGATATCAGGAGATATCTGCATGTATTATTGGCATGCAAGCGAGGTCGCTTGCAGTATTTCAAGGGTGGGGTGTGTCACCAGGAGGTGTATTTTTCCTGTTGCCTTCCGTAAATAAGTATTAGATATATTTATTTTATTTTTACTTCTTTGTCCCAAAACCCTTGAAACGGTGCAAGTGGACATTGCATGGCCAGTGTGAAACGGCTGCAGCCAAATGGGTTTCTCACATCGGGGATCTAGGTGGGTCAGACAGGGACTGCCCGGGCCAGTTAGCACTGAATTCTGATGAGTATGGAAGCTCGTGTGCACCAAACTGGAATTTGGGCCACTTGTCAAGTCACTGCAACTTTATAAGTTGAAAGGGGCCAGTAAATTAACCCACATTGTAGATGTTCGTCAAATGGTAGTCTTCAATGATGGTCAGGAGACCGATAGGGACGCCATGGAAGCATCTCCTAAAATTTAGGGAACTGCTATTTTTGACCGGAAAATGTGGTCGCGTCATTAGCTCTGGAATGACAAGGGGAACATTTTATTGCTCTGCTGCCAAGTCAACTGACGCACCAGTTGAGATATTTTTAGCAGGGAAAGCCCAAACTCGGAAACTAGGCGACGTGTCAGCCTGTGAGCGATTCTGCCACTCTGGGAGGCAAAAACGAGCTGCATATCAACAAAGGGGACGCCATTTTCAGCCTCAGGTGGATTGTAGCAAGTATAGAAGCTATGGAATGCTTACCTTGCCCTCTATGCACAATATGGTGACGGGAGTGATCCCTCGCACGCTACATACTGCTCTCTTTCTCCCCTACGTACAGTATGTTATGCCCCACTAGTGGGCTTCTCATTTGACCTATGTACAGTTCTGGGGGTTTATGCGCGTTTGCCAAGGCAAGAGCCTTCTGAACAGGAACCGGATTAGCTAATTGCTAATCCCCCACAGGTACGCACAGTTCCATCACGAAAGATTGTGAGTTTGGAGAGTTTTCTTGCGTGAAAACTCGTCCAATTCACAGGGGAACTGTCCCATTGCGTGCGGGAGCCCTTGGGACACGCGTAGGCGTGTTCGCTCCACTAAAAACGATCCGAAACAAGGAATTACAGCCTGCTGTGTTCTTCTGCAGGTTTAGGGTTTTGCACCTAAACTGCAAGGGAACATCGGGGGAGCCTCATGAGAGCCTTGGGATGCGTGTACAGCTGTGCTTTTGGGCTCCCGGCAGTGAAAAACAGAGAATTACAGCCCGCTGAATTTCTGTGACAGCTCACCAGAAAGCTTCCAGATATCGAGGGAATCCGTCCTAGACAGGTGTTTTTGACCTACAGGGGTTTTTGCGCCGTTATGCTGTCGAAATCCGGTCAAAAATCTGCGTTTTCAGCCCTCGCCAGGTTTGGACAGCTTTGTGAAAGCTTGTGCTAAGTGGTCGGATCGTCTACCTTAATTTGAATAAAGAAATACCGAAAGGGGCACCAGTCTTTGGGGCCTACAGGGTGTCGGTCTCGTGTGCGCAGTGACATTCTAGTCGCTGGACGCAATTGTGTTCTCTTCCCTTCTCAGTGCTCTGTGTAAAGTTAACAGGTAATTGAAATAGTACCGCCCTCTACGTTGTACGGGCCGGTTATATTTCTCCTTTCCGCTGTGCGGCAAGGATTCCACAGAGTGGACCCAACACACTGTTCTTGACTAGCTCGAGATTCAGGCTACTAAGTTCTCACACCACACACGGGACTTAGGAGTGACAGATTTGGTGCAGACACTTTGGCCTCTTGCCAAGTTCAGCGTGACGCCTCTGGATGCAGCGGGTTGCAAGCACATTGTGGTGCATTTGTTTGCTGAAACTCAGAGCCCTCCTTGTTATGTATTTGTACATGAGGATTCTTGGATAGAGGATGTAGCCCTTCAGGTCGCACGCTCGGCTTGGGCCTAGGCGGGACAGTCACTCCTTTTGCGCTTGTCTAGAGGTCGTTCGGATGCCCATCCAAACTGGCCTGAAAGATAGCGAGGTTGGCTACTGTGGCAGCATCTGTTTTCTCTCATTGACTCCATGAGGATCATCTCATGGAATGTGCACGGATTAGGAGGGCCCCAGTTTCAACGTCAGGGGGGTCGGTTGCGTTAGGAGCTTCAGAGATGCCTTGTGGGTGGTGAGATTGACATTCTTATGCTACAGGAGCATCATCTTTGAGAGAGCCGCATTAGACGGTGTGGTCAGATTTTGTGTGGTTCCTATGAGACGTTTTGGTCAGCTGCATTTGGATCTGGAGGCATCCAAGGAGGGTTACGTTTGACTATTGCGGATTCTTTGCAACAGGTCATTGTGGGCAGAGGGATTATTGTGCCAGGCAGGGCTCACTGGATCAATACGCAAGTTCACGGTTGCCTCGTGGGCTTCCTGAACATCTACGCACCCAATGTGGCGAGTGCACGTGCAGAGTTTTGGTCTCATATTGTTTAGTCTCTGCCGCAGGCACAGCAATGGTGCATTGGGAGTGACTTCAACATGTTGGAGGACCCCTCTGACAGGATTGGAGGTAGCCATACTACTGTGCATGGAGTTGAGTTGAGAGCTTGGGAGAGGTTTTGTATGACTCTACGCGTTTCAAATGTGTGGCAACATTCTAGCTTTGTGAGGCCCCCAGACAGCCTGGCCTTCTCTCCTTTGGACCGCAGCGTAGGGAGTGAATCTATCTCGTATAGATCGCTTCTACACTAGTGACCACTTCTGTGACTTGGGTGGGACAGTTTGCATTCTGGCTAGGACTTCCTTTTTGAACCATGCACCAGTGATCCTCACAGTGACAGATAGACACAGGAGGGGGAGCACGATGCTAGGCATCCCTAAGAGGGTCTTGCTGGACTCTGCGCTCAGAGAGTGAGTGGTGGCTCTTTGGACAGAGAGCTTAGACATGCAGGACTCTCCTTCTGACAGAGTGGCCTCTGGACTTGCTCGACTTAGTCGGCTCTTTCTTCAGGAGTCTTCGGCCCGCCTGGCTGCAACGAGAGAGGAAGAGCAACGTCTCCGACGGGGCGTTGCTTCCTTGTAGAGGATGCAAGAGCAGCACCCAGACAGTCCTTGGTTGGAGGAGCAATGCAGCAGGCTCGCCAGGAGATTGCCAGCACAGAGGAGAGGTGCCATGAGTTTGCTTTCCATCAACAGGCATCCCAGTGGACCCAAGTGGGTGACAGAGTGACAGGGGCGTTCTTTGAGGCAGTGGGACCCCGACATACGCATGCCAAGGCAAGCCAATTGAGGAGGCCCGACGGGTCAGTTGCTCTAGAGCCTGAGGACATGCCAGCAGTTGCTACTGACTTTTACCATGACCTGCTATCAACAGAGCCTCAGTGAGAGCTCACGATGCATGCACAGAGCACGTTTGGGCACAGATCCCTTGTCCTGTGGATTGAGGAGATGCACTAGAGGCTTGAGCTGCCTTTTTAGCAAGAGGAGCTTCACGGGGCCCCCAGAGCACTTCCCCGTGGTAGCTGTCCAGGTGAGGATGGTTTGACTCCCAGTTTTTTCTTAGAGTACTGGGACTTGATTGGCACAGACCTTTGCAGCACTTTTCAATACATCTTACACACACAAGAGATGCCTGACAGCATGAGTGAGGGTTGTATCTAGCCATTTCCCTCTTGAATAATAGGTCTTGAGTTCAACTCCTCGTCGGCTAGATCTTTAGGTCTTTTAATTTTAATTAGTTTCCTACGACGTTAAATTAGTTTCTCTCTCTTTCTTTCTCAATGTGTGCGTTTTTTTGGATCGTATGCATGTTTTCTCTCTCTTTTCCTCTCTCAATGTGTGCGTTTTTTGTTTATGCATGTTCTCTCTCTCTTTTCCTCTCTCAATGCGTGCGTTTTTTGTTTATGCATGCTCTCTCTCTCTTTTTCTCTCTCAATGTGTGTGTGCATTCTTTGTTTATGTATGTGTGTGTGCGTGACAAACAGTGCCTCAAAGACTCAAGCTATAAAGTACATCTCTGACAAGTCGGATCATGACCAATGACCGCAGCCCAAGTGCCAACAAGCAATGGGGCGTTGTTTTTGCAGCGCCCCTTGCTATTGTTGTTGCAGGTCCTCTAGGCCTATAAAAGCAACCCTCTAGGGCATCACCTGCACACAAAGTACTTGCACATTGACACAGTGTGATTGCATGAGCACCAGCTTTTGGACTTCAACCCTCCCACGTCTTGTACAAGAAGAGTTTAATCAATAAAGAAATAGGGGCACTAACAATGGCAGTTCAAGGCCACCAACTATGTAAAGGGGCATCCCGCTTCGACGTCTTCTCTTTCTTTTCCCTCTTCACTCTCTGTTACGGTTAATTTGTTCAAGTTGTTGAAGTGATAAAGTGTTCCAAAGTTATGCAAATTGTGGTTTTATCTGTGTATTCAATGATAGCACTCATCAAAAGTGATTTTAGTGGTATCAGAGCTTCAGTTGCTTCCTTGCCCTCTATAAACCCAAGCACAATCCTAACAACATGGAAGGAGGACATGGAGATAACCAAAACGAACAAAGCAAGTCTGAGAATTTTGTTCATGAATGGCAGCAGTAATAGGGGAATTAAGAGAAACCAAGTTCCTGTCCTTTCTCACAATCCCCTTGTTACCTCTTCACATCAAAGTTCTGGAGGTGTTTCCCAATTCTTGGGAGGTATCTTCAACATATGGCTTTAGGAGAACGTCTCCCCCCCCCCCCGCCCCCGAAGTGCAACCTCCGTTGCCTTCTAGACCTCCATCTTTTGTTTCCACCACCACCACCCCTTGCTCATTCTCCGCCTTCTTTTTCATTTGATAAGCAGCATCATCACTATTATTATTATTCAACGCCTCCGACAACTTCTGGTCCCAAACCTTTCAAGGATGGTGGTGCTATAGTCAAGTTCTTTACCTTTTCAAGCGTCCAAGATTCTCACAATGCTCTCAAGTTTTTGCAGCAATCCGACGTTCTTTTCAATATTGGTAACTTCACAAAGGAATCTAAGTTGATTGGAGTTACCTCCTTCCTCAAGGATAGTGCCATGACGTGGTGGGCTGCCTTATCTTCCAAACCCTTGACACTCTCGCATCCTACAACCAAAGATTTTGGGACTCTTACAACCAATTCCACTTTTAGGGACATTTCTTTTGTGGATCTAATTGAGAAGTATAAAATGGGATGTTTGCAATACATGATAAAAGGGTGATACATGAGATATTTACAATACAACATGACTGTCAGGCATGGTATCTATCTTGTGTTAAAACCAGTCAATCGCAAGTCAGAGAATACCCATGCAGCTTTGTGACAAAAAGTGTAGCAGTCTCAGCCACATGGACTGTATCAACAGATACTAGTCAATGGCACATGTTATCTAAGTTAAAGGCCTGCCTGCCATCAATAAAATCACAAGCCACTGTCTGTTGACAAAGAGGCAAGAGAGGTTCAAGTCATTCAATTTCCCCGCCCCGCCCCGCCCCCCCTCCCCCCCCCCCCCCCCCCCCCCCGCCATCAAGACCCCCACAGATTTAACTTACTATGTCCAAAAACATCATCCATTCACAGAATTCTTGTAGCCATTCTTGGTTACTACTATTCTGGATTACTTAATTTGTCAAAACTGCAATATGGATGTTTGAGAAAACAAAAACATTGTCCTCCTACAAGAAAACTATTCAAATGCCCCTGGACAATCCTTGGGAATCTATCCATCAAAGCTGATGCCAAAGAAACTAACAAGCCTTTAAGGCAGCTCGAGATCTCACTAAGCTTTCTGGTTCAAGCATCACGTTCACTTACCTCCCAACCCCCCCTTTTCCCTTTCCCAAAAGTTTTTGTGTGAAAAAGTATTCAGAGTCCATCGTCACACTTCATCTAGGATAAAGCCATTAAAAATTTTCGAATCACGTCGATTTTTGAAAAGCCTAATGGAGGATAGTCTTCTATATATCTCTCGCTTCCAAGAATGTACCATTGCTAATTAACTTATTTTTTATCTTCAGTGAAAAGGCTTCAAAGCAATCTTGTTAATCGCTGAACCATGCATCTTCTGATTCCTAAACAATTTCCAAAGTTACCTACAAAAACAGTGACAAGTTCAAAGAGCTACCCGGTGACTGGTGTTCAAGCCCTTTCGAGCTGCCCTTGCTGCATCAACAATCAGCAATATTAAGTTAATCAGTCTTAATACTTCACGGTCTGAAAAACATAACTGCTTTATTAAGTCCTTGAGCATAGTGTAGAAGTATGATAAAGCTGGTCATGACATCACATGAGATCATACCAACAAATATACACACTAGTAGTATAACAACTACAAGAAATAGCCCCATTACTACACTATCAAAATGTAATGACAGTGCCCAACATTGCCATCTCCTTACAAAAAATCCATCTTCGCATAACAAAAGCAAGTGAAATCTCTCCCGCTACCATGGAAAATACAAAAGCCAACACTTTGATCCTCAAAAGGACTATGGTCTTCCCCTAGCGAGACAAGTAGAAAGCTTCACCCTAAATCTGTTAGAAGCATTTCTCGAGGCTCTCAACCATGCTCAATAAGCAATCTCTATTCCTAGAGGAGACACCGTGCTGCTCTTAGTGACCTATGTGGTCCAAAACACGACATGCAACCTCTCACAATAGACAAACATAGTAAACTCAAGCTCAAGATTGTGATGGCTTGTCGTTGAGAATCTTGTGCATTGCTATTTCTAGACTATGGCACCAAAAATGATGGGTAAACTTTTGATGTCTATCAGACACTATGGATTGTGGTAATCCCTGTAGTCTGAACATATTCTGAATAAACAAATAAGCAACTTGTGGAGCTTCCCCAATCTCACTCATAGGAATGAAAGTAAGCCATCTTGTCAAGCTATCAACTACTACCAAGATAGCATCCTTTGCTCTCTGCATTCATGATAGCGCTCCAATATAATCCATGGCTATACTTTGCTGATTCTGTTAATTGGTATACTATTTTAAAAATACATTCTCCCTTGAGAAACTCCGAAACGACTTTGAGTAGGTCTACTTGACAAGTAAGACTATGATCCACCATCAAGATCAACAAACTGTGGATCAATCCTAGACCTTATTGATCGTAAAAAAGGGTCCTCAGACTGAGCTTCCTTTAACTCTTGAAGCAAAGAGCTCTCTAAACTTGTATCGTTTCATCGTCTATTCAGAAACGGCTTTGGACAATTGGCTAGAGTCATGAGATAACATGATCAGAGATGCCTCGGGTTGGTTTTGCTAGAATTGCGCAAACACAGGGAGAGTCTCTTGAGGAGATCAAGCAATAGGAGACATTCACAGAGGCAGATTACTGACTTCTTTAGAGCAAGGACTCAACAACCACATGAGCATGCTTCAAAGCAGACTTTAGAGCCCACTTATACCAGAGGTGTCACCAGCTAGTGGCAATTCCATTTTTGTTTATTTTCTCTTTCTTTGGGGAATTTCGTTTGTTTTATCTTTTGGAAACACCCCTCTGGAAATCTAACTGCCCTGCATTGCATAGCCAGTGTAGAACTATTCAGAGAGAGTCCAGGCCTGAGGGCTAAAGAGCACTAAGGTTGGACAAGGACTATGGTTAGCCAAAGTGGGGTCATTGGCCAGCCAAAGCGGAATCCTTTGCTACATAGGCTACATTTCAGTTCTGGGTGTGGCTGCAGTGTACAAAGAGGGTCAGATGACCTAGAAGAATGTAATGGCAGAAACTCCTAAATTTTAGGGACTGCTATTTTTGGACGGCAAAATGTCTTCGCGTCATTACGTGCAGTTTGACATGCGGATCACTTTGTTACTCTGTGGCCAAGTCAGCATGTGAGATATTTTTAGACCCGAGGGTCTAAAGCGGGAAAATGCACAAATGAGTGACACTTGGCACTCTGAGGCCAGTTTACTACTTAAAGAGAAGGCAAAAACGTGATTTTCAGCTGTGAGCTCGTTTTTGAGTGCTGTCACAGGTGGGAGAGCTTCAATGGAGTGTTGGCTTACCCTCTATGTACAGTGAGGTGCAGGATGTCATGACCTGCACACCTCTCACTGCTCTCTCTCCCCTATTCTTTATGGTTATGCCCCTCTAGTGGGCTCATCAAATTGACCATGTACAATTGTGTGGGTTCATGCGCGATTGCCGAGGCAAGAGCCTCTTGCACAGGTACTGGATTAGCTAGTGGCTAATCCCCCGCAGGTACAGGTGATTCGGAGAGGTTTCACGTGCGAAATCTCGTCCGATCCAAAGGGCAAGTAGCCCTACAAGTGCGGGAGCTCGAGGACTTGCTACGGATGCGACCGGCACGCGAAACGGAGCCCGAAACAGTGAATTACAGCCTGCTGTGTATTTCTGCAGGTTTAGGGTTTTGGCCCTAAACGGACCCTAATACCCCCAGGAGGTTCGGGGACGCAAGGGGACCGTTGTACAGGTGATCTGGCGCATTTTCGGGGCAGAAAACAGAGAATTCAGCGTGCTGCAGATTCTCGCCAGGTTTTGCAAAGTGTCCGTATGCGTCGGGAAAGTCATCCAATGCGTGGGAATACTGACTGTGAAGGGTCCTAGTACAGTTATGCTGCCGAAATCGAGCAAGAATAGTTGAAATTCAGCCAAGGTTGTGCGGGGCAGCTTGTAGGGAACCACAGCGTTTATTCCCTCTTTTAAAGAATAAAGAAATACCGAAAGGGGCGCCTATTTAGGGGCCAATCTGGTGTCTGACTCGCATACAGATGCATTCTAGCATCTGTATCCCATTCCCCTCTCTTGTGTCATTATAGCACACGTAGAATAGACGACTAATAATGGGTGAAAGCTAAATCAAGGTTTGAAGTAAAGTCTACCGCCCTTTTTGGAGTTAACAGGCCGGTTACATGGTTCCATCGACGGGATTAAATCACTTTTTCCTCAAAAAGTGAGCCTTAGTCAGTTTGGGTTAAAGACACAGAGAGAGTTTGGGATAACCTTGAAAACACAGAGAGTTTGAAAGTAGATCGAGTGGATTTACAGGTGAGAAAGGCTACGAGAGTCTTTCTTTGGATACAGGTGAGAAAGGCTACGAGTCTTTCTTTGGATTTACAGGTGAGAAAGACTACGAGAGTCTTTCTTTGGATACAGGTGAGAAAGGCTACGAGTCTTTCTTTGGATACAGGATGGATGGCAACAAGGAAGAGGGTTCCTCTTCAGAGGATAGACAGCCTATTCCAATTGCACATGAAATTGGCAAGAGTTCAAGCCAAGCAGAGAAAGCTTTGCAGGTTGTTACTGCTGTGACCATGTTCAAGCAATTGATGGAGAATCCAAGATTTATGGAGTTCATACGATCTTCATCAATAGCACATCAAGTTCAAGGCAGTTTTGGCATGCCAGGAACAGTGTTTAGGGGTATGCAAGGCATGGTGCCCAACCCCATGTATGCAAACATTGGTTTGCACCCAGGATTTCAGGGCACACAAGGTCAGTTTGGGGTCACAAGGCAACTTGGATATGGCTGGATTTTCAATCCCATCAGTGAATATGACACCTGGACATCGACATGTTACTGGCCAAGGAGTACAGATGGCTCCCACAGGTGTACCCATTATGCAAACTGTCTCTTTTGACAATTTGGAGTCAATGGATAAGATAAAACCATACAAAGAAGATGATCAGTGAGTCCATTGACACATTCAATGGTTTTGATGAGAGGACAAAGGTTTTCTCTTTCCACGAACAGTTTGACAAAGCATTTGTTGAAAGGAGCATTTAAAGTCAAGAAAGCTGCCACTTTTCTGGAAAAAAAAATGCAAGTCAGTGGTGGAATACACTGTTGTTACAAGGACAGACTCCTTCCACTTGGAATGATTTCATACAGGTACCGAATTAGCTAAAGGCTAATTCCAAACAGGTACGGGATGATTTAACAAGATTTCTTGCGAGAACCTCGTGTAAATCAAAGGGCAAGTAGTCCTACTGATGCAGAAGATCAAAGGCTACGAATTGGTGCGATTGGCACGCAAAACAAAGCCCGAAAGAAGAAAATACAGCTTGCTGTATTTTTCTGCAGATTTAGGGTTTTGACCCTATTTGATGCCTTTTTGTCCCAAGAGCTTCGGGGAAGCAAGAGGACAGTAATACAAGTGATCTAGAGCATTTTAGGAGCTAAAAACAGAGAATTCAGCGTGCTGAATTTCCAGGACAGGTTTGCAAAAGTGCTCTATTATACGTGGATAATCACTTGGATATGTGGATTTTTGGTTGTGAAGGTTTCTACTACAGTTATGCTGCCAAAATTGGGTCAAAAAGAGAATTCTCAGCCCAATAAAAGTGACAGCATAAGGGTAGATCACAGGTTAATCTCCAAAGATCAAGATGAAGAGCAGAGAAAGATTGTTTTCGATGCTCAGTATGCAAATCAGTGATATTGCATAAAGGTTGAAATTGCCTGAGAGTTGAAAGATTCACAAAGCGTTTCACGTGAGTCTTCTCAAACCCTATGTGGGTGATGTGCCAGAAGATATGCCAGCTAAAGATCAGCCCGAAGTCGAGGAACTTGACGAGATCTTGGTCCCGGAACAGATTTTGGCACATAAAGAAACAAAAGAAAAGGCAAGGTTGCAAGGTGTTGTTTAGTAAAGTTCAAAAGCTATTCATCTCTGGATGTCAAGTGGATGGAAAAAAAAAGTGAACTTACAGAGTCACTAAAAGTATGGGAACTTAAACCTTGGTTTGCAACCTACCTTGACCCCTTGAGATTTAGAGCTACATGGATTGTCAGTGTGACAATGGCTTGTGAAAGAAATGATGTACATGTTACTTACAGTGAGCTCAAATGAAGTGCATGTTACATGAATGTTAGAGCTGTACAGATTGTCAGTTTGGCAATTGCTCTTATGGAATGTCCAAAAGTTTGGTTAGTGTGTATTTCTTGTCAGTTTGTCAAGGATACAGTAATTGCTTCTATTAAAGGGTACATGTATAACTGCATTCTTAAACTGTCGGTTTGGGTATGCTCGAAAGTGTTACTGGATCCAACGTGTACTAAAAGACAGTGGCAAAATGCGTCGCTACCATTTTGTCATTGGAAAGTTAATGACTCAGAGCAATGGCAGAGTGCGAAGCTACAACTATGTCATTGGAACAGGGTTCACACGCAAGCAATACATGTGTCGACGAGGTGTTGAATACACCAGGGTTGACAATGAGCATGTATGTGTCGTGCATGTGTCGACAGGTGTTGAATACACCACTGTTGACTGTGAGCATGTACGACATAGGTGCAAACGAGGACGTTTGAGATTTCAAGAGGGGGGTATGTCACCAGCTAGTGGCAATTCCATTTTTGTTTATTTTCTCTTTCTTTGGGGAATTTCGTTTGTTTTATCTTTTGGAAACACCCCTCTGGAAATCTAACTGCCCTGCATTGCATAGCCAGTGTAGAACTATTCAGAGAGAGTCCAGGCCTGAGGGCTAAAGAGCACTAAGGTTGGACAAGAACTATGGTTAGCCAAAGTGGGGTCATTGGCCAGCCAAAGCGGAATCCTTTGCTACATAGGCTACATTTCAGTTCTGGGTGTGGCTGCAGTGTACAAAGAGGGTCAGATGACCTAGAAGAATGTAATGGCAGAAACTCCTAAATTTTAGGGATTGCTATTTTTGGACGGCAAAATGTCTTCGCGTCATTACGTGCAGTTTGACATGCGGATCACTTTGTTACTCTGTGGCCAAGTCAGCAGGTGAGATATTTTTAGACCCGAGGGTCTAAAGCGGGAAAATGCACAAATGAGTGACACTTGGCACTCTGAGGCCAGTTTACTACTTAAAGAGAAGGCAAAAACGTGATTTTCAGCTATGAGCTCGTTTTTGAGTGCTGTCACAGGTGGGAGAGCTTCAATGGAGTGTTGGCTTACCCTCTATGTACAGTGAGGTGCAGGATGTCATGACCTGCACACCTCTCACTGCTCTCTCTCCCCTATTCTTTATGGTTATGCCCCTCTAGTGGGCTCATCAGATTGACCATGTACAATTGTGTGGGTTCATGCGCGATTGCCGAGGCAAGAGCCTCTTGCACAGGTACTGGATTAGCTAGCGGCTAATCCCCCGCAGGTACAGGTGATTCGGAGAGGTTTCACGTGCGAAATCTCGTCCGATCCAAAGGGCAAGTAGCCCTACAAGTGCGGGAGCGCGACCGGCACGCGAAACGGAGCCCGAAACAGTGAATTACAGCCTGCTGTGTATTTCTGCAGGTTTAGGGTTTCGGCCCTAAACGGACCCTAATAACCCCAGGAGGTTTGGGGACGCAAGGGGACCGTTGTACAGGTGATCTGGCGCATTTTCGGGGCAGAAAACAGAGAATTCAGCGTGCTGCAGATTCTCGCCAGGTTTTGCAAAGTGTCCGTATGCGTCGGGAAAGTCATCCAATGCGTGGGAATACTGACTGTGAAGGGTCCTAGTACAGTTATGCTGCCGAAATCGGGCAAGAATAGTTGAAATTCAGCCAAGGTTGTGCGGGGCAGCTTGTAGGGAACCACAGCGTTTATTCCCTCTTTTAAAGAATAAAGAAATACCGAAAGGGGCGCCTATTTAGGGGCCAATCCGGTGTCTGACTCGCATACAGATGCATTCTAGCATCTGTATCCCATTCCCCTCTCTTGTGTCATTATAGCACAGGTAGAATAGACGACTAATAATGGGTGAAAGCTAAATCAAGGTTTGAAGTAAAGTCTACCGCCCTTTTTGGAGTTAACAGGGCAGTTACAAGAGGTATATTAGTTGACAGAGCCATTGAGCTTGGGAGAGCTAGATGTCCACGTCTACGAGGACGACCACAACGTCGACGGAGGCTCTATCAGAGGATCATGACTATTCTAGCACGACAGGAGATGCCTAGTATGACTATTTACAGAGGCCGATATTGACGAAGCTCTTCAACGACCGATGCAGTACTTTCTCAGACAACGCCCGGATGCCGAGCATCCTCGGGCATTGATGATGATGATGATGATTTTAGTCTTTCACTTTACTTCATTTCATGTTTATTTTTTGTACCCAGACATTAGATCCACCAAGATTGTATCAGTTTGATCTCATAGATCATTTTGGCCTTTTGAAGACATTTGATATAACATCTCTCTCTCTCTCTCTCTCTCTCTCTCTCTCTCTCTCTCTCTCTCTCTCTCTCTCTCTCTCCTCTCTCTCTCTCTCTCTCTCTCTCTCTCTCTCTCTCTCTCTCTCTCTCTCTCTCTCTCTGCCCCCCCGCTCCCTCTCTATCGCGCCGCCCCCCCCCCCCCCCCCCCCCCCCCCGTCTATCGCTGCCCGCTCTGCACCCCCTGCTGCACCTGCCCCTCGCGCTCCTTGCCCGCCCCTGCCCCTTGCCCTTCCCCCCTGCGGCTCCTGCACCCTCTCTCTCTCGCACGCTGTCCCGCACCCCCTGCTGCTCCCTCTCTATCGCGCTGCCCCCCCCCCCCCCCCCCCCCCCCCCCTCTGCCTATCGCGCCCCCCCCCCCCCCCCCCCCCTTCAGTCTATCGTGCGCGCCCCCCTCCCCCCCTTTTTAATTTTTAATTTAATGTTACTTTTAATCCCCCTCCTCAGTCTATCGCCCCTCTCCTCCGTCTATCAAACCCCCCCCCCCCCCCCCCCCCCCATTTAATTTAATTTAACTTAAACTTTAATTTTTTCAACTACTCCCCCTCCCCCTATCTATCGCCCCCCCCCCCTCTCCTCAACCTCTCTCTCTCTCTCTCTCTCTCTCTCTCTCTCTCTCTCTCTCTCTCTCTCTCTCTCTCTCTCTCTCTCTCATTCTTTGGGCCTCACCGTAATGGATCCACTTGAAGAAGACCCTGCACAGGACACGAAAGCCGCCAATGTCTCACCTCTTTGCAAGCCACGAGCAAAGGCAACCTTCATGCTCACAAATAAGCGGATGGCGCAGATGGAGAGGGAAATGAAGGAGTGGAAAACAGAGATGGAAGGATGGTGGAAGGAGAAGGCCAACCTCCTTCAGATGGTCTTCAATGAGGGCGCACAGTGGAAGGAGGAGAAAGAGAGCCTTAACGCAGAAATACAGACACTCAAAGAAGAAGTCTCAGCCCTCAAACAGGAGAACCCAAACGCCGAGATACGGGTACTCAAAAAAGAAGTCTCAGCCCTTAAACAGGAGCTTGCTGATAGAGTAAGCAATGGACTAGAGGAAGGCGAATTTCAACCCTCGGTAATAGATGAAATCAAGGAAATTAAGGAACAGGTAAGGATGATCACAGAGGAAGAGAAACTGAGTGTGGCAAAGACATCTTCATGGGCGGAGATGATAACAAGGACACAGAAAAAGGCGGACGAGGCTGAAAAATGAATTGAGGTCGCCAAGAAAGGAAAAGGTCAAGAAACTCCTTGTACACCGACGCTTATCAACATGACTCTCGAAGAGGAACAAAGAAGGCGGATGCGAGCACTGCATGTGAGAGTGACCGGTCTCAAGGACATAAACAATGTGGAGAAAGAGGTCACAAGCCTTACATCCATGATGGGGATGGAAAAGCCTTTGCACACAAAGGCATGGAGGGTAGGTAAGAAAAGTGATGGCACGGGAGAGTCTTCAAAATTTGCAGAGGATAGTGGATTGTGTGTAAAGCTAGGTAAAACCAAGGTTATGGTGTTTAACACCACACCGCAATGGGTCAGGAGATCAGTACCCACTTTCAAATATGGTCAGGAGATTGTGGAGTATACAGATGCATACACTTACCTGAGGGTAGTCTTTACTGGGCCGAGATTTTCCTTGAGAAGAGGGCAGAGACTAGACTAACTAGAGCTGGTGCGGCTCTGGGAGGAATGGAGAGGATGTGTTCGCAGGTTCAGTTCCAAGAACCTAGGACTATGAGATACGAGGCCGTTTTCATTGTCTATTCAGAGAAGGTTTTGGGCCTCTATCTAGGGTCATGAGATACGAGGATCAGAGATGTCTTGGGCTATATCTACTTGAGCTACACAGGCATAGAGAAACTTTACTGAGGAGAGCTGAAGAGAGACAACCCCAGAGACAAATCACAGATTTCTTTACACTAGATATTGTACACCCAGAAGAACAGACAGAGGAGCAACCAACAGTGGAGAGGTCTACCCGCACTACTGGCATTCTCATTGACCGAGCATTGGAGCTAGGGAGATCTAGACGACCCCGATGGAGAAGAGGAGCTACACAGTTTCAAAGGAGGCTACAGCAAAGGATTCGAGCCATACTTTTTCGTCGTCCAGAGTGCAGATGAAGATGGATCTCTATGAAGATAGATCTCTACTTCCCTCCCAAATTGTCTACACATTGTATAGCTCAGTTCACACATCTCACGCCTTTTGCCTTTCACACCTATTCGCCTTTGTTAATCTGACTTGGTATCAGATACACCGCATTGTAACTTCCTGGTCTCTTTGGTCACTTTGGCCTTTTGAAGACGTTAATATAACATTTCATTTCATTTCTCTCTCTCTCTCTCTCTCTCTCTCTCTCTCTCTCTCTCTCTCTCTCTCTCTCTCTCTCTCTCTCTCTCTCTCTCTCTCTCTCTCTCTCTCTCTCTCTCTCTCTCTCTCTCTCTCTCTCTCTCTCTCTCTCTCTCTCTCTCTCTCTCTCTCTCTCTCTCTGTGTATATATATATAATACCAGGTCTTGAGTTCAACTCTTCTCGTCAGCTAGATCTTTAAGGTCTCTTGGGATAGTTTCCTACGACGTTAAAACTCTCTTCTTCTTCTTCTTCTGTGTGTGTGTGTGTGTGTGTGTGTGTGTGTGTGTGTGTGTAAGTTTAATGTGTGTGTCTGTAAGAGGAGGTGTGTGTGTCGTGAGAGCGCGAACCCTAGGGAAGGCTCTCTCGGTTCAACGCAAACTATCCCAACACTCGCAAGCAACCCAGTTTCGCAAGTCTACTGCCTCCCACTAGCGGCGTGACTCTCGACTTCGTTGCCCTGTGTAATGCTTGTTCGCCACGAACCTGCAGTCTTACTGCTGCACAAGGTATGGTGTGTGTGTTGCTTGGGTGTGAGTCAACGCATCCTCGTCTTCTTTCCTGTGTGTAGTGTGTACAGAGCACCGAGTGAGTGTGTTTATTAGGGAGCTTACGAAATTAAAAGTGTATGTAAGCGAGTGTGTGAGAGGTGTATCAATCGCACAGTCGGTGTCAAAGTTTTCTAGCGACCAGTTGTTTAAGCCCTCAAGTTAGTGAGGTTGCAACAGTCCTTTGCCTTTGGTGTGTTGGAGATTGTACAGAGGTGTGGTTTCTTGTATAGAATTGTGGGCAGGTAAGGCAGGTGTGCAATGCTTGGTTTGCTTGAATACATAGTCTGGACTTTGTATAAAATTGTGGAAAGCTCTATAAATGCAAGGCTCCCTTTAGCGTGCGTCGAATTCCGGCATGCCCATTATCACCTCCTATAAGCATAGGGAACAGATGTCTGCTGAGTCTTCGGAAATGGGTGAAATCCGAGCCTGCTTACTGCGAGATTTTGAACGTGCACGGAACGCTTGGGAGGGTCAAGAACCCACTACTGAAGTGCTCATTCTTGTTCAAGCTCTCATGGACCCAGTGACGCAGTAGACTCTTAATGCAATGATTTTGTTCTTTCCGGGCAAGATACCTACTGCCCAAGACGTGGGTCAGTGGGTAGACTTCCTTCTTCAACGCCAAGCAGTTCAAGGTGTCTACTTTGGTGCCGAAGGATTTTAAAAAGTCTTGTTGGCAAGACACTGACACCCGTAATATACCTTTATAAGTTCAGAGTAGTCTGAACTCACGAATTATAAGAGGGAATAAAGCACTCATAAAACTATAAAAGCAAGGGACACAAGAAAAGAAAAGAAAAACAAAAACAAACAAACAAACTAACTAAATCACTTTGTTTGCTACGAAACAAAACTAGATAAACAAAACATTATTAACTTAAAAATGTTTTTAGATAAGGCATGTGTAAAATAAGGTGACGCAACTTACTTGGCTTAAAACAAGTACTCAACTTTAAGCAAAAAAAGGATAAGACATCTTAAAAACTTAATCCTAGAAATCAAACTTCACACAACAACTTCTAACGGAACACATTCTTAAGTCCTCAGGTAAGCTAAATACGAAATCGAAAAATAAATACTACTACAAATCTACAAAGAGCAAAGAACCAAACTTGACAATATGTGATCTCAACTTCGCTGCTTGTCCATACAGGAAGAATAAGATTATCACCTTTATCATGCATAGCTTGGACCAGAGTTACCCGGAACGCGGAACGGGAATGGGCCCGGAACGGGAACGGCGCGGAAAGGCAGGCTAAAAAAACACCCAAATATTTTTTTTTTTAGCATTATGTGTTTGAATACAAGTAGTATTAGAGTCCTTTGACTCTAATACCAACATCCTTTGACGCTGAATGTTGAGGGTTGCTTGCTCCACGATAGCCTTCTCTCGATCGAGCAAGGTGGTTCGGAGAGCCTCTGAAGATGGCGGCACATAGCCGGTGCCATACTCTCCTATCCGTTGCACCATGACTTTCCAATACTCCGACCTATTTCGATCAAACATAGAAGAGGTTAGTATCAAAAAAGTGGAACCGACGATAACGGAAGAAATGAGAGAGAAGATTGATAAATCATAAAACAATGAACATACCTCGCTCCGACAAATGGGATATGGTCGTGATAGAAGAATCGGGCCACGGCCGCATCCACCTCTTCCTTCTTCTTTGGGTCCCAAGAGGTGGCAAGGGTCTTTTGGCGACGAATTGGACCTTGTGAAGATGCACCAACACCTACACCGGGTAGAGAGGAAGAAGGGAAAATGAGGGTCTTTGGATCAATACCTTTGCGTGCCGGCTTGGCTTTATGGTAGAATTGCCGATCCTTTTCCTCGAGCTCCTTCCTCTTCTCGATGGTTACGTTGGCACAAAATTTCACCTCATGTCCCGGCACTCGAAGAAAGTGTGCCCTCACTTTGTCATGCCCCCTTTTCCGTGTGTAAGAGCATAGCTTGCATCCCCATGCACGAGAACCTCCCGCCGCCGACAAGGTGCCCTCCGAGGTCACTTCATCCCACCACGACCATTCCTTTGCCTTTTGAGTGTTGCCCGCATGAACGGAGGGGGTTGAACGAGAAGAAGAGGCCATGGATTATCCGTGAAAGAGAGAGAGCTTGATCTTTGAGGATTTGAGAGAGAGAGAGAGGCTTGATTCCGTTCTTGCTTGAGGCTTGAGCAATGAGAAGTTGAGATAGAGAGCTTGAGAGAGAGGCTTCACCTCTTGGAAGTTGAGACCGAGAGAGAGAGTTTGACCCTTGAGCCTTGAGGGTTAGCCCAAGAGAGAGAGAGGTTGAAACTTGAGAGCTAGAGGCTAGGCCCCTATGGCTTGAGACTCGAGAGTTGAGAGCAAGGGAGAGATGGCCCCCTTCAAACTTCCTTGATGCTTTGGTGAAGAATGGGGGAAGGGGGATTTATATAGGGCTGTAAATGGCCGTTGGCTGCCCAAATTTCCCAAACAGCTACATTTTTAAAAGTTAGAAAACTACCCGTTGCTGCCGTTCCGGCCCGTTCCAGCCGGTCCGTTCCGGTGATGGCCTGTCTGTCGGAACGACAGTCCGTTCCGATGCATTCCAGGGATTTTTGACCAGCCGGAACGCCATTCCGGCGTTCCAAGCCCCCATATAGGCGTTCCCCGGTAACTCTGGCTTGGACAACAGCTATGACATCCCTACTCACGTCGACAGTGCCCAAGAGTAGGTGCAGGTTTATATAGAGGTCATTCATGCTTTGAACGTACTCTACAAAACCAACGAGCTGAGTTTCTATCACCCTCCGGAGGTGATGGGCATACTTAGCCATGATAAAGGCTAGCATTTGTCAAGCTATAGTAAAAATAGTAGAAGCGATAAAGATCAAAACAACAACATAAGGAGTTATTAAGTCAAACAATAAGTGGGCTTTTTAGCTCCCCACTTCTATTGAATTTACTACTGATTATCTTGAACAATTCAAAGGAAGAAACATTAAAAATAAACTTACTACGATGCAAAAATGAACAAACGTTTTTCATGATTCTTTTGAATAAGTATCCTCTTTCAACTAGTAAAGAAATAAGATGGCAAGATTGAACAACAAAAGTAGATTTAATAGAACAAAGACGAGAAAATCTAAATAGTTGAGAGCAAATGACACCGTACTTACCTAAAAGAGAAATGTTCGAAGAAATGTGAGGCATATGGATGATTTTTAGATTGGCATATTCTGGTTCAAGGGCTTATCATAGATATCTACTTCTAATCCCAAGGGAGTTTGAAAAATCTTAAGGTCTAAAAAGGCACAACAATCACTATTTGTGGTAGAGTTAAGTTCACAAAACTCCTTGGGATACATTCCTCCGCCTACAAAACTCGAATTCTGTACATAAAATCTTAAAAAGAAGGAACGTCAAGGACAAAAAGATCATCTACAAAGCGTTTTACATTGCATAACTTGTGCAAAAATATTGGGCAAGTGTTAGCAAGGACAAGACGCTCCATAAAATCAAACTCATAAGTAAAAAGATAGAAATTAGCAAGAAAAACAGCACAATTGGTACCCATAGGGATACCAATTGTTTGCTTGAAAAGAGAGTCGCCGATGGTTATATATAAATTGTCCAAAAGAAAATCTAACCAAGATATAATGTCAATGTCATCTACAATCCTGGTGAATCTCTTTCTTCCTTTGTCTACATCTACTAGCAATGCCTTGTACCTATCCTTCTCAAGCTTGTACGCAAAAACTTTTGAAATAAGAGACTTGACTCTAAATTTAAGGTCCTCCAAATTTAGTTTCCTATATAGCGTTGTAAAGTCAAAAGTTTGGAGACACAAAGGAGAAGATTTCTCCTTAAGGCTTCTTGAAGAGTTCAAAAACTTTAAAACGGGAATAACACCTACTGAATCATTTAAAATCCAACTTGAATCAGTAGGTACGTCTGCTTCCTTTAGCATATTTTTCCACAATTCATTTACGAGGTAAAATGGCTTTGAAACAATAACTAAGCCATTTGAAAACCTCGGTCAAAGAGGTGTTACAAGAAGCAGCTATAAATCTAGGCTTTATAGGGTTCTTGTGGAACTTCCAAACGGTATATAAAAAAGGTAATTTCGGCTGGCACTTGAAACCAAAAGACTTACAAAAGTCTTGATGTTTCAAGATAACCTCTTGCATTGAAAGATCACAATCATTGTAAGTCTGAGGGTTTACTTCACCTAACAAGCATTCTAAATAGAACTTTTTGCACGTAACAACACAGCTATTAGAGCACTTAGCTATTAGAGCACTTATCTACATAAGAGATTACAAAATCACGATGAAATTTCCTAAGAGCATCACGATCAGAAGAAGATAAGCTATTCCTTCCTGAAGAAACGTTCCGAGAGCAAGATGCTAATTTCAAAAAAGCATTCTTGAGGATTACAGACTTCCAATGGGTAAAATACCTTGAACTCCTAAAGACTCCTCAAACTTTACTATGAAACTAGAAATTCCTTTTTCTATGGATTTGAGAAGGCAAGAGTCGTTTGAGGAAGGGAGCCTATATTTAGTACCTCTTGAGAAAAGGTCTTTCAAGGAATCCGAAGGAAGGATAGAACAATCGGCAGTAACTACATGACCCAAAGCTTCGATTACGTAAGAAGAAAAGGCAGTTTTACTACAAAGGCAATCAATACTTGAGATTGCTAGCCTCTCTTGCTTTTTAAGATTACGTCCTATGTCACTATAGTTGAAAGCTTTTTGTCCTAAAGTTTTCACATATTTGAAAGCTACGACAAGATGGTTCCATACCTTTCTCACACAAGGAGGGAGAGCATCCAAAGCTTCTTGAGATCTCAAAATAGAGCTTGTCTAAGTCAGGGGAGGTAAAGATAGTTATCAACAAATCTTTCTTTCCAACCAAGGGATTTTTCAGACTAGGACATTTGGACTTCAGAAATTTGCCTAACAGTACTCGAAGTTGAGTACTATGAGACTCTCTTAGCTCCAAATCTTCATAAGAGTAGTTCTCAAGGGTATAAAAGAGCTTAAATAGGATCCTTATATTATACCTTTCAGATAATTTATAAGAAAAAGAACCCAATTCCATGGCTCTAGATAGGTAAATCAATCTCCGTTTGAAATCTCTATAAGAAAAAATTCTATGGTTAGAAGGGTCATCACTCTCAATTCTAGAGATTGAAGCCCTAGGGAGACCTTGTACTCTACTAGAAATAGTGTTGTGTAAGACAACTGGATTGATTTCAGGGATAGAAGGCGGATCTGAACGAGAACCTTTAGGAATCCAAGTTCTTTTAAACTGACTTAAAGGGAGAACTAACTCAGGTTTGGGATGCCTTCGCCAAAGCATAGGTTTCTTATGGTAAATTGTCTTATTTTTACCTGAAGAAGACTATCCTTCAAAGTTGAAACCTTTAGGGAAAAAAGTATGCAAAGTTCTCATCCAAAACAACTCTCGAGGCCACGCTGATTTATAGACCTCTTTAGAATTTCTAAAATTACCTTCTATGTGCTCAATGGGAAAACAACAGAAAGACTCAAACCCATGTTTTGCTATTGCCGCATACAAGGGTTTCACACTTTCACGTACAATGCTCTTACTTTGAACTTTTCTCGCTTCTCTTACATGTTCCTGAAAACGGACAAAAGCTCTTCGAAAGGTTTGGCCATCATACATCATAGAACTATCGTGAATATTATAAATAACATAAATAACTTGAGAGGTATGAACCGGACCTTGAGCTGGTACAGGGGGATTTTGAGGTGGCTCTTCCACCATCTTTGCTTTCCCTTTTTCAAGGGTCATAAGCAATTTCTGCACATCTAGCTAAGTAAGAGCAGCTTGCAATTCTACCATCTGTTGCCTGAGCCGCTCAAGCTCTTCTCCTTATCCTACCATGATGGGTATTATTTTGCCAAGGACAGTCTCTCCTAAAGAAAGGAAACAAGAGGACCTTGCTGATACCAATGTCACAGATACGGAAGTGTGAACCTGTAACTTTAAAGTTAATCTAACTTTTCCATATGAGATTCCACACAAGAAAAAGAAAATGACGAAGAAGACAGACACAACACTAAGGACTACAAGATGGGCTGCCCCCCCCCCTTCCCCCTTGAAGGAGTTTTTCTTATTACTTTTCAACAATTACAAGCACATAAATCCAAAACAACATATGTTGTTTGTATCCCAAGTACTATTCTAATGCATAAGAATGCATGACACTCATAAGCCTATTTGCTGAAAATTTTCAAACCTGTGGCCATGAACGGCTAAGTCTGCTTCATACCGAGAATTTCTGCACCGGAGCGGCTTCTTTTGGTGTCTGCTCGCGTAGGGGATGCCCACACGAGTTCCCCTTAACTGAATTTTACTTTTGGAACGCGTCAGAGTGCTGAAATTTTCATGGAATTTTTCCCCGTCGGAATGTACACAAGTAGGAATGTACACAAGCTCTTATGGTTGCACTCTGCCTCCGTCATAAGCTTCACAGCCTCTCCACGGCCTACACAAACTTCAGAGTAAGGAAATCATGAGAGAAAGAGAACGGGCTGAACTGAGAGCCGCAAGAGGAGAGCCTCTACGTGGGTGGAAACTGCTGCAGAGAGTCCTTAATATGCAACGCTACCTGCTTTTATGCCTAGCGCTTGGTTTTTGCCTGCCAGATGGCGCCAGAGGGAGAATTTGCTCGTAAAACTGCTAGCGTTGGATTTTTTTCGAGAGTTCTTTTTTTTAATGCTTTAAAGTTCAAACTCGCCCGGCCACTTGTTTTTAAAGGTTTTAAACCTTTCACTTAAAAACAAACATTAAAACCTAGTTTTCTGGCCAATCTGGAGCTTTTATAACTAGGCCGATTTCCTGACTCTCCCGACTCGGTCTGTTGGCTCCTGCCGGATTGTATTTCCACTGTGTCCAGCCGGCCACTTCGTGGACCGCCACTGCCAAAACTATTACGTTATAGCTTTTCTGAGCAAACTCGAGGCACCATCTTATTCATGTGCTTGTTCTGAACTATTATGCACTGCGTCCGGCTATTGTTCTACTTATCATACTATCCAGACACGAGTAAATTTCCCAAAGGCACATTGCATCGAAAAATTTACCCGTTCATTTTTTTTTTCCGAGAAAAAGATCCTTCTATTAGTTAATGAGACTGCCCATAGAGCTACAACCACCTCTACCAGAGAGGGCTACAATAATCATAAGGGGGAGACTCTCCAAATGAAAAACAACATATGTACAATGAGGGTAAATCAAGAGATGGGAGGACGGAAAAGCCACACAGGTGGACGGTAGTGCCATCTCAGCACACCCTGGACCATGGTGAAGAAAGGCCCAGGGCGCTAGAGTCGAAGGAAAGTCTCTCTACGCTCCCGCATGCGATCAGAGTTGCCCTGAAGTCTCTCAAACTGTCCTCTGAGAGTATGGATCAGCTCTAGCCACAAATCTCGAACAGTCTCTGCTGGTGGCACAAGGCGAGCTTCAAAGATGCGGAAGCAGCAAGCCCGCCAGATGAGCCAGAGTGTCAGGCCGCAGATGAGCTCCCAACACTCCTCTCTCTCACTACATACTCCTGTGGAATAAGCTCTGTAAACAGGTTGGAGTGTAGGTCGACCCCCCTGCATCACTATCATCCTCCTGGTTAAAGATAGCTCAAACTGAAGTTTCGGGCTCGTGAGAGTGGACCAAGCAGCTGCCCCCAAAGTGTACTACCGTGCTGTGGAAAGAGATGGCATCAGCTGAAGGACACCAAGCCAAACCTGTTGTGCCAAAGGACAATCCCAAAGGCAATGACGCTAACTCTCCATAGGATGGTCACAAGCTGCGCATGCTGCTGAGAGACCAATATGTATGGGCCAGCTTCCAACTGCTGTAGCTCGATGTGCAACCAGCTAGCTTGATATGCAACCAGCCACCGGAACAAAGTGACTCGCCGCAGCTATCGGGAGTCCCACAACCTCGCCCAAAAAGCTGACAAGAACTCAACTGCGAGACCCTCCTCCTGCCAATGAGGTGCTCATCTCTCCGCGCTGCCAGTATGTGACGTCTAAATCGTACGGTGTACCGAAAGAAAGGGACAGCTGGATGGTCGACTGAGGAGAAAGGGTCCCTCCAAAACCACTCTCTAGGATCCCACTGCACTCGTGCCAGTGGACAGCTCTCCCAAGCCCACAACCTCCAGTGGCTAGTCTCAAGAGCTCTTGGGTCAAGATCTATGACACAAGTCCTCCCACAGATGCCCACAACTCAGATCCTCTGAAAACAGCACTCTGCCACCTGCGGGGCCTCTACAAACACTCGGTGTAGATGACCCTCACCCTGTAGATCAAAAAACAGGGAGGGTACAGTCTCTGAGCAAGCCCAAACTGCGATGAGAACCTACAGTCGCGTGAAGGCCCCCATCAATTGAGCGCTGCTGACTCGAGGCGTGAGCCACTCAGCTGGTACTACCTCTGTGATGTCCTGACACATGCTCTGCACCCCTCTCATGCTTTATAGCTGGATGCTCTAAAGCTCCTCTGACAAGCCTGAGAACTGTAGCTAGTCACCTACAGTGCGTGTTGGACCCTCTGACATGCGACCCCAGGAAACATGAGGCCTACTACCAACCAAGTGGCCTCTCTAAGTGCTAACCATGGGGTTCCAAGCAAGGGGCTGTCTCAGGCGCTCCTCCGTGTAAGTAGGCTGATACTGCTCCAGGCCTCTCCGCAGCTGCTCTTAGGAGAGGAGCAGACTCAGAGCAAGCAAAACGGTCCTTCGGTCTCTTGCTCAGGCCAACTCTGCGCATCTCTGTGAAAATCCATATGGTCGAAGGTCGCCAGGGGCCTCCAACCTGAGGCACTCTAGCTCTACGCCGCTGAAGCAAAAACTCCTTCCAGGGCTCCTCCCCTGGAAGCAATCGTTTGACAACAAACTTCCGAAGAAGGGCTCTACTCTACTGTGCTAGGTCTATGATCCCCAACCCTCCCTGAGAACAAGGAAGAGTGATGACCGGCCACATCACTTTGGCCGGGGCTATCTGAGTGTCACGCCCTGACCAAAGGAAGTTCCTGATCAGCCTCTCTACCTACCTGATGCAAGAACTCCAGAAGATCCAACAAGAAGTGACGTACCACATAGTAGCCAACAACACTTGGTTGGCCACTACAACTCTGGCTGCCAGAGAAAGTCGTGCGGAGTTCTAATGTAGCAACTTCCTCTTGATGGACAAAAGGAGGGGAGCAATCAGCTGCTTAGGAGACAAGTCAAAGCCAACCTGACAGCCCAAGTATCGAACTGCAATCCTTGGGGAAATCCATATGAAACCCTCACCTGGCAGCCAATCAAGCGTAGGAGCACTACCAACTGAGAAAGCCATTGTATTTCTCCAGTTGATTAGTGCGCCCGATGCACAACAAAAGGTCTCAAGATCCTGCTCACACCTGTGAAGGTTGGCCTCCTGGCCCTCCAAGTACAAGGCTGAGTCGTCTACAAACTCGGTATCAAGTAGCTCATCTCCTCGAATAGGTAGCGCTAAGCCTCGAAGACCAACCTGCTGTGAAACCAAAAACCTCCTCATCGCCTCAACATAGAACAGAAAGAGGAAGGGGACAAGAGAGCAGCCCTGTCTAACCGAACGTGTGAGCATGAAACGATCTCCTCTACCACCTGACAAAAGTACTTGATTGTACGTCCGTCTGTAAAGAGCTGACACACCTCTGATCCAGGCATCTGAGAAGCCCATCCTACGTAAAGTGCCCTCCAAAAAATCCCAATCAACTCTATCGGAGGCCTTCTCAAAATCGAGAAGAAGAATCACCAAATCCTCACCACGGAGGCGTGCGAGGGCAAAAGCCTCCCAGAAAGTAAAGATGTTGTCAAGATACTACGCTCCTTGACAAAACCTGTTTGTGTCCCATGTATGATGCTCTCTAGAAGTGGTTGAATCCTCAAACTCAGGGCCTTGGCAAGAATTTTATAGGCTGAGTTGATAATGGTGATGAGCCGCCAATGTCAAATCTCATCCAAGGAGCCAGCCTCCTTGAGAATGAGGTAGATCAAGCCCTCACTCATGCTATCAGGCATCTCTCCTAGAGTCCTATGTGAAGGATGTACTAAAAAACGTTGCAGAGATCTGAGCCAAGCAAGTCCCATTACGCTAAGAAAAAGCTGGGAGTCAAACCATCCTCACACAACTACCACCGGGAAGTGCTCTAAGGGCCGCGTGGAGCTCCTCTAACTGAAGAGGCAGCTCAAGCCTCTCGTGCATCTCCTCAATCACAAAACAAGGCATCTGTGCCCACACATGCTCTCTGCATGCATCCTGACGCTCTGACTGAGGCTCTGCTTATAGCAGGTCACGGTAAAAGTCGGTAGCAACTGCACACGTCCTCTGGCTCTGAAGCAACTAACCCATCAAGCCTCCTCACAGGGCTGACCCTGACATGCGCATGTCAGAGACCCATTGTCTCAAAGAAAACCCCTGTCACTCTGTCACCCACCTGGGTCCACTGAGATGCATGTCCATGAAAAGCAAACTCTTGGCGCCTCTCCTCTGTGCTGGCAAGCTCCTGGCGAGCCTGCTGCAACTGCTCCTCCAACCAAGGATTGTCTGGGAGCTGCTCCTGCATCCTTTGCAAGGAAGCGGCGCCTCGTCAGAGACGCTGCTCCTCTCTCTCTCGCTGCAGCCAGGCGGGCCGTAGACTCCTAGAGAGAGAAATAGTCGATTAAGCTGAGCAAGTCCAGATGCCACTCTGTCAACAGGAGAGTCCTGCATGTCTAAGCCCTCTTTCCAAAGAGCCACCACTCGCTCTCTGAGCGCAGAGTCCAGCAAGACCCTCTCAGGGATGCGAAGCATCGTGCTCCCCCCCCTCTGTCTATCTATCACTCTAAGGATCACTGGTGCATGGTCCGAAAAAGAAGTCCCAACCAGAATGCAAATTGATCCACCCAAGTCACAGAAGTGGTCACTCGTGTAGAAGCGATCTATCTGAGATAGATTCACTCCTCCCACTCTGCGGTCCGAACGAGAAAAGGTCAAGCTGTCTGGGAGCCTCACAAAGCTAGAGTGTTGGCACACATCTGAAACCCACAGTCATACATAACCTCTCCCAAGCTGCCAACTCAACTCCATGTACAGTAGTATGGCTACCTCCAATCCTGTCAAAGGGGTCCTCCAACATGTTGAAGTCACCCCCAATGCACTTGCTCTGCCTGCGGTAGGGAGTCTACAATATGAGACCAAAACTCTGCACGTGCACTCGCCACATTGGGCGCATACATGTTCAAGAAGCCCATGAGGCAACCCTAAACCTGCATAGTAATCCACTAAGCCCTGCCTGGCACAATAATCCCTCTGCCCACAATGGCCTGCTGCAAAGAATCCGCGATAGTCATACATACCCCACCCTGGACGCCTCCAGGTCCAAGTGCAGCTGACCAAAACATCTCATAGCGACCACGCAAAATCTGACAACACCGTCTAATGCAGCTGTCACAAAGATGATGCTCCTATAGCATAAGAATGTCAATCTCACCACCCACAAGGCATCTCTGAAGCTCCTATCACAACCGACCCCTCTGACGCTGAAACTGGGGCCCTCCTAATCCCTGTAAATTCCATGAGATGATCCTCATGGAGTCGGTGAGAGAAAACAGATGTTGCCACAGCAACCAACCTCACTATCTTTGAGGCCGGTTTGGATGGGGAGTAGACAAGCACAAAAGACGTGACTGTCCCGCCCAGGCCCAAGCCGAGCGTGCAGCTCGAAGCGCTACATCCTCTATCCAAGAATCCTCATGTACAAATACGTAACAAGGAGGGCTCTAAGTGTCAGCAAACAAAAGCACCACAATGTGCCTACAACCCACTACATCCAGAGGCGTCACGTTGAACCTTGCAAGAGGCCAAAGTGTCTGCACCAGATTTGTCACCCCTAAGTCCCCTGTGTGGTGAGAGAACTCGGTAGCCTGAATCTAGAGCCAGTTAGGAACTGTGTGCTGGGTCCACTCTGTGAGATCCCTACCACACAGCGGAAAGGAGAAACCCACCGCTATGTCCAAAGCCTCAATGCCTCTAGCTGCAAGAAAGAGGACGTGGACTCGAAAGCAAGCCTCCTCCAGGTCAGGAGAAGAGTCACCCAGAAATTGAGAGAAGCTGTAGTCGAAGAAGTCCCAGCGTCTGCAAATGTCGAAGCTAGTCAAACCTCTAGAGACTGTTGCAAAGGGAGAAGTTTGCACCAAAAAAGGTGGCCTCAGGTGCGATTGTCCCTCTTGAGCAACACGGCTCGTAGCGAAAGCATTACCAAGAGAACGCGCCGCGGCAGAAGTGTGTCGAGTCCCCTGCGTCTAAGGAGACGTGGAGGAGGGGTCGGGAGATGAGGCTGTGGGCCCCAACAGGGAGAGAGGAGGGGCGAGGGACGAAGGTGGAGGTGGGGGAGAGGGAGGAGGCGGGGGAGGCGGAGAGGGAGCATCTGAGGGAGGTGAAGGTGGAGGAACTGAAGTGGACGGGGCCTCCTCAGGCGGGTCCTGCTGAAGGGGGTCAAAACGGTTCCCAGTCGGAACCCAATGCTGCTGAGCTGCATAAAGTCGGCCACCAAGGGGAGCAGTGGGGCGAGCTCGCCCCTGTCGGCGGCGGCCAGGCACCTGCTGCCAACCGTTAGCTGTCTGATCGCTAGTCTCAATCGAGATACCAGCCTGTGCATCCTGTGTAGCTGGCTGCTGGGTAGGCTCAGCCTTGGGAGGCTGCGCATGCGCTGTAGGTCGAGGTCTCCTGCGAGGACAAGCCTTTGCCAAATGGCCCATCTGTCTCCAAATGAAACACTGATTCGGGAGGCCCGAATACTCCATGCTCTGACGGAACCAACCACCACTCACTCGAGGTAGTAGGATGACCTTCGGGAGAGTATGGGTGTCCATAACCAGAACACATATTGTGGGTATGCCGGCCGCCTTGGCAGCTACAGAGGCTGCCGTGCGAGGTGTCTCCAGGACAGTCCCACTTGCTAAGCCTATCCTGGAAAGGAGCGGAAGGTACTCTATCCTCAAGCTGAGGAAGCAGACCGAGATGGGCATGTTTGCCTCCTCGACAAGAACGTCGGTAGCTGGGTCGATGAAACCATGGCGCCACTGTCGAAAGTGTGCTCAAACTGCTCGGATGGCCAGGGGGCTCATCGCAATGACCTTGGACACCATCTCAGTAGTCTCAAACTCTATCTGGTAGTAGCCACGTCCAAGAAGCTGAACATCAAGGATCTTGCCCACCTCTGCGAGAAGGCGGACCTGGAGGAGATCACGCACCTCCCCTCTACTGGGTCTCGTGCCGAGAATCTTGCAGATAACAGAGGTGGCATGGAGGTGCGCCACTTCTGCCTCTAAACTCGCTTGCTCTGTCGACAAAAGAGCAAGTTGGATAGTGGGTTCCGCGGGGTTAGGCGAGGGGGCTTTAGTGGAGTCCCTTTGTGGCGAAGTAGAATCCTCCATCTATGTCTGCTGCTCTGAAGACGGGTGAAGGCGAACGAGAGCGTCGAAGAAGAGGCTAAATGAGGCAAATGGCTGAGCCGTTGCCACTGGGAAACAACACCAAGGCTAGGCTTAGGTGAGCAAACCAACGAGCAACAGGAGAAGGGGAGGGGGGGATGGGCGAGGAATGCAGGGCAGGCAGCACAAGGCAAGGCGCCAGGCGGGCTATCTCAGCGCGGCAGCCGACAGGGGGGCAGCACGAGCGCGGGTGGGCAGGCTAGCTGGCTGGCTGGGACAGATGGCGAGAGCGCAAGGACAAGGGACAGCAAAGGCGGGAGGGCAGGAGGCTGGGCAGGGAGGAGGGGGTTAGCGATGGCAAGGGAGGAGCATGAGCAGCAGCGAGTTACCCGTTCATAATTGATGTCAATAAATTCATATATTCATTTTGTGTGCACAAAAATCATTTTGATATATTTGAAGCCGTAGCTAAAATATTACACTCCGTCAGGCAGAATTGCCCACTCAATGCCTTGTTGTATTCCATTGCCACTCACCCCTTGTTGTTGCATTTGGATCATTTGACTTTGCTTGGTCATCTTCATGGATTGTGTGTCACGGGACGGGCACCACTTGCCAACGGAAAAGAACAAACTAAACAACTCTAAGCACTTCAATTAACATCTGAACACGAGATGGGGAGTGGCGGAGTTCCACCCCGAGAGAGCACTGGCCCCAAACCTTGGTGCCCCTTTCTGTATTTCTTTATATTACTTGAACTCGGTACAATGTTGGTACTCACGCTCTGCACCTTCACCCAAAAGAGTACCAGAGACTAAGCCCTCTGCATATATTTAAAGGCCCTTGGCCAATGAAAAACAGATACATGAAAAGCTTCAAACTCAAAAGCACCTGGTCCCAAAAGCACTAGCGCCCAAAAGCTGCCAGCGTATTTTGTGAAAATCCGTACAACTGCCAACACGAATTTCGGGACTATCCATACAGTCTGCCACGTCAGCATGTTAGCGCATTTTACGGGAGTACTGTACAGCAGCCACATCATCAACACTTTACGCAAGAAATTTGTGTGGATGTGAGTCCTGTGTTATTTAATCTCTTTAAGTCACTTAGGCCCCATCGGACGGGGTCCCATAAGTTCGTGGGAACTCTTCTTTAAAATAGGCCACTCGGCAAGACTTTACAAGTTGGTGAAACTTCTTCTGCTGCTTTTGCTTCTTCTGTTGCTTCTAGGGTATAGGCTCCTCGGCCACAATCTGCAAGTTGGCTCCGTTCTTCAATGGCTTAATACGTCAACAATTTGTGACATCCCCCCTTCTTGAAAGAAAGTAATCGTCCGCGATTGCAGCATATCTGCAAAAAAAAGGGTCATATCTGAGGGATAATTAGTTTTCTCATTCCAAATTGAAGCTCTTGATATCCTGGTTTATTGATTTCCCAAAAGTATCTCATCCAATAAGATGTCTCATTCCAGATCGGAGCTCTTGACATCCTGGGTCGTTGGTTTCCCAAAAGTATCTCATCCAATAAGGAATATTCAGTGGTTGGCACATCAAAATGCAATACCAATCATATTGGACCTCCAAGGTTATCAGCTCGAGAGGAGACACCTGCTAAGAGATGTCGAGAAATTTCAAGTTTTAATCTGCTAGGGTTTCTGTAGCAAGCCTTTCAGGATACCCCACTTTGCCAGAAGTTGCAATCCGAAGAAAGATGTTTGAAGACATATTGCTTCGGGCAAAAATTTTCTTGAAAGCTTGCCAAGTCCTTGGAGTGTGCGGCTTGGTAGAAATAAACATCCACCACTGCATGGCACAGCCTCTGAGAAAAACAGCGGCTTGAAAAAAAAATTTTGATCCTTCTTTGCAAGTGATCTTATGGCTTATGCCCTATAAGATAGAGCGATGAAGACGGGAGCACGCGCGATGAAGTAAGGGTGGGAGTCGCTAATAAGTCCGGGGTCGGCGGGCCACGAAGATACTTCAAAGAAAATTCCAATAGACTTTGGAAATGCCGGTCTGCTTTGTCTGCTCTTTGGTGGGACCGGTATGCTTTCAAAAAATCACACGCCTGAAGCTCTGATACCATTGTCACGGGACGGACAAGGGCATCACGTGCCAACAGAAAAGAGCAGACTAAACAACTTTAAGCACTTCAAATAACAACTGAATTCAAAGAGATGCACGACACGAGACGGGGAGTGGCGGAGTTCCACCCCGAGAGAGAGCACTGGCCCCAAACCTTGGCGCCCCTTTCGATATCTCTTTATATTATTTGAACTCAGTACAATGCTGGTACTCACGCTCTGCGCCAAAGACTAAGTCCCCCTGCACATATTTAAAGGCCCTCGGCCAATGAAAAGCAATTACATGAAAAGCTTCAAACTCAAAAGCATCTAATCCCAAAAGCACTAGCACCCAAAAGCTTCTAATGCATTTAGCGGAAATCCGTACAACTGCCACGTGGCACTGTCAACGCGAATTTCGGGATTGTTCGTACAGTCTGCCATGTCAGCGCGTTTTGTGGGAGTGTCGTACAACCACCACATCATCAACACATTACGCAAGAGGTTTGTGTGTTTGTGGGTCCTGTTTTATTTAATCTCTTTAAGTCACTTGGGCCCATCGGACGGGGTCCTATAAGTTGGTGGGAACTCTTCTTTAAAATACGCCACTCGGCAAGACTTTACGAGTTGGGTGAAACTTCTTCTGTTGCTTTTGCTTCTTCTGCTGCTTCTAGGGTATAGGCTCCTCGGCCACGATCTGCAAGTTGGCTCCGTTCTTCAGTGGCTTGATACGTCAACAATTTGTGACAGGTTGAAATTAGCCTCTGGAAATGACTATTGGGCACGCTTATACCAATGACTCATTGTTCATGCCCCGCAACAACCAGGATATGTATGAGAGATTATGCAGGCATTGGATATATTCGGTCTGGCAGCGTTGATTTCCAAAAATCCAAACTCGTGCCCCGCAGTGCATGTGACTAGCATACTCCATTGTGGCTCGGAAAAATTCTTGATCCGCATGTGGTTGTCAGATACTTGGGGTATCCTATTGGCTAACAGTTAACCAATACTCCGCAAGTGGATTGGGTCATGCAATAACGGAATGTAAAATTGCAGCTATCGAAAACTATCTACATGGCCGTTACATGTTCGACTCCGTATTGCCTAGAGCATTATGATGGCATATGTTCAATTTTACTTGCCATTGTTGCATTGGCCGCCTCCTCGCCTCTCCTCGCTTATGTTTGATATTGTATCTCATTTGTGGCGCACTAGTTCTCACAAGAAAGGCCTCCATTTGTTATCAATGGAGAAATTTTGCACTCCGAAGCATTTCGGGGGGCTGAATATTTTGGACCTTCACCGCCGCGCTTTAGCGAGGAAGGCCATGTTATGGCCTACTCTTGCATAGCAGTCTCAGCCATGGACAGTTATGATTGCTACACTATGTCGACATGCTACCACTTCCGTCTTTAGTCACTAGCAGACTTCCCTCTCAGAGATTGTGTTTGGCAAGATGGTCGGCAAGATTCCTAGTTGCTCGATCACCTCTAGTTTGCTCTTTGCTTGGAAAGCCGTTACGGATCATCTTTCCTGGCATCATGGCACACAACAAGCGGATGGAAATTCGTTGCGCTCGAAAGAATTCACTGGAGTAGGGCATTCTCTCTTACTCTTGTTGATTGGTTGCCTTCCCAGGAATACTTCCTTTCTTGCCAAGGCATACACACGGTGGATGATGTGGTGGATTCATCTGGGAATATGCTTCCTTTTTCTCATGCAACTGCACACTTTAGTTGGGCACGCATTATCCTCACATTTGGAGTGCACTTGCGCATATGCTGGCTGATTTCCTTCCCATTCTGCCACTCGCCAGTGGATGCCGTATGCCAGATTGAACTTGATGGGACACTCCTCTTGATGCCATTTTTGCCCGCAACATTTATGCTTCTCTTCTGCAGGAGTCTTGGCTGGCTGACCATTGTAATGTGCTTTGGTCTTTGCATAAATCTGATCTATGATGGAAAAAGGCTCTTATTGCAATTTGGAAATGCCACTTGCCTTTTAAGGAGCATCTGTTTCTTGGCGTTGTTTGTTATTGGAACTCTCCTTGCGGTGCGTCACATCAACTCTTCTTGTTGTGATATGTTTTCCGCCCGTGATGAGACTGTCAGATATCTGCTTTGGGATTGTCGCTTCACCAAGCTTTGCAGCGCCAACACAATTTTCGCATGTTCCATCAACAGGAGGGGGGCCCTTTTCCTTCGTTCAAGATTTCGCTTAGGCAATCCTTACATTTCGCCTTTGATGTTGAGGACATATCCCTGGACATATTACAGCTCTTCTATGTTTGCTTTTAGAGCTTTCCCATCTGTGTTCCTCCCTTTGTATCTGATCTTTCTGGTGGGTTTTCCTCATTTTGAGCTTTCCCACTTCTAAATTAATCAAAACAGATTTACAAAAAAAAAAAAAAAAAGAGTGTGTGAGTGCACACGCGCATGCATGCATGCGTTAGCAAGAGGAAGGAGGAGAAAAAGAAAGTTACACCTGTTTGCAGGTTATGAAAACTCAGAATTTTGAGGTAAAATCAGCAAACAGACTCTCAAAATTCTGAATTTTAGCATACAATCAGCAAAACAGGTCCTGAGAATTCTGGTTTTTCTCAAAAATCGATAAAATTTGCTGAAAATTCACTGATTTCCCTCGGACATTAGTAAAAACACTTGTCGAAATCTGATTTTGATCAGAAAATCACCAAGGTTTATCACCTGCACAATTACTTACGAGAAGAAAAATCAGTAGATTAATAGTTATGTGAAAAACAACATTGTCATTCTCTCACCGAGTCGATAGGTGTGGACAAGTCCACCATGTAGCCAAGCCCGGTCTAATACCAAACCTAGAATAATAGAAGAGGATCTCCCAACTACCTGTACCGGTCGCCTATGGAACACATGTCGGACCAACCACCCAAACATAGCCACCATCCAACAGCACCCCCTAGCTAGGACCAATGTCCAAAGACACAGTCATGCACCTATAAGTCCGACCGTCCCATACCACCCGATCTCACCTCCTCGAGGTGACCTCGTCCGCGCCTAACCTCACACGTTGACCATTGGCACTCTACCAGTGGAGGTCGATGTCTACAAATGAGGCCTTGGCCTCTCAAGAATGGCCATTTTTTGAGTTTCCTTCCCCGTTCCCTTTTCCCGCTCAGATAGCCGTTCCATGTGATAGTTGTGAGCATGTTAGCACATGGAATGGCAATTCTTGTCCCTTTGCATTCCCCGTTCTCATTTGCAATCCATGTGACTATGAAGAAGCTTCCACCCATCTTGTGAACCAAGGACAAGACTTTCCAAGCAGATCACTTTGCAGAGGATTTGGCTACATCCTTTGTCAAGGTAAAAGAGACTTTCCAAAAGTCTCAACAAAGGCACAAGAAGGCAGTAGATAAACATCACAGGGACTCATAACTAAAGGAAGATGATTGGGTCCTAAGGTTTGAGAAGGCCAGTGTAACCGGCCCGTAGGGCGGTAGGCGTCGGCTTTCACCCGAAATTCTTTACTTTAAACACACACACAGAGCACTTTGCAAAGAGAACCTGCGACGGGAGTTAACACTTAATCACACACACGGCTCGGAAGCTAGAATGCTCCGAGCAGACGCCGACAACCTGTAGGCCCCAAAATTGGCGCCCCTTTCGGTATTTCTTTATTCTTTAGGAGGGTAAATTACAAGGTAAGGTCCTGGGAATCTTTCACGTGTATCCACCTAGATACCATTTGATTTGGCCAAATTTCGGCAGCATAACAGCCCCAAAACTTGCGCGAAACCAATTCCCCTGCTGGAACTCGCTTGCACTGTCGTATACCCTCTGATTCCTGTCCAAAAACAGTAAATTCAGCACGCTGTATTTACTGGTTTTTGCCCTGTTTTCAGCCCCAAACAATCCCCTAACTGTCCTTTGCCAGTGGGGCACGATTCCCAATGATCCTGGCGTCCGTATGGCTGAAAAACAGTCAAATTACAGCGCATACACAGCGCTGATTTTGCACCTGTACGGTGAGGTTATGACCCTCACCAGTGCCTGCTTTGGAGCAGCAGTTAGCTACCCCTGTTCCTGCTCAAGGAGGCTCTTGCCTCAGCACAAAAGCATGAACCCACACAACTGTACATCAGTCAAATGAGTAGCCCTCTTGTGGGGCATCACATAACTGCACGTAGGGGAGAAAGAGAGCAATATGTAGCGTGCGGGGCATCACTCCCGTCACCATACTGTGCATAGAGGGCAAGGTGAGTAGCCCTCTTGTGGGGCATCACATAACTGCACGTAGGGGAGAAAGAGAGCAGTATGTAGCGTGCGGGGCATCACTCCCGTCACCATACTGTGCATAGAGGGCAAGGTAAGCATTCCATAGCTTCTGTACCTGTTGCAATCCGCCTGTGGCTGAAAATGGCGCCCCCTTTGATGATATGCAGCTCGTTTTTGCCTCCCAGAGTGGCAGAATCGCTCACAAGCTGACACGTCGCCCAGTTTCCGAGTTTGGGCTTTCCCTGCTAAAAATATCTCAACTGGTGCGTCAGTTGACTTCGCGGCAGAGTTGTAAAGTGTTCCCCTAGTCATACCGAAGGTAATGACGCGAACACATTTCGTGGCCCAAAATAGCAGTTCCCTAAATTTCAGGAGATGCTTCCGTTGGGCTCCCACTGGTCTTCTGACCACCTATCCTCATTGGGACCGCATCCAAAAGTGCAATGTGGCCCAACTGTCGGATACTTTTTGTTGGAAGTCCCACCTTGACTTTACGCCTTAATTGAGTTCACTTCCTAGTATCCACCAACTTGCTAAGTGCGACGGGGGGACCTATATGATCTTGCTCTGAGCCTAGACATCCTCTTACCATACGAATTCCAGTGCCGACCACTTCCCGTCTGCGGGTGAATCTACCGTTCACATTGGCCATACAATGTCCGACCATTTGCAACTTCAAAAAGAGGGTCTCAAAATAAATAAAATAAACCCCATTGAAAAGAAACCAACAACCAAGGTTAGCAGTTGCCACATCTCTGTGACATGGTTAATAACTGCCACGTCCTCGTGACATACCCCCCTCTTGAAATCGCAAACGTCCTCGATTGCATACCATAAATACACGCCACTGATGATCTTGTGCTATTAACACTCTTTTATCAGCGCATGTATCCGCAAGAAAGGTCGTAACATACATAGATACAAATGACTTAATGAGGCCTTCATACTTTTGCCATTTCCATCTATGGCACTGAATTCATATGTACATTTGATGTACTAGCTCTATCATTACCCCTCCTTTGCACACGTTGGGTTGGGGCATAAGTAGGCTGTAACCCAAAGGCTTCAAGGTAAAGCTGCAATACATTTGGTGACTCTGACAGTTCATGCTCTTCCATCCACTTTGCATCCATAGGCGGATAGTTCTTGAACTTCACCAAATAACGTCTTGCAACTTGTCCTTTAACTTTTCTGTCCTTATGTGCCAAAACTTGCTCAGGTACCAGGATCTCATCAAGTTCCTTAACTTCTGGCTGATCCTCAACTGACATATCTTCTGGCACATCACCCACGAAGGGTCTTAGAAGACTCACGTGAAACGCATTATGAATCTTCCACGCATCAGGCAATTTCAGCCTGTAAGCCACATCGCTGATCTTGTCAAGCACTTGAAAAGGCCCATAGTAACGCATGCTGAGCTTAGGAAACAGCCGTTCCTTGCCCTTCATCTTCTTTAACCTTGCCTTTTCGAACCTTAAGAGAACCCAATCACCAGGTGATAGTAACAATTCACGACGGTGACGATCAGCAGCCTTTTTCTGTTTTGCCTGAGTCTTCTCCAAGGCAACTTTAATCTTCTTATACATCTCATCCATGTTCTCAACATATCGATCTGCCTCAAAGATCTTGTCCTTTGTATGCAAAATGGGAGGAACCTTTTTGCCGCCTTCAACAATTTCAAAAGGTGCTTTGCCAGTAGACGAATGCACCGTATTATTGTACGCATACTCAAGCATAGGCAAATACTGTTCCCACTTGCCCTTATTATCTGACACATAGCATTTCAGCAGATCTAAGACAGTAGAATTGGCCTCTTCTGACTGTCCATCAGTTTGTGGATGAAACGAAGACGAGAACTTGAGCGTAGTACCCATGTTCTCAAACAATCCTCTCCAGAACAAACTAGTCATGCGAGGATCACGATCACTAATAATCGATTGTGGCATACCATGGTACTTAAACACATTGTACATGAACAAGCGTGCCATCTGATCAGATTTTATCTTCTTCCTGACAGGGATAAAATGGGCCTGCTTGCTGAACCTGCAGATAATGGTCCATATACCATCATTCCCTGTTGGCGTCCTTGGAAGATCAAAGATAAAGTCCATAGCAATGCTTTCCCATGGCTTATCCGGAATCGGCAATGGTTGTAACAACCCTGGTGCCTTTTGCCTGTCAAACTTGACCTTTTGGCAAACTATGCATGCTCGCACTAAGGCATCCACATCTCTCCTCAAGGTAGGCCAATAGAAGAACGTCTCTACCGCTTTAACTGTTGCATCAATGCCACGATGCCCTGCATACGGTGGGACATGACTCTCTTCCATGACCTTATGTCGCAGTGGCCTAGTGACACAAAGTCTGCCATGCATCATCATAAAACCGTCTCTGAGGAGGTAGTGCTCGTGATGTTGCCCCTCTTGTAACTGTTCAAAGATCCTTGCAAAATCTTCATCAGCAGTATACTGTTCCTTCATGTCATCTAACTCATGATGATAAGGAATTGACACAGCTGAAATTTGTGGCTTTCTTGATAACGCATCAGCCACAACATTCTTCTTGCCTTCCACATGCATAATCTGGAAGTGGAACATGGAAAGAATGTTTGCCCATCGCATGTGCTTTTTGGATAACTTTGACTGTGTCAAGAAGTATCGCAAGGTCTGATGATCTGTTTGGACAACAAAATCAGCACCTAAGAGGTAGTGCTTCCAACTAGAAAGCGCATGAATAACGGCCAAGAGTTCTTTCTCATAGACTTGCATAGTCCTCTCTGGCCCTTGCAAAATTCGGCTTTCATATGCTACTACCCGTCCATCTTGCATTAGCACTGCTCCGATGCTACTGCCACACGCGTCACACTGGACCACAAATGACTTCCTGAGATCTGGCAAAACAATGACTGGATCTGAAGTCAACTTTTCCTTTAAGAGACTAAAAGCTGAAATCTCTTTTTGGGTCCATCTGAAAGTGACCTCTTTCTTTTGCAATGCGTGAAGAGGCGATGCTATCTCTGCAAAATTTCTGATAAACCTTCTATAGTAGGAACACAATCCCAAGAAGCTTCTGACATCGTGCACAGTCTTCAAGTCTGGCCATGTCTTGATAGCTTCGACCTTTGCGGGATCCATTCTTACACCATCCTTTGAGACTATGTGGCCCAGAAAGTGGATCTCTTCGAGGAAGAATTCACTTTTCTTAGGATTGACAAGTAACCTGTGACTGCGCAGCTCTTCGAACACAATGGTCAAGTGATGCCTATGCTCCTCTTCATTCTTCGAATACACAATCATGTCATCGAAGAATGTTCCAACAAACTGTTGATGCGAGCGGAAAATCCGGTCCATCATTCTGTTGAACGTGGCAGGAGCATTTGTTAGCCCAAACGGCATCACTAGAAACTCATAAAGACCAAATGTCGTTCTAAACGCAGTCTTGTGCACATCCTCTGGGCTTATACGAATCTGATGGTACCCACTCTTCAGGTCTATCCTGCTGAAAATTGCAGCACCCTCTAAACGATCGAGAATATCATCAATGCGAGGAATAGGAAACCTATTCTTGATGGTATTCTTATTCAACGCACGGTAATCAATACACATGCGCCATGAGCCATCCTTCTTCTGCACTAGGAGCACTGGGGAGCAAAAGGGTGAAGAACTAGGCTGAATCAGCCCCTTCTCTAATAACTCCTCAACCTGGCCCATAATCTCTTTCTGCTGCGCCGCACTAACCCTGTAGGGAGGTCTATTTGGTGGGCTACACCCTGGCACCAAATCTATCCGATGGTCCTCAGGTCTCTCTGGCGGCAATTGCGACGGTAATGAATCAGAAAAACAGTCACTAAACTTTTGCAAAAATGCTGACCTTTCTTTATCTAACACAGATAAATTTGACTGATCACTATCTGAGACATCACGTGCAAAAATCAAGTACACAGAAAGATGATTCTTTATTACAGAAGTGATAGCAGAAGCAGATACAATAGGGACTGACTCTCCTTTAAGCTTTACATCCAAGATGTGAGTTTTGCCCCTATGCTGTACAGTGATCTTTTTGTTGTAGGCATCCAAGACTCCATGCACTCGGAACATCCACGGGATCCCCAACAAGGCGTCACAACCTTCCAGCGGCATGATGTAAAACTCTTCAGTGTCCACATACGACTGAATATGCAGACGCAGTTTTCCAATGATGGGAGTAACACACTCTGAGTGGCCAGGACATGCCAACCCTGCCTCTGCTGTGTACCCCATCTCTTCAGCTTTGATGCCGAGCTTCATAGCTAACTCTGGTGAGATAAAGTTGGCTTTGGCACCTGGATCAAAGAAGATGAGTGCCGTCTGATCTTTAACTTTACCCCATGCCCTGCATAACTCACTGGCATCTGTGCTGGGCCTGTCACCCACCATGTTTGGCACTAAACCTGCCGTGGGTTTAGGCTTCTTGCCTTTCTGGTCTTCTTTATCCTCTGAGTCAGCTGGCCTTTTCCTTTGTGGACAATGGATAGAAATATGACCAGGTTGCTCGCATATAAAGCATTTGTTTTCAGCCATTAGGACCTTCTTTTCCTCGAGCGACTTGCGCACAAAAGGCTTCCTTTTCTGTTTCTTTGCCTGCGCTCCAGAAGTCCCAGCTGAATCCTTGTCTTTGGTGGCCTGTTCTGACCCCTGTGACGCATCAGGAGCCGTCTTCACAAAGGGCTTCTTCGCTGAATTTTTCTTTTGCTGCCCTCCTTTATCACTGCTCGGAAATCCACTGTCCTCTCCTTTCAACAGGGCAAGACCAGTGTTCGCAACTTCCATAAGCTGAGTAAGGGTAGCCACTCTATTCTTTGTACAATAATCGCGAAGCCCTTTAGGCAACCCACAACAATACTTCTCTATCTGCTCTGTCAATGGCACAAATCTGTAGGAGGTCACTGAGAGTAATGCTTTACAAAACCTCCTATTGTACTCCAGCAAGCTCTTGCACGAAGCTGCTGTAAGCTGGTGCCAATCTGTCAGGACATCGGCTTCAAATTCATTTGATAGCCAAGCAGATGCAAACATTTGCTTGAAGTAAACCCAAGTGGCGGGTGCCTGTCCTTGCATTAACAATGTCGTCCACCATGTAAGCGCATTGTCCTTTAAGAAAGTGGCAGCTTTCCTGACCTTCGAGGCCTCTGTAAAATTCCCTCCCGCATAAGCTGTATCAAACTGCTGGAGGAAAGTGAGTGCCTTGGTCTTGTCCTCGAAACCACTGAAGGTACTGAACTTTACCGCTGCACCACCTTCTTTGTAAGCCTTCGGCTTCTCTAGTGCCCCCAAGTTGTCATACGGAATGGTCTGCAACATGGGCACTGTACTAGGCATGATCGGCACGCCTTGGCCATTCACATTTTGCGTAAGAGGTGCGATATCTAGCTGCTGTCCAGAAAAACCAGCCATGCCAAAATGACCCTGTGGCACCCCAAACTGGCCCTGGTTGCCGTGGAAACCTTGCTGCATGCCGATAGTACCATACATGGGGTTTAGCATGATGCCTTGCATACCCCCGAACACTGTTCCTGGCATGTACGGCTGACTTCCAGACGCATAACCAGCCATACTTTGGAACACTGATCCACTCCCGAAATACCCAGGATGTACCGTGGGTGGTGGAAAAACTGAGTGCATAGCCTGGTATCCAGCTCCCTATCCATTCAAGACAGCATGCTGGCTCTGAAAGGTGGCGGGCTGAACTGGCATAACCTGTGGAATAGGCGTTCTAGCCACCTGTTCAAGCACGGGAGGAACCTGCTTTGGAGCCCCCGACTCCGCAACATGCGAGTGTTCCCTTTCCTCCTGCGCCTCATGAAGTACCTGGGCTTGAGCTTCAACAAGCTCTGTACGCGGCGTAGGTTGCCTATTTTGATGTTGCACTGGTGGCGCTTGCAAGAATTCCATAAACCTCGGATTCTGCACCAGCTGCGAAAAGACATTCACCGCGGCAACTAACTGAGTCTTAAACGCATCATCCTCAAGTTGCCCTGTCATAAAGCCCTGTACTACTGGAGGGACATTCACGTTGACAGGAGGTACAGACTGACGTGGCCGTGAGCTCTCGCCAATCTCAAAAACCATAGGAATCTCCTGCCTGACCTTTGGAGAGGAACCCTCTTCCATAATTCCCTTCCCCTTGTCGGCCATAGTGTAATCCCCGCGTTCTTGCACTGTGTGTCTTTACCCTGAACAATCCAGGATCACTCTTTGAGGAAAAAGTGATTGATATCCCGGCAATGGAACCATGTAACCGGCCCGTAGGGCGGTAGGCGTCGGCTTTCACACGAAATTCTTTACTTTAAACACACACACAGAGCACTTTGCAAAGAAAACCTGCGACGGGAGTTAACACTTAATCACACACACGGCTCGGAAGCTAGAATGCTCCGAGCAGACGCCGACAACCTGTAGGCCCCAAAATTGGCGCCCCTTTCGGTATTTCTTTATTCTTTAGGAGGGTAAATTACAAGGTAAGGTCCTGGGAATCTTTCACGTGTATCCACCTAGATACCATTTGATTTGGCCAAATTTCGGCAACATAACAGCCCCAAAACTTGCGCGAAACCAATTCCCCTGCTGGAACTCGCTTGCACTGTCGTATACCCTCTGATTCCTGTCCAAAAACAGTAAATTCAGCACGCTGTATTTACTGGTTTTTGCCTTGTTTTCAGCCCCAAACAGTCCCCTAACTGTCCTTTGCCAGTGGGGCACGATTCCCAATGATCCTGGCGTCCGTATGGCTGAAAAACAGTCAAATTACAGCGCATACACAGCGCTGATTTTGCACCTGTACGGTGAGGTTATGACCCTCACCAGTGCCTGCTTTGGAGCAGCAGTTAGCTACCCCTGTTCCTGCTCAAGGAGGCTCTTGCCTCAGCACAAAAGCATGAACCCACACAACTGTACATCAGTCAAATGAGTAGCCCTCTTGTGGGGCATCACATAACTGCACGTAGGGGAGAAAGAGAGCAGTATGTAGCGTGCGGGGCATCACTCCCGTCACCATACTGTGCATAGAGGGCAAGGTAAGCATTCCATAGCTTCTGTACCTGTTGCAATCCGCCTGTGGCTGAAAATGGCGCCCCCTTTGATGATATGCAGCTCGTTTTTGCCTCCCAGAGTGGCAGAATCGCTCACAAGCTGACACGTCGCCCAGTTTCCGAGTTTGGGCTTTCCCTGCTAAAAATATCTCAACTGATGCGTCAGTTGACTTCGCGGCAGAGTTGTAAAGTGTTCCCCTAGTCATACCGAAGGTAATGACGCGAACACATTTCGTGGCCCAAAATAGCAGTTCCCTAAATTTCAGGAGATGCTTCCGTTGGGCTCCCACTGGTCTTCTGACCACCTATCCTCATTGGGACCGCATCCAAAAGTGCAATGTGGCCCAACTGTCGGATACTTTTTGTTGGAAGTCCCACCTTGACTTTACGCCTTAATTGAGTTCACTTCCTAGTATCCACCAACTTGCTAAGTGCGACGGGGGGACCTATATGATCTTGCTCTGAGCCTAGACATCCTCTTACCATACGAATTCCAGTGCCGACCACTTCCCATCTGCGGGTGAATCTACCGTTCACATTGGCCATACAATGTCCGACCATTTGCAACTTCAAAAAGAGGGTCTCAAAATAAATAAAATAAACCCCATTGGAAAGAAACCAACAACCAAGGTTAGCAGTTGCCACATCTCTGTGACATGGTTAATAACTGCCACGTCCTCGTGACAGCCAGACTCAAGACATATGAGAAGAAAGAAGGAGCTTTACCCAAAGCAATGTTTGTTTCATAGGGGGGAGTCACTCCACTTTTTTGTCAACAGATCAGCTCTGGTGTACATAGTAGTCATTTGACATTGCGTTTTAGGATGTCAAGAGCAACCAAGTTGACAGTACTCTACTATAGGACTTGTATGGTGTGAAGGGTGAGGGAGACACCCACCAGTGAAACTGCAGCAAGGGTGCATAAATGTACGAGAGGACCGTCCAAGTATGGGGCTCCCCCTGCGAAAATTGGAGAAGTCCCCCACGTACGCCTCTAAGAGACTTAATGGGGAACCCTATATGCCGAGACCGAAAATGCTGGCCATTTGATCCAGATATGGCAGCCCCTGAAATAACAGGGAAATAACAAAATACATCAAATGAACCCACTACAGCCAAAAAGGAGCAGCCTGGAAAAAGCCTATTAAGGAGATTTGTTGAGCAAATCAAAAGAGATGCCGCTCTGTAAATTTCTAATTTTGCCTAATATGGCCGGCCGCCTTTTGTTGAACCAGAAGCAGTGGACAATTGTGAATTCGTTGGGGGCTACAAGAAGAGTGGCCCCCATCTGTGTGTTTTGAGATGCCGTTCCTGTCATTATGTTGCTGTTTCAGATGATCCAAAGTTGGCACATTAGTTTTGCTCCGTGAAATGCTTCATCAATTGAGTCACCCCCAAAAGATTAATGTTGTCAGCTCCTTTGATTCCACCTTGACTGTGTGAAGACTGCCAATCTCCAACTTCATGTGCTTATGGACAGAAGATGGCTTTCAAGGGCCAAACCTTTGATGACAAGAAAAGATGTGTCAATTTTTTTATTTAGCCCTGGTACTCCTACATATCTTGCATGGACAGACAAAAGTTCGTACAAAATTGTACAAGAATTTTTAAGCCTAGATGAAGTGAGATTTTGAATTAACTGGAGGATCTTGATTAGTGCAAAAAGAGATTGACTTTTCTACAATTTTCCAAGAAGAATTGAATTGGTTATAAATACTCAAACTCAACATGGTTGAGCTCAAAGAGAGAGTTGCACACATACACTTTTGAAACTGCAACGGCAAGGGCATGATAGAAATTACTGATGCAAACTTTATGAAATTAACTGCATGCTAATGCTAATGCTTGACTAAAAAGCGCATATATACACTAATCAACGTAATTGAACTCTACCAAGAAGGTAGGGTTCAAGGTATTGCCAAGAACATCTATGATATTAAAAGAGCAATTAGGCAAGCAAGTGTGTAGATGAAGCTAGAGAGAGTGTAATTAGAGAAATTAAGTGAAAGCATGGCTCGTGGCTCTCATTTAGCAAGAGAAGGGGGAGGTGGTGGTTGGCAATTTTTACGCCTTGAAGGAAAGAGATCTGGGAACTCAATGAGACACTGTTGGGGGGGTAGGGCACCAACAGACAGAGGGCTAGTACAAAGGAAGGTGATAGACGTCTGCCCTATCATAAAATCCAACCACCCCCAGGGGCTCTCACCAGGCTCTCATCAATTCAAACACCGATTACTAAAGTGCCAGCTATAATTGCTCGAGACTACTCTAGGCCTCCTTGGGTCTTCAATACTACAACAGTGACCCGTGCCACATTGGAGAACCACAAATCCAAGTACGCATACCCATTACCTCCACTTGTATCAGTTTTTCTGTCATGTTCACCCTCCAGCCGCTTCCCATTTAGCTTCTTTATCATCATCCTTTATATTGCTTCTCCATTACCAATCACCAATCTTCCCCCCTTTTTAACTATACAGTGTTAGCAATGGTCCTTAGGTTATCCATCTTTTTAGATACTTTACTCACAGACGGTCATATCAGTCTAATGACAGTTGTATCTTTAAGTCTTATAGGTCAGTTTGGTCATTAGCCAAAGTTACTAGTACATTTCATTTCATCTCTCTCGTGTCAGAGAGAAAAAGGATGTGCCTAATAAAATTCTAGTTTTCTGAAAATATTGTATTTGTATAATTCTACAAGTACCTGCATCATGATTAAGAGCTTTTGTACGGGCCTTGAAACCTGAGTCTTCCACGTCCCAAACCAGTAGTTCACCATCAAGTATACACCTGCATGAACCACCAACTTTGAAAACAATAGCTACAGCAGTTCATGACATGATAATTGGTTTGAGGGATGCTTGTATGTGAAAAGACAATGGGAGGCAACAACCTTTCACTTGACAAGCAACAGTACAATGCATCTTGAAGGGCAACTGTGTACTCCGGATGCTCTTTGCCATTTCTGCTTCATTGTATCCTCTTCAGTGACACTGCTTGCGTCTATCAATAGCATCTAAAAGATGAATGGAAGTGCAATAATTTCGAAGGAAAATACCTCGACCAGAACCATATCTTAGGCCCATCTCGGTGTATTTGCATGCGATCACCATCAAATTTGCACTCGGCAACTACTTCACTTCGTTTCATCTGCCTTACATATTACACATCAGCACATTACACTAGTTAGTTTATTGTTTCTATTTTAATGCTGAAAGCTACAGAACTAGCACCCTTACAGCTAGCCAAGCTGCCTCAATTGAGTTCATTCGTTTGGAATGCTGACATTTCAGGACCTTTCCAAGTGTTAGCTCCTGCAAGAGGGACAAAATTTGAGAGAAGAAACTTGCACTTGTGTTTATCCAAGACTATCAACGACATATAAGAAACCTTTCAATGGTAGTACAGGATTATCAAAAAAGGGCAAAGAATAATGATGAAGCTTATCAAACTAAGAAAGCTGAATTCCCTTTATAGAGAGATACCACTACCTACCAAAGTGCAGTAGCAAAGAATTTGATATGGTCCCTTATGGTTGTTTGCTTGGCATCCAAAGTCCGCATCTACACCTTTAAAGCAATCCGCTTCATTGGAGACACTCGATCATATAGAGAGGCAAGTCTAACTAATGGTGTACAACTATTGAAAATAACGAAAGATCGAATCTGAGCATTGACACATCCCCACAACTTCACTCTCGCTAGATCTTGAAGCCGGTACTAACGAAGCCTCCAAGCTCGTATGAGTCAAAGACCGCAATCATCGTCGCTTTCCAAGTGGCATAATTCTCGCCATCCCATTGCCAATTTGTAGGAAATATGGGTAGAGTAGGAATCTTGATTGGTTGATCTCCACCATCATAGTAGAATTGCAACCAATCTCCCCACTCCTCTTCGCTCTTTGCTCCGTCATCTCAAACACATTTCGTAATTCTTCACCGAAAACTGAATTCTTCTTGGAACATTTATCCATCTCCACGATGAAGAATACTTGGGCATGTGAATCAACAAGGAACAGTTGAAATAAACAAGGTTTTCCAAATCAAACAACAGCACCAATTAGCCCCAAGAGGGTGAAAAACAGCAGCAACCAGCGTACATTCATCTTTGTCGCAAAAAATCAGCACCGAAAACGTGCACACATTACCAATCCTACTCGAGAGCACATGGTGGCTCTGATACCATGTCAAAGGTGCCACAAAAAAGGTGATTCGCATGATGATCAAGTCTGCAACCGCAAGCAACGTTCCTCTTGATCAAGGACAGCCACCAAACCTCCGATCTACCATGATGAAACTCCTCCAAATCAGTCTCGAACAGTGGGCAGGACTCCATAGAAAACCTGCAAGGCCTAGGGCGGCCCTCTCAATGTGCAAACCTACAATGGCAACACAAAGCACAAAAGGGAGGGAGAGCGTTGAGGAGAGATACTGAGATCGCACAAGGAGGAGAGAGAAGACGCTGCAAATGAAAACTCTAGAGAGAAGGGAGATCCGATCTGGATCTGCAAGTGCAAAAAGACAAGAAAAGCTAGAGAGAGAGATCGCAGATGAACCCAAAAGCCGGTTATATTGCAAGTGATGAATGAATCCAAGGTGTGGGGTTTTCTTTTTTTTTTTTTTGGGGGGGGGGGGGGGGGGGGGGGGGGGGGTCCCTATATAGGGACCACCGGCCACTGATGAACTCCCCCTCTAAAAACCCCACAACCCCAAAATGGGGGAGCACTAGGGAAAAATATGCCACATCAGCCATAGCGTAAACATGGCTAGAAACTGCAATGAGTTGAGACTTTGACCCAACAATGACCTAGGAACACAAATCTTGCCTCAAGCCAACCTCTCAAGTGGGCACATACATGACTCGTACCATCAGAAAAGGTACGCATACCTCAAATACGGCAAGGCACAGCCACAAAACAGCCCTCACTCCCAAATCTGCTCCTGAGAGTACTGAAGCTGCCACTAGACAGAAGATGAAACTCTAACAAGTCCTTGGTCTGGAGCTGAGTGTGCTGCCAGCCAGTCACTATAAATGGTAGAGAGAGTACTAGAGTTCATCTCAGCATTGAGTTTACTGGGTTCTTTTCCATTCCACTTGCCGTTCTTGTTTTCGCCTTGGTTTCTGGTGATTTTCAGTTTGTCCACTGTTACAAACCCACGAGGACGATGAGTGGCCTTATGGCAGGCAACCTACAGCCAAGCTATAATGCTGGTAGTCTCTTCAATCGATTGTCAGCATATGGGGATTGTCGTGGGCCAGAGTCTAAGACCGTTGGACTAGGGGATCTAGTTGAGATGTTGACCAAGTGACTTTTGGATGAGCAGTTTGGTGGGAGGTGGACGAGTGATAGCTAGGCCACCATCATCGCCTAGCACCTACCTGGTGGATCATTGACCATAGCCTTCCAATCTACCTCATCTACTCAGCACTTGTGGGAGATATAAAATCATGGTATATATCAGTCTAAAGATATCAGTTGGGACCAACAATATCTGGGAGATATAAAATCATGGTATATATCAGTCTAAAGATATCAGTTGGGACCAACAATATCTTGTCTATCATTGAGTCTAGTGTTCTTGTGTCTAGAATCGCACCTTACTACCAACATAGTCTCCATTGCACAGTTAAGCCTCTACACCCCCTTCGTATCCTGGTACTCCTTGGTTTCAAGTGTACTGCCAGCGAGTCACTGTAGATGGTACATTGAGAATACAAATTTCAGTTGTGCAGTAAGTTTACTGTGTTCTTTTCCTTTCCAGTCTTTCAGCTGTTGTTGTCATTTTGTAGCTGGCTATAATCATTGTGGCTCTTGTGCCAACTGCATTGAAAGACATCCACACTAGAGAGACGACACAGTTTTCCTCCTACAACCACTGATTTTTTCAGGCGCTCAAGTGACTCACCGAAGCAACAAAATTGATGACGGGCAAACTTTCAACAAGTCTTATATATTAATTTGATTCATTTCCACCAGCCTTTGGTTATTTATTGAAAAGTGTACATTGTGGACCTAGACCCTAGTTAGAACGGAAACTCGTTAATGTTCTTATCAATGTTGGACAAAGCCAAAATGTGATGAAAATCCAAGCTCAAAATTTTCAAAATTCATAGCTTTCACAAACTAAGTGAAAGAAAAAGAGTTTACCTTGCGGAAAGGATGAGAATCACGATTATGGAGTTTGGAACAGACACGCTTCAAATCTACACATGTTGCCATCATTGCTCTAGCATCGTCATGCAGCACATCCAGGATTGTATTTTCTCCTAGACCAATCTTCAAGTCTGTTCCCAATGACATAGACATTATTAACTATTTTAGCCTATGTTCAAATCCAAGGGAAGTCACAAAGCGTATGAATGAAAAGGACGTTATTTAGAAACCAAAAGTCAAAACATGTTTATACTTAAAATTTATTTAACAAATGCAAAGACGTGCATGGCAAAGAGACAGAGAGATGACTAGGTAGAGGAGTGAGGAGGGAAGGGTGAAACATAGATGGAGAGAGGGATAATGGCTTTCTGCAAGCAGCGCTAATGTTCAATGTTTGGGGGGGGGGGGGGGGGATTCAGAGAGAGAGAGAAATGAAATGAAATGAAATGTTATATTAACATCTTCAGAAGGCCAGAATGACCTATGAGACCAGAAAGTTACAATGTGGTGGATCTGATACAAAGTCAGAGTAACAAAAATGACAAAATAAAATGATAGAATAAAATGCTATGGAATCTGAAACAGCTAGGTGTGATCTAAGCAGATAGGTGGGATAGCTAAATCACAAATCACAAAAGATCCAGCTAGGTGGGATAGCTAAATCACAGATCACAAAAGATCCAGCATCGGTCGCTGGCGGATCTCATTAATCTCCTCCATGGTCAATAGCCTGACCGGGCGTCGTGCATGCTAGGCCAAAGTGATCCGAATCCTCTGATGCAACCTCGGTCGATGCTGTGTAGTCCTCCGCAGTCGTGGGCGTCTGGATCTCCCTAGCTCGATCGCTCGGTCGATCAGTGTGCCTCCAGTGTGAGGCAGCGAGCTCTCCTGTGGTAGTAGCTCCTCCGGGTGTCCAGTGTCTGCTCTAAAGAAGTCTGTGATCCGTCTCTGAGACTTGCTGACCTCTCCTCTCATCAGGCTCTCTCTGTGTCTGCGCAGCTCGAGCAAAGACAGACCCAAGCATCTCTGATCCTCGTACCGCATGACTCTGGAGAGTGGTCCGAAGCCCTCTCTGAACAAGCAGTGGAAGCAGCCGCGTATCTCGTAGTAGACGGGGCAATGGCATGTGTAGTGCAACTCTGTCTCAGGCTCCAGGTTACATAGGAGAAATGTCCTGGCCTCTGCTAATACTCTGTTGTATCTCCCAGTCTCGATCCGCAGCTGGTGTGAAGATGTGCGTATCTGGCCAATAGCACATCGTATCCCATGAGACAAGCGGGTGTCCATGTATCTAGGTCTCGTCACAAAACCATCCTCCGTAAGCTGGAGAAGATGCTCTCTGTAGAAAGCCATCTTCGTGCCCAGCTCCTGTGCTGGCTGTATCCATGTCCTCCTGATGTCTAGCTGAGTCGGGTCCTGGCGGATGAGCTTGGTAATCTCACACTGTGTGAGAGTCAAAGAGGGTGCATCCAGTGAGTACTGGAAGGGTGGCAGTCTGTCTATGCTGAACCCATGCGCTTGAAACCATGATGTCATCTCCCCATACCAGCATGTTGTATCTCCCTGCATGGCTAACTGTCGAGAGGACTTAAGTGCAAGGCGGCCATATCTGTTTCTAGGAAGTTCCCAGATGCAGTGTATGAAGGAGACGAATCTGGTGAGCGCCTCAACCACTAGTGGAGGGGCAGCTAGCTCTACTCGTATAATGGCACGTGGTACTAAAGCCTTGGCTCTAATGAGCCGTGAGATCATAGAAACTAGTGGCTTCTCCATGTCCCCCCATCCATCAGTGCGACCTGTGTCCCCAAATCTCAACTCCATAGAGCAATGCAGAAGCCACCAAGGTATCAAAGAGCCAGAGCTTCGTCCGAGGCTCCTGAAACTGAACATGTGAACACATCCTCTCCAATCTACCCAATGCTGCATGGGGTCTAGTCAGTCTAGTCTCTGCTGCTCTTCTCAACGAAAATGTTGGTCCACTAAAAACCACTCCAAGGTAGGTGTAAGCATCTGTATACTCCACCGTCTCCTAGCCGTATGTGAATGCGGGCGCTGACCTCCTGATCCACTGTGGGGTCGTATTAAATACCATGACCTTGGTTTTACCAAGGTTGACAGACAAACCACTTTCATGGGCAAAGCTATGCAAAGCATCCAAGTGACGTTGCATCCCCTCTAGAGAGTCGGAGATCAACACAATATCATCAGCATATAACAATAGTGGGATCCATGTTCCTGCCAGTTGTGCACCTCTATCACCATCCCTCTCAATGTAGTCAGAAACCTCATCCACATACATACCAAACAGAGTAGGAGAGAGCGGCCAACCCTGCTTCACCCCAATAGTGGAGTAAACCGCTGTAGATAGGCCCTCTCAGGTGCGTACATGCCCCACTTACTGACCTGTACAGTGCCATGACCCCCCAAATGAGCTCTGTGGGTACTCCCATCTCCTCTAATCTGCGCATCAATCTAGCTCTGGGTACGGTGTCAATGCTTTGCGGAAGTCCACAAAGCTGCAATAGATCCGTCTCCCATGTGATCTGCCCTCCTCAATGATTGCTCTGAGTGTCAAGATATGGTCAAGAGTAGAAAAACCTCTCTTAAATCCTGCCTGCCCGGCTGCGCGTATCCCTTCCCTCTCTGCCCATCTACTCAGCTGCTGCTCAAGAATGGATGCGTACAACCGTGCCAATGTGTGTCCGATCATGATAGTGCGATAATTCCCAGGCTCCATAGGGTCTCCTGACTTGAAGATAGGTACAATAGTAGATAGGCTCCAAGTATCAGGCAAGCCCTCACACATGGCACGGTTAAACATAACTGCTAGGAGCTCTGCTAGTAGATCTCTGGCATGCATGAAGTGCTCAGCCACTAAACCATCATGACCATATGATCTCCCAGTCCTCATCCTGTCAATGGCCTTCCTCACCATCTCAACGGTGAAAAAAGCACATGTATGGGGGCATGGATCGGGAGGGTCGGAAAGGGGCGGCTGTCCAGGAACTGTGTACAGAGATGACGCGTACTGGCCCCAAGCGTCTGTGGAGGTAATGGCAGGGGGAGGCGAGTGCTCATGAAAGAGCCGCCATGCCTACGTGAGTCCTGACTCAAGAATAGCTGGTATAGATCCTGCTCTAGGTGAGCCAAGAATGCCCTCTTCTTTCGCCGCACTAGTCATCGGAAGTCAATCTGTGACCGTCTGTGAGTGATGTCCCCCAAAAGCACCTCCCTCTGAAGGCTAGCTTTGGTCTCTCGGCATTCCTCATCATACCAGCTGTTCTGGGGCATGCTCCCAGAACGACGTCTCTGCTCAGGCTGTGTGTGTGGGTATGCCTCTGCTGCTGCATCATGTAACGTCTGCGTCAGTATAGTAGTAAGCTTTCTCCAAAGGTCGCCCTGGCTCTTCTGTACACAAGCAGTTGTAGATCCCATCTATGTATACAGAGTCCGTCTCCTACGTGAAGGTGTAGCGAGTAGGAGCTGCCACCTGTGGCCTGTGTGCTACACTAAAGTCGAAAGATATGGTCAGCGACACAAGAGCATGGTCCACTGCCACACTAATAGGTCCGGGTCCAACTGTGAGGTCCTGGATACTAGAGATGAGACTCGGCTGTGCGATGACATAATCCATTGTGCTAGCTCCATGTCTGTGTGGAAAGCATGTAAAACCCCCTGCAGCGGGAAATCTCTATAGGCCATTCAAGATGACCAATCCATGTGCAGTCCCCATGTCTATCAAGTGTCGTCCATACTCAGTATGCTCCCCATCATGTGATAGTCTGGATAGGCCTGTCTCTGCAACATCTAGCTCTCTCAACATCTCTTCTGAAGTATCATAAAAAACTGTCTGATGATGGGCAGTCCTAGCATTGAAATCCCCTAGAATGATGATGTCACCATCTCTAGAGAACTCCCAGATGTCATCATCCAAAATAGAAAAGGGGGACTGTCCTCTGGGTGGTGCATACACTGACGTACTCGGGGGAAAGTAGCAAATAGCAATGAAAAGATATCTGCCTGTCTCTGCTCTCAATCTCATCCACATGTACCTAGCTTGCTCATCCCTGCGAGGTATGTGTATCAATGGCTACAACTCCTCCCTGAATAACACTGCCACTCTACCTGAGCCCCGCCGTCTGTGCTCTGATCGTGTCTCCTGTCTACATGCGGTCTCCCATCTGTACCCACTAACGTGAGGCATAGACTGCCCAGGGGCCTGATGTGTCTCAGAGTAAAAGATGATATCTCTCCCACTAAAACTTTCCTCAAAAGCACCCACATCTAAACGCATAGATCCATTACAATTCCAGGTAGCAACTTTGAGTGTGGTCCCATAGGTCTCACACCGTCATGTGGAGCGTGGCTCCAATATCACCACTCTTCCATCTCGGTAAAAAGCAATCTTACCTTTTTCCCTTGCCGCTCTAATCTTTGGCATTACCTCTTGCATATGCGCTATCTGTGAGAGGGTAAGGTCATCCCCGAGGAAGATGCCCGTTTTCTTAAGAGTTGGTCTCTTCTTCAAAAAGCCCTTCTTTCCATCGGCTCATGAATCCCCATCAAAGCCATGAGTTCTTTTACCTCTTCGTCCACATTATCTTTGCCTTTAAAACCGCAAATCCTCACATGTAGAGAGCGCACACGCCTTCTTTTCTCCTCTTCAAGTGTCAAGTTAATGATGGTGGGTGTGGACGTAGTTGTTTCCTTGCTTTTCCCTTTCTTGGCAACCTCAATCCACTTCTCGGCCTCATCTGCCTTCTGCTGGGTCTTTGTAATAATGTCCACCCAAGAGGTCGTCATTTCTTTGTGTTGCTCTTCCCCCTCTTTGATGGCTCGCACTTGCTCTTTGATCGTGTTTAGCTCTTCTATTATTGAAGGTTGCAATTCTCCCTCTTCAAGTGTATTTCGTGATCGTGCCTCTATGAGCTCCCTCTTGAGTGACGAAATCTCTTCGTCTTGGGCCGTCACCCGATCTCCGAGTGTAGCTATCTTGCTTTCTTGGGCCAACACGCGTTCGTCGAGCATTTTTATTGTGCCCAGTAAGTTGCAGTTGATCTTGTTAATTGTTTCGGTCATTTCTTCTTTGCATTTTTGAACTGCATCCTCTAAAGGGTCAAGCTTGTCACTTTGTTTCCGCATTCTTGGTCGCCGCAAAAAACGAGAGGGGAATTTGCGATGGATGTAGGAGACGGCCTTACATGCCCCGCACTATGCATACATGTTTTCCCCACTTTAAGCATACATGGCATACGTTTTTGCCTTTCCTGCAATTTCTACAAATTCCCACTTTCTACAACTGCCGATTCTGCAATTTCTGTAAGCTCTGTAAATTCTTGAGATTTTGAAAATTCTGTAAATTTCTGAATTGCGTGCCGTCACTGTTTTCCTCCAGGGTTTAGAAGGCTATCTGGAAAAAATCGCATGGGAACCTGCACCTACCCGGGGGGGGGTTGGAAATCGTTGGGCTGTGGGAACGGGCACGGAAAATGCAGAGGGCGCTTGCGAAAAAACGCGAAAACGAAAACGGGATGGGGGGGTGCGCTGCAGGTTATGAGGGGGGTGGGCTGCGAGCAGGGTAAGACGCGAGCGCGCAGGTCAGGGCAGCGAGCAGAGCGCACGCAGGGCAGGGCGAGAGGGGGGTGGGGGGGCGAGCAGAGAGAGAGAGAGAGAGAGAGAGAGAGAGCCGGCACCTCAAAAGTGTCACAACCAACTCTCTGAAGGGTTCCCCTTCATGTTACTAGACGGGTATTTGCATTTCAACTGTATAAAGCAGATCCTACCAGTGAGATACTCAGAGTTCATGCAAAAATGTACCTCTGAGATAGACTCCCATAAACAGTCTACTCGGAAACTCCACCGACTGCAATAACTTCTTGCAGAAGAGGCTCCTCCAGGCTGATTCAACAATAGGTAGGGCTGAGTGATGGGGCTGGCTTATTCATGCAAAAGCGCAAGAACAGCAGAGCCAAAGGGAGGTCATTTAGATTTGTAGTGGCTGATTCAATTGCAAACACAGAGGGGAAAGTGGAGATGGTAAGATTACCTTCCTTCAGACCCTTCATAGGCACCTACTACCTAGATTCAGAGAAAACTGAAGAGGATGGAACACTTGGCTGGAAAAATGCCATGGAAGAAAGGAACTGGCTGATTCCCCAAGGCCTGAAAAAGAAGCAAGCAAGAGCAAGGAGGGTGTGAAGGCACCATTTGTTCTTCCCAAAAACATAGCCAAGAAACTACTATGCAAGAAGGGAAATTGCTGATCGCCCCTAGGCCTGCAGTTACAAACATATATATAGTTCTTTTCTTTAAGAAAAGCATAAACAAGGATAGCATGAGAGCTGCATACACACTCGGGATGTCTCACATCCCTATGGCTGCGCCATATACACCTCTTCCGGCAAGTCACCATGCAAGAATGCATTCTTCACATCAATTTGATGCAAAACCCAACCTTATGTTGCACCCATTGCAATAATGGTGCATACGGTAGCCATCTTGGCTACGAGGCTGAACAACCCCTGTGTGCATGTATTCACTCACTTATGAATATCCACGTTAGGCTTGCCTAGGAGTTTATTAGATCAAGTCTATTGCTTGCTCAAAAGATGATAGTGTTGCCAGAGGCCACACTCTAAAAGATGCAGGCATGCACCCAAATGCGAAACAAAATTTGGCTCAAAGACATATCTCGGTGAGAGAAGGGTATGAAGTTGCAAGGGAGAGTGAAGCAAGTCAATATGTCTGAAAGAATGGGGCCCTAGTTTTTGTCCATGTAGATGTGTGTGTGTGTGTGTGTGTGGCCCTCCCCCAACCCTAGGAGAAGGTCCACATGGTGGGAGGTAGGGCCAATGCCTACTCATAATCAATGCCATAAGTATGTGCATGACCGTTGGCTACCAATGTTTGTTTTTCACAAAATCACAGCCAGGCACCTACATGTTCTAGGGTGCATGTTGATCACATACCTAAGACCCACATGTTCTAGGCTACATGGTGAAGCTGCATAATGCTCACAAAAGGGAAACAACACCTGACTACACCTCGTACAATTGACTATGCAAAGGAAGCTCAAAAAACGCTTAAACAAAACACCTGCTTCAAATGACTACACAACAGAGGGGTCCTGATCTTGCCATTCGAACTCTGAGGTTTGTTCAGACAAAGTCACTTGAGCTTCCAATAAGGGAATAGCATCCAAAATACAGTTGCTTTCAAAATTTTGTCCATAGATTCAATTTAATAATTAGCACCAAACTTCCCTTCATGAGTAAATTCAGCATGCAAGTGATACAACTACCCATTATTGTCTCTTAGTTTGCCACCTCTGTGAATAAACAAGTCAATAAAATCACCCTATGCCATCTTGTTTCAAACAGCCAAACTCATTCAGATTATAGATGTATGGTTTAGTATGAGACAAAGTTATACACTTGCATACCTTTCTCAATTAACCTTAAAAGGAATCCAACAGAATGCCTTCATATATAAGCAACCAATTATGGACATTTCACAGCACTCAGAAACTGTATCTTGTATGCACACCTATTCATCTGCATGGAAGTGATTGAAGTTTGAGAGTTTAAACAATCCAAGAACAACGTCCGAGTCTCCAGCGACAAACTCCCACAGATTCCACACCTCCTAAGCCACATTAGAAGCAATAGCTCGAGCAAAAACATGGAAGATTTTATGCAAAGGAACTGACAAAACTCCCATAGGCGAAACACCTAGGGTGAGTCATAAGAGACTAACACCTCATGACAACTACTACTCTATAATTCTGTCTTCTAGATTTTTTTATAAGAAGCGAGTAACTCCCTTGTTGAGCATCAGGCATTGCCACAAATCTAGCTGCAAATAGCCGATGATGAAGCCCTTTTAAAGCAGTGACTCCCCTCTTTAAGCATCAGGCTCTGCTTGAAATCTAACAGGAAATACCTTATGAAGCCCTTACAAAAATAGGCTCGCACCAAAGACCTCAAGGTGAAGATCAATATCTGAAGGATTTCTACCGAGTGACCCTCCATCAACTTGGCATCCACTTAAGGAGAGTTCTTAAACTTCAGAAAAATGTTGGAGTGTTCATTATCTTTACGTTTTGTGCCAAAATCTATTTAGACTGAAGTATTGACCTATCTCGTCAACCTTAGGTCACCATACCTCAAACATAACAAAAACTCATATCAAACACTCCGTTAAGCTTCAAATAAAAGATACATGGTCAAGCTTCTCTTTACCCCGCATCTTTCTCAATCTAGCCCCCCAGATTTCAACTAAACCCAATCACATAACCTTCCTTCAAGTTGAGCAAACAATAGTGTTCATATGTCACCCTCCTATGCTTGCCTCAGTCATTCTATGGAGCCACTTTGACCTAGGAAAACGATGTCTCTATGTCCTTGTGTTCATAAGATGGTACCCTCTTCCCTCCTCCCACACTCTCAAAAATACCAACTGCTGTACTATAAAACCGTGTGCACGTTAGTGTACTTTTGACAGCAAGTTTTCAAGGCCTTGTGCATGCATACACATTTTGCAGTAATACCCTTCAGTCTTAGTGCCTGTATTTGCCACCCATGCATGCACCTAAAACTCAAGTGACCTTAAACTCATGCTAACATTATCGAGCACTAATACTACACCAGCCATAGAAATAAGCAAAAGGTATTCAATTCTCACAGCAGACATTTTGCTTCAGCAAAGCCCTCGTGTGGAATAATTCTCTTGCTCACAATCATGAGGAGGAAATGCACAAATTCTATATAGCCAATTCACTACTTGATTTATATAGTTTTGTTTCCTCCCAAAGAAACGTACTTTGATACATGATAAAAGATCCTCAAATGATGGTTAGAAATCCCCACCTTCCCTAAAGAGATAGCCAAAAGGAATGTATTAACTGACCTTTAAACAATATGCGCATAAACCACTTGAATTCTAGAATTGTAGCTTTCCTCACAATTTCTTGTACTAATTCCACCCGCACTTTTCTGATAAGAAAGAGGAGTCTCAAAACTTCAGAAGACATGAAATGTATGTCCTTACAATTGCCAATTTTCCGGTGATACCTTTTGTTTGATTTTGCAAGACTATCCAGCAATGTATTAACATTTGCAACAGATAGCGTAGCTGCTATTGAACTTTGGCGCCGAGAAACCACCTGCAAAAGAACAGCATTTAAGCAAAAAGATTCTTTCAATGGACCTAACTTAGAAACAAAGAATAAACATGAAGCAAAGGTCTCCTCTTTCACAAGTTCCCTTAACTGAGTCTCTACAAAGCATGAACTTATTATGGCAAGTACGGGCTTGAAGGAACTGGTTAAAACAAAAAATACCTGCATAGCCAGCCCTGAGAAGTCCCCTGCAGCAAAATTAGTTGTACTCCTCCAATTGCTCAAGAGCATTCCATCTTTGGAATCTGCACCTATACCGAGTGCATGCATCAGAAGAATCGCAAGAGAATTCTCCTTCAAGTTGTAGTGTTGTCGCTCCACATCACGCTGGTAACAAATCCATCCAAGCTTCAGCAAGTTGCAAGCACATGAATCAACACAAAGTCATGCAAGTTGTTAGGCATATTAATAGTACTACACATAAATATTAGTCCCTGCTCTTCATATATGAATGGTGATTCCCCAGGTCCACATTTCATTCAGGTCTAATAGAAAAATCATGCGACCTTGCAAAACAATGTGTGGAATTCCCTTGGGCACACCTTTTAGAAGCACCAGCAAGGGTAAACCACCCATGCACTTATTAATTACAAAAGTGCCGATGCCGAATAGAAAGTTGTCCTCAATGTGATGTGTAGCAGATGATGAAGGTGACAAAGATGAGGTCCAACCAACCCTCTCAAGGGTCCCCCACTTTGTTACTAGAGTGATATTTGCTTCTGAATTGCACATACGATGTGTACAAGAGCCGTAGTTTGATGCTCATGCAACAAGGATGGTACCTTTGATAGAGATCCAACCAAATGAGGAATTGGCACCGCTTGTCTGCTCTCTGAGAGGCTACATCTAAGTGTTATTTGGGCTAAAAATGAGGATCTCAAGGACTGACCAGATCCCTTGTCTATCTGAGGCTTCTTTGGGCTCATAATGATGCAAGTCTCAAGGCTGAATTTTCCAGCTCCAAGGGGCTGACGTACACTGCAAAAACATGGATGGGTAGGGTTGAGTCTGCAACTTTTCCACAACAAAAATGGTACTTGATGGGGTAGCCTATCAATGCCTTTTTCCTGGCTGACTCGGCAGTCGCAGATTTGGGAGGCTACTTGCAAAAACATAGATGGATAGGGTTGAAACTGCAACTTTCCACGACAAAAACTGTACCTGATGGGGTAGCCTATCGCTGCCTTTTCTTGACTGCAATTTAATGGGCGGATGCAGATTTGGGAGGCTACCTGTATATTGTGCAGCGGAAGTGATTGATGATGAATGCTCAACATGAGAGCTCAGTGCGTACTCAAAATTCCTTTTACTTCATAAGAGAGATGTGTAATAGACTAGAGAGAGGAGAGAATGACACTCTGAGTGAAGAGTGATAGAGGAGAAGACTGGTGTTGCTTTTGCTGCTCTAGTGAAAAACGCTGGCTGATGATCATGCTCATGAAAATGCCAGGGTGCTCGTAAAGGAAACGCTAGAATGCTGAGGTACTGCAGGTACTTGGTGCTTGTATGTACTGAGGGTACGAGCTTATGCTTGAGAGTGACCCCTAGGGCCTCTTATATATGGAATTAAAGTTGGGTCAGGCAATGCCAATAAAATACCCAGGATCTTAAATGGCTGGCTAAAATGTCACTTATTAGTAAGTTAATGAACTCACTCATAAGAGGTGCTTCACATACTCCTAAATACCTAGGCTAGGTACTAATGCAACTGTATAGGAACACTCCCCAATGTCTACGCCTAGCAGACACTGGCTGTACTCATGTGCAATCAGAGGGTATGCAAATACTCTAGAGTGTCTAGACACTGGCTGTGCTCATGTGCAATCAAAGGGTATGCAGCTACTCTAGAGTATCTGGACATGCATGTCCTGCATACACGCTCACAAGGGTGCTAGAACACTTCCCAGGCTTTCCTAAAACCCAGAAGTAGAAGTTAGCTTGTCCACGTGCACCTAGGGTTATATGTGCACGTGACATCCCTCCCGCCCTTTTCAAGGTGAGGTACTAGTACCGAGCTCCATGGCTTCTATGTAGTCCGCCAACAGCTTCGCGAATTCTATGAAGAAACCTTCGTTGACTCACTTTGCCAAATGGCTATTGCGATACTTGAACTTCAAAAAGGACTGCAATGTTTGCTTCTTTGAGCCGCGCCAAAAGCGATGCAAGAAAAACTGCTCTGGCTCCATGTTATCAACTTCGTCTACGATCTTGGGTTTAGCTTCTTCAAGAATCTCATTTGGGGTGTAAGGTGCAACGGAAGTGAATGTTGAACTTTGCTCAAGATGAGTGCTCCGAACTGTGCTCAAGGTTCCTTTTACTTATGGAAGGGAGAGCCTTCCGTTCCTTTAGTGAGAGAGTGCAAGTGATCACAAACAAACTGGATAAACACTGTGAATGAAGGTGTTGAGACTGAGAGATAGAAAGAGAAGAATTCGACACCAGAATGTTGTCAAACCCTCCTCCAAAGGCCCCACTCTCTATGGCGAGAGCAGTATACTATTGATTGCACAAATCTCTACAATGCTTGGACTTGCCGACGATGTCGACGACGACGACGAGACGGCTGAAATATGAAAATGCTAAGGGCTGAAATCTGCAAATATTTATCTGCAGAATTCGGACTCTATGTCGGTGACGATGTCGGTGACGACGCGCTCAAAACGCAGATGCTGAAATCTGCGTTTTCCGGGCTGAATCTGTAAAAACCTTGCGGAATCTGACCGTGCGGCCAGGAACTGCTGCGGGAATGTGAGATCTGCGAGGTTCGAGGGTTCTACTATGGAGTCTAATTGTCGAAAACTGAAAACGCTGATGCTTGTGGAGATTCCGTCGCAAAGATCTGCAAAAACGCTGAAGTGCCTTGCAGATGCAAAAACGCTAGGGCTGATCTTTGTCCTTGGGGTGGAAATCTGCTAACGTTGGGGAGTCTGCTGCTTCTTGCTGTCGCCAAGCTGTTGTCAAAGCAAAAACGCTGGCTGATCTGGTCCAAAAACGCTAGCCTTCTGCTGTGATGCAAAAACGCTAGGGCATCTGGGGGTTCTGCTAAGAAGTTGCCTGTTGAGCGAATGCTTCAGCTGCCTCTTTTGCCAGAAAGTGCTGGCGCTAGGTTTCTACATATATACACTTAGTCAAATTGCCCTACTCAGTTTCCAACAAAAGTCACTTAAAAATAATAAGTGAAAAATGTCACAAATAGGGAAAATAGGTCTATGCACTATAAAAATGCTCGTGATGGGTTCCGATGGTAATCTGATGATCATGCTGTGTGCAACCAGAGGATATGCATCTAATCTAAGTGTCTGGACATGCAATGTCTGCGAACAAACTCACGAAAGTGCCAGATCACTTCCTATTCTAGACTAAACTGAACCCATGTCATGAAGTAGCTTGTCCACGTACACATAGGGTTAGATGTGCACGTGACATCCCCTCATTTTCAAAGTGAGGTACTGGTACCGAACTGTATGGCATCGAGGGAGATCGCCAACAGCGTCTGGAAACCTAGAAAGGACTCTTCGCCGATCCACTCTGATGCATGGGTCATGCGATACTTGAACTTCATAAAGGTCTGCAACGCTTGCTTCTTTGGGCCGCGCCGAAAGCGACGCAAAGTCTTCTGTAGCTCCTCGAGATCATGCGTCTACCTTCGTCAAGAATCTCCGAGGCTGAAAATTCCTAAAACCACTTCCAACACAAAAACATGAACATACCCATTCCATGTAAAGTGACTGGAAAAAATCTATTCTTCCTAAAAGACTATGTATGCAATGTAGATGAACAAAGAGACGAAGTGCCAAATTGTTCATCAAACACGTGCAAAACATGGAATCTAAACTCGTTTTACTGATCTAAATCAATCAACTGTGGCAAATCACAATAGACATGCCGAAGCTTGATGCTCAATTCTTCTTGTGATCTTTCTACGATTGTGTCATGCCAAGGAAGAGACATGGAATGTGACTTCCTTGAATGCATACTTTTCAGCTTTTCATGGGAAATCCGCATACATCCGTGCTCATTCATGAGTGAATCGTGCTCAACGTACAATATGGCATGCCTATGAAAAGGGATCACATAAAGACGCTGACCAAAATACAAGAAACCATCACGAATGAAACACTCGAACAATGCGTGCTGACTAATCATTCGAACACACAATACTTCCTGTGAAGGTTCTTTGGACCTACGCTCGAGAGCCAAGATCGGTTCTTCCTGAGGGGGTTCTTCCTCAAGGGGTTCTTTGGACCTCGACTCAAAAGCCAAGATCAATTCATCGTGATTGATCGAATCTGCAATGAGGTTAGCTTCGCTAGAAAAAGCATCAACTAACACATCATCCTTGTGAACAATCACATCATCTTCATGCAAATCATCAGGCTTGATCATCCAAATCATCAGGCTTGTCATTGTCATTCAAATCATCATGCTTATCATCATGCAAATCCTGTATGTCGTGCTTTGGAAAAGAAGAGACTGAGAGAGTCTCCTTTTCTCGAATCTCTTGCATCTGTACCTGCACTTGAGAAAAGAGTCGCAACGTCTCCGTCATGTGTCGGTCGTTCATTGCTTTTCTTGCTTTGTTCTCGCGATCCATTTCTGCTTTTCTTTCTTCGTGCTCACGCTATGACTGCCATTCTTTCTTCAGATTCACGGTCCATGGCTGCCCTTCTTTCTGTTGTTCTTGCTTTGCGCTCGCGCTCCAAGGCGACGCGTTGCGCTTCTCGTTCTATCCTCCTGTCCATAATCATCTTATCGAAAGCCTCCATAGGAGTTAGTGCAATCCTTGGCGTAGATGGGGAAGGAGGGTCGAAAAAACCTCCTGGTGGAGAAAATTCTTCTTCACCACCCTCATGCTCATCACGTCCATGCAAAGTATCCATGCCGCTTCGGGTGATGACCATCCACTGAAGTCTTGGGTTCTTAACTTCACGAGGAACTTGGGTTCTTGTGGGTCTTGGGTTCTTAAGTTCACAAGGAACTTGGATTCTTGGGGGTCTTGGTTCTTGAGGGTCTTGAGGTTCTTGAGGTTCTTGAGTTCTTGCGTTTTTGCTTTCACTTGCAATCTGTGTTAGAGAAGGATCTTCTCTTCACCCAAGTTCTTCTCTTTCCTGCGGGCGCACCCATTAGCGGCCTTGCGCTCACACCAAGGTTGCTTTTTCCCACCTCACATCAATTGGCCGGCCGCTAAGTGCACAGTCCGCTCTCAATGAGTGAAAAGAGGCACAAGGGGAGGCTGGACAAGCCCTTCTTTCTTGGGTTTTTCCTGTCACTCTTCAAAAACACGACTAGGAATCGACACGCCCAAGAGGTCTTGGGTTATGTGCGACCTCAACAAGCAAACAAAAATTCTTGTGGGTTTATCCTTGAGTGATACAGAACACTGCCAAAGCTCTGATACCAATGTAAGGTGAAGCGGAAGTGAATGTTGAACTTTGCTCAAGATGAGTGCTCCGAACTGTGCTCAAGGTTCCTTTTACTTACGGAAGGGAGAGCCTTCCGTTCCTTTAGTGAGAGAGTGCAAGTGATCACAAACAAAGTGGATAAACACTGTGAATGAAGGTGTTGAGACTGAGAGATAGAGAGAGAAGAATACGACACCAGAATGTTGTCAAACCCTCCTCCGAAGGCCCCACTCTCTATGGCGAGAGTGGTCTAATATTGATTGCACAAATCTCTAAATGTTTGGACTTGCTGACGATGTCGACGACAACGACGAGACGGCTGAAATCTGAAAATGCTATGGGCTGAAATCTGCAAATATTTATCTACTGAATTCGGACTCTATGTCGGTGACGATGTCGAAGACGACGGTACGACGACGACGCGCTAAAAACACAGATGCTGAAATCTGCGTTTTCCGGGCTGAATCTGTAAACCTTGCGGAATCTGACCGTACGGCGAGGAACTACTGCGGGAATGTGAGATCTGCGAGGTTCAGGGGTTCTACTGTGGAGTCTGACTACCGAAAACTGAAAACGCTGATGCTTGTGGGGATTCCATCGCGAAGATCTGCAAAAACGCTGAAGTGCCTTGCAGATGCAAAAACGCTAGGGCTGATCTTTGTCCTTGCCGTGGAAATCTGCTAACGTTGGGGAGTCTGCTGCTTCTTGCTGTCGCCAGGCTGTTGTCAAAGCAAAAACACTGGCTGATCTAGTCCAAAAACGCTAGCCTTCTGCTGTGATGCAAAAACATCTAGGGGTTTTGCTGAGAAGTTGCCTCTTGAGCGAATGCTCCTGCTGCCTCGTTTGCCAGAAAGTGCTAGCGCTAGGTTTCTATATATATTCACTTAGTCAAACTGCCCTACCCAGTTTCCAACAAAAGTCACTTAAAAATAATAAGTGAAAATGTCAAAAATAGGAAAAATAGGTCTATGCATTGTAAAAATGCTCCTGATGGGTTCCGATGGTAATCAGATGATCATGTTGTGTGCAACCAGAGGATATGCATCTAATCTAAGTGTCTGGACATGCACGGTCTGCGAACAAACTCACGGAAGTGCCAGATCACTTCCTATTCTAGACTGAACTGAACCCATGTCATGAAGTAGCTTGTCCACGTACACATAGGGTTAGATGTGCACGTTACATGGGGAATGTCCTTGAAACAACGTCAACCAAACCTAAAAGACAATGGGTAGATGCAAATGAAAAATGTGACGACGTGCCATACTTTCCAAAGAGTGCTTGCCAAAAATATAATCTAAACTTGATTTTTCTACCTAAAACAATCGACTCTGGGAAACCACAACGAGAATACCAATGCTTGATGGACAATCGTGCTAATGCTTGTGCTATGACTGTGTCATGCCAAGGAATGAGCATGCAAAACTTATTGACATGATCAACAATGATGCAACACCGTGTATCCTTTTCTAGCAAGATCTTCATGCTTTTGTGTTCACCCGTGAGTGAATCATGGGCATCATGCAATATGGCTTTCCTATGAGAATGCTACATGCAACAAGAGACTGTCACGAATTACGATGAAAATTGTAAGGTGCAGCGGAAGTGAATGTTGACTTTGCTCAAGATGAGTGCTCCGAACTGTGCTCAAGGGTTCCTTTTACTTAGGAAGGGAGAGCGTTCCGTTCCTTTAGTGAGAGATTGCAATGATCACAAACAAAGTGAATGCTACTATGAATGAAGGTGCGGAGACTGAGAGAAAGAGAGAGAAGAATATGACACCAAACGGTTCTCAAACCCTCCAAGGGCCCCCCTCTCTATGGTGAGAGAGGTCTATGCTATTGATTGCACAAATATGGTACAATGGTCTAGATGCAATGGACTTGCCGACAATGTTGATGGCAGTGACGACAACGACAAGAATGGGCTGATATCTAAAAACGCTAGGGCTGAAAATCTGAAAATCTGCAACTTCTGACTTTCTGTTGAATACTTACATTGTGTCGGCGAGGACGGCGAGGCGACGATGTGCTGAAAACGCAGATGCTGAAATCTGCGGACAACGGGCTCAAGCTGAAAACGCCGGTTGATCTGACGGTACGGCGAGGATCTGTTGCCAGTAGGCGAGATTTGCGAGGCTAGGGGCTGATCTGCTGTGTCTAAGTGCTGAAAACTGAAAACGCTGATGCACTGGGGCTGATCTGACGCTGAAAACTGCAAAACGCTAGGCAAGGTCTGCAATTGAAAAACGCCAGGTGATCTGTAGCAAAAACGTTGGTCTTGATATGTACCAGAAACGCTAGGCTGAATCTGTCACAAACTAGTGACGTGGCTGCCCAGTACACACACACACACACATCCTCTCCTAGCATGGAATGCAACCTGGCCAGCATCGGACATTACGCTGAAATGCTGACGTGGCAAGGCAGTATGGCAGTCCCCGGAAAAAGCGGAACCGGTGACACGTGGCAGGCTGTACGGACGCCCGCGTTTTGCGGCGGAATTTACGGCATGCAGTTTTCTGCTTTTTCCTACACAATTTGAGAGAGAGAGAGAGAGAGAGAGAGAGAGAGAGATAACTCTTTTGCTTTTTGGTAAGCAAGAAGACCAATGAGAGAGAGAGAGAGAGAGAGAGAGAGAGAGAGAGAGAGAGAGAAAGAGTTCTCTTGCTTTATTTTTCAAAGCTTTTAACTTTGAATGCTTTTGGAAACAGCTTTTGGGGCTCTGCTTTTGGCATCCCTTGTAAGATCAATAAATAAGTGGGCAGGCCTCCCACTCTGCAGAGCATCTGGACGCAGATTCTGAGAATGAGCGCCTACCTACTCTCTTGTACTTTGAACACAAATTAATATAAAAAAAATACCGAAAGGGACGCCAATCTTTGGGGCCAATATCGCCAGTGTCGAATCAATTGTGAATTGTGAACTATTTGAAGTGATTTATTGTGGTGTCGCGGTAGATTCTCGACTTGGAGTGTCCAAGTCTGTTAGAGTGGTATCAGAGCACGGCCGATTTCTCTTCTACGGGAAATCCGATCCTTTTTACGCGGCACTTATGGCTTCAGGCAGAGATTAGTCGACTTCCTCTACATCCGGAGATGCGGGAAGAGATCACAACGAAGATTCACGCGAGGAGTATGGCCCGCCTCGGCCTATTCAGGCGGAGCTCTAAGAGATGGAGCGTCGACAATTGATCGACGATGCAACAAAGATGATGCTTAATTTTGCGAAGGACCCAAAATTTGCAAAATATATGAGCCAGACTTCTTTCGATGAGGTGCACACACAGTGGCGGCAGACCACATAACCACCCCTCAAACCGGCCCTCAAGAAACCTCCTACTCCCAGGATGTACACAGAGCAAGAATCGAAAGGGGTGGTTGATGCACGAATTGCTTAGCTTTTTGACGCGCAGAACAAAGCTAAAAAGCACGACAAAAAGCAGAAGAAAGGCGTTGACTTCCCAGGTTATTTAAGTCGTCAGTCCACATTTGAATCGACAAGAAAGCAGAAGAAGCGTGTTCCATTTGAAGGAGTATCCAGTTCTTCTTCTTCTTCTTCTGACAGTTCTTCTAGCTCCTCTGACTCGAGCGAAGAAGACAAAAAAGACAAAAAGCAAAGCTTCGGCAAGAGCAAGAAAAAGGCAAAGAAGCCTAAATCCCACCCCGTGGTTGACAGTTCTACAGAGGGCTCGTCTTCATAGTTCGGACTCTGATGACAGCATCTTTTACACAAAGAAGAAGAATTTTTATAAAGCCAACCAGTATGACAAAAGCAAGAAAGTCCGAGAGTTTAAGGAAGGTGGACAGTCAATTAAATTTGACAAGTTTTCTAGTTAAAAAGATGCTTCGAAGGCTTTGTCTTTTATACAGCAGTTTGACATAGCTTTCTCTGGAGGGCGTTACTCAGAGCACTCTAAGATTCGGAGGGCTGCCTCTTACTTTAAGGGGAATGCTCGAACTTGGTGGTCCACGCTTCATTGCGCTAGTTAAATGGCTGAAATTCAAAAGGCTTTTTATTTCTTCTTGGCTGACTCGAGAGTATGAACGCAACATACGAACTACTTGGAACCATCTACGGATGACCAAGAAGGATACAGTGGACGCTTATTGCGAGAGATTCTGGAGCTCTTTTCTACCCGCCTCTTCATTTAAGAAGATCTCGTTTAAGGAACAGATTGAGCGGTTTACCTTGGGTCTTCCTACAGAGATCCGAGATCACTGCTTAGAACAAAAGTAAGTTTCCATTTAGGAGTTGATGAGTCATGCGAAACGGGGTTTTGTCATACACTCGGGCAGTTTGACCTACCCCACAGACGGAATCATGACACAAAGAGCTGAACAGACTTCGACAAATGAAAGTAGAAAGAGGAAGAGCAATTCGGAAAAGAAAGAAAAAAATGCACGACCCAAGCTCACTCCTCAAGAGAGGACTCGCTACATCAAGGAGGGGAAGTGCTTTGGATGCGGGGAAACTGGGCATATCTCCGCGAAGTGCCCTAAAAAGGCACAGAAAGAACAGAACGACAAGGATGACGAAAGGCCTGAGAGTTCGAGAGCAGCTGAGGACTGTGGAAGAAAAGGCAAGATGAAAACAGGACTGGTTCCAAATTGCGTGGGTACTAATCCTAGCACGATGGACGAGAGTACAAAACTTTGCCGAGCTTGGGGCAAAGTAAAAGACCAAGAAGCCCTGATCTTCTTTGATGGAGGAGCCAAGGCCAACTTCATTTCACAGGAATTGGCGGCGCGGCTCGAGATGACTCCCGATCGGATGGGACCACTAGCAGAGGCAGTTCTGGCAGCACCCGGCAGGGACGTAGCCATTTCACCTGTCATTGGCAAACTTCGGTTGCATTGTCAGGAGTATTTGGGGCATGAGGACTTCTACATAATTCCTTTGGAAGGTTGTGATGTTCTCTTGGGAATTTCCTGGTACCACAAGAACAACGCCATGGTCGACTATCGGGCAAGGAAAGCAACTTTGACCACAAAGAAGGGCAGAACCATTGTACTCGATGTAAAACTTAAGGGCGAGTCTGTCCCTATTGTATCAACTTCGGCCATTTCCAACTTAATGAAATCCAGCCTATTTGTTTACTCGATCTTTTTGAAAGAATTGAGTGATGAGGATAGGACAAATATGTCTGAACTTGATAAAGACGCCATGATTTTCTCCACGCTCATGCCGATTGCTTCTCAGAGGGCCTGCCAGGCGAGTTACCACCCGCTCGTCCTGAAGATCATACCATTGATCTGATACTTGGAAGCACACCATCGAACCGGTCACCTTACCGTGTGGGCCGAGCCCAGAACGAAGAGATTATGAACCAAGTGAAAGACCTCTTAGAAAAGGGTCTTGTCCAGCTTAGTACTTCACTGTACTGCTCTCTAGTGTTGTTGGTTTTGAAGAAAGACAGATCTTGGAGAATGTGCATCAATTATAGAGCTCTCAACAAAATCACCATCAAGAACAAATTTCCGATTCCTAGAATTGATGATATACTTGACCGACTTCAAGGATCCTCGTGCTTGGCAGGATCGACTTGAAAAGTGGATATCATCAGATCCGAATAGCATCGGGAGACGTCTACAAGACAGCCTTTCGGACGACTTTTGGGTTATTTGAGTTTTTGGTGATGCCTTTTGGCCTAACCAATGCTCCTGAGACATTTAACCGGATGATGGACATGATTTTTCGAGAGTACAGACTATTGTTAGCACTTTCTTTGACGACATCATTGTTTTCTCCAAAGATGAGACAGAACATAAAGAACATCTGCTTCAGGTCTTTTAGGCATTACGAGATCACAAGTTGGTGATTAACACGAAGAAAATATAATTTTTCCTACCAGAGATACACTTTTTGGAACACATTGTCTCAGCAAAGGGAGTGCAGATGGATCCGGCAAAGATAGAGACTATCTGTGATTGGCCCGATTTAAAGAATGTCCATGAAGTTAGAAGCTTCTTGGCATTGTGTTCGTACTACAGGCGGTTCATTAGAAATTAGAAAGTTTGCAGAGGTTGCTTCCCCTTTGCATATCTTGACACAGAAAGGAGTCCCTTTCTCGTGGGGACCCACACAGATGACTACCTTTCAGACATTGAAAGAGAAATTGACTACGCCACCAGTTTTGACTTTCCCGGACTTGCAGAAGTCATTTGAAGTATATTAAGATGCTTGTGGTCGTAGTCTCGGTGCGGTCTTAATGCAAGAAGGCCATGTCATTGCTTACGAGAGCCGATTGTTCTCAAGGCCGGAATTGACACCACAGATTTATGAGAAAGAGCTTTTGGCAGTTATCCATGCTCTTACTCAGTGGCGGCATTACCTACTCGAAGCGGATTTTCCTGTCTTTACAGACCATCAGAGTTTATGCTACTTCTTGTCACAGAAGCAACTATCGGAAAAGCAGATGCACTGGGCGAACATCTTGTCACAGTGTCACTTCCAAATTGTCCATGTTCAGGGAGAGAAGAATTTGGTGACAGATGCTTTGTCTCGGAAGCCGTTGGTTCTGGCTATTTCCGCGATACACCATAGGAGCTTCGAGGATAAGGTCGATCAGTATGCCACAGATACAGATTTTGCAGACATTTTCACGCAGATACGGGATGGGGAGACAGTAGCCGGATATTCCATTCGGGATGGCAACTTGATGAAGAAGACCGTGTTGTGCGTTACACAGCCGTTGAGGGAAAAGGTTATGACCGAATGCCAATGTCCACCTTTTACGAGTCACCGCGGCATTGCTACCACCTTGAAAGGGGTAAAGAGATACTTCTTTTGGCCGAGACTCAAGAAGGATGTGGACGAGTTTGTGCGCAGTTGCTTGGTATGCCAAAAGGTCAAGTTTGACAGGCATAAAGCACAGGGATTGTTACAGCCTTTTCCCATACCCACCCGCCCCTGGGAAAGTATTGCAATAGATTTCATTTTTGATCTCTCAAGGACTCAGAATGGTCACGATGGTATCTATTGTTATTGACAGATTTAGCAAGCAAGCTCATTTCATTCCAGTGAAGAAAACAGTCAAGCCGGATCACTTAGTGAGACTGTTTGTGGCCCAGATTTTCCGATTACATGGCATGCCTGAGACGAATGTCTCCGAGTTTGTATCGGAAGGCAATTTGGGAGAACATTGGCATACGGTTGCAGTTCTCGTCATCTTTCCATTCACAGACTGACGGGCAATCTGAGATTACCAATTCAGTGGTTTTAGATTTATTGAAGTCTTACATCTCGGATCAGAAGACTCGATGGGAAAAGTATCTACCTTTGGTGGAATTTTCCTACAACAACACGATACACTCTTCGACGACAAAGGCGCCATTTGAGATTATTAAAGATGCTGCGAAAGATAAGATTTTTGAAACCGATGAGTATACGCGCGACTAACTTGGACACGGCTTTTGCCAAGGTCCACGAGGCTTTGCAAAAATCTTCGGAAAGACAGAAAAAGACATCAGATTACCATCGTCGCGATTTGAAATTGAAGGAGAATGATTGGGTGCTCTTAAGTTTTGAGAAGGCACGCCTGAGAAAGAAAAAGGGAAAGGAGAGGCTTTTTCCAAAGCTTAGTATGCGATACTACGGACCTTTCCAGATCTTCGAAAAGATCAATGATGTCTCCTTCCGATTGAAACTGCCTAACACTTGAAGGATTCACAATGCATTTCATGTGAGTCTCTTGAAACCTTTTAAAGGTGATGTGCCCGAAGATGGGGAGCCTGATGAGCAACCCGAAGTGGAAGAAAACGAGGAGATCCTTGAACCTGAACAGATTTTGGCACATAAGGACAAAAAGAATAAGGGTAAAGTAAGAAGGCGGTTCTTGGTTAAATTCAAGAACTATCCTGCATTGGATGCGAAGTGGATAGAGAAGGAGGACCTAGCAAATACTCCTCAGATTGTGAAACTTTACCTTGAAGCTTTTGGTTTAGCATAGTCTACTCCAAATGGAACCCTCAATTTAGCTTGACCGGAGATCTGGTGCAGTAGGTTGCACAAGACGGGAGTTACTCCGCTCCTTTGTCAACAGATGCCTCGATTTTTTAATACTAAAGTCACAGATGTCTCTTTGAGCTTCAAGGATACTGAGAGCTGACAGTATTCTGCTATATGACTTTATGAAGGAATTCCGGATAATTTGAAACTGGTTTGTTCTTGACTTGTTTAAGTGCAAGAACTGATAGACGAAATGATTGTAGCATTTTAGTCTGAATGAACTCAATAGACATGGTTGCAATAGGGATTAGTCAATCGGGCATCTATAAGGTCCTGAGTGGATCTAAATGCGATTGCTAATTGCATTGCCGATAAATCATGGTCTAAGATCCGAATGAATGTTCAATGTGATTTGTCATGTGATGTCCTGTGATATCAAGTGATCTCCTGTGATGTTGTGTGATGTGACTGTCGATTGGTACATGTGCTAGATGTGTGTTCCTAGTGCGTCGGTACTAACAATCATTGTCTGCTAAGACAGTTTATGGCTTCTGTCTGTTTTGCAGGCGTAATTGAGGGCGATTACAATGCTTTCAAGAGGGGGGTATGTCACAAACTCGTGACGTGGCTGCCCAGTACACACACACATCCTCTCCTAGCATGGAATGCAGCCTGGCCAACATCGGACATTACGCTGAAATGCTTACATGGCAAGGTAGTACGGCAGTCCCTAGAAAAAGCGGAACCAGTGACACATGGCAGGCTATACGGACGCCCGTGTTTTGCGGCAGAATTTACGACATGCAGTTTTCTTCTTTTTTCTACGCAATTTGGGAGCGAGAGATAACTCTTTTGCTTTTTGCTATACAAGAAGATGAGAGAGAGAGAGAGAGAGAGAGAGAGAGAGAGAGAGAAATCTCTTGCTTTATTTTTCAAAGCTTTTAACTTTGAATGCTTTTGGGAACAGCTTTTGGGGCTCTGCTTTTGGCATCCCTTGTAAGACCTATAAATAAGTGGGCAAGCCTCCCACTCTGCAGAGCATCTGGACACAGAGTCTGAGAGTGAGCGCATGCCTACTCTCTTGTACTTTGAACACAGATTAATATAAAAAGAAATACCAATAGGGATGCCAGTCTTTGGGACCAATATCTCTAGGCACGGAAAATTGTGAACTATGAACTGTTTGAAGTGATTTATTGTGGTGTCGCGGTAGATTCTCGACTTGGAGTATCCAAGTCTGTTGCAGAATCTGTAGATGTAAACGCTAGGCTGTCTTGCTTCTATTAGCTGAAAACGCTAGGTCTCCTGTCGGTCTTGCTGAAAAGGTACATTGCAAGTTGCTGGAACTTCTGTTGCCTCTTCTGCCAGAAAGTGTTAGCGCTAGGTTTCTTTTATAGTAGCTTAGCAAATTTGCCGTACCCAGTTTTTCAACAAAAGTCACTTATTAAATAATAAGTGAAAAATTGATCAATAGGGAAAATGGATTCTGTGCACTGTAAAATGCTCATGATGGATATTGGCTGTCATACTGACAATCATGTTGTGTGGAATCAGAGGTTATGCAACTACTCTAAGTGTCTGGACATGCACGGCCTACGCACAGGCTCATAAAGATGCCAGAACACTTCCTAAGCTAACCTGAACCCTAGACCTGAAGTAGCTTGTCCACATACACGTAGGGTTAGATGTGCACGTGACATCCCCTCCTTTTCAAAGTGAGGTACTGGTATCAAGCTGCATGGCTTCCTTATAGTTTGCCAACAACTCTAGGTAATCTTTGAAAAACTCTTCATCGACCCACACTGCCTCATGGGTTCCTCGATCCTTGAACTTCAAAAAGTATTGTCTGACTTGCTTCTTTGAACCGTGGCGAAACTGATGCAACAACACCTGCTCCAGCTCCATGACTTCAACTTCATCGATGATCTCCGGCTCTTCTTCTTCGGAAATGTCCTTTGGAGGTGTACCATGAAGCACTTTCAACTAAGAAACATGGTAAACGTTGTGCATTGACCATGAGTTAGACAACTGCAATTTCATAGAAACCTCATTGATCTTTTTAATGAAAAAAATGGACCATACATTCTGAAAGACAACTTAGGACACTTCTTTCCGACTTGCTTAAGACGTTGCTTCATGATCCTTAAATAAACCCAATCCCCTTTCTTGATAGAAACATCCTAACAATGCTTGTTAGCCTATCGGAAGTAAGACTCCTGAGCCTTGCTTAACCAAAGCTTCACACTCTCAGAAATCTCATCCAACGACTGACTTTCAGCTTTGGCATCAGGGATTGGGCTGATCGAGCGAGTCAAAAGTGACTGGAATGGACGTCCAAAAGCTGCCTCATACGGAGTTCTATTGTCACGTGACACATCCAACCATACGTGTCCGTGGACAAGCTACAGCACGACAAGGGTTCAATCAGTCCAGTCAGTCTAGATTTAGAAGTGTTCTGGCACTTTTGTGAGTCTGTTCGCAGACCGTGCATGCCCAGGCACTTAGTGTAGATGCATATCCTCTGGTTGCACACAGCATGATTATAAGCATTCCCATCAGAATCCTTCAGGAAAATTTTCCAGCACATTTAACCTATTTTCCCTAGTTTTGACATTTTTCACTTATTAATTTAAGTGACTTTTGTTGAAAAGTAGGTAGAACAAATTGAGTAAGTTTGTATATAAGCAAACCTAGGTTAGCACTAATTGGCAGAAGAGGCAGCAGGAGCACCTTGCTCAACAGGCAACTTCTCAGCAAGATCCCCCCTTGGTGGCGTTTCTCCTCCAAGCAAGACACCCCTTCACCTAGCGTTTTTCATCAGCAAGCATCATCGCCGGAAGACTTCAGCACTTAGCGTTTTCAGCAGCCATCAGCATCGCCATAGCCTCCCAAGCATTGGCGTTTTTCATCAAGACTTCCTCGCAAGACAACCTCAGCCCTAGCGTTTCCAGAAACCCCAAATCGCCCCCTTTGCATGGCGTTTTCAACAGATAAAGCATCAGCAAATTTCAGTCTTTGACCACCTAAAAACCAGTAGATTTCAGCCAACAGAGACCAGCCCACATCAGCGTTTTTGGTTCCAGTAATTTTCAGCCATTAGCGTTTTTGGGACAGCAGCAGATCGGCATCAAATTTCAGCCAATAGCATTTTTGGACAGCAGTAAGTTTCCATCAGTTTTCAGCCCTTAGTTCGGTCTCGTCATCCCAGTGGTCGACATCGGTCTAGCCTAGACTTGCATCAGTCACATGCATTCACTTTGTACCAGTTTGTGCAATCAATCGTAGACTACTCTCGCCAACGAGAGTGGGGCCTTCGGAGGAGGGTTTTACAACGTCTCTGGTGTCGTATTCTCTTCACTCTCTATCTCTCAATCTCATACACTTTCACGCAGTGTCCATTCACTTGTTGTGATCATTGCACTCTCTCATTAAGAACGGAAGGCTCTCCCTTCCATAAGAACAAAAGGAACCTTGAGCACAATTCGGAGCACTCATCTTGAGCAAAGTTCAAACATTCATTCCGTTGCACCTTACATTGGTATCAGAGCTTTGGCAGTGTTCTGTATAACTCAAGGAAAGAACCACAGAATTTTTTTTGCTTGTTGCGGTCGCACAAACCCAAGTTCGCTTGGGCGTGTCGATTCCTAATCGTGTTTTTGAAGAGTGACAGGAATCCCAGGAAAGAAGGGCTTGTCCAGCCTCTACTTGTGCCTCTTTTCAATCATTGAGAGCGGACCGTGCACTTAGCGGCCGGCCAATCGACGTGAGGTGGGAAAAAGCAACCTTGGTGTGAGCGCAAGGCCGCCAAGGGGTGCGCCCGCAGAAAAGAGAAGAACTCGGGTGAAGATAAGATCCTTCTCAAAAACAGATTGCAAGCGAAAGAAGAACCTCAAGACCCCCAAGAACTCAAGACCTTCAAGACCCCCAAGAACCCAAGAACCCAAAGACCCACAAGAACCCAAGTTCCTCGTGAACTTAAGAACCAAAGACCACAAGAACCCACAACTTCAGTGGATGGTCATCACTCGAAGCAGAATGGATACTTTGCTTGGAGGTGATGAGCATGAGAGAGGCGAAGAAGAATTTTCCCCACTAGGAGGTTTTTCCGACTCTCCCCCTTCCCCATCTACACCAAGGATTGCACTAACTCCTATGAAGGAGTTGTCGTAGATGATGATGGACAATAAGCTAGAAGGTGATGAAAAAATGGTAGCCATAAAACGGAAATACGAAGAACGAATGGCAACCATAGCACGTGAACGCGAAGAAAGATTGGCAACCATCGAGCATAAGTACGAGCAATCCCACTTGGAAGACAAAGCAAGAAAAGAGAAGAGCGACCAACACATTAAAGAGTTCTTGCGACTCTTTTCAATTGTGCAGACACAGTTTGAACAGAATCAAGAAAAGGAGACTCTCTCAGTCTCTTCTTTTCCCAAGCATGACACACAGAATTTGCATGATGATAAGCCTGATGATTTGAATGGTAATGAAAGGCATGATGATTTGCATGATCAAGATGTGATTTCTCACAAGCATGATGCTTTGCATGAAGATGATGTGATTGTTCACAAGGATGATGTGTTAGTTGATACTTTCTTTAGTGACGCTAACCTCATTGCAGATTCGATCAGTCACGAAGAACCGATCTTGGCTCTCGAGCCTAGGTCCAAAGAACCCCCTCAGGAAGAACCGATCTTGGCTCTCGAGCCTAGGTCCATAGAACCCTCACAGGAAGTATTATGTGTTCACATGATTAGTATGCACGCATTGTACGAGTGTTTCATTCGTGATCGTTTCCTGTATTTTCGTCAAAGTCTCTATGTGGTCCCTTTTCCTAGGCATGACATATTGTACGTTGAGCATGTTTCACTCATGAATGAGCACAAATGTATGCGGATTTTTCATGAAAAGCTCAAAAGTATGCATTCAAGGAAGTCACATTCCATGTTTCTTCCTTTGCACGACACGGTTTCAGAAAGAGCAGAAGAAAGTTTGAGCATCAAGCATGGACATTTCCGTTGTAAATTGCCACAGTTGATTGATTTAGATCAACAAGACAAGAGTCGATCTCATTGTTTGCCTGTGTGTGGTGAACCGTTTGGCACTCCGTCTATTTGTTCATCTACATTGCATGCACAGCCTTTGAGGAAGATGAGATTTTTTCCAGTCACTTTACATGGAATAGGTATGTTCATGGTTTTGTGTTGGAAATGGTTCCAGGAATTCTCAGCCATGGAGATTCTTGAAGAAGAAAGAAGCATGACTCTCGACGAAGTAGAAGCATTGAAGGAGCCACAGAAGACTTTGTGTCGCTTTCGACGCGGCCCAAAGAAGCAAGCGTTGCAGACCTTTATGAAGTTCAAGTACCGCACGACCTACACATCACAATGGGTCGACGAAGAGTCCTTTCTAGGATTCCGGATGCTATTGGCGATCTCCCTCGATGCCATACAGTTCGGTACTAGTACCTCACTTTGAAAAGGAGGGGATGTCACGTGACACATCCAACCCTATGTGTCCGTGGACAAGCTACAGCACGACAAGGGTTCAATCAGTCCAGTCAGTCTAGATTTAGAAGTGTTCTGACACTTTTGTGAGTCTGTTCGCAGATCGTGCATGCCCAGGCACTTAGTGTAGATGCATATCCTCTGGTTGCACATAGCATGATCATAAGCATTCCCATCAGAATCCTTCAGGGGAATTTTCCAGTGCATTTAACCTATTTTCCCTATTTTTGACATTTTTCACTTATTAATTTAAGTGACTTTTGTTGAAAAGTAGGTAGAACAAATTGAGTAAGTTTGTATATAAGCAAACCTAGGTTAGCACTAATTGGCAGAAGAGGCAGCAGGAGCACCTTGCTCAACAGGCAACTTTTCAGCAAGATCCCCCTTGGTGGCGTTTCTCCTCCAAGCAAGACACCCCTTCACCTAGCGTTTTTCATCAGCAAGCATCATCGCCGGAAGACTTCAGCACTTAACGTTTTCAGCAGCCATCAGCATCGCCATAGCCTCCCAAGCATTGGCGTTTTTCATCAAGACTTCCTCGCAAGACAACCTTAGCCCTAGCGTTTCCAGAAACCCCAAATCGCCCCCTTTGCATGGCGTTTTCAACAGATAAAGCATCAGCAGATTTCAGCCTTTGACCACCTAAAAACCAGCAGATTTCAGCCAGCAGAGACCAGCCCACATCAACGTTTTCGGTTCCAGTAATTTTCAGCCATTAGCGTTTTTGGGACAGCAGCAGATCGGCATCAAATTTCAGCCAGTAGCGTTTGTGGACAGCAGTAAGGTTGCATCAGTTTTCAACCCTTAGAACGGTCTCCTCATCCCCGTGGTCGACATTTGTCTAGCTTAGACTTGCATCAGTCACATGCATTCACTTTGTACCAATTTATGCAATCAATCGTAGACCACTCTCGCCAACGAGAGTGGGGCCTTCGAAGGAGAGTTTTACAACGTCTCTGGTGTCGTATTCTCTTCTCTCTCTATCTCTCAGTCTCATACACTTTCACGCACAGTGTCCATTCACTTGTTGTGATCATTGCACTCTCTCATTAAGAACGAAAGGCTCTCCCTTCCATAAGAACAAAAGGAACCTTGAGCACAGTTCGAGCACTTATCTTGAGCAAAGTTCAAACATTCATTCCGTTGCACCTTACTTCTACCAATGGCAGAGGAATACGAGTCATTCAAAATTGCTTGAACCAAAGGGAGATAGAGCTCCCAATGAGACTGTTGATCATGCACATATGACTTCAAAACATCAAAAGCCAACTGATTGTAAATCTCTGTTTGACTATCTAACTGTGGATGAAAAGCCAATGAAAAATTCAACTTAATGCCAAAATTTTCAAAAAGTGCGCGCAAAAAATTGGACGCGAACTTAACATCCCTATCTGAAACAAGTGACTTTGGCAAACCACAGAGGGGGTACCAATGCTTTATGAACAACCGTGCTACATCTTGTGCGGTGACCGTGGCCTTACAAGGAATCAACATGTAAAACTTGTTGAAACGGTCAACAATTGTCAAACATTGAGTGTTTCTTGAATGCAAACTAGATGGAAGGTTAGTCACAAAATCCATAGAAATATCCTATAAGGTCCATCAAGAATAGGCAGCGGAAGCAAGAGGCCTTGCTGCTTATCTCGAAGAGCTTTTACCTTTTGACAAATGGTGCACTATGTGACATAACGAAACACATCCTTTCGCATTTAAGGCCAATAAAAGAATCTTTCTATTTTTTCCAGAGTGGTGTTCATTCCCCTGTGCCCACCCATGAGAGTCATAAGCATCGTGTGGGGGAGCAGGAGAGAGAGCCCACTTGCTGTTATATGCAATGAGAGAGAAGGAGAAGAGGAGATTGGCGCAGAAAGAGCACACGCAGAGAAAACGTGAGAGAGAGAGAGAGCTCGTTGAATTTTTAGAAAAAGCCACGCTATGTTTTATTTGGGCTTCACCTTTGAGTATATGAGTAAGTGACTAGGGGGCCATTCACACTTGGGCCCCCTCACTTATAAGTCTTTTAACTTATAAGTTAGTAAGTACAAGGCACTTAGGCCTTTATTCCCTAACAACCTCCCACCTAAAGGCAATGTACCTTGGGAGATCAAAGAATCAGCTAACTATGATACAACAGCTGATCATGCACTTACTCATCCAACACCCATCATCTGACGGCAATATGCAAACCGCTCTGCTGGAAGACTCTTGGTCAAAAGATCTGCAGGATTGTCATCTGTGTGCACCTTGACAAGTGTAATGCTCTTGTCATCAAGCACACTCCTGATAAAATGATACTTCACCTCTATGTGCTTTGTCTTGGCATGAAAAACAGGATTCCTTGCAAGCATAATAGCACTCTGACTATCACAGTGTAGCACAGGAACCGGTGACTCAATGCCAAGCTCTTCTACCAAACGCATGAGCCACAAAGCTTCTTTGCATGCCTCAGTGGCAGCCACATACTCAGCCTCAGTGGTAGACAAAGCAACACATTTTTGCAGTCTAGAAATCCAAGAAACTGCACCTCCTGTGAATGTAAACACATATCCAGAGGTAGACTTCCTGCAATCTGGATGTCCAGCAAAATCTGCATCTGTAAAGCCATGCACAGATGTCTCACTCTTCCCAAAACAAATGCACAAGTCTTTAGTGCCTTTCAAGTATCTCAAGATACACTTCACTGCTTCCCAATGCTTTTTGCCAGGATTGCTCATGTACCTGCTTACTACTCCCACCACAAATGCAATGTCCGGACGTGTAGCAACCATAGCATACATCAAACTGCCAACGGCTGATGCATAAGGAATCTTGGCCATTTCAGCCCGCATATCATCTGTGTTTGGGCAGTCATGTGCAGTCAGTTTTACATATGGAGGCAGCGGAGTACCAAGTGCCTTTCCCCCATCCATATGAAAACGATGTAGCACCTTATTAACATAATCTCGTTGAGATAGATACAGACGCCTGTTAAGTCTATCTCGAGAGATACGCATGCCCAAAATATGATTAGCATCACCAAGATCCTTCATGTCAAAGCGATTCTTTAAGCTTTGCTGTAGTGCATCCAACTCCGTGACATTGTTACCCGCAATGAGCATGTCATCAACATACAAAATCAGCAATAGAAGAGATCCATCACTTGCCGTTTTGATATACAAACAGTGATCAGAATTACTTCTTTTGTATCCTTGAGACCTCATGAATGTATCAAACTTGTGATACCATGCACGGGGAGACTGTTTCAAACCATACAAGCTCTTCAAGAGTCTACATACTTTCTTCTCTTGCCCCTTTGATACAAAACCTTCTGGCTGCATCATATAGATCATCTCAAGCAAATCGCCATGCAAAAACGCTGTTTTGACATCCATTTGCTTTAACTCCATATCTTCAGAAGCAACCAGGCCTAAAACAAGACGTAATGTGGTAAGCTTTACAACAGGAGAAAAAATCTCATCAAAATCCACACCATGCTTTTGCTTGTACCCTTTAGCAACCAAACGTGCCTTGTACTTAGAAGAAGCATCAGATGTGACCTTGGTCTTGTAAACCCATTTACATGGCAGAGCCTTATGCCCTTTAGGCAAATCAACCAAGTCCCATGTATGGTTTTTCTCCAAAGACTGCATTTCTGAAACCATTGCTTTGAACCATTTCTTACTGTCTTCCCGTTGCATAGCCTCTTTATAGCAAGACGGCTCACCACAATCAGTAAGCATGACATAGTCCAAAGACGGTTCATATCTATCGGGGGGCCTTGTCACCCGAGTAGACCTACGCACCCAATGATCCATAACAGGTGGATTTTCAGCCTGTAAACCATCAAAAACAACAGGCTGTTCAGCCGGTTGCATCGCAACAACGGGCGGTCTAGGAGCATCAACCTGTTCCCCTACCTGTGGTGCATCAATGGCAACTTGTTGGGGCTGATTTTCAGCAGCTAATGGCTGATTTTCAGCACCATTTTCAGCATGTAAAGGCTGCTGAACATTGGGCCTTCTTGGCTGTCCATATGTAACATCTTCACGAAAAACAACCCGGCGCACTTCCTCGACCTTTGTGGGCTGTTTGTGCATGCAATTCTCATTGAAGATGACATCATTGCTGCGTATGATTTTCCGTAATGCGGGATCCCATAATCTATACCCCATTTCACCATCCTCACCATATCCTAGGAAAATGCATTTATGAGACTTTGGTTCTAGTTTGGTGCGCAGTTCACTCCGGATGTGAACATAGGCCTCACAACCAAACACTCTTAAATGTGCATATGAGGGTGGCTTGCCGGACCACACCTCCTCAGGCACCTTTCCACCCAAAGCCTTGCTAGGTGAGCGATTAATCAAGTGAATAGCTGTTTGCACAGCTTCTGCCCAAAAACCATGAGGTAATGCAGCATGTGACAGCATACTCCGAACTTTCTCTTGGATAGTCCAGTTCAACCTCTCTGCAACTCCATTCTGAGAGGGATTAAAAGGAGCCGTGAGCTCTCTTTTAATACCTTTAGTAGCACAAAAGTCAATAAATGCTTTTGATACATACTCCCCCCCATTGTCTGAGCGCAAAGACCTAAGCTTCTTGTCAGTTTGATTCTCAACAAACGCAAGAAACTTCTTGAAAGTATCCAAAACATCGCTTTTAGCACGTATTGGATACACCCACACCTTACGTGTAGCATCATCGATAAACGAGACAAAATATTTCTTTCCCCCTAAGGACAACTGTGGCATTTCACATACATCGGAATGCACTAAGTCTAACCTGTCAGACTTCAAAGAAAGTGACCTTTTGTGCGGTGTTTGACTGTGCTTACCATAAATACAATGCTCACAATGAGAAAAATCAGCATACCTCAAACACGGCAAATAACCACAGCGAGACAGAGTTTCCATTCCTCTTTTACTCATGTGTCCCAACCGGCCATGCCACAAAGAAACACTTGGCTGCTCGGTTACGGCGACAACATAGTCACGCACACTAGATACATGCAAAGGATACAAAGTGTCCGATTTACAACCCTTGGCTACAATCCGGGCCCCTTTACAAATTTTCCACTTGCTATCACCAAAAGTGGTGTGATAGCCTGCATCATCTAGCTGCCCTGTACTAATCAAACTCTTCTTGAGCTGTGGCACATGGCGCACTTTGTGCAAAACAAAAGTCATACCATCAGCAAAGGAAAATTGGACACTGCCAATACTTGCAATGTCACATGCATAGTTGTCTCCCAAATAAACAGTGCCCTGCACCTCACCTGAGTACTGTGTAAACCAATCCCTATGAGGTGTTACATGAAAGGAGGCACCTGAATCAAGAATCCAAGTATGCATGTCCACATCAGAACCCATAGCAAGGGTATGTGCATCCACAGAAGAGGCATTGAGTACATCAGTGCTGCTGTCACTGTCACAACTACTAGCAACATTGATTTCCTCAATCAACACAGTGCTCTTCTTGGCATTTCCCTTGTCCTTTGCATCAGTTTCAGCACCCTTGTTCTTCTCTTTCTTCCACTCATAGCATTCCCGTTTATAATGCCCTTTCTTTCCACAATGATGACACACAACATCTTTCCTACGAGATTTGCTGCGTGCTCTGTCCTTACTGTCAGATTTCTCCCTCTGTTGAGACCTGCCTCTCAAGTGCAATGCATTAGAAGACCCACCTGTGGTGTTCTTCCTGTTCATCTCTTCCATCAAGAGAGAACTCTCTACATCTGCATACTTAAGTGACGCACTTGAGTTACTAAGAGCTGTCCGGAATACATCCCAACTCTCGGGCAATGTGCATAGCAGAAAAGTAGCTTTGAACTCCTCATCAATCGTGAATTTCAGCTCTGTCAGTTGGCTGAAAATAGAATTGAATTCATTGAGGTGCACTGACATGTGCGTGCCCTCCTTCATGCGGAGATCCATAAGCTTCTTAAGCCAATACACTTTACTGGCAGCACTCTGCTGTGCATACAACTCGTCTAAACGCTTCCACATGCCCCATGCTGTCTGCTCATTCTCTACATTGAAGAGTAAATTGTCAGACACCGAAAGCATGATCGTGGAGCGAGCCAACTCGTCCACTTCTTCCCATTCTTCAACCTCCATATCAACCGGTTTCACACCCTGTAACTTAATAGGTTTCGCCTGTTTCTTCTGCAACATCACATTATAACATTGCTTCTTCCATATAGCAAAGTTATGGGCACCTTCAAGCTTGCGAATGTGCAACAAATTGCCACTTTCACTGCTAGAAGCCATTCTGAGTGATTGCAAACACTGAAACCCTGTTTTGCCGACCTAAACACGCCCAAATGTGCGCAATCGGGCAAAAAACAGCTTGCTGTTACAGAAAAACAGCGAGCAAATTTCACGCGAAATCACCCCAAAACGGCATACATTCACTGCCAAACCCTTACCAAAGGTTTCCACAAGGTGTATACATCATTTGCTTGCTGAAATTCCCTGTTTTAGGGCAAAAATCAGACCTGTAAACACCTGTTTTGCTGAATTTTCAGAACCTCGTTGGTGGAAACACCTGTAAGATTAACCTGTGAGACTTGCCCAAATGAAATTGCATCAAATTGACCCCGAAATTGGTCAATTTCAGCAGAAATAGGCTGCTGTTCGCCAGTTTTTGAAACCCTAATTTTGGGGAAACTGTCACCGGAGGTCGATTCTACACGGTGAGGGGATCCCTTCGCGACGGAGTTGATCGAAAACGGTTGAATATCCTTCCCGCAGCGAGCAAGAATAGAATTCTGATTTGTGTTGCGAAAATGGCTCTCTTGGAAACCCTAAAGCTCTGATACCATGTGTGGGGGAGCAGGAGAGAGAGCCCACTTGCTGTTATATGCAATGAGAGAGAAGGAGAAGAGGAGATTGGCGCAGAAAGAGCACACGCAGAGAAAACGTGAGAGAGAGAGAGAGCTCGTTGAATTTTTAGGAAAAGCCACGCTATGTTTTATTTGGGCTTCACCTTTGAGTATATGAGTAAGTGACTAGGGGGCCATTCACACTTGGGCCCCCTCACTTATAAGTCTTTTAACTTATAAGTTAGTAAGTACAAGGCACTTAGGCCTTTATTCCCTAACACATCGTTCAATATGGTTGTCCTGAGAGAAGGCAACACACATAGACAATGATGAAAATACAACAAACCTTCACAAATGAAATAGTTGCTAGGCCCTTGAAAAGCAAGAGCTTGCAACCATTGCTTACCAAACTCGAAATCTGCATATTGATTCTTCATGCTGTCGAAAGACACATCCTGAAGAGAAACTGTGGATCTTGACTCAAGAGCCAAGATCTCTCCTTTGTCACTTAACGCATCTGCAACAGGGTTAGCTTTACCAAGCATACTCAATCAAACCTCCAAATTGCTCAAAAAATTGTGACCACCATGCTTGGCAATCACTCCAATGTGCACTAGACATACACTAGAGCTACTTGAGGGCTTGGTGATCTATGCGAACTGTGAACTCTCTACCATACAAAAAATGCTTCTAATGCTTAAGAGATTGAATAACAGACAGAAGTTCTTTGTCATAAACTGAATAATTCTTTTCTACACTGTTTAGCTTCCGACTAAGTAATGCAACTGGACGGCATTACTGCTGAAGCATGGCACCTATAGCGACATTGCTCGCATCCGTCCATACCTCAAAGGGGTCGTCCCAAGAGGCAAGGATAAGACACGGCGCTTCTGTCACCGCAACCTTGAGAGCTACGAAAGCCTCAATGGCTACTTCGAGTAAATCCACGCGCTATTGGCGAGTCTTTACCTCTTTCAAACCATTTGTCATGGGTGCGGCAATGCATGCAAAATTCTCTGTGCGAACTATATGCTTGACATAAACCAAAAAAAGAACGCACATTATATGCAATTTTGGGCAAATCCCAATTACGTACATGTTCCACCTTTGCGGGATCTAGCTTGACGCCGTTTGCAGAAATGATATAACCCTAATAAGTAACTTCAGTGAGAAAAAACTCAAAATTCTTAGCTGCAATGTACAGCTGACACTCATCCAAACGGGTTAAAACCCTTTCTACATCCTTTTCATGTTGTTCTCACAATGCAAAAAAATGAGAATATCATCAAGAAAGATGAACACACACGCCAATCATATTGTCAAAACAGCCTACCATGAGACAATTAAATGTACCCACGTCACCTGTCAATCCAAAAGGCATGACCACATACTCCCATTGCCCTCGCTCTGCGCAAAAAGCGGTCTTGTAGATGTCGCCTTTGAATACCCTCACTTGATAATATCTACTTTTGAGATCGACCTTCCTGAAAACCTTTGCCCCATTCAGCCTATCGAGGATATACTCAATGCGAGGCATCGAGAACTTGTTCTTGACCGTCATCTTGTTCAATGCCCTGTAATCAACACACAAACGAGACGAACCATCCTTCTTGCGGACAGATAAGATAGGAGCAGCAAAAGGACTTACACTAGGACGTATGAATCCTCTGGCCACCAACTCCATAAGTTGCCGCTCTGACTCTTCTTCTTTAGTCTTGTTCAAACAGTAGGGAGCCTTACTGACTGGCTGTGTCCCCTCCATGAGTTCGATACGATGGTCCTCCGACCGCTCGGGAGGGAGACGGGGTGGAAGATCATCCTGCAAAAAGAGGTGCTTATACTTGGTAAACAAAGTTGAATACCTGTCTGGAGCCTGAATCCTCTGGGTAACTAGAGAGGCATAGATGAATGCCAGAGGTAAAGAATGCAAACTTTCCTCACCACAAATGATCATGGGAGAGTCACTTTTGGCATTTACAACGAGTATTGTATGCCCAATCAATCAAAGGGTTATGCTCACGAAACCATCTAATACCCAAAATTATCTCACATCCTAAGAGAGGAGACACGACAAATTTTCTACAGAAGGCAGCTTGTTGAACAGTGAGAAACACATCAAGGCACTCTTGCGTGATGAGAGAGTCCATATCGGAAACGAAGCCCGACAACCTCTAGGCGGGCTCTCTCTACAAGAGAGTCATCAATCACATCATGCATACTGTCTGAATCAAACAATATGACAAAACGCTGACCCTTCACATGCCCATAACATTTAAAGAGAGACTCATCAATGTGTGTCAGAAACATGTGAAAACTCAGATTGGTTCATTAGAGTGCTTGTAGTAGCTGTCGGTGCTTTGGGTTCTTTATGTGGTGTTGTCTTAGGACAAGCCTTCTTAATGTGACCCTTGACGTGACATTGATAATATCAACCTTCCTTAGCATAAATGACTTGTTCTTCTGCCATTATGTATCCTCCTATAATTCCTTGTGCGGCTTTTTCATCTAGGGTTAGCTTAGGTTTAGCAGTGTTTTAGCTTTACCCTTAGATTCATTTTGAGAATTCTTTTCCGAAGGATTAGAGGAAGGTTGGCTAAAAGAGTTACCGTTCTTACCATTCTTACCGTTCTAAGGGTTTTGAGAAGTCTGAGAGATACTGTGAGAAGACTTGTTCTCCTTAGGTTTTCCTTTGTTGTGCTTCATCTCCTGTGCAAGAGCAATCGCTACCGCCTTGTTGAGATCTATCGGATCGAGTACTTCGACATCAAACTTGATATACTTATCCAATCTGTTATGTCCCGCTCACAGGAGAGGGAATCTAGCCCCGATGCCGTCAGGATGGGCATCCAATGTCCGGGCGGACGTGGTGTGAACACGGCTAGTGTGGCCGGCCATTATTATAAAAGGGAGGCCAAAGCCTCATTTGCAGTTATCGACCCTCCCTGGCAGAGTGCCAGTGGTTAGCCCGCGAGGCTAGGAGTGCGCGAGGTCACCTCGAGGTGAGGCCGGGTGGTATGGGACGCCCGGTCTGTGTAGCCGGGAGATCCATCTCCTTGTTCGTTTCATGGTATCAGAGCCAGCTTGGCTGCACGAAGGACTGTGTGCACACCTACAGACTGGTTCGAGTCGGATAATCACTGTTTTTTATGTAATTTTTGATGATATAATTGTTTAATTGATTACTTTTCTCAATATACAACGTTTGGAGGACACAACAACTAGCTCTTTCGGGAAGACGGCTCGCTACTGCTGCCCCCCCCCCCCCCCCTTGCTGCCTCCCGTCCCCCGCCTGCCCTTGCGTGATTCTACCCTGCCCAGCCCGCCCGCCCGCGTGCATCAGCCCAGCCCAGCCCAGCCCAGCCCACCCCGCCTGCCCTTGCGCGCAGCAGCCCGCTGCCCCCACCTCGCGCTGCCCCCCAGCCCGTCCGCTGCCCCTTCTCGCGCTGCCATCCCCCCCCGCCCGCTGCCCCTTGAATTCTCGCTCACTGCCTTATCCTTCCTCTCCCGCACCCCCCCCCCCCCATCTTCGTCATTCCCGAAGGTTCCTGCACTTGGCTCTGCAACACTGTTTCTTCAGACAGTGCTCGGCGTGCTCGGTTGCAGAGTCTCTTCACCGCCCGCTTCTTCGCCACAGCAGTAGACACAGATGGAGGCTCCAGCTCCGCCACAGAGGGACTCGTCCGAAGCCCCCTCGCCCGACCCCGCTGAGCCCACCATTCGACTTGCTCTATTGCCGTCCGAGCAAGCGAGCCTAGCCGCTGAGGTTGAGCGTTTGCAGGCGACTTCGGTCATCTGCAAAATTCTCGGCACCCGTCCTAGCAGAGGAGAGTTGCGAGACCTTCTCCAGGCCCGCCTTCTCGCAGAGGTGGGCAAGATCTTGGATGTCCAGATTCTCGGACAGGGGTACTACCAGATCGAGTTCGAGACCTCCGAGATGGCTTCCAAGGTCATAGCTATGAGTCCACTGGCCATCCGAGCATCACGCGCCCACTTCCGACAGTGGCGACATGGTTTTGACCCGACTTCGGATGTGCTAGTAGAGGAGGCAGACATCCCCATCTCAGTCTGCTTTCCGGGTTTACGGAGGGAGTACCTACCACTTCTCTCCAGGATTGGCTCCGCCATCGGGACTGTCCTGGATCACCTCGTACGGCAGCATCAGTAGTTGCCAAGGCGGCTGGCATCCCCTCAGTTCGAGTTTTGGTCAGAGATACCCACACGCTCCCGAAGGTCATCCTTCTGCCTCGGGTGAGTGGGGGTTGGTTTAGTCATCTCCTTCCCCCTCTGTGGTAGGACCGAGACAGAGCGGTCCCTCGACTCAGTGGTGGGATGGTTGCATACACAGGTTCTCGAGTTCTCTCACCACATGGGAGAACTTGGAGTTACAGATTTGCTGCAGCTTTGTGGCCACTGGCCAAGTTTGCGGTGACACCCCCAGACTCAGCAAGATGTAGGCACATTGTGGTGTACTTTTTTGCTGATACGCAGTGTTTGCCTTGCTATGTATACATTCATGAGGACTCCTGGACAGAGGAGGTTGCTTTACGCACGGCTCGCTCTACTTGGGCTTGGGCTAGGCACTCACTGCAGTCTCGCCTATCTAGAGGACGTTCGGATGCGGATTACTCCCCATCCAAGCCAGCCTCGAAGATAGTCCCTTGCTGCTGCGGCAGCATCTGTTCTCTCTCGCTCCCCATGAGGATCATCTCGTGGAACATGCAGGGACTAGGTGGGCCCAGTTTCAACGACAGCGGGGCCGATGCGTCAGGAGCTTCAGCGTTGCCTTGTGGGAGGAGAGATTGATCTCCTTATGCTTCAGGAGCACCATCTTTCTGAGAGCCGCATTCGACGATGTGGTCAGATTTTGCGTGGACGATATGATACCTTTTGGTCAGCTGCTTTTGGACCTGGAGGCATCCAGGGTGGGGTATGTATGACTATTGCGGACTCATTGCAGCAGGCCATTGTGGGCAGAGGGATTATTGTGCCAGGCAGGGCTCAATGGATTACTATGCAGGTTCAGGGTGGCCTTGTGGGCTTCCTGAACATCTATGCGCCCAATGTGGCGAGTGCTCGTGCAGAGTTTTGGTCACAAATTGTTGAGTCTTTGCCACTGGCTGACCATTGGTGTGTAGGAGGGGACTTCAACATGTTGGAGGACCCTTCTGACAGGATTGGAGGCAGCCATGCTACTGTGCATGGAGTCGAGTTAGCAGCTTGGGAGAGGTTGTGTATGACTTTGAGGGTCTCGGATACATGGGAGCACTCTGGCTTTGTGAGGCCTCCAGAGAGTCTTGCCTTCTCTAGATCGGACCGCAGAGTGGGAGGAGTGAATCTATCGCGGATAGATCGCTTCTACACTAGTGACCACTTCAGTGACTTGGGGGGATCAGTGGGCATCCTGGCAGGGACATCCTTCTCGGACCATGCACCAGTGATCCTCACAGTGGCAGACAGGCAGAGGAGTGGGAGCACGATGCTTCGCATCCCAGAGCGGGTCTTGTTGGACTCAGCACTCAAAGAGAGGGTAGAGGCTCTCTGGACAGAGGGCATGGACAGCCAGGCTCTGCCTGCAGACAGAGTGGCTTTAGGCCTAGCTCAGCTTAGCCACTTTTTTCTCCAGGAGTCTCTGGCTCGACGGGCTGCAGCGAGAGAGGAGGAGCAGCGTCTCAGACGAGGCATTGCTTCACTACAGAGGATGCAGGAGCAGCATCCAGACAGTCCATGGTTGGAGGAGCAGTTACAGCAGGCTCGACAGGAGCTTGCTTGCACAGAGGAGAGGCGTCATGAGTTTTCCTTTCACCGCCAGGCATCTCAGTGGACTCAGGTGGGTGACAGAGTGACTGGTGCTTTTTTGGAGACAGTGGGACCTCGGCATTCGCATGCCAAGGTCAATCGGTTGAGGAGACCCGATGGGTCAGTTGTTTGTGAGCCCGAGGATATGCGTGCAGTCGCTACTGACTTTTACCGTGAGTTACTGTCGGCTGAGCCCCAGTCAGAGCGGCAGGATGCATGCAGGGAGCAGGTTTGGGCACAGTTGCCTTGTCTTGTGACTGAGGAGATGCGCCACAGGCTAGAGATGCCTCTTCAGCTTGAGGAGCTGCACACGGCTCTAAGGGCCCTTCCTCGTGGTAGCTGTCCAGGTGAGGATGGACTGACTCCCAGCTTCTTCTTGGAGTACTAGGACCTGCTTGGCCCAGATCTTTGTAGTGCATTTCAGTACATTTTGCACACAGGAGTGATGCCGGATAGCATGAGTGAGGGCCTGATTTACCTCATTCCAAAGGAGGGTGGCTCCTTGGATGAGATTCGACAGTGGCGTCCCATCACCATCCTCAACTCAGCCTACAAAATTCTTGCCAAGGCTCTGAGTTTGAGGATTCAGCCACTTTTGGAGAGCCTTATACATGGGACTCAAACAAGTTTTGTCAAGGAACGCAGTATCCTTGACAACATCTTCACTTTCTGGGAGGCTTCTGCCCTGGCACGGCTCCGTGGGGAGGACCTTGTGATTCTTCTTCTCGATTTTGAGAAGGCATACGACAGAGTTGACTGGGACTTTCTAGAGGGCACTCTGCGCAGGATGGGCTTCTCAGATGCTTGGATCAAAGGGGTGTCAGCTTTGTACAGACAGGCTCACAGTCAGGTGCTTTTGGCAGGAGGTAGAGGTGAGCGCTTCATGTTCACACGATCGGTCAGACAGGGTTGTCCTCTTGCCCCCTTTCTCTTTCTGTTCTATGCGGAGGCGATGAGCAGATTTTTGGTGTCAGCAGGTTGGTCTAAGGGGCTTAGCACTCCCTATACGGGGAGATGAGCTTCTGGACGCTAAGTTTTCCGACGACTCAGCCTTGTACTTAGAGGGCCAGGAGGCCAATCTACACAGATGTGAGCAGGCTTTGGAGACCTTCTGCTGTGCATCGGGCGCACTGATCAACTGGAGAAAGACAGTGGCTTTCTCGGTTGGCAGTGCTCCTGTGCCAGATTGGATGCCAGGAGAGGGTTTCAGGTGGATTCCCCCAGGGACTGCAGTTCGATACTTGGGTTGTCAGGTTGGTTTGGACTTGTCCCCCGAGCAGCAGATTGCTCCTCTTCTCCTGTCCATCAGGAGAAAGCTGCTACATTGGAGCTCAGCACTGCTTTCGCTGGCAGGTAGAGTAGTAGTTGCCAACCAGGTGTTGTCGGCGACTATGTGGTACATCACTTCTTGCTGGATCTTCTCGAGTTCTTGTATCAGCCAGGTAGAGAGGCTGATCAGGAACTTCCTTTGGTCAGGTCGTGACACTCAGATTGCCCGAGCCAAGGTGGCTTGGTCGGTCATCACACTTCCTTGTTCTCAGGGAGGGCTTGGGAACATTGATCCAGCACAGCAGAGCAGAGCCCTTCTTGGGAAGTTCGTCGTCAAAGGACTTCTTCCAGGCGAGGAGCCCTGGAAGGAGTTCTTGCTATAGAGGCTTCGTGCAAGGGTGCCTCGATCAGGAGGCCCTTGGCAACCTTCGACCAGATGGATCTTTACAGAGTTGCGCCGAGTTGGTTTGAGCAAGAGACTGGAGGACCGCTTCGCTGTGAGTTTGCTTCGATCCTGGGAGCTCTTACGGCGTGGCCTAGAGCAGAGACAGCCGACGTGCACGGAGGAGCGCCTACGGCAGCCCCTCATCTGGAACCCCATGGTCACCACTCAGAGAGGCCACTTGGTTGGGAGTCGGCCTCATGTTTCTTGGGGTCCCATGGCAGCAGGTCCAGCGCGCTCTCTAGGTGACTGGCTAGAGTTCACAGGTTTGTCAGAGGAGGTGCAGGGTTTCCAGCTACAAGGCATGAGAGGGGTGCAGAGCATGTGTCAGGACATCTCAGAGTCAGTTCCAGCTGAGTGGCTCACGCCTCTAGAGCCAGTAGCACCCCGATGGATGGGAGCCTTCACACGACTGGAGGTTCTCATTTCAGTCAGGGCCTGCTCAGAGACTGTCCCAGCCCTGTTCTTCGAGCTTCAAGGTGGGGGACGATTACAGCGAGTTGCAGTAGAGGCCCCGCAGGTCGCAGAGTGCTGTTTCCAGAGGATCCGAGTTGTGGGCATCTGTGGGAGGACTTGCATCATAGACCCTAACCCAGCAGCTCTTGAGACAGGACACTGGAGGCTATGGGCTTGGGAGTGTTGTCCACTGGCACGAGTACAGTGGGATCCTGGTGAGTGGCTATGGAGGGACCCCTTCTCTTCTGCAGATCGCCCAGGAGTCCCCTTCTTTCAGTACACTGTTCAGCTTGGACGTCATATACTTGCAGCACACAGAGAGGCCCGCCCCGCTGCAGCACGTCATTGGCAGGAGGAGAGCCTCACAGTCGAGTTCTTGGCAGCCTTTTGGTAGAGGCTGTGGGACTCCAGACAGCGGAGGCGCGTCACTTTGTTTCAGTGGCTGGTTGCACACAGAGCCACAGCAGTAGGGAGCTGGCTTGTGCATAGTGGTCTCTCGGCCGCATGTGCAGCCTGTGACCAGTTGGTGGAGAGTCAACGTCATTGTCTTTGGGACTGTCCCTCGGCCCAGCAGGTGTGGCTACGAGTTCTTCGGCTGATGCCTGCCCTCTCCACGGCTCGACAGAACACTTGGGGGGCAGCGGCTTGGTCCACCCTCACGGGCCCGGCACTTCAGTTTGGGCTATCTTCCACCAGCAGGATGATAGTGATGCGGGGGGCGACCTACACTCCAGCCTGCCTACAGAGCTTACTCCACAGGAGTGGTGTAGTGAGAGAGAGGAGTGTTGGGAGCTCATCAGTGGCCTGACACTTTGGTTCATCTGGCGGGCCCGCTGTTTCCGCATCTTTGAGGCTCTCCCTGTGCCACCGGCAAAGACTGTTCGTGACTTTTGGCTAGAGCTGATACATACTCTCAGAGGACAGCTTGATGGGACTACAGGGTAGCTCCGACCGCATGCGGGAGCGCCACGAGGCTTTCCTTCGACTCTGGCGCCCTGGGCCTTTCTACACCATAGTCCAGGGGGTGCTCAGATGGCACTACTGTCCACCTGTGTGGCTCTTCCCTCCTCCCATCTCTTGATTTAGCCTCATTGTATATATGTTGTTTTTTCATTGGGAGAGTCTCCCCATCATGCTTGTTGTAGCCCTCTCTTGCAAAGGTGGATGTAGCCCTATGGGCAGTTTTCATTAACTAATAGAAGGATCTTTTTCTCAAAAAAAAAAATAATTACTTTTCTCCTCATGAGCGGATATGCAGGTGCTGATTTTTTATGAAAATCAGCAAATTGGCAGGTGAAAGTGTTGAAAATTGTTTATTGCTTTTGCTGATTTTCATCGGGTTTATTTATTTATTTGCTGACTTTAGACTAAATTCAGCACATAAAAGTTCTAATCTTTCTCTAATCCTTCTCTGTGCTCCTCTTTTGTGTGTTGTACACACACACACACACACACAGAGTTACCTCTCTCCGTTGGCTTGAAGAAAGTTTACGTTGATGCATAACAAAAGAAAACGCTGGTTGATTTTCCAACGTGGGCAGCCCTCTATGCGTTGGCATCTGAGGTGGGTAGTCCTTCGTGTGTTGGGCACGGGAAGGCACAAGCCCACGGAGCCAATTTCTCTTCTCCACGCGTCTGCAGATGCCCACGCTTCGCTAGATTTTTTTCCACGCTGCCTCAGCCCTTAGCATTGAGTTTTTTTAAAAAAAACGCTATAGCTACCCTTTGGTGTAGTGGCCAAGGACTTTTTTTAAAGTGGCTGGTCACTTGGGGTTTTTTTTAAAGTATGCTCGGGACACTTTATATATTTTAAGTTAAGTGTGAACCCTGCATATTATCAATAACTCACTTACACAGACTTGTAAGTTGCAGAGAATTGAGTTTTTTAAAAACTCTCCTGCTTCTCTCTCGAGCCTGCTCTCTCTCACCTGTTCGTGCTCCCGCGCTCCCGCCATCACCTGCTCGCCTTCGGACGCTCACACCGACGTGTAGAGCTTCTCGAAGTTCAACTTTTCGCGAACGGAGAGTGCAGCAAAGGCCCAGTTTCACTTGAAATTTCACGTTTTTCACGCACTTTGCCATGGATTCCTCCAACTCGGATGTGCAACATGATGACGCGCCACGTAATGTTCAAATTCCATTCACGCATGCTCTCTACACATGGATTACAAGTACTTTCCAAAGTTTCGACCAGCGTGTTATCGCTCTGGAAAACGCGAACGTTTAGAGGAACCTTCGCTTGGCCTCTCTCGAAGGGGTCGTGCAAGCGCTCAGTTCCCGACTCTCTACTCTCGAAAATATGGCTCAGTCGATGACTGCGCGTATTTCCGAGGATGAAACCCATCTCCAACAATTGCGGATGCAAATTGCTGCTTTTGAGCGTTCACAGGGTGGTCCGACTGCCACAATTCCGTAAAAAAACTACAAATTTCTCATGGGAAGAGAAGGAGTGTACGGAATTGGCGGTAAATAACTGGCCGCATCAATGGACCACGTATTTTGACCTCCATGGGGAGCATGATGAACGGAGGATTCAGACAATTCCTCTTGATCTGCGCAGTAAGGCGCTTACCTGGTGGCGCGACATGACAGAGAAGCCTACAACGTGGGCTTATTTTTGTGTGAAATTCAAGAGGGATTTCGCCAAAATGGATCCTTTGAAAGCTTATGCCAAACTGCAGAGTCTTTCGATGAAAACTCTATCTTTTGATAAGTATACGACAGCTTTCAAAAAGGTGCTCACCTTCTACAAGGTGGATTCCACGCACGCTATGCACATGTACTTGCTCGGGTTACATGAAGATTACCGTTGGGCCTTGATCAACGACAAAGCCCTGACTGATGTCGAGGATGCAGTGGCAAAGGCCGGGACGTTCCATTTGATAAATGGAGCAAACTATGAGAAGAAAAGAACTGCAGACCATCAATCCGGTGAGGGTGCTTCGAGGAAGCGACCTCGATTCCAATATAAGTCCAATCACCACCGAGATCTTCTTAGGAGAAGAAGAAAGCCAAAAATGCTTCAGTTGCTGATGCAGTGAAGAAGGGGGCTTGCTTCGGATGTGGCCGGACGGGTCACCAAATCAAGGATTGCCCCAAGAAGAAGACAAAGAAACCGCAAGGTCGTCCTTCGGTTTAGATTCACGAGCTCTCAAGTAACTCTGATATTGTTCAAGTTGAAATCCATCATTTAGTGCATTGTTCATGCACTAACTGTACTTTTAGCACCAAAGTGTTTGATAAGCACGATCTTCTCCGTTTCCCCGGGAAGATCAATGGTCACAACATGACCGTACTCCTTGATAATGGAAGCTCACACAATTTTGTGGATTGAAAATTGGTGCAGAAACTGAGCCTGCAGACGCGGGACAGTGACCATGAGTATCGTGTGAAGATGGCTCGTGGCGAGGATACGGATGTATGGAATCACATGGTTCCAGACTTGTCGCTCGAGCTGGCTGATTACAAAGAGAACCTGGATTTCCACATCATGCGCCTAGACAGAGCAGATGTTAATTGAGGGATTCCATGGTTTTATGATAAACAAGACTCATTGTATATAGACTATGTACATCACTCTCTTGTTTTTGTTAAGCAAAACATGCCTCATGTATCTGTGTCGCTTTATAATCAGAATAATGGTTTTGCAATACCAGTTGTTACTGCTTTGGAAATGTATAAAGAAATAAAGTCTTCTGATGTTGACTTTTATCAATGTGTATCATCTGCTTGGTTTGATTCATTAGTGCTTGGTACTTCTGTCACTAAATTTCGTAAAAATGTTTCATGTTCTTCTGTTAAACTTGGGATTCCGACAAATCCAACCTTATCCGAGAAATCATGACTGATTTCGAGGATGTTTTCCCTGATGATCTACCTCCTGGCCTGCCGCCTACGAGAGGAGTAGATCATGGCATTGAGTTGGTGGCTAGTAGCCAGCCCTTCTCAAAGCAATCCTATCGGTTTAGTAAAACCGAGGAGGACGAAATTCAGCGACAGCTGAAAGATTATTTCGACAAGGGCTTTGTTCGACCAAGTAAGTCCCCGTGGGGAGCGCCAGTGTTACTTTCTCGAAAGAAGGATAACACTATGCGCTTCTGCGTGGATTATAAGGGGTTGAATAAGCTCACTGTCAAGAACAAGTATCCGCTCCAGCACATGGACGATCTGATAGATCGGCTCCATGGAGCGTTGTATTTTACAAAGATAGACGTGCGATCGGGCTATCATCAGATACGGATCAAACTGGAAGATATTCCTAAGACAGACTTCCATACGCGTTATGGTCACTACGAATTTTTAGTCTTGCATTTTGGTTTGACCAATGCTCCAGCTACGTTTCAGCAGATGATGAATGATCTGCTGAGACCATTTTTAAGCAACTTCGTTGTTGTATTTCTTGATGATATCTTGATCTACAGCCGAAGTTTGCCTGAGCACCTAGCGCATATACGCACTGTTCTCGAAGTACTGAGGACTGAGAAGCTTTATGCTAAGGCTTCTAAGTGTGAATTCTTTAGGAAAGAGCTTCTGTACTTGGGTCATATGATTACTAGCGATGGAATTCGCGTTGACCCTGAAAAGTTGGATAAAGTGCGAAATTGGCCCATTCTGAAGAATGTACGCCAAGTAAAGTCCTTTTTAGGCTTTATTGGATTCTTTCACAAGTTTATCAAGGATTACTCTAAAGTTGTTGCTCCACTTACGCAACTTTTAAAAGGAGAGGTAAAAGGGCCAAAGACTTCGGGTCCTCACCCTAAAGGTAACCCCCTTGTTGTCTGGAATGAGCGTCTCGACGAGAGCTTTCGGACACTAAAGCACTTGGTGACTACTGCGCCGATATTGCACATTGTGGATCCTAGCAAACTGTTTGTGGTTGAAACGGATGCTAGTGATTATGCGATTGGTGTGGCATTATACCAGGATGGACGTCCTGTTGCGTTTGAACGTAAGAAGCTTTCTGACGCTAAGACGCGTTACCCAACATATGAAAAGGAGCTTTACGCCGTAGTCCACGCCTTGAGGAAATGGCGGCACTACTTATATGGCTCTACGTTTGTTGCATGGACAGATCATCACTCCTTGCGCTATATCTGTGATCAGGGTGATCTCAGAGGCAGGAAGGCTAGATGGGTTGAGCTTATGCAAGAGTTCGACTTTGAGATCCAATATAGAAAAGGATCCAACAATCGAGTTGCCGATGCACTCAACCGGATTCCTGAGGTTAATGCCTTGTCTATGGCTGAAATCTCGACGGATTTCTATCTCTCTCCGAGGGCTATGTCGTTCCGATGGCTATTTTGGCAAGATATGGAACGAGGTCGAAGCGGGGCATGACTCGCATACAGGCTTGGGTGGTCCGGAGACCCAAGTGAGTCGTGCTGGAGAGACGAGACAGCGACAATATTCCATTAGACGTGGACTATTTGTTGAGAAATTGTAAAGTCTGTGTGCCGGAAATAGATGAGGTTCGACAAAGGATTTTGTGCGAATGCCACGATGTTCCTAGCGTTGGGCACCCAGGCATCCAGAGAACTTTGGCTTTGGTCAAACGATATTTCTATTGGCCAAGAATGCGCTCTTACATAGAGAGTTATGTGAAGAGATGCGCTCAGTGTCAGGTCAATAAGGCAGAGCGCCTTAGGAAAGCTGGCCTGCTACATCCATTGGAAATCCCATAGCCAAGTGGCAGAGTATTTCCATGGACTTTATCGTTGGTTTGACAAATATTAGTCAGGGCAATGACGCTGTTTGGGTTGTAGTCGATAAACTCACAAAAATGGCGAAGTTTATACCAACAACGTCGACAGTAAAAAGCCATGAGTTGGCAGTTTTATTTGTTGATCAGCTTTATAAGCTATATGGTCTGCCAGAGGATATCGTCTGTGATCGAGATACTAAGTTCACTGGCCGATTTTGGCGAGATGTGTTTGCTCATCTTCAGACGAAGTTGAGTATGTCGTCTTCTGACCATCCTGAGTCCGACGGACAAATTGAGAGGATGAATCAGACATTAGAGGACATGTTGAGGGCCTATGTCTCTCATAGGCAGTCTGACTGGGAAAGGTATCTTCCACAGTTAGAGTTTGCCTATAATAGTAGCAAGCATTCTGCTACTGGATTTAGCCCATTCATGCTGATGTATGGATTCGAGCCTAAATCCCCGATTGCTATTGGCCTGGAAAAAGTCCAAGAACGCCAAGCTCGTGATTTCTAGTATGACATGCAAGAAACGCTCGAATTGGCTAAGGATAGTATAAGGACGGCTCGTGATCGAGTCACTACTTATGCTAATCCAAAGAGATCTCCAAGGACTCTAGATGTGGGACAATGGGTCTATCTGAAGATACCCAAGGATTCCAAGACTATGCGAACGGGAAAGCATTATAAGCTTTCAGCTAGATATTGTGGTCCCTTCTTGATCACAAAGAAAATTGGCCAAGTTGCCTACAAACTGGCTCTTCCTTCGGATGTTAGCGTACATCCAGTGTTTCATGTCAGCCGCCTTAAAGTGAAATTGGGCGAAGCCGACGTTGTTGTGCCTATCGAGGAAAATGTATGGCAAGATATGCAAACTGAGTATATTCCTCGAGAACCAGAAGCAGTTTTAGATCATCATACCCGTCATTCGCGCCAAAAGGCTTATGACGAGTACTTAATTAAATGGAAGGATCAATCTGAAAGGTTTGCTACTTGGGAACCTGTTAGAGCTTTGAAGGCTCAATATCCCCACTTCATTGATGAGGACATCAATGGTTCTTAAGGGGGAAGTATGTTATGTCCCGCTCACAGGAGAGGGGATCTAGCCCAGATGCCGTCGGGATGGGCGTCCAGTGTTTGGGCGGACGTAGTGCGAACACGACCAGTGTGGCCGACCATTATTATAAAAGGGAGGCCAAAGCCTCATTTGCAGTTATCGACCCCCACTGGCAGAGTGCCAGTCGTTAGCCCGCGAGGCTAGGAGTGTACGAGGTCACCTCGAGGAGGTGAGGCCGGGTGGTATAGGACGCCCGGTCTTACAGGTGCAAGCCTACGTCCTCGGACACTGCCCCAGCACGAGGGAGCTGCCGGATGGTGGCTATGGTCGGGTGGTTCGTCCGACGCGTATCTGTAGACGGTCTGTGTAGCCGGGAGATCCATCTCCTCGTTCGTTTCACAATCCATAAAGGAATGCCTCTTTACGCTCATCATCCGATATGCGTAATTGGGTGCCGAGCTGCAAAACATGATTAGAGAAAGACATAACTGGCATACCATTTTGCTTCAGACTGCGCCAATCGTCTTTCAACCGCGCTAGGTATTGAGATGGCATAAACCGCGCCTTGAGCTTGTCTTGGAAGTCGACCCAATTGAAAGAAAGGGACACGCCTTCTTCGGCTTCTTTAGGTGCGTGGTCAATTGTGCCTCTTGCTATGCGTGATACCAATTAATGGAATCACCAACAAGATACATGGCTCCATCAAAATCTTGCTATTTCCTGCTTTCTTAGTTGTCGCAAAGTAAGCATTAAATTGATGCAGCCAAGAATGAAGAATAGTAGCATCCATCTTACCGTCGTACTTACTGAACGTCAACTTCTCAGTGACGAAGTTGTTGGAATCCGCGTCTCGACGTGTGCTACCTCATGATTCGCCCACATCCTTGAGTGGCTTGGACTTCGAGGTGAGTACCTATAGGACCAACTCTTGCATGCGTTGGTCTCTCCGCGCCTCATGTTCTAATTCCAAGGCCCCTCGTCTTTCTTCGGTCGCCAGGCGTGCTTGCTCACGCTCACGTTCCAAGGCTACCCTTCTTTCTTCGCGCTTGCGATCCAAGTCTGCCGTTCTTTTTTCGCGCTTGCAATCCAAGACTGCCTTTCTTTCTTCGACTGCCAAGCACGCTTGATCACGCTCGCGATCCAAGGTGTTGCATTGCGCCTCTTGTTGTAGCATCATGTCCATCATCGTCTTGACCAAAGCCTTCATAGAATTTGATACAACCCGTGGCGTAGATGGGGAAGGGGGAGGGTCGGAAAAACCTCCTGGTGAGGAAAATTCTTCTTCACCACCACCATGCTCATTACCTTCACGCAAAGTATCCATTCCGTTTCGGGTGATGACCATATATTGAGATCTTGGGTACTTAAGTTTGCGAGGAACTTGGGTTCTTGAGGTTCTTGAGTTCCTTAGCTTGAATCGGTGTTTGAGAAGGCTTTTCTCTTACCCGAGCTCGACTCTTCCCTGCGGGCGCACCCCTTGGCGGCCTTGCACTCACACCAAAGTTGTTTTTTCCCACCTAACGTCAATAGACCGGTCACTAAGTGCACGGTCCGCTCTCAATCAGTAAAAAGAGGAACAAGGGGAGGCTACACAAGCCTTCTGTTAGGTGCAACCGAATGAATGTTTGCACTTTGCTCAAGATGAGTGCTCCGAACTGTGCTCAAGGTTCCTTTTAGTTCTTATGGAAGGGAGAGCCTTCCGTTCTTAATGGAAAGTGCTATGATCACAAACAAAGTGAATGGACATTGTGCGTGCAAGTGTATGAGACTGAGAGATAGAGAGAGAAGAGAGATACGACACCAGAGACGTAAAACCCTCCTCCAAAGGCCCCACTCTCGTCGGCGAGAGTGGTCTACTATTGATTGCACAAAGTGGTAACATGCGGATGCAATGGACTGATGCAACTTGGGACTATGCCGATGACGACGACGGTGATGACGAAGTCGACCTAAGGGCTGAAATCTGCAATCTTTTATCTGCTGTCCAAAAACGCTATGGGCTGAAATCTGCAAATCTTCTATCTGCTGAATTCTGACTCTATGTCGATGACGACGTCGATGGCGATGATCCGACGAAGACGCGCTGAAAACGCAGATGCTGAAATCTGCGTTTTTTCGGGCTGAAGTTGTAAACCTTGCGGAAATTGACCGTGCGGCGAGGAACTGCTACGGGAAGGTGAGATCTGCGAGGTTCGGGACTTGATCTGCGAAGTCTAACTGCTGAAAACTGAAAACGCTGGTCCTAGGGCTGATTCTGTCGCGATAGATCTGCAAAACGCTGAGGTTGCTGGCAGATGCAAAAACGGTAGGGCTGAAAATGGTGTTTCTGTCGCCGAGGTTCTGCAAATGCAAAAACGCTAGGCTGATCTGCTGTCGTCTTGTCGCCAGGGATCTGCAAGGGCAAAACGCTGGCTGATCTGCTGCTATCTTGTCCAAAAACACTAGCCAAGCTGCGTTGGAGCAAAAACGCTAGAAGCCTTTGGGGTCCTGCTGAGAAGGTGCCTGTTGAGCGGTGCTCCTGCTGCCTCTTCTGCCAAATAGTGCTAGCTCTAGTTTGCTTATATACAAACTTAGCAAAATTACCCTACCTACTTTTGTTGGGAAGTCACTTAAATTAATAAATGAAAAATGTCAAAAATAGGGAAAATAGGCTAAATGCACTGGAAAAATCCCTTGATGGAATCTGATGGATTCTGATGGGAATACCGATGACCATGCTGTGTGCAACCAGAGGATATGCATCTACACTAAGTGACTGGGCATGCACGGTCTACGAATAGACTCACAAAAAGTGTCAGATCACTTCTACTCTAGACTGTCTGGACTGACTGAACCCTGATCATGCTGTAGCTTGTCCACGGACACATAGGGCTGGATGTGTCACGTAACACCTTCTTTCTTGGGTTACATGTCACTCTTCAAAAACACGATTAGCAATTGACACGCCCAAGTGGACTTGGGTTACGTACGACCGCAACAAGCAAAAAGAAAATTGTGGTTCTTTCCTTGAGTGATACAGAACACTGCCAAAGCTCTGATACCAATGTAAGGTGCAGCGAAAGTGAATGTTGGCTTTGCTCAAGATGAGTGCTCCGAACTGTGCTCAAGGGTTTGTTTTACTTGAGAAGGGAGAGCCTTCCGTTCCTTTATTGAGAGAGTGCAATGACCACATACAAAGTGAATGATACTATGAATGAAGGTGCTCAAACTGAGACAAAGAGAGAGAAGAATACGACACCAAACGGTTCTCAAACCCTCCTCCAAGGCCCCCCCTCTCTATGGTGAGAGAGGTGCCTGAGAAACAGAGATAGGAGAAGAGGGTTCATCAAGAGTCAAATCAAATCAGAGTCTCCCAAGTATCGGCAAATCAAGGGTCCCCGTGGAAGACTTGGGAGCGGAAGCCCCCTCTGAAAGTAAAATCTAATCAAAGACAACATCGCGACTGAGTACAACATCCTCCTTTTCTCGATCATAAAGTCGATATCCCTAAGAAAGAGAGTTGTAGCCGACAAAAAACATTCTCCGGGACTTGGGGTCAAACTTCCCCCTTTGCTCTTTCAGTACATGGACATAGGCATCGCTCCCAAAAATCCAAAAGTGGGAGACGTCAGGCTTCTTACCAAAATAGGCTTTAAATGGGGTCTTCTTAAAAACTGAAGAGGTCGGAGATTGGTTTATGGTACCGACGCAACTGCCTATGCCCATAAGAACTTTGGCAAGTCTCCATGCTCAAGCATGGTCCGTGACATTTCTACCAATGTCCTATTCTTCCGCTCCAGAACACCATTCTCTGAAGGGGATCCAATATTCGCAAGCACTGGCTTGATGCCATGGTCCGCACAAAACTGAATAAGGAATTAAGGTAAACTCCCCACCTTTGTCCGATCGAATACTCTTCAACACTTGATTGCTTTCTTTCTCCACAAGAGAACTGTAAGGTGCAACGGAATGAATGTTGTTTTTTCTCAAGATTAGTGATCTATATTTGCTCAAGGTTCTTTTTAGTTCCGAGGGAAGGAGAGAGCCTTCCGTCTTTATGGAGAGTGCTATGATCACGAACAAAGTGAGGGGATATTGTGCATGCAAGTGTATGAGACTGAGAGAAAGAGAGAAGAGAGATACGACACCCGACAGTTTGTAAAACCCTCCTCCGAAGGACCCACTCTCGTCGGCGAGAGTGGTCTACTTTTGATTGCACAAAGGTGTACAATGATGATGCATGGCCTGATGCAAACGGGGACTATGCCGATGACGACAACGGTGATGATGACGACGACTTAGGGCTGAAATCTGTGGTCTTCTATTTGCTGAATTTCAGGGCTGTTTCGGTGGCTGAAAATGACTGTTTTACTGCTGTTTTTATGGCTAAAAATGACGGGTTTGTCAAGGGTCATGCTGATGATAAAAACACTGAGGTTGTAGCATGTTCAAGCTGCGTTTTCAATGCTAAAATTGCTGATCTAAAATGTTGAAGTTGCTATGGGGCTGGCGATCAAAAACGCTAGTGGCTGAGGTTGTTGGTCGCGGGGAAAAACGCCAAGCAGGGGAACTTGATGGCGATGGCTTGCTAGGGAAGGAAACGCCAAGGGAGAAGGTGTAGGCGATCCCAAAACTCTAGGGCTGAAGGAGGTGGCCGGGCTTGAAGAGGTTCTTGTTGAGAGAGGGAGGGAGCACCTGTTGCTTGAGAAGCCTGCTGTGCTCTCTGCTCATCTGCCCAATTGTGCTAACTTGGGTTTGCTTATATATTAACTTACCCAATTTGCCCTACTGAGTTCCCAACAAAAGTCACTTAATAAATAAGTGAAAAATGTTAAAAATAGAGAAAAATAGGATAAAGTCACTTGAAAAATCCCCAAACTGACTCTGATGGAATCTGATGGAAATGCTTATGCTTATGCGGTGTGCAACCAGAGGATATGCATCTACACTAAGTGACTGGGCATGCACGGTCTACGAATAGACTCACAAACGTGCCAGATCACTTCTAATCTAAACCGACTGGACTGACGGGAAACCTGCTATGGTGTAGCTTGTCCACGGACACATAGGGTTGGGATGTGTCACGTGACATCCCCTCCTTTTCAAAGTGAGGTATTGTTACCGAACTGTATGGCGTCAAGGGAGATCGCCAACAACATCCGGAATCCTGGAAGGGACTCTTCGCCGGCCCACTATGATGTGTGGGTCGTCCGGTACTTGAACTTCATAAAGGTCTGCAACGCTTGCTTCTTTGGGCTGCGCCGAAAGCGACACAAAGTCTTCTGTGGTTCCTTCGATGCTTCAACTTCGTCTAGAGACCTGCTTCTTTCGTCTTCAAGAATCTCCATGGCTGAAAATTCTTGAAACCATTTCCAACACAAAACCATGAACATACCCGTTCCATGTAAAGTGAGTGGAAAAAATCTAGTCTTCTCTAAAGACTGTGCATGCAATGTCAATGAACCAATAGACGGAATGCCAAACCGTTAACCACATACATGCATACAATGAGATCGAATCTTTCTCTTATGATCGAGAGCAATCAATTGTGGCAAAACACAATGGAAATGCCCACGCTTGGTGCTCATACTTTCATGTGCTCGTTCGGAAATTGTGTCATGCCAAGGAAGAGACATGGAATGTGACTTCCTTACATACATACTTTTCAGCTTTTCATGAAAAATCCGCATACATTCGTGCTCATCCATGAGAGAAACGTGTTCAACATACAATGTCATGCCTAAGAAAAGGGATCACATAAAGATGCTGACTAAAATACAGGAAATGGTCACGAATGAAACATTCGAACAATTCGTGCGTATCAATCATGCGAACACATAATACTTCCTGTGGGGGTTCTTTGGACCTAGGCTCGAGAGCCAAGATCGCTTCTTCGTGATTGATCGAATCTACAACGAGGTTAGCTTCGCTAGAAAAAGCATCCACTAACACATCATCCTTGTGAACAATCACATCATCTTCATGCAACTCATCATGCTTGGGAGAAATCACATCTTGATCATGCAAATCATCATGCTTGTCATTGTCATCCAAATCATTATGCAAATCATTGGCATCCAAATCATCATGCTTATCATTGTCAATCAAATCATCATCATGCTTCACACAATCATGTAAATGCTTTGGAGAAGAAGAGATTGAAAGAGTCCTTTTCCCGGATCCTTTCAATCTTGTCCTGCATAGTAGCAATGAGAGATGGAGAATGACCAATGTCCTCTCCCTGAATGACAATAGGAGAATCACTTTTGGCATTGAGAGTTAAAGTGTTAGCCTCAAAATCAATGAGAGCCTTAGTATCACGAAACCATTTAATACCCAAAATCATATCACATCCTCAGAGAGGAGACACAACAAATCTTCTAGTGAAGGCAATCTGTTGAATTGCAAACAACACATCAGGGCACTCCTCCGTGATGAGAGCGTCCATACCGGGACGAAAGCCAAAGACCTTGATAGGAGATCTCAGACTAACTTCAAGGCGGACTCTCTCAACAAGAGAGGAACTGATCACATTATGCATACTACCTGGGTCAAACAATATGACAATACGATGCCCCGACGTACGACCATAACATTTAATGAGAGAATCATCAATGGGAGGGTCATGAGCAACTTGGGGCACACTCGTGTTATTATTCATTGCATTGACAGAAGAAGTGGGTGCTGTGGGTTTTTTAGATTCATTCGATTCAAGCTTAGGACATGTTCTTTCTATGTGACCCTTAATGTGACAATGAAAACAAGGACCTTCCTTAGAATAAGTGCTTTGCTCTTCCGATGTGATGTATCCTCCTACAATTCCTTGTGCTACCTTTTCATATGGAGTAAGCTTAGGTTTAGCAATTGTGTTAGCCTTACCCTTAGATTCATTGGAAGAATTCTTTGATGAGAGACTGTTGGAAGATTGGTTAGAAGAGTTATCATTCTTACCGTTCTGAGGGTTCTGAGGAGTCTGCAAGGTACTTATGGAAGTCTTGTTCTCCTTAGGCTTTCCCTTGTTGTGCTTCATCTCTTGGGCGAGAGCGATTGCTACCGCTTTGTTAAGATCGATTGGATCAAGTACCTCGACATCATACTTGATATACTCGTCCAATCCGTAAAGAAATGCCTCCTTGCACTCCGCATCCGATTTGCGTAATTGAGTGCCGAGCTGCAAAACACGATTAGAGAAAGACATAACCGGCATACCGTTTTGCTTGAGAGCGCGCCAATCGTCCTTCAATCGTGCAAGGTACTGAGGTGGCATAAACCGCGCCTTGAGCTTGTCTTGGAAATCAACCCAATCGAAGGAAAGGGGCATGAATCTGTCGGCTTCCTCTAGGTGCGCGGCTAGCTGTGCCTCTTGCCATGCGTGGTATCAATTGATGGCATCACCAGCAAGGTACATGGCTGCCGTCAAAACTTTGCTATTTCCTGTCTTGCACCACTTGAGGAACTCCCACGATCTTTGGGTGGTTCGATTTTCGAGGCTACCGCTTGTCGAAGCAATTCTTGAGTGCGTAGCTCTCATTGAGCTTCACGCTCGGTCTCCAAAGCCAATCTTTGAGCTGTACGATCGGCCTCCAAGGCCGCATTTCTTGCCGCCTCGTCCGCCTTTCTTTGTTGTTTCCATTCATTGCGCTTGCGTTCTAAAGCAAGGCGATTGTCTTCTTGTTTTGCGGCAAGTTTTACATTTCTTTCGTCGCGCTCACGAGGGAGCACCTGGTGCTTGAGAAGCCTGATGTGCTCTTTGCTCATCTGCCCAATTGTGCTAACTTGGGTTTGCTTATATATTAACTTACCCAATTTGCCCTACTGAGTTCCCAACAAAAGTCACTTAATAAATAAGTGAAAAATGTTAAAAATAGGGAAAAATAGGATAAAGTCACTTGAAAAATCCCCAAACTGACTCTAATGGAATCTGATGGAAATGCTTATGCTTATGCGGTGTGCATTCAGAGGATATGCATCTACACTAAGTGACTAGGCATGCACGGTCTACGAATAGACTCACAAATGTGCCAGATCACTTCTAATCTAAACCAACTGGACTGACGGGAACCTTGCTATGGTGTAGCTTTTCCACGGACACATAGGGTTGGGATGTGTCACGTGACAAGAACATCAATTCTTGAAGAGGCCAAATGCCTCATACTTGTGCTGTAGAAAGTATACCCAAGTAAAGCGGCTGAAATCATCCACCAATAACATAAAATAAAGAGCCTTGCCGAGGGAAGGGGTCGCATAAGTCCACAAAGGTCAGTGTGAACCAACTTCAAAACGGCAATGGCTCGACATGTAGCAAGTCTCTGAATAAATTCTCGATGTTGCTTCCCACGAATGCAAGTAATGCATTTTTCATGCTTACTCCCAACATCTAGTACGCCTATAAGCATCTACTCGAGAAAAGCAAGCTGAAGAGCATCATGCTCAAATGACCAAATCTGTAATGCCAAAGATCACCTATGGGTATCCGAGTTGCTGAAGAAAGAGAATGGAGCCTATATAGAGAGAGTGTGCCCAAATGTTGGATCTCTGCACTGAACATATGCCAAAAGTACGAGTGAGGGGGGAGGGATGCATACATAGGCAAACCTCAGGTTTGCCCTACCTCCAACAAAACACCACGATCCTGATAAATGGCTAAATAATGCTAATAAATATATTAACTCGCTAAAAGTGACCTGACACACATATTTAGTAGCAGAACTGCAACAGACTCAAGACTTTGACCTCGAGAAACCCTTGGAATGGGGTCCCGCCTCATGCCAACCTACCGGGTGAGCAAGACAAAGAAGTGCACCGCCGTGAGCAGGCACATTTACCTCAAGTGCGGCTGGGCACAACCACAAAACAACCCTCACCTAATTTGCTCCTCGGAGATATTGGAGCTACCATCGGATAGGAAACTCTAACAGGACCATCATCGACCGATTCAATAAACACGCTCACTTTATTCCGGTAAAAAAGACAGTTCAAAGCCAACCATCTGACTAAGTTGTTTGTCTCGCAAATTTTTAGATTACATGGTATGCCTAGGCCTTAAATCTATAGTGTCAAATAGAGATCTCCATTTTACTAGTTTGTTTTGGAGAGCAATCTAGGAGAATATAGACACACGGCTTGAATTTTCGCCCGTGTTTCATCCACAGACAAACGGGCAATCAGATATAGCCAATTCAGCTGTCTTAGATTTGTTGAAGTCTTATATCTTTAATCAGAAGACTCAGAGGGAAAGTTTTTGTCCTTGGTGGAGTTTGTTTACAATAACACAGTTCATACGTCTACTAAGAAGGCACCATTTGAGATTATCGAGGGTGTCAAGAAGATTCCACCCATTCTAAGTACCAAAGATAAGATTTTTGAAGCAAATCGGTATACACAAGATGTAGACACTGCTTTTGCCAAGGTGTAGGAGGCTTTGGAGAAGTCTCAAGCACGACATAAGAAGGCAACAAACAACTATCGACGTGACTTGCAATTGAAGGAAGATAATTGAGTGCTCCTCCGGTTTGAGAAGGCACGATTATGACAACCGAAGGGTAAGAAGAGGCTTTTTCCCAAACTAAGTATGCGATACTTGGACCTTACCAGAAACAAGAAAAGATAAATGATGTATTCTTCATACTGAAGTTACCAAATACGTATAAGATTTACAATGCATTTCGTGTAAGTCTATTTCGACCTTTCAAAGGTGAAGTGCCGGTGGACACAAGGCCACATGAGCAAATAAAAGTGGAAGAGACGGAAGAAATACTTATTCCCGAACATGTCCTGGATCACAAGGAAAGGAAAGTGAAAGCTAAGCTGATACGACGGTATTTGATCAAGTTCAAGAATTATCAAGCTCTTGATGCCAAGTGGATGGAGGAGGACTTAGCAGATACGCCTCAAATACTAAAGCTTTACCTTGAAGTAAGCATCGACTATTCCAAGAGTTACCAGTGCGGTGCAAACTGCACAAGAGGAGAGTTACTCCGCTCCTTTGATGTTCAAATTAGAAAAGCTAACTTGCTGACCATGATGACTGGTCCATCGAGATTGGAGATGACATTAGGAAGGTGATGAAATGCATCCAAGAAGGGCAAGCTTTTCTGGAGAACATCCAAATGGAACCTAATTCACGGGTTGCCTTGATGGAATAAAGTCATTTCTTTTAACATTTCAAGGAAACTTAAAGAAGCACAATATTCTGTTGAATACAGGAACAAGCCTGTACACTGAAAACTATGAGCGTCTGATACAACTGAGCCCCAAGGAAAACATGTAAACCTGTTACAACTTATCCTCGAGGGCTTAGATCTGGAAATTGAAAAGGCCAGCAGAAAAAACCTCTCCCAAAGAGAGTCAAAGTGCCCTAGCCACCTAAGCGGAAAACAGAGGAGATCCAACAACTCTGAAAGATGGACACCTTGAACCATTTTGATCACAATCCTTAACGACCCAAATGGTGAGCCTTTGTTCTGATTTTTGGCAAACACCCTGTGTGGTCAAAGAATGCTGTTTTAAGTGCTCTTCCATGATCAGCAAAGGCAACGTCACAAATGTTAAAGATATGTTGACTGCTAAGCTGATACAAAAACAAGATAAACTAAATTTGTTTAGAATACCCTAAGTGGTCGTGTAATTGCAAACCACGTATTATAATGAGAATGGGACTAGAAACTTAGCCTGTGACGTTTTGTATCCAAACAATGCTTCTACTCATTTTTGGTTAGACATTGCACTCATGCTTGGCTCCTTGCCCCAAAGATTGCATGCATAGAAAAAGAAACATTTACTTTGGGTATGAGAAGGCGAACAATTGCGTATAGGTACCTCCCCATGGCTGCGGGCAGCTTCTAGGAGACAATGAAGGAGCTGCAGGTTGCTCCCTCTTCGCCCTGTGCTACGGCTGTTAATCTCCAGCTTTTCCAAATAGGTGCATAGCAAGGCAAAGTCCATCGGTGCTGAAGTGAAATGGCGCGAAACCTGAACTTTACGTATCTTATATCTTATATCTAGAGAAGGTCGTCTATCTTATCTTATATCTGAGGGAAAATTACCAAAATACCTCTCTAATTTGTGAAAATTCCCAATATACCCCTCAAATTTCAAAAAGTCCCAAAATACCCTTGTATCTATTTTCGTTGGATCCTTCTAACCTTTATTCTTGTTTGACAATTGAGATCGGTTTTTGAGTGCTTAGCATGTAATTTGTCGCAAATTACCTCGCAAAAAAAGGCAATTATGTCTAAAAATAATGAAGCAATTCATCTCCAAAGCCTACATAACCAACTCAAATTTTAGTTTTAGTAGCATCCGTATGGTAGACAATCAAGTTACAAATTTTTTTGTTTTTGGAGAAATTTACTCTCACAACTAGGGGTACTTTGGGAATTTTGGAAAATTTGAAGGGCATTTTGGGAATTTATGGGGGTACTTCGGGAATTTTTGAGATTTGAGGGGTATTTTGGGAATATTCACAAATTAGAGGGGTATTTTGGTAATTTTCCCTATATCTTATATCTACCCAACATAATATGGCGGCAAAGTACCCCCACCACGGGTCCGCATTTGCGAGAAAGTACAATTTTCTACGTAAAAGTTTTTTTTTTTAAAAGAGAATTGCAAGGACTTTGAATGAGGCCAGGCGCGGGCAGCGGAGCATTTGCAGCTCGCTGGCAAGCTTAACTGACTCGCTGCCAAGGAATTTCGGCTGGCTCCGAATATGAGGCTTTGCGTAAACTGAGGAGAGCGTCAATCCACAATCGACAACGAGCTGAGAGAGAGAGAGAGAGAGCTACGAAAGGCGTCGACCATCGCCCTGCACGCTTTCTCAACTATCGCCATCACCATCGCCTTGCACGCTTTCTCTGCACGGTCACGGTATCTACGTCGATTGCACGCTTTCTCTCTTTCGCCGTTTGTGCGCAGCTGATGTGGGCTAGCATGTGTGTCTCGCACCAAGCGCGTGTGTGCATGCACACCTTAAGAATGGAGCTGTGAGGCCGTTTGCAAGCAGGATGACGTCGATAAAGCGTTTGTGTCTCGCACCAAGCGCACATGTGCATGCACGCCTTAAAAATGGAGTGTGTATGTGTGTGTTGTGCAGGCAAACTGTATGTGTCTGTGTGCCAGCTCGCAGCGCATTTAGAATAGAAGAGGGGTCCTTCATTAGGGCCCTATCTATCACTTATCAACCACCAGCTCGCAGCGCCTGTGTGTGTGTGTGTGTGTGTGTGTGTGTGTGTGTGTGTGTGTGTGTGTGTGTGTGTGTGTGTGTGTGTGAGAGAGAGAGAGAGAGAAAGGTAGCACGTGTGTGTGTGTGTGTGGTTGCGCAGCAAAGTGTGTATGTGTCTCTGTGTGTTGCCGTTCCGTTCATTGCAACCGCCAGCTCGCAGCGCATCTATAAGCATGTGTAGCCGCCTGTGTGTGTGTGTGTGTGTGTGTGTGTGTGTGTGTGTGTGTGTGTGTGTGTGTGTGTGAGAGAGAGAGAGAGAGAGAGAGAGGTAGAGGTTGTAGCACGTGTGTGTGTGTGTGTGTGTGTGTGTGTTGCACGTTGTACAAAGAAAGAGAAGCATCTATAGCGCGCGCGTGTGTGTGTTGCACGTTCTACAAAGAGAGAGAATGAAAGAAATGAAATGTTATACTAACGTTTCTTTTGCTTCTTCTCTTTTGAGAGAGAATGAAATGAGAGAGAGAGAGAGAGAGAGAGAAATGGAAAGTTATATTACCATCTTCTATGAGAGAGAGAGAGAGAGAGAAATGGAAATTTATAAACATCTCCTGTGAGAGAGAGAGATACCGTGAAATGAAATGTTATGTTGTTCTACGCAGCTCCAGTCGCACGCAAATCGAAGTGAGTGCGTCGACCGTTATTGAGGTGTTTGTGAAGCAAGGTGAGTTATGAAATGTTTGTTTGTTCAATGGCATGCTCTATCAACGATCTACACTTAACATTCTCTTTTTATCGTAGGCAGCAAGTGCGCAAGCCAATTCAAGTGGGGACGCAATAGTCGACGGTGTGCGTGAAGCAACTCAACCAGGTAAATTTTTTAAAAAGTATGTTGGATTTTTTATTTTTTATTTTAGATTTAGATTTAGATTCATTTCAATTATTTTAATTTGTTTATTTGATTATTGTTTTCATTCAATCATTTAAAGATTTAAAGATACACACACACATAGAAAGAAAAAAAGACAAAGAACAATGAAAAAACAAGGGGGGAGAGAGAGAGAGAGAGAGAGAGAGAGAGAGAGAGAGAGAGTAGACTTGAGAGAGAGGGTGATGAAATGTTCACACACACACACATGGAAAGAAGATTTTTCAATTTATTAATTCTATTAAATTAAATTTAAAGATACACACACATAGAAAGAAATAAAAGACAAAAAAAGGGGAAAAAAGGGGTAGAGAGAGAGAGAGAGAGAGAGAGAGAGAGAGAGTGGACCTGAGAGATAGAGGGTGATGAAATGTTATCGTAATGTCTTCCTATTGCCAAAAATAACCTGTAAGAGAGAGAGAGAGAGAGAGAGAGAGAGAGAGAGAGAGAGAGAGAGAGAGAGAGAGAGAGAGAGAAACGACAATGACATGAACTGTTGTTTGTAAAGATACACACACACACACACACATAGAAAGAAGAATATTCAGTTTTAAAGATACACTTACAAAACACATAGAGAGAGAGAGAATATAACATAACTGCTAATAATATAAAAAGATTTCATAAAGATACACACACACATTTGAAGGTGACAATGAATGAAATGTTATGATGGTGTGCTCAAAAGAGTAGATCCATGTGACCATAAACATAGGTCTAGAGATGGAGATGACAATGAAATGAAATGTTATGATGATTTGCTCACACACACACATACATAAACACACACACACACACACACATAACAATGACAGGAACTGCTATCGTAAATTAACCTAATTTAAAAGATTTCATAAAGATACACACACAGACATAAAGATGACCATGTGACCATAAAGATAGGTAGAGCGAGGGAGATGAACACCCACAATGAGGCTACAAGGCTACATCCAAAAGACTCCACAAAGAAACAAAACCCCACGCAGCTTGAGAGAGAGAGAGAGAGAGAGAGAGAGAGAGAGAGAGAGAGAGATGAATTAAAATAAAACGTTATCTGACTAACGATGCCTATGAGAGCAAACCTTACAAGTTCACTTAGGGTATTCGAGTCCTTGCGCAGTTAAACTCTAAAACATATATATATATAAAGTTACATAGGCATAGATTTAATGTCATAGAAATAGAAATGGTTTTAGAAGATCTTGGGCCTATGGTAAATGTGTTGAGCAATCCTAGCAGAACTATGATATCTTTGAGTAGTACTCAAGGCATAATACTCTAAGGACAATCCCAAGAGAGCATGGTATTAAACCAAGATGCCTTCTGTATCTATTGAAAGGGCCTTGAACTCAATATTTTCTTCACGACGGTACTTGAATATTCAAAATAGTTGTAGAATGTACTACAATTGGGTCAAAATTCAAGGAACCTAAGATGGGAAGAGATTTTGAGCATCCTGTCTATGGTGGTATTGAATTGAAAGAACTATCTAATGGTAGGGCAATGCAATTCAACTATGGATACTCAAGAATGCATTGCAACAATCAAGCTCCTATTCTTGACAATAAGCTACCACACCCGGGTGTTCTATACATTCTGCCACTTTAGGTTGAACTTAAAACCCGTGGAGAAATCCAACAAATCTAAATGTTGTATTGGGTTTGGTAACTTTTACCTCATGAAGAAAGTCTCAAGCTCACGAGGAGATGATGTTAGCACCATTGCCAACAAGCTCCCAACATCTCTACAGATGCAATTACCATAGACACATGCATTATAGTTCAAAAAGAAAAACCACAGTTTGATCACTAAGAGGTGACCAAATGGATAGAGAACTCATAAAACTTGGAGATAGATTTCAGACAGGGTTAGATAGAGACGAGAACAAGTGTGATTGAGAGATTCTATGTTGCTTTCGAAGCCTACAATTTTCAAAGGCCACTCTTCAACATGCTTAGTGAAATAGATGGAAAATAGAGAGAGAGAGAGAGAGAGAGAGAGAGAGAGAGAGAGAGAGAGAGAGAGAGAGCTAGAAATCTCTAATGCTTTGAGCACTTATTTGAAGAGACGTATTGAATGTCAAGTTTTGTGGATGAAGTCCTAGAGTGAGTACAGTTACATTGTCTCTTATTTTATCCCATTTTTTCCATTAGGAACCTTATGGCACCTAGGGTATCTGCTAAATGTTTTGGTCATGGATTGGAAGCAATGGAGATAGTATTGGATCACATAATGATTCATTACTCTCCGGAAAAGAAAGCTGACTTCTTTCAAAGCATTGTTCGAGGTTTCTTTCCGGGTGTTACTGTAGAAGAAGCTTGGAGAACCTACGATCGCACTTCCATGACTCGAGACGGGGTGCCCTTTCACCGGGTGTTTGTCAAAATCCAAAATAATCCTAGTCAATTGTTCCGCAACCTACGCCTATTGCAAATACGAGTAAAACTGGGGTACTCGGATGCACTCTACCTTGATTATGAGTTAGGTTGTTGTTCTATATGTGAAGCTTATAGCAAAATTAATGCTTTAAAAAGCATTGTTGGACCTGATAGGATTGAGAATCACAAGGAGCCTGCTTTCAAGCGTCATAGCGCTAAACGCTCTTTTCCCATTTTCAAATGTAGATGGGGTTGAACATGTATCAAGCAAAACTTTTATTCATGCGTTTGTTTGCCACTTCTCATGCGATCCTTTGTTATTTTCCAAAACTAGAAAGAGATGATGTATTTTCTTTGTTTCTTTATTTGCGGCCACTTAAACCATATGAATTTTTTAGAGAATTATTTTTTATTTACAAGCATTCAAACCTTTCTATTTGCAACCACTGTAGTTTTTTGTGTACAGTAGAATAGAGAATAGTCATGCCATTCCTCTCGCTATTGCAACCAATGGCTTGATAGCTTCTCAGATAGCTGCAAGTGCATCAGCTAATGAAGAGGGGATATTGTCATCTCTTCCTATTCGCAATGTGTGTGTGGCAAAGAGAGCAGCTCGAAATGTTGGGTGGAATTCTAAAAAGCCTATTATTGAAACTCTGCTAGAGATCAAAGCCTCCTGCAAAAGGATCGAGACGATGCAAACCAACGACTCTGATGTGGTTGAAACATTAAGCTCTGCATTGGAGATTGAAAGTGGGATACTATGGAAATTGCGAGAAGAGGCAAAAGCAACAAACTTGCAGAGATTAGAGAGTGAGACATATTTGAGAGAGAAAATCTCTCAAGTTGAAGATTCTCAAAAGATGATATTGGCATCTATTGAGAATCTTCGAAAAGAGGTTTCAAGGAGTCAACGCGAATCAAAAGGAAGAAATCAAGAAAATACTCAACGACATATTGTGACAGGATTGAGGAGTATTGTCAACAAGCTAGATGCGTTGACAAAGGTTCAAGGTTCAAGACTTTCTGATATGCGAGCTACTACAAATAAATTAAGTGCTTTGGCTAGATTGGTTTGACCAAAGCAACGCCAAGTTGCTGAACGACCTAATCTTCATAATGGAAGAAATATGTAATGCTATGTTGTATTTCCATCGAACTTTTTTTTAAAATTGTAGTTCAGAGGAGAGAATTTGATTTTGTTTATATTGATTGTTTATTATGCAAAATGGATAAAATTAATTTTAATTAAAACTATAGAAAGTAGCTTATATGAGAATATCTACTTGCACGTGATTTGATAGATGGTATCAGGACCACGTATATTATCACCTAGTCATGCACGACGAAGCCGACTATGTGATGAATCGCGAAAGGTGAGACGCCAAATAGCACGAGAGAGAACAAGGCATTCACTACAAAATACCATTGGAACTATACTGGAGTGCAAGGAGAGACTATGCTTGCCTAATGTACATGAAGAAAACTTTGAAGCCATGGATGTTGGTACGACTGAGAACATAGCATTGTGATGTAATCAAGAGACTGCAGAGCCTATAGTTATCCTTGAAGAGGGAAACTATACTAAAGTAGCAAAGTGTTGTTTGTCCATCCGCTTTGAATACCCAACTTCTCTCCTTTTACATCACAAGTTGATGGCACCTATTCTATCCAAAAAGTGTGTGTTTCACAACTTAGGAAGCTTAGATTTTGTTTGCTCCAAATGCAGAGCAAAGGCCTGGAAGGCTGAAGGAAAGACCATCCAAACATTTGTGGGTAAATACTGTTGCTCTGGAAGAGTTAGATTACTTCCTTTGAATGAGCCACCAAATGAATTGAAAGATTTGATGAGTTCAAACACAACAAGAAGTAGACAGTTCTTGCAAAACATTTGGGATTATAATAATGCATTGGCATTTGTGTCTCTTGGTGCCCATGTCAATGAGACTATTAATTGTGGTGGAAGAGGTGTATACACTTTTAAGGTACATGGATCTGTGTATCATAGCATTGGTTCTTTAGCGCCTGCAGAAGGACAAAATGAAGTTCCTCGCTTTACACAATTATATTTTTTTGATATTGAACATGAGTTGAGCAACAGATTGCATCATGTTTCAAATCTAGATCGTAGTATTCTAGAGTGCTTGCAATTGATGATGCATAGAGTAAATCACTATGCGAATGCTCTACGATCTGCTGCTTCTTTGTATGGAGATGCTATTGTACCCAATGTTAGGATGGTTATTGTGGAGCATCATTGTGATGGCTGGCAATATCTCGCTCCAAGGGGTTCGGAAGTTGCTGCAATTATGCCTGGGCATGGGGATGATAGAAATATTGGCCATCACGACATTGTACTAAATTTTCAACACAGGGGCTTGAAAAGAATCTCCAGCATGCATCGAGCTTACATGTCCTTGTTGTGTGTTTTATTATTTCCAACTGGAGAGGATGGGTAGCATCTTTATCTACAAACTAGCGATGGAAAAAAGTTTGAGTCAGAAGCAATATTATGGCTTTCGCCTACAAATAAGATATGATACAGTGGAGTGTCTTCTTTGAGGGGGTAGGCTACTACAACAATATATCGTGGATGCTTATAGTACTATAGAGGAGTCACGACTATTGTGGATGTGAAATAACCAAAGAACACTTCGTGCTGAGGTGTACCAAGGATTGGTTGACATGGTTGAGGCAAGAGATGGCTTAGAGAGGACCGAAGGTCAGAATGCTGGGCGTAGAATTGTTCTCCCTTCGTCTTTTGTTGGAGGTCCAAGATATATGTGCCAACTATTCCAAGATGCAATGGCAATTGTTTGTAGTAGGGGTAAACACTCCTTATCACATTCACATGTAATCCACGATGGAAGGAAATAGATAATGCCTTACTACCTAGACAAAGTGTTGTTGATCGTCCTGATGTGACTGCACGTGTGTTTTATCAGAAGTTCCAAGATTTGATGCATTTACTTATCAAGCAAGCCGTATTTGGTGAGGTGATTAGACATGTTTCAGTGATAGAGTTTCAAAAACGAGGTCTTCCTCATGCTCATATATTGTTGATACTTGCATCTGAATATAAGCCCACAGATACATTCCACTATGACAAGTTGGTTTGTGCAGAGCTCCCTGATAAGAATGTGTTTCCAGAATTATTCGATGTGGTTAGCCATTGTAATGTTCATAGTCCATGTGGTCCTTTGAACCCAAGTTCTCCATGAATGGTTGATGGAAAGTGTAGATTCGGGTTTCCACGAACATTCTCTACGTCTACGTCTGTAAATGAAAGTGGATATCCTGTGTATATGAGACGAGATGATGGAAGGTTTGATCCCTCTAAAAATTACAATTTAGATAATCGTTGGGTTGTTCCTTATAGCCCTCTCTTATCACTAAGATACAAAGCCCATAGTAATGTCGATATCTGCTCAACTGTCACTGCCGTTAAATATCTTTATAAGTATGTCTACAAGGGACATGATAGAGCCATTGTTGTTCTTCAAGATTTTGAAGGGCCTATTGATGAGATCAAGAGTTATCTCAATGCACGTTATGTTTCTGCAATCGAGGCTATGTGGAGAATATTTGGCTTTGACATGCATAGTGAAAAACCAGCTATTCAACGAATGCAAGTACACCTTCCATTGCAGAATATGGTTACATTTCAAGATGGTGATGATGTATCAGATTTACTGGATAACAAGCAAAATAAAAAAACTACCTTGACAGAATGGTTTGTTGCAAATCAAAATTATCCAGAAGCAAATAGCCTCACATATAATGACTTTCCAAGTGGTTGGGTATGGATAAAAGTCAAAAGGCATGGTCTCCAAGACAACATGGTATTTCGATTGAAAGAATGTATAATATTGTCCCAACTGCTGGTGAGGTTTATTATCTACGTATGCTACTCAGTATTTGCAAAGGATGTAAATCTTTTGAAGACTTGCGGATGTATGATGGTCGCATTTTTGATACATATAAGGAGGCATGTATAGCTAGAGGATTATTGCAAGACGATGAAGAATGGTCACTTTGCCTCCAAGAGGCATCTTTTTTTCAAAATGGAATGCAGTTGAGACAACTCTTTGCAATCATATTAGTGTTTTGTGAGCCACTACATACGGCTGCTCTTTGGGACACATTTTGTACCAAATTATGTGAGGACTATGTTTATGCCCTAAGGATGTGTATTTTAGATGCAAGTGTACAATTTGGTGGGGCAAAAAATCAAGCTTTGCTTCATATAGAGTGCTTTTTGCAACAACATGAGAAGAGACTTTGCGATTATATGTTGCCTGCAATAGACTCAACAATGGTATCCTAAAGTGAAACCGGTGCTATGGCTGAAGAGACGATGTTTAATGTTGATGAGTAGCGTAATATAGCAGATCGTATGGAGACTTCCTTAAATGAGGATCAGCGAGATGCCTACCACCAAGTGCTGCAAGCTGTTTTGACACACATTCAGGGAAGGTATTTTTCTTAGATGGTCCTGGTGGCTCATGAAAAACTTACCTATACAATGCACTTCTTTCACTATTGCGAGGAAGTTGTAGAATTTCTCTTGCATGTGCATCTTCAGGTATTGCAGCTTTGCTTTTGACTAATGGAAGAACTGCTCATTCTAGGTTTAAGATACCTTTGGATCTTCACTTTGAAGCAACTTGCAATATAAAGGTAAATAGTCAACTTGCATAACTTCCAAGGAATGTAGCTTTGCTTATATGGGATGAAGCTCCCATGACACATTGCTATGCATTTGAAGCAGTGGACAGAACTTTAAGAGATATTATGTAGCGAAATACTTTGTTTGGTGGAAAAGTCGTTTTGTTTGGAGGCGATTTTCGACAATAGTACTTGTTGTACCAAAAGGTAGTCGTGCAGACATTGTAAATGCTTCATTGTGTCATTCTCATATATGAAAATGTACGAAGATATTGAGGCTTACCAGGAATATGTGCATACTTGAATGTGGTCAAAATGCTCTTCAACAAAGTTTTTCGTGCTGGGTGCTTGATATTGGCAATGGGGATATGGCTGATAGAGGAGACTCAGATAGAGTCAAAATACCTTCACACATGATGCTTCCAAGAAATACTTTGGTGGATCTTCTAGGCTTTATATATGGAGATTTGTGTCATGTGCAAGATCATGCAAGTTTTTTCAGAGATCGAGCAATACTTGCACCGCGGAATAAAGAGGTGGATTTAATCAATGACTATGCATTGCAAACAATGCATGGAGTTTGCAAAGAGTATCTTAGTGCATATTCAATTTGTATGTCAGAGGAAAACACACGTTTGTACACAATTGAATATCTGAATAGCCTTACTCTTGGTGGTAGTTTTCCACATCATGCTTTAGTCTTGAAAGAGAATGCTCCTATCATGTTGCTGCGGAATTTGGATCCAAGGCGTGGTTTGTGTAACGAAACCAGATTGATATGCAAGCAATTTCATCATAAGGTAATTGAGGCAGAGATAGTTACAGGATCGAATATTTGAGAGAGAGTTTTTATTCCAAGGATTGACTTTATTATTGGAAACCGTCAGGGGCTTCCATTTCAAATGAAGCGTCGTCAATTTCCAATCAGGCTTGCTTTTGGGATGACTATCAACAAAGCATAAGGACAAACACTGGGAATTCTTGGACTATATCTTGCATCATCGATCTTCTCTCACGGACAATTGTATGTTGCAATGTCACGTGTGCGAAGTGCAGCTGACATGAGGATTGTTGTCAATACTGAAAACACTCAATTAGCGGAGTGTTACTACACTCCAAACATTGTATTCAAGGAAGTATTGCAACTAGCGAACTCATAACAATAAGTTCAAATTGACATTGTGGGTCTCGGTTAATGTCCGACACAGTTGATGTTAAATTTTATTGATATCTCTTAGATCAAATAATTGGCCACAAATGGATCCTCGATGCAGTGCATCCTATGTAGTGGGTCATATCACTGAATTCATTCGAGGTATTTATCTTCTTTTTTAATTTAGTGTATTAACTTGACCTATTATTTTCTTGAAAAGATTGGCTTATACATCGACTTACTTTGTTGAAGATCCACCGCAATGGAGGGGAAGAGTTCCTGCTAGGTTTTTGGTGATCTTATTTGATACAACTCATATTATATTGTAAGAGTTTTTATATGGTATATTGGTAGTTTTAAGCTTTTAATGCTCTACATAATTCATGGATGCCATTGTAGAGATCACTGCCATCGAGGATTTATCATTGTAGGTGTTTATAAAATGCTATACTTAGGTAGAGATATGGCTATGGAAGTTCTTGGATATTACCATGTAGCCTTTTCTTTGGACCGTGAGCATTGTCAGATCCAAATTAATATTTGATTTGTGAGTGACGAGAGGCTAGCCAATGCACAACAGGTGGGGGTTGCTGGGGACCGCACTACACCATATCGATTGAGGATATTTACTCAAGTTGAAACACCCCCCCGTATCTTGCAAAATGTATACAATATAGGTCCTTGGACTTATAGAATCCCTAACGTGGTCTCTCGAAGGCTACACTTTGAATAACTATTTTGTATTAGCTCTGCTACATTCAAAATATTCAAAGCATCTTTGTGAAGTGGAATTTCAAAGTCTTTTGAATTGCTTTCATTCCTCTCTCTCTCTCTCTCTCTCAGGCTACACTTTGAATAACTCTTTTGTATTAGCTCTACTATATTCAAAATATTCAAAGCATCTTTGTGAAGTTATGAAATTTCAAAGTCTTTTGAATTGCTTTCATTCTTCTCTCTCTCTCTCTCTCTCTCTCTCTCTCTTAAATCCTTCACTTAAATTTTACATCTTTACAGTATGATCATCAAAGTCTTCTTTATTCTATTTCATCTCTCTTGCTCTTAAACTTTTAAGTCTCTGCAGTTAGAGCAGATAAAGAATGGCATGATACATCGTACACCCTGAATGATGTACCTTCTTATATTAGAGGTATGTAAAATCTTATCTAATTACTTTTACCATGAATGGGAACTTTGTGGTCTTTATTTTGTATATTGATATTTACTTTTACCGTGAAACTTTGTGGTCTTTATTTTGCATATTGCTACTTACTTTTACCATGAAACTTTGTGGTCTTTATTTTGTATATTTACACGTGCGATGTTTTTTTTCTAGATCCTCCATTGTGGAGGGTTCCTGCACATGCTGATGATATTGTTTGTATTATCGAAGATTTTGAGATCCTTCGGTGCGTATACCTTGAACTTGAATCCATGTGACACTAAATGTGTTGTTACTTTATATGCATGAATGGTTGGTTGTTATCTTGATTGTAGGCTTCAATATTATTGCAGACATTTTGTCTTGGCATTATATGAAGCACAATACTTTAGAAGTGTTGTAGGTTATTATCATATAGAGTTTGATATAAATGATATGCGAATCACTGTTCGAGAGTTAGGTATGCAACGGCCTCTCAATTGCAAATTTTCATACGGTCCCTATGGAGTGAATGAATGGATGTTTAGAATCTATTCTTTGGGTGACGCACCTCGACGCCTCGGTCACAGTGTTCAACATGTTGGACCTTGGATCTTGAGAGTTCCAAGTAGAGTGTGTTGTACGCTCAACTTCTTTAGCCGATCGAACACTTTGGTCCATTGTCTAAGAATTCTAAGAACCATATATTTTTTACTTATTGTTGGCTTATTGAAGTGGGTTTTTATCTACTACATAGGTTAATGAGAGAGAGAGAGAGAGAGAGAGAGAGAGAGAGAGAGAGAGAGAGAGAGAGAGAGAACTTTGCTAATTGTTGATGTAGGTCAACATGGGTCATGATGTATTGGCTATTCTACCAATACATATAAAGATGATGATCTATTTGAAAGTTAAGGAAGAGTACATTTGTCAAGGAAATGGTACATGGTGTTGGTGGCATCATTGGGTGTATTCATATGCAGATGGGTGGTATGGAAATTGTGGACGCTTAAGCATTTCACTATGCAAAGTGTCACAAATATTGAGCGAAATAAAATTTATGAGAGTCCTACAAGAACTACATATGATTGATATTTATTATGTCAATGTTTGTGGTTGTGATATTCAGTTGCGAAAGATATATCACAATCATAAATCTTATATTTCAGATGAAGAGTTTCAAGTTTTGAAATTGATTGTGAAGTTTATCAATGGGATATATTGGAGTGATCCTCAACCGTCCAATTATAAAGTAGAATATGAATCGTTGTTGTAAACAAAAACATCGAGGTTGTTGTAAAGACTTTAACCTTATGGATCTCTTGACACTTTTTGGCAATGCAGCTCTATTTTGGCATGGCTGCTATACTTTCGTATTGCGCTTATACTTTTTTTAAGTGTTTAAGTGCACTTTCAACAAGTGGCCATGTTGATCATCTCTCTCTCTCTTTCTCTCTCTCTCTCTCTCTCTATATATATATATATATATATATATATATAATTTTAAGCTTTCAGTACTAATGTTGCCTTCTTTTCTTGCAGCCAATTAAATGGCCCATGAAATTGTGAATATTTTTCCAAGTGTAAAAAATCTTATTGTTGATGCCCTTGAAGAAAGTTTGTTACCTGCTAAATGGGGATGGCAATGGGCATGGGAAGTGATCAAGAAAAACTGCACTTTTTGGGGGTCATGTATAGATGAAGAGTTGGACACGTTTTACATCAGGTTGCTTGATCCCTATTTCTTTCCCAATCTTAGACTCATGCTCTTAAAGCAAGAGCTTGGATTGATTTGTCATTACAACATTTACTTGAGCTGGGTTCAAAAAATAGATTTAAGAGAAGTTTGTAGAGCTCCAACTCAATATCTTGATCATGTTGAAATAGCACGACTAAGAGTGTTATGTAGATATATTCTTGAGCCTTTCTGGAAATAATGTAAGAACTGATTTTGTTTGGTTTGAAATGTCTCTTTAGTGATGTGCTAATATGTAATCTCTCTCTCTCTCTCTCTCTCTCTCTCTCTCTCTCTCTCTCTCTCTCTCTCTCTTTGTGTGTGTGTGTGCGTGTGTGCGCGCGCGAAAGGGAGAAGAAGAGAACGATGCAAAAAGGTTAAATGTAACAGGAGTAGTCTAAAGGGGCCAAAGACAACCTGAGACAAAAACTCGCATTTGAACAATGGGTGAATAAGTATTCGTAAGTTATTGGTGATAGTGTTAAAAAAAAAAAGATTAAAGAGAAGTATGTCAAGCTCCAGCTCAATATCTTGATTTTGTTGAAATAGCACAGCCTTTTTGGCAATGATGTAGAGGGAGAAAAGACAATCCGTATGAAATGTTTGCAAGCATAAGTCAAAACATGACACAAATGCACGATAATATTCTCCCTCCCCCTCTCTCTCTCTCTCTCCCCTTCTCTCTCTCTCTCTCTCTCTCTCTCTCTCTCTCTCTCTCTCTCTCTCTCTCTCTCTCTCTCTCTCTCTCTCTCTCTCTCGCACCCAACATGGAGTAACCGAGATCTAACAACATGTAAACAAATATCATTAATCAATTTAATAATTTGTGTCATGGAGTAACCGAGATCTGACAGCATGTAAACAAATATCATTAATTAATTTAATAATTTGTGTCATAGTAAGAGCGAGCGAGACCCGTCGATAGGCGGGTCGCGCAAGCTAGTCTATATTGAAAGGAGAAGGTCAACTGCCATGTGGATGCAAATGCTTCAAGCTCCAACCTCCAACCTCCACGATGCCGCTTCCCCTTCTAGCCGCTTGCCATCCAAGCGGGCACTTAGCGCCCAGCTGGGAGTCCACCTCCATGCGCGTGTGTTTGCTTCGTTGGAAGCAACACCTCCGCTGCCCGAGGTAGTGCAGGATAATAACCACACCCCGCAGCACGAGGCAGTGGAGGCTCACTCAGCACGAGGCAGTGCTTTTCAGCCACTTTGAGTTGCGGGAAGAGCTGGCCTCTCTCTCCCGATGCCCTCATCTTGAGAGGCGCCCAGAGGAGAGGAGACGGAAAGCGTTGCAAGGTAGGGCACTAGCTGCCGAGGTCTGAAGCAGACCTTGACGATTGGCATTGTCCCCTCTTTGCACATTTCTGCCTGCCTGCTCAGCTTCTTCTGCATCAGAACGTGGCTGGCCCTCCTCGCTCGCCTTGGCCTCCCCCGCTCCCCCTTTACTCGCCAGGATAACACAGTAATCCAGGCCTGCATCGTAGCTTGCTATGGGGTTGCTTATAGCTGTACTCATTGCATGCTCTTAGGTGCAGTATGGAGGCAGTCATGTCCAATACATCGTTGCAATATGAGTACTGGAAAATGGGTTCAACATAGTTGAAGTTAGCTTGGCTGTACTCAGATGCTCCAAATGCTATCGAGGAGCCTCAAACTAGAGTGATTGCATCTGGACAAACCTCACCCCACTAGCATCGACGTCCTCTTCCGCCATGGGCTACCAATGTAGCACACAAACAGGGTTGCCAGCATTGGCCTTGAGCAGTAGGCGCAGTTCAGGTGTCAATGCACACCTTGACCTGCGGGACAGGTGTATCTTCTCTATCTTGCAAGTTGCGGGACCCCACTTCAAGGCCATTGTGGGAGCCTACATGGCTACACACTTAAGGAAAACAAGTGTAAAAATATTCAAATATATTAGATGTAGCAAAATCACCGCTGCTTCTGTGATGTTCCTCTTCTTTCAACTTGCTCAAGCTCCTATCTTTGATTTTACCTCTGTCATCAAGGACGACAAACCGAGGGAAGGTTGATCTACCATTTTATGCATAGGCTTGGTTTGTAAGACCTATCCATTGCAAAATCACCTGTTAAAGCTTTTGCTGCACTCGACAATCAAAGTTCTAATGCAAACGATAAGAAAAAGCATGGAGGATGTATGCACATGCATCGTCCTCTGCCCTAATTTCAAAAAAAGCCTCCAATCGTTTACCCTATGAGACTATATTAAGAGGTTAAGACTATAAAGTTATATATCTTTTGATCAATGGAGTTGCTTAGGAATTCAAAATAGTTTATCCCCAACATTGATGCAATGATGACGTTTTGAAATGCTTTGGTAGCATGCAACAATTTATAATGCCTGATTGTTGTTGGATATGCTAAGCTTGGCTCACGACACAGCTTTTACCATTCTCTAGACACATGAAAGGCTTGAAGTAAGTCTTTAGAAAACATAAATTTTCACTTTCATTCAAGGAATGACAAAACTATCATAGGAACAAACATAAGAGGCCTCAATGTTCTATTTGGTGAGATTGGTCAGATCCAATGTGCCTTGCAACCTTGATGACTATGCACGAGAGGGAGAGAGGGGTTGTTGTTGTAAGGTGGCTCAAGCCTCACCCCCACCGCCCAAAAAAATAGAGCACCCACATTGCTCCCTAAATGATTGGAATCTACAAAGATGCTCATTTTGAATGGAAGCAAACTACATTGAGAGAGAGAGAGACTACCATGCCCCTTCTTGTGCACATTGAGAGAGAGGGGCTTCCTTGCCACTACCATGTTGGGCGTATCTGCAATGAAAGTGCTCCAAGAGACGATATCCTGAAGAGGATGCCTATCAAAACCGCGTTAGTTCACAAATGTTGAAGGCTGGAATATTTTGTTGTTCCATAATGGCACCACATTTGGCATACATATCTATGAAAGCATTGTCAAGCATGGCATCTTTCTCCAACAACTACTGATTGACTGAAAATCTCATTGTGAATTCTCTTACGCGTGTGAATGTCTTGCATAAGGCTAAAGGCCTTCAAGGCACAAACATAAGTAATTACGTGTAGAGAAAGGCCTTCTCTTCATGTCTGCTTGAAATTTGACTAGAGTTTCCTTGTCACATCCATGTTGGGCATATTTGCAATCATCGCACTCCAAGAGACGACGACTTGGAGAGAATAGAGAGATTGTTGAAGCATTATGTTGTGCTGGGTAATTTTCTCAAGGATATGTATGTGAACTAATTATAAAAGGAGACTAAAATAGAGGAATATCAGATGATGAAATCATATGGATCACCTCGTTGGCTTTGATGAAAAGCTTTGAGACCTTACATACCTGGAATGAGTTGGATCGCCTTGACAGCTATTCCAGAGTTAGACTCAGAGTATTGAATGAGTTCAGAATCTCATATGACCCATTGAGAACTTTAGACTTCAGATGACTTGACATCATACCAGATGAACAATAGGAACTGAGTTGAACTCAAAGACTTTAGATCATAGACATAGAATAAGACAACTGGAAATATATATTCAGATTCACAATCAGGTTCAGATACAAGGATTCCAAAATTACAATTGTTACAAGGCTCGACGTTGAGGGCTCCTAAGCTCTACAAAATACAAAGCCTCGAGTCAAGAGTTAAGAGCGTCTAGTGTGCAGAGTATATCGTGTCTAGAGTCCCCAAAATGGAATTAGTGTGTCCTATTTATAAGTGTCCACACTGGAATCTGACTAGTTACACATTCACATGGCATCAAGTAATTGATGGTAACACTGCCTGGTTACTTGTCCAGGTAAACCCCCATCCAATGCATCTCTAAGAGCTGGTTCCCACCTTTTGCATCCCTTCTCCCCTTTCTTGAATTTTTTCGTATACAAAATTTCAAATTCTGACTTCACCTCTTTTGCTTAGGCTTCCGCATATCTAGAGCCTTCTTCATTGCAAGCCTCGGAACTTGTCGAACTAGTGGTTGCACAGGTCTAGCCACTAGTTGCTATTGGGAAGTGTAGAAGGCCATACTGAATAAATTGCTTCTTGCTCCATTGCTCTTTTTTGTCAGTATCTCCACTTCATAGGGTGTCAAGGCATGCAAGGTCTTCGTGTCTAGATCATATAATGTCTTCTTGCCCTTTGTCAGTCTTGCCTTTGATAGCTTGTGATAGATGGATGCAGTCTGGATCCACCTAGCTGGGTCTAGTTGATTAGCTTTGATATGAGCTTCGAATAGAACTTCAAACATATCTCTGAATTGTGGCTCTGAATTGGCTTTTGTTGGCCAGTTCCTTTTTAGGGATTTTCAAAGCCTCAACTGAGAGGCTGAAGTAATTCATTTGTGTACATTATCAACTAGTTGACCTAAAATTTCCATTGGGTCATATGCATGTGAAGTTGATAAGGTCATCTTTGAGCTCTGAGAACGCATGCTTCTTTTTAGTGTCATTGAGCACTGACTTCCATGCCACCCATAAGGCAACACTTTGCTCATACCATGCTCTGATCTGATCTACAATGTGGACGTATCTCATTTTATCTTTTGGTTCATTGTAGATCGGGTATAGAGCTGGATAAATCATGGGTAGTTCATCCTCCTTCATGGACATGACATACATCGAAATTGGAGAATCGGATACAATCTCAATATAATTCATCACAATCCGATTCTCCTGTTGTATCATCTTTCCAAGGACTTTGACCACATGGAATAAAATTCTCTGAGCTTGATCCTACTTGTTGTCATTCTAGTGAGCTTTCCTTTAATGTTGCACTCATTGTTTTTTAGCAGGGCAGCAACTCTTTGGTCCAAGACCCTTCAAGCAATATGTAATTTCAGTAGTGTCTCTAACTTTAGCCTGAATATTATGCATATACATGTAAGTTGGTTTATTGCCTAGCGGAACTTCTAGATCAATTTTCATCCTTTGAACACTCATCATTGTCAGCTTCCATCATAGGATTCCCATTACTATCACCATGTGTCAGCAAATATTCAGGTATTTGATCGCACACTTGTGTTACATTTGGATGAGGAGGACATTGGCAGATTTTTTGCTCGTGGTGATTTGTAGCCCTCCATTGCTTCACCATCCCCTTGGCACCAATACATGGCATTTGATACCTCTCTAGGTATGAATAAGCATCGTCGTCTTATAGGTAGGTTCTAATCTAGAGCTACTTTCTTTCTTGCTCAAACTGAGACATTGATTGGAAAAATTAGAGGTATGATTTGAGTTTGGTTCTACTTGGATCACTTTCCCTTTTTTCCTGCACATAAAGACCATTTGCTGCTGGTTGGCATAAGCATGTTGGTGGTCTAGGGTTTGGTCTACTTGGTTTCTAGGTGTTTGATCTGGCCTATTTTTTGGTGTTTGATCAAGGGGCTGTTGAGATTGGTCAGGTGTTTGATTAGCTTCATCTGCTCCCTGACTCTGTTGTGGAGGATTTGTAGGATCATCATCATCATCTTTCTTTGAATCTAGCTCAGCCTCTGTAGTTTCATACTCCTTCTTGTCATCCTGTTCCTCGTCTTCCTTTTGGCTCGTCTGGATGTGCCCTAGTAGTGCTTGATTGGCTAGAGCACTTGTATACATGGTAGATTTTTCCTCTGGGTCTTCTTTCATGTTGGTAACCAAATTCTGTAAATCCTCCAAATTCAGGGTTAGGTTGCCTTTAGAGTTTGTGATATCTACTAGAGTTTGGTAGATATACTTATCCATAAGGGATTGCTTTATGATAGTGGAGACCTTATTCTAAAATTTCTATAGCCACCTACTTCCAGTCTATCATTGACTGATGCTCTTTCACTTCTTTAGATGTTCATTTTGTTGCTTATGAAACTTTTTAATGGTCTTCCTGTGTTGTTCTCTCTCGACCTCTTTTCCTCTATCAGAATCTCCTTGAGTTTAACGTCTTCAACCCTCCATTTGTTGGCATTGAGCATCTCTTGTTCCAGTTGTTGCTTGAGCTAGTCAATATCAAAACTTTGGATGCTTGCACGAGCTTCCATCGTTTAGCCTACAACATTTAAATTTCTATTTCGCCCTATCTAGATCATGGCTATTTACCCATATGTAATGGTATAAAGATCAGTTGTTGCAGTCCCATATCTGATCACCAGAACATTGTATGGCACAACCATCCAATGTGTAGTATTGATTATCAAATTGCCACCAATTGTTGACTCTATAAAGCCTAAAGTTCTTTAGGGAGGCATTGAACCACAACCGTAGATATTGTATGGGCCTGTGTCATATCTACGGTTGCCTCTCTTGATGTTTTTGGATTCTCACTTGTCTGGAATGAGATTCCTTGTACATCGATGGTATTTTTTGGAGTAGTGCCCGGTACTGTTATTATTGACATGCCTTTTGATGTCCCTTCAACCACTTCAATTGTATATTCTATCTTATTTTCTTCAAAGGTACCCCCTATTTGCTTTGGCCAAGCACTGAGCTGGTCCCAATACTCTTTTGAGAGCCTTTGTTTCTCTGTGGGTGTTTTGAGTACCTTTGTTGTTTCATATCCTAGGCTATGCTTCTTTGTAGTTGATTTTGTTTGTTCAAATTGTCCCTCTAGTCCTATCATGGCCAATGTCTAGGCCTCTGGTTTCTTTGGCTTCAAAGTCACTAAGTTGGGACTTTCTGGCTCACATGTCATCCAATAAAAAATTTTCCATACATACCAAGCCTTGAAAAGGTGCTAGATTTTTACTTTGTCAATCTGGGCAACCACACTGTTATGCAAGATCGAGCTCACATTGATTGGATAGTTTCTATCCAGAGCTCTAGCTATAAGCATGTTGAAGAGCTTCTCAAAAATGTATGTAGGATTATCCTTTAGACTAATGGCTTCGGTAGAGAACTTGTATGATGATTTTTCTGTAAAGCTAAAACTAAACTCTCATGGCCACTTGATTTCATTTTCTTTATGGCCTCTAGTGTCTCATTCAAAAAACTAATGATTTGATCAATTGTACATGGTTTAGCCTTCCGACCAAATATCAATATGAAGATGTGAAAAATGACTACTACAGTCAACCAAAGCTTCCTTCCCTTGATCGTCACTATTGTTATGTCTGTGTTGAAGGTTTCCACTACCTATTTAATTAGCAACAAAACAATGGGGATTTGTGTTGCCTCTAGCAGAAGTGGCATACCCAACAATTTAGTAGTTGCTTCTTTTCATCTTTGAAGGCGTACTTTCCTATGACCTGATAAGAGATGGTGGTTTGTTGTTCTATTGTTGTTGTAGGTTGGAGTACTTCTACAAGATCCAACCATTTGTTGATGCAGCCTATGGTGGGTGCCACCGAGAAGGAAACATGGCGACTGTGGAGGAGCGTGCAGAATAGAGAAACGGGGAGAGAGAGAGAGAGAGAGAGAGAGAGAGAGAGAGAGAGAGAGAGAGAGAGAGAGAGAGAGAGAGAGAGAGAGAGAGAGAGAGAGAGAGAGAGAGAGAGAGAGAGAGAGAGAGAGAGAGACGACACTGTATACACGCTATTGTTAATTTGCATTATAACAACCTTACATATATATGGAGAGTTTTTTTTTTCATGCAACTGCCATGCAAGACTGAAACTGCAACTGCATGCTATAGGGGTATGTTCCCACGTGGGCTCAACACTGATCTAGGGCTTGGAAACCCAACAACACCCCCCCCCCCCCTCAAGCCCAAACCCCTAACTATGGACTTGATACAGACCATGGCAGAGTCCAATCACCTGAAACCATGATTAGAAGTCCCCCCCCCCCCCCCCCCCCCCCCTTGACTATAGCATAGGTGTGTGTGTGTGTGTACACTTCCCTCAAACAACCATCAGGGTGAGACATACCAAAACTCGACCAAACAACAAAAGGGATGTCTTACCACTTGTTATGTGGCAGTGTCTATAACCCGTACAAAAGGGACATGACCATGATTGACAATTGACAAAATAAAAGGGCGGTCTTACCACTTGTCATGTGGCAGTGTCTATAACCCATACAAAAGGGACATGACCATGACTGACAACTGACAAAATATAGATGATGATATGAACAAAATCATGGTAGACCTATGAGACTGAATAGGTAAAACTAATTTTGAACTCAACATATTGTTGCTTGAGTAGGTTCTGGAGAAGTTGTTGATCTTTGATATCATATGTGAATCTGTAAAAGAGCTTGACGATGAAGAATACTGTCAAGCACAATTGGTTTGAGAATCTTTAAACACCTTTTTTGCAATGAATTCATCAAAGACAATTGCGATCGTTGCTTCAGCTTGAGCTCCATAGATCAGCGGCCTGATTCGAGAAAGATGTATAGCACCAAAATACATTAGGTAAGGCTCACACAAAGCATACATCTTGCAGTTTGACAACTCGATGCACCGGAGCTTTTTACGTGCCTCTTGAATGGTTGTGACCTTTGCATGAGTTTTTGGATCCATGTATTTAAGGACCATTTGTGACGGCTAACAACAATCTCATCCTTCAACATCACCACTGCACCAAAAGGTCCTCCATGGCCGCAATTCACACCTTCATAGGCTTCCTGGTTGCAATCCCTGTCTTGAACCTCCTCATGATGACCAGCAACAATATCATCCATGACTCCGCTTAGAAGAAGAGAAAAGAGAACTTTTATAGTCGCTTTGCTCCTAGCACCACCACTGTGAACCTAGTGCACCGTCAGCGTTTTGAGAAGTAACACCAACAACTTGCACCTACCCATGCCGAGAAACTAACTGTGTGCTGAAACGCACTCTCTCCTAGCCCTCCTGGCTCTGTTGGGCATGCAATCTTCTCAAGCTCGCATCCGGCCTGCTGTGAGCCGACTTGAGTGCCGAGTCACCTCTTTTGTAGCACCCTAGCCAACTTGGCTCTGATACCACGTAATGATGCAGCCTATGGTGGGTGCCATTGAGAAGGAAACATGGTGACTGAGGAGGAGCGTGCAGAAGAGAGAAACGGGAGAGAGAGAGAGAGAGAGAGAGAGAGAGAGAGAGAGAGAGAGAGAGAGAGAGAGAGAGAGAGAGAGAGAGAGAGAGAGAGAGAGAGAGAGAGAGAGAGAGAGAGAGAGACGACACTGTATACACGTTATTGTTAATTTGCATTATAACAACCTTACATATATATGGAGAGTTTTTTTTTCATGCGACTGCCATGCAAGACTGAAACTGCAACTGCATGCTATAGGGGTATGTTCCCACATGGGCTCGACACTGATCTAGGGCTTGGAAACCCAACACCATTGTACATAGCTATTACACTCTTGGTAGCTCTCTTTACCATATTTGAAGTCTGAGAAGTGCCTTGCATGGAGAACAAGAACTCATTAGAGGAGCGTTGCAATGGAAACCAAGCATGAACATGGTTGCTTACTTGCATAGAGGACTCTTGTGCACAGGGTTGTGTGAGCACAAAAAGGTGATGAAATGGTGTTAGGGTCACGCACTCGTTGCATGGTAACTCTAATTTGAGCCATGAATGCCCCACTCCTCTGGGGCCTTGGGGATATAATAGTCATTATTGGCGTGTCATGCATGCATTCGCTAGTCCTTGTAATTATTATTAGCCTAATTCCCAAAAAGATTTGGTATTTAATGATTTTCCATTTACCATTAGGCGCTTCAAACTCCAATGCCCTGTTTAATTAAAGTCAAATCCTATCAAGAATAAATTCATGATCTCAAATTTTGAATCTAATGTATTTGATAATTGAGTTGGATGTGATGGGGATTTTGATGTTAAATTGTAAAGTTTTATCTTGGCCCCATTATACACATGAGGTAGCATTACTCCATATAAATCCTTCAGTTTTATTGCTCAACTAGAAAACACTCAATCCACTTCATAGGATCCTTACCATGCTATTTTCAGGTTGGGGTTCTTAGGACCTAGCTTGGATTGATATAACAAAACCAAATCGCATTACTAAAACTACTTCATGAATATTCCCAAGGGTTGAATAATGGTTAGAGGTGTCATGTCTATTGTTGTTGACCTACCCATTGGTTGGTAAATGTCACATGTTTTGCAAAAATCTCTCACATCTGATATCATATAATGTCACCATAAGCCAGCTTGAAGAATTTTCTTGTAGGTGATGTCAATAGGAAAGTGCCTCTTGAGCTTCCAATGTAAGCTTCAGTAATTACTTGCATCCTACCTTACATTGGTATACATCTTCTCAAATTTCCATCCATGCCTAGTCTACATAAAGATCTTGCGATGATAGTAAACTTTAGATTTTTGAGAATGGGGGCCTTCTTACATGTCTGGCTCCAGTCTTGCTTCCAAAATTGTGGAGTTAGATCCACGAGTCCATGACTTAGAGAGTAGACATTTCAAGTTGCACCTCGCATTATGTAAACAATGATCTTTTTTGTGAACTGTTATGAACGGTCTCTTTTAACATGCTTTTGAATAGAGATATGTTTATTGTGAAATGGTTTGATCTTGTAGTTATGGATTTTTCTATTCCTGTAACCCTTTGCGTGATCTGTGAGAGAGATATAGAGACTTGATGTGTGCCACACATAGAGAGAGAGAGAGAGAGAGAGAGAGAGAGAGAGAGAGAGAGAGAGAGAGAGAGAGAGAGAGAGAGAGAGAGAGAGAGAGAGAGAGAGAGAGAGAGAGAGAGGAGATAAATTGGGAAAGAGGAGTGATATGGAGTAGGTGATGAAGTTCATCCCTTAGGGACGTCAATGAGATACCTTTCTTACTTCTGGATAGGAAGTTTGCACCACAGTGAGTCTTGCCAAGCTCATGAAATATCTTAAAATCAAATTCCAAAAGGAACATCATCCATTTGATTAATCTCCCTTGGATGACAACCTTATTAATCAAATAAATAAAATCCTAATGATCAGCATAGAAGTGAAAGAGCTTTCCCAACAACTAATGTCTAAACTTTGTGGCGTTGGAAACCATTCCCAGTGCCTCTCTTTACATAGTAGAATACCCTTGCTCTACCTTACTGAATCTCTGATTGGCAAAGTACATGGGATAATTAGTTTGTCCATTTGCTTGAGCTAAAATAACACCCATCACCATGCGAGAAGCATCAGCATACACATGAAAGATAATAACCCAGCTTGGTTGGCAAAGAATCGGCTTTGTGCTAATGGCTTCTTTTGGAGATTGGAAATTGGCTAGGTTAACTTAACTCCTTTCTAGGTTAGTTTATACAACGAAATGGGCTTCCTTCTGAACATATAAATAATTCTCCCTTATTAATTGATGTATCCACAAAACCAACTAAGTTACATACATTCGTTGGCACTCTGACCTACACTTCAAATTTTATCCTCAGCAATGTCCATACCATTTTTGGACACAACATGTCCTAGTAGATCTCCCTTATAAACCATGAATACTAATAGGGATTCAGATAGATCCTCTTCTTTTAAATACCATAATAAAAAATAGGATATGCATGTCTTTGGACGAGAAGATTGTGAAGTCATCCACAAAAATTGCCAAAAACTTGTGCAAGAACTCACTGAAGATCTCCATATGAATACATCATTGAAAGGTTGTTGGAGCATAGTAAAGACCAAATGGCATTACTAGATACATAAATACTCCCCATTCAGTAATAAACGTTGTTTTTTCTCGATCTTTAGGTGCTATCTTTAACTGGTTATACCCATTGTACCCATCCAGAAAGCTATACATCTCATGTCCAGATATCTCATCCAACATCATGCCTATACAAGGTAGTGGAAATGGGTCTTTAATTGTCTGAGTGTTTAGTTTTTTTTAATCAACATGTCTTGATCTTCCCATTCTTCTTTGGGACTACCACAATTGGGAACAACCAGTCACTGCTAGCCACTTTAATAATGAAATCCGCCTTCAAAAGGTTGTCGATTTCTTCTTTGACATTCTTGCTCCTCACCTGCCCTCCACCAACCCAACCTCTAGTTGTGCCACGTGGCTTGCATGAATCCCCATCTCCGTAATAGAGTACTATAGATAGTTTGGGTTCATTTAGTATCTCAGTAATCAAACTGGCCGAGCATATGGTTTCAATGATATCTGATGTTGGAATATTTCTGGGTCGACACCTCTCAAATTCATGTGCTCCTAGGCAAAAAAGTCTTTATATTTATGAAATAATTTCATAGATTTCTCTTTATTCTCCATCTTCAAATTTTTCTTGATTTTTATGACTTGGATCTAACTCCGGTCCTAGGTTCCATGCTTTAATTTCTTGTTCATCTGGTAATAACCAATTTGGCATCCCATTCCCTTTTCTTCTGGTCAAGGATTCAACTTCTTTCTCAGTTTGAATTTTGGTTGAATTCTCAATACTGGGCGTATTTGAACTACTTAAAGATTATTTATCTTCAGATACTATATGGCATGCAGCATATGATATTCCCATACTCTGATTCCTAAAGTTTGTGTCACCTCTATTTGATTTGTTCCTCCCCCTGCATTCTTATATGAGGTTTTCCCACGTATATGGCCCTCTCCCTCAATTGAAGCTCTATCATTTAGATTAATTGATTGCTCCCCTTGGTTTAGTTTAGTGAGGTTATCTGGGTGGGTACTATTCTCAATATTTTCAAGCCTTCTTCTGATCTAGTAGTACTACGTTTATATCTATTTCTACAATAGGGAAGATGTTCATCGAGGCTAGCATTCTTTCTTTTTGGTTCCTTACCTTGTAGTCAATCTGAATGTCCAATACCTCATTGTCCTTATTATCAGTCCATGCTGCTGCCATCACTTTAGATTCCTTATATCTACTTCGTTATGAGCTTGGATCCTTGTGTGGAGATCTAGATGATTCCTTCTAAGCATTTTCTATCCCCAGATCCTTTTTAATGGTCCTAGCCAAGTCACCCTTATTGACTTGCCGTACCTCATTCATAGGATTCTCACGAGACCCTCTAGCTGCATTTGTTGTCTTCTCCTTGCAAGATCCAGAAGTTGGGATTTACTCTCTCTGAGCTTTTGAGCCTACGGGCAAAAGCCTCTAAATGGATTGGGCTTGTGAGCATTCTGGTCTCTCTGACCTCCTTCTCTCTCGATCTCGAGCTGAGTTGCTAGTACCCGTTGCTCCTACCACTTTCCCTTAGCCTTCCAAATAGCCCTTTGTTTCTTCCAATTTTGATCCTCTTCACTTTGATTTGTTTGACTTGTCAACTCATCTGCTAGTATTTCTTCAATGACAACACCAACGCTCCTAGTGATCAGGCACACTGGAATTGGATCTGCCACCTTTCCCTTGGCCACTTTAGCATTTACATTGTTTGGACATAGAGCTGCAAAGTGTCCATACTTTCCACAGGTATAGAAATTAAAATTTCATCTAGGAAAATCAACCCTGTGCTATCCTTGGCTAACAAAAATCCTAGTACCTAACTCTTCCAACCATCCCACTAGTCCTTGCTCTGTTCTTTATACTTTTAGATGCCTTCTCCTGCTGCTCTAGATTGGTTAATGCTATCATGGACACATCCTTCCCCTCCTTAAAGTGATGAATTCTAACCTTGTAGTTATTCCACAGGCACCCAAAATCTTTGCAATAGGTACATTGGTAGCATTCATTAGACCGATGGTGTTTGGATTTACATTTTATAAACCAAGTCTCTACTTTCCCCATTGGAGGTTTGGTCCTAGAGATCTTTGAGATTTGTTTGGACAATTCCTTGATATTTTTTAATGCATGCCCTTCTTGCTCTTGGATGTATATTTTGACTCCTTATCATCCAAGAACTAGAGTTGTTTGATGATTTCTCATTTGTTGACTCGCTGGAATTGGAGCTTGATTTTTCTCTCTGTCCCTACTCCTTCTTAGCTTGTTGTTCTAGATTTCAAAGCTCTTTGCACCATATCATTAAATTTTATAGTGGGTGTTGGCACTTCCTATTCCTTGATCTTCTTGCTTCCGAATCCACTTAGAAACCAAGCACACATACGCTTCTTTGAGGGTGGCTTGTTCATCTATCTAGTCAGCTCTTTAATTTTCTTCACATAATTCCTAACTGAAAGCTTACCTTGCTTGATTTTATCTACTTCACAAGAGATATTTTTGTCCCCTTCATTCTCACTACGTTTTAGCAAGAAGGATTTCATCGGCTTACTTCATGTCCTTAGTTTAGAGGCTGGATAATGATAGTAGTTTTTGTGCAACACCTTTTAGAGTTTGTGAAAAATACTCAACCCGACCATCTTCATCTATATCTTTCAGATTAACATACTAAGATGATTGAATATAAACATTTGGATCATCTTTGCAACTACTTGTGAAAGTGGAAAATGCTATTTTCATATCACTGGACCTCTCCTCATGTTTGAAGTTCATTTGAAGTTCATGTAACGATCTGACTCCCTTTCTGGACGTCTAAATTTATCATTGTGATCATGTTTTATTTCATGATGTTTGTGCTTGTCACGATGGTCCGTGTGTCTGCCTCCCGTTTCTCATTGTAGTCGTGATCAGTCTTTGTGACTATGTTAGCTTCCTTTTCCAGGCCAAGTTTTGTCAGTGAAGCTGATCACCTATGTCTGGGACTGAGTGTTTAGAAATTCCTCACCACCTCCAAAACTTGAATTCCCTTTGGTTTTCTTGTTTTGAGAGTGCAACTTCTCATCGTTTTATCCTTGTGCTGATTCTTTGCAACTATGCTGATGTGATCCTGATTTTTAAAAAACATTGTGGTAGCTCTTCTTCCTCATGTTGAGCATTGTATAGGCATTGTGACTGATCTACTGACTATTGAGTTCTAATTGGGAGATTGGTACTTGTCAAGAGCTTTAGCTCACCACAGTGATTACCAAAATGGAATGAGCTGACTATGCTCTGATAGCTATTCCAGATTTAGACTCAAAGTACTGAATGAGTTCACACTCTCAGATGACTAGATGAGAACTTCAGACTTTAGATGACTCGATATCAAACCAAATGAACAAAAGGAATTGAATTGAACTGAAAGACTTCAGACTATAGACATGGAATAAGACAATTGGAAATGTATATTTGGATTCACAATCAGGTCAAGATACAAGGGTTTTGGAATAATTAATATGAAAGTACAACTACTATAAGGCTCATCATTGAGTGCTCCTAAGCTCCACAAATTACAAAGCCTCGAGTCAATAGTCAAGAGGGCCTAGCGTCGAGATTCTAGCGTGTCTAGAGTCCCCAAATTGGGATTAGTGGGTCTTACTTATAGGTGTCCACACTGGTGTCTGTAACCAGTCACACAGCATCGGGTAACTGATGGTGGTAACTCCGCCGAGTAACTTGTTTATGTAAACCCCGATGCACGAAATCTCTAAGAGCTAGTTCCCATCTTGTACCATACCCAAGGTACTCAGTTGAATTTATAAAACCTAAAAGGAAAAACTATTCCATCCTCCTTTGTATGCTTTGTTACTCTCCTTACATACATGACCATAAAACTATATGCCAATAATTAGTTTCTAGTACTTATGTCACTATACTTATTTCAAACTAGTCACCTTAGCACCAAACCTCACCACATATCTATTTTATTCTTTGTCATCTTGTGCTATCTACTATCACAATTACGTGTCTTCCACATGCATAGGCTACCTTCCTCAAGATCGATGATGAAAGAAGTGGCTTTTTAACTTTCTCATGGCTTTTATATGCTCTTTTTGGCATTGAAACTTTTGATTCTTTCTCAATAATTGAAAGTGAGGATGTGCTACATGTGCATATTGTGGTTGTTTCCAAATAAGTTAGAATTTTGACACTTGCGTCCAAAAATCTTTGTACTTCAGTTATTGTTGTTCATATTTATGTCATATTTTTTATTGCCTGCATCTTTTTGGGGACAAAGCCTTTTGTCATAAGGACCACACATTTACCCCATCTCGACACTTCATTGATACCAAATACAGACTTTTTGCCCTTATAGGGGGGATTAACTTCTTCCAACCTTGACAAAATCTTCTCACAATCTTTAGTATGGTCTACAACAAGTATACGACACCCCCTCAAACCTACAGTCTCATCTTTGTCTTTTTCTTCATAACCTTTGATATGCCCACCATCAAGAAATGGTATTGTGATTCTAGGTATGAATGACCCAAACAACCTTATTCATCATCTTCATCATATGTGCTATTGAATTACTTGATCCTTGAGCTAAGGTACACAACCTTACCAATCCCAAAGGTGTTTTCATGGTGGTGAAATCTCTCCTTTTTATGGCTAGCTGAAATTTATCATATTTGAATAGAGATCTCCCATTAAGTAAAATTTCCTTTCTATAAACATCTCTATAAATTTATCCATAATTGGCCTTGTACCACATTCTTAATAATAACCTTGTTATGAGCTGCTTATCTTGTATGAAACGCAAAGCTCCATTCTTCTTGGGCACAATAAACCACCAGTTTGAGTATGTTGTGCAAGCAGGCTCCAAAATATCCATGCCGATCTTCTCATTGAGTAGCTCTGTTAGCTTTTGCAAATGTGCTTTTAGAACAAAAAATGAAAAGAAAAAGGCTTACGTATCTTGAAAACATTTATTTAAAACACTTCTTTTCTTCTTGTGTTAAGAACTCCTTACAACCAACCTTATTTCTTTTAGAGGTTCCATTGTGAACTTGTGCCCCAACTCTTTTTTATCCCTAAGTTTGGATGCAAAGAAGCTTTTTCTCTAGCTTCTCTCTACATTTCGATGGTAAAGGTAAGGCCATTGGTCTTACTTGCTATTCCATAGTTTTCTACTTGGTCTCTACGGTCCTTCATTGACATTGAAATCCTCCCCATTGACATTGTACTTGGTCTCTACCTGCACTTTCGATCCTTCTTTGCATCATTGACATTGACATTGTACTTGGTTTCTACCTGCACTTTTGGTCCTTCATTGACATTGAAATCCTCCCCATTGACATTATACTTGGTCATAACTCGCACTTCCGGTCCTTCATTGACATTGAACTCCTCCTCATTTTTAGAAGTCTCAATTACTTCATACATTCCATAGAGCACAACACTTCCAACTTGGATTCCATCTTGCATGAGTTGATGTTCTGTAGATTGGAACTATGGGATTTGAAGAGGAGGAGTCAACAATAAGACCAATAATTCTCGGCTATTTATTTTACCATAGTGCTGTAGTTATGGTTCTCAATAAGCTCATGTGGCTCCATTGTATGAAGCTATTAAATACCCACCTTGTGAAGGTTCATGCAAAAAGTGATAGGTACCACCCATGAACAAAGAGGGACTTCTATTTTTTGACACCCATTTAAATTAATAAAGCAATCAAATACCCAAGTCCACAAGAAGTTTGGGGGCTACCACTTTAGGCCATTCTCTTGTAAGATTCATTCTCTCTTGTCCTATGCTACGTTATATGTAGTAATTGTGTCTACATTCTTCTCTCTAACAAGCTCAAAGCGATTCATGTGTGCATGTGTGTGTGTGTATGTGTGTGTGTATAGTGTTATCTTGTCTGCTGTCTATGTACTTGATTAAGGGAGAGATGACGAGAGGTTTGATGGGTGTGTGTGTGTGTGTGTGTGTATGGGATTCATTCTCTCTTGTCCTATGAGAGGTTTGATGGGTGTGTGTGTGTGTAGTAATTGTGTCTACATTCTTCTCTCTAACAAGCTCAAAGCGATTCACGTGTGCATGTGTGTGTGTGTGTGTGCGTGCGTGTGTGTGTGTGTGTGTGTGTGTGTGTGTGTGTGTATAGTGTTATCTTGTCTACTTGTCAATGTACTTGATTAAGGGAGAGATGGTGAGAGGTTTGATGGGTGTGGGTGTGTGTGTGTGGGGGGGGGGGGGGGGGGGGGGGGGGGGGGGGGGGGGGGGGAAAGCTTGAAGATATTTGACACCCGTTCTCTTGAACTCCCAACAACGGTATTAGAGCCCATGTTTTGCAGCAATTGGCAACATGATTTCAATTATTGAAGAAGAACATCAAATTGATAACATTGAATTTGAAAATTGAAGTTTAATTGGCATCGAGTGAAATACAATTGGTAGATTCTCCATCAAATTGCACTTATAAATGTTTGTGCACGTGTATGGCAAGCTCTCAATTCACAAGATTTGCTAATTGTCATGGATTTGTGAAGACGGCATGGCATATACACGAAAATGAGAAGAAGAAGATTTCTAAGAAATTTGATTAAACAATAATCAAGCTCGAGATAGAGGAATTTTAAACAAGCTTTCGAAGAGTCAAATTTTGCTCGAGTAAAGAAAAGGAGAGTAGACCATTTTAGAAGCGGGTTGGAAAAGAAGCTAGCCAATGATTGTAAGGCGTCAAAGGCTTTACCAAGAGATTTGAAGCTCCAGCGATCATTAACGGGATTGAGAACTCCAATGAGTTCCGCGACCGAGGTTTACCAAAGTGCTTGCACTCGATTTTGAGAAGCCTCGAAGATGTACCTAACTGCTCTCAAACTCTTGTTGCTCAAGAGGGGATTGGGGATAACTAATTGACATAATTTGAGCTTCTTTTGGCTTTTTGGAAAACTTTTGTAGGATCGGACCCTTACACACATTCAAGATTTTCTCTTGACCTCCATCAAAGTGCACACAAAAGTTGTCAAGTTGGTTGCCTTGGGTTACTGACCACTTTACTTTTCTTGCACGTGAGCTAGAACGCTTTCTGCTGGTCGTCTTCACCCCAAAAGCCCCGTGTGCTATCGTCCTTGACTTTGCCAGTGCTTCCAACTCTCCACTTCTCTTTCCCACATGCTTTAGTTCAAAAGTGTGGCCCTTATTAGCTCCATTCCTTTGTCGGTTGCCCATTGAATGTCAAACCAGCTTACCTCAAGGGTCAATTTAGCCCACACCCCCCCCCCCCCCCCCCCCCCCCCCCCAAAAAAAAAAAAGTTAAAAAAAAAATAATTTTTTTTTTGTTTAGTTTTGTTTTGCTCACAATGGCTCCCAAAATCCAGCAAGGTAAAATCCAAAACTATATATATCTTCTACATAAGATTCTTACCCTTTGTATCATCAATCCTCGTAGCTACACAATTCCCATTAACCAAGGCTCTTGTCGATTGACAAATCTCACCCGCAGAACTTTTGGTGCACAAATGGGTTGTAGACATCAAGTTTTCTACTTCCAGTCTTTGTTCACCTCTGCATAGCCGTGAGGTGATGGGCATATGATGAGGTTTCTCATGGTCATTTTTACTTGAAAGGAACATTGTTCTTTAAGTGTGAGGTTTTTGGGGTTAAAGGTCGAGCAGTCAGTTGCCCAGTGTGGAGGCACACATATACCCATCACATAAACACACATAGTGTATTCAAACTAGAGGAATTCATCGTTGGAGCTTCTGCTACATAGAGTGTCCCTCTCTCTACTCTCTCTTTCTTTTTTTGTCCTATCACAAAACTAATCCACAATGTTGGGACGACACTAGCTTCTTAGTTTGAGCATGGAAGCCCGAGGGTGGACACGAACCTAACAAAAGTAAGATTCCAATGTCATCAATGCTCAAGGCAAAAAAGAACCCAAAAGTGGATCAAATTGAGGCTCCATCAAATTAATCCTAGATGAGGAGGAATACTTGATTAGCTAAACTTTAAAATGCAAAAATGTAATTTTTTTTTGGCAAAACTCACAAAGTATATTTGTACGATCTTTTTTGAGGTGCTTATTAAGCGGAATCTAGGCAAATACCTGCTGTGGCTTTGAAGGCAAAACGGAGCAAGGTAGCACGTGGAGGAAAGAAATGAAGAAAGAGAGAAATATCTTTTTTGATGGATGGAGAGAGAGAGAGAGAGAGAGAGGGGGAGAGAGGACCTCTAATACGCCCGCAAGCGAGTTGAGAGAGGAGGAGGAGTATCTTATGTTTGATCTCTCTCTCCCTTGGTTGGTGCAGACATCAGCATGCCAACTCGCGACACAAGGTGCGGCAGGTTCTAGATGGGCAACCCTAGATGCATCCAAAAGCTTTTGTGACTGGTGTCCACCCTTCGAAAGCTCTTTGGCCCTCGCATTTTGGGGCTGCTGAGCCACAAGACCATGATGGGCGGCATCAAGGATGAAAGCCCCGATGCCTTCCCCTCACTGGCCCATGAGGGTGCCACACCTATGCCTACAAGATCTTCCCGGCTTGGACGTCAAGGCATTCAACGACCATTGTGCTACAATGCTTGTGTTGTGGGTGATGTATGGGAGATGCAAGCCTACATAGACCATGGCAGGGCAGTGAGAGGGAGCCAGGCCTCTCTCTCTCTCTCTCTCTCTCTTTTCTTTACAGGGTGCCTCGGTACAGGCCTGCATCGCTTATCTGCTCGAAAAGTACGCGTTGCTGAAAGAATGTGTTTGTAACACATGCAAAGCACGATATCACAGGATGCTCTTAACTGGCACGTGGTGTGTGTGTGTGTGTGTGTGTGTTATAGGGAGAAAAGCAAGGGGCAGGAGCGTTTGTGCAAGGCGTGTCTTTGTGGCATCATGAGATGCAGCTGCAACACGAAAGTGAACCGAGGAGTGGGGGGCTCAACCAACAGAAGAAAGAGTTTTGTGAGCAGTGTGCTGCCAGGGCCACCATTGAGGGCGATGCAAACAGGCTGGAAGCCTTGCGCAAGGGTAGAAGGGTGCATGTCAGTGTCCCCTCCCAATTCGTCTCTCTTTGCCTGCTCTGTCTCGTGAGGGGGAATGCGGACGAGGAGGACGACTACAACACAGGCGAGAGTATGTTACACATTTTGATGCAACCCCGAGGTGGATTTAGGACGACATGCAAATAGAAGGGAGTGTGTGCAGTGACTCCAACTAGGAGACTAGTGTTCAGAGTTGAGATATTGAGGGAATCTATGTAGGAATTAATTAATGGGTGTAGAATAGACCCAGTTTACCAAAGTGAGTCATCCCAAAAAATTACGAGATCTTGCTTTGCTCGTGTCGAGTCATGACATCATCGAGAGACCATAATTACATTGGTTATCTGGGGAGCCACCCCTAACGGCCCGCCCCCTTATCTTTGATACGCGAGGCCAATTATCATGTTCCATTCTTCAGAGATCTTTCGTTTCCCAGTGGCCAAGATTTTTCCCCTTCCTAAGCATTCCGTATGCTGACAACAAGGCATGGGTAGTTCTAGACCAATTATCCGAGTTTTGCTTGCACCCGAGCGTCCATATTAGCACTTTGCTTTCTTGTATAATTTTTGCGAAGCATGCCACCTCAAGGTCTCCTTCAAACACACAGCGGTTCCTTGTCTGCCATACATTATGTAAGAAGAAGTATCTGACAATTTGAGTGCTGATGAGGAGGGCATGACCTCTCAAATTCTTACCTCCAAGGAATAACTCAGTCTTGAAAAAAACCAATTTTCCATGTCCTTTGGACCCACTAGCATATTTTCCCTACGAGACCTTTGATAGCTGGGCATTCCATGAATAGGTGGGCCAGATCTTCACTAGCCAATCTGCACCCCAAGCATTGATCTGTCCCAATCTCTCTCTCCTGATTCTTCACCCCCGTACGGTTGCAAAAATGTAATCTTATATCAATACTCGACAAAGATTCAAGAACAATACAATCTTGTTGAATGTTCTTTGAAATTTAACAAAAGCTCTCTCTCAACATCAAACTTTTTTTTCCATTTCAACGAAGTTTACCATGGTCACTTGCTTAACTAATAAATCGTGACATTGTGTGGTGGGCATGTATATGTGGCTTGTGTGAGCTAGATCGTAGGTGTTTAGGTATTTGTATCCTAGCACGTGCATACACATAAGTGCCACAAATACAATTGTTCACATGCTGGGTCTAACTGCCTGCACATTAATGTATTAGGCCGCTATATTCGCCGTCGAAATTCTTGCCAGAAGGAAAAGTGCTGCTGGCTGTGTTTCCTGCGCGCAATCATTTGGCTGCGTTCAGTGGGGTCCTCTGTGTGCAGTGCAAATCTGTCACAGAAGAGACGAGGAGGCCCTGTGTTTATTTCAGCGCTGCCTTCAGTGGGGTGCTCTGCGTCAGGACACAGAAGCAGACGATGTGCTTCATTGAGATCATAGACAATGCATGAAGTATTTTCTCTTAGGACTGGGTTCAGTGGGCTGGCATGTGTGCAGTCCGAATCTGTGACAGCAGAGAGAAGGAGCCCTGGTGTTTGATTCAAATGACACAGAATGGATTCACTGTTCATGCAAGGAAGAGAAGATAACTGGACAACCAAGTACAAACTGTGTATTTGAGCCAAAATACATGGATTTCAAAATACTGTCTGTTCCTGTGCAAACTGTGTATTTGAGCCAAAATACATGGATTTCAAAATACTGTCTGTTCCAGTACAAACTGTGAATTTGAGCCAAAATACATGGATTTCAAAATACTGTCTGTTCCAGCAAAAATTAGTATTCGAATCTCATTACAAAACAGCTGTTACATAGCGTGCCTAGCGAGCACATTTGACATCCTCGACGCAATTGCATTTAGGCGGTTTAGTTGTGTTTTCAAAACATTGACCTCTTTGCGTAACAAAAAGATTTGGTCCTCCAATTTCGTCACTTGCACATCAGCGACATTGATGTTGTAGGTATTGACGGTTTCTTTGATAGTCTCGATTGCTCCAAGTAGCACAGCTCGCAAAGATGGTTGGCTCGTTGTTCGATCTCCAAGAAACTCTTTCATGATTGCAACCAACGCATCCTCAATTCTATCTATCCGTAGGTCTTCATCTGCTTGTGTCTCCTCTTGCAGCATCGCTTCATTTTGGCATGTGTCATCCATTTTTTTGTCTGCAAGATACAATATACAAAGTTAGAGACACATTTTGATAAAAAATATACCGAAGCAACAACATAGCAACAACGAATACATCTCTAAGCAACTGTCGTAACACCAATTCCACGCACCAACGGGATATACTCGTCGCCTATCTCTGCATTTGGTGTGTTTGTATCTCCCAAGTCGACATCATCGTCACAATCATCAACAATCGCATATCTTGGGCTGTTAGAGAGATCGAGAATGAGATGCTACTTGAGTTTCCAAGAATGCAAACTTGACGCATTACCTTTGTCTTTCTTGCCAACGTGACAGGAACCAATCCGATCGCAGATGTGTTGTCGCGTACATTTCATCATTGACAAAGATACTGACAATGTCTTGATAGGTAGCAGTGCTTGGATGCACCATACAATGCCAAAGCGCTTTTATCTTCCTTAGTTGCATCCCTCGTCCTTGGTATGGAGTTATCCATGAAGACGACGGATAGTATCTCCCTGTCTTCACCATGCTATGCAACGTTGATAGGAAATCATTCCCGGCTGGGTGGCGCATCTTGTACTTCCAGAACATTAGTGCTCTATCAAAGATATTTGTCGGCGTTAAGCAGACCTTGTTTTTGACTTCGTCCGCACCATATAGGAAATATAGTTCTATCCCTTTGTTTACATCGTCAGTAGTGATGTTGTGCATCACTTTTTGGAAGTACACCTCACCGCTTTCCTTCAAACAATATCCCACCATTCCCTCAAAAGTGTGTAGCTTTTGTTGCTTCAATCCCCGGCACAACACCATGCCACCTGCAGGCGTTTCTCTATCCCAACCCAAATAACCTTTGATCTTCTTGTTGACTGCAACCAATGACGGCGTCCACAAACGCACAACCATTTGAAAGTGTAAATGGCAGAGAGCACCTCCCCTCTCTATTGCGCACAAGCCAACAAGAGCTTCATTTTCAAGAAACGATTCCATCCGCTACAGCAAGTTAACATCTATATCACCAACCTCTACGGAGACAGTGACACTAATCTCCATGACTTTGCTAGTAGCTTTCGCTCGTCTACCAATCAGTCGTTGCACCTTGGTACGCTTTTCCCTTTTTGGAACAACAGATTCATCTTCCTTGCCCTTTGCCCGTGCTTCGGATTTCAATCTAGGCATTGCAAGTACACTGCACTATTGCTGTGTGTACCACCAGCAAGCAACATAACAACAGCAGATGAGTATTTGCTCTGTAACTAGTCCCTACCACAGCAAGCAACACCAATCGACTAGGACTGCAGCAAAACGGTCCTTGACACAGCCTAATACGGACACAACTCTGTAAGCAGTCCATGCTCATCTCCGTCCCACTACCAAAGCAAGCAAAAGCAGTCGACTAGGACTGCACCACAATGGTCCTTGACACAACTAATACGGACACAACTCTGTAAGCAGTCCATGCTCATCTCCGTCCCACTACCACAACAAGCAAAAGCAGTCGACTACGACTGCACCACAACGGTGCTTGACACAACTAATACGGAGACACAATCCCACACCAATGCAATACAACGGCACCACAAGAGCGTTTCACACAGTGCATACATGTATTTTCGAAAAAAACACTGACTGTACTCACCTCGTGTGCTCACTCCTCGGAAGCACTGCCACAAAACCAACAAGACATGCTTCATTTTGGCATGTGTCATCCATTTTTTTGTCTGCAAGATACAATATACTTAGTTAGAGACACAATGAAGCAACAACATAGCACAACGAATACATCTCTAAGCAACTGTCGTAACACCAATTCCATGCACCAACGGGATATACTCGTCGCCTATCTTTGCATTTGGTGTGTTTGTATCTCCCCAGTCGACATCAGTGTCACAATCATCAACAATCGCATATCTTGGGCTGTTAGAGAGATCGAGAATGAGATGCTACTTGAGTTTCCAAGAATGCAAACTTGACGCATTACCTTTGTCGTTCTTGCCAACATGACAGGAACCAATCTGATCGTGGATGTGCTGTCCCGTACATTTCATCATTGACAAAGATACTGACAATGTCTTGATAGGTAGCGGTGCTTGGATGCACCGTACAACGCCAAAGCGCTTTTATCTTCCTTAGTTGCATCCCTCGTCCTTGGTATGGAGTTATCCATGAAGACGACGAATAGTATCTCCTTGTCTTCACCATGCTATGCAGTGGTGATAGGAAATCATTCCCGGTTGGGTGGCGCATCTTGTACTTCCAGAACATTAGTGCTCTATCAAAGATATTCGCCGGCGTTAAGCAGACCTTGTTTTTGACTTCGTCTGCACCATATAGGCAATATAGTTCTATCCCTTTGTTTACATCGTCAGCAGTGATGTTGTGCATCACTTTTTGGAAGTACACCTCACCGCTTTCCTTCAAACAATATCCCACCATTCCCTCAAAAGTGTGTAGCTTTTGTTGCTTCAATCCCCGGCACAACATCATGCCACCTGCAGGCGTTTCTCTATCCCAACCCAAATAACCTTTGATCTTCTTGTTGACTGCAACCAATGACGGCGTCCACAAACGCACAACCATTTGAAAGTGTAAGTGGCAGAAAGCACCTCCCCTCTCTACTGCGCACAAGCCAACAAGAGCTTCATTTTCAAGAAACGATTCCATCCGCTGCAGCAAGTTAACATCTATATCGCCACCCCCTACGGAGACAATGACACTAATCTCCATGACTTTGCTAGTAGCTTTCGCTCGTCTACCAATCAGTCGTTGCACCTTGGTACGCTTTTCCCTTTTTGGAACAACAGATTCATCTTCCTTGCCCTTTGCGCGTGCTTCGGATTTCAATCTAGGCATTGCAAGTACACTGCACTATTGCTGTATGTACCACCAGCAAGCAACATAACAACAACAGATGAGTATTTTCTCTGTAACCAGTCCCTACCACAGCAAGCAACACCAGTCGACTAAGACTGCAGCAAAACGGTCCTTGACACAGCCTAATACGGACACAACTCTGTAAGCAGTCCATGCTCATCTCCGTCACACTATCAAAGCAAGCAAAAGCAGTTGACTAGGACTGCACCACAACGGTCCTTGACACAGTTAATACGGACACTACTATGTAAGCAGTCCATGCTCATCTCCGTCCCAGTACCATAGCAAGCAAAAGCAGTCGACTACGACTGCACCACAACGGTGCTTGACACAACTAATACGGAGACACAATCCCACACCAATGCAATACAACGGCACCACAAGAGCGTTTCACACAGTGCATACATGTATTTTCGAAAAAAACACTGACTGTACTCACCTCGTGTGCTCACTCCTCGGAAGCACTGCCACAAAACCAATATGGCGACGTTCCAGCACACATAAAGAATGCGCGGTCGGCCAGCTGCTGCGATCTGTCCGCGCCCACGTTGGCGAGCGCCACATCGCAGTCCATGGTTCTTTTCAATTGCACGCCAAGGTCAAACATACCGCATCTAGGTCGATTCGGATTAATGTGTCCTGCTGCAAAGATTGGGACAACATACTAGAGCTCTCTAACTCAATAATGTATATTGAAGAGGTTCCGCACACCCTTATGTGCAACAACTTAGCTCAATGAAACATTTTTTAAAGAAGTTTTGACACAAAGAATTGCTTCAAAATTGTACACTTCTCCCTAAATTCATTATGTCTTTCCCACAAAAAGCAAGGCCTAGCTAGCATACCTTGCGATCGATGCCATCCAAGATGACATCCTTAATAGGAATCTTTTCTAACACTTTTTATCTTTACTAGTATGGCCGGCCGCCTCTGGCGGCCTCTCTCTCTCTCTCTCTCTCTCTCTCTCTCTCTTTCTCTCTCTCCTCCTTTATCGCATGCACCAGCAACCCCTCTCTCCCTCTCGTGCATAGTCGTCGAGGCTGCAAGGCACATTGGATCTGACCAATCTCACCAAATAGAACGTTGAGGCCTCTTATATTTGTTCCTATGATAGTTTTGTCATTCCTTGAATGAAAGTGAAAATTTATGTTTTCTAAAGACTGACTTCAAGCCTTTCATGTGTCTAGAGAATGGTACAAGCTATGTCGTGAGCCAAGCTTAGCATATACAACAACAATCAGGCATTATAAATTGTTGCATGCTCCCAAATCATTTCAAAACGTCATCATACTGGGTCTAACTGCCCGCACATTAATTTATTAGGCCGCTATATTCACCGCCGAAATTCTCGCAAGAAGGAAAAGTGTTGCTGGCTGTGTTTCCCGCACGCAATTATTTGGCTGCGTTCAATGGGGTCCTCTACGTGCAGTGCAAATCTGTCATAGCAGAGACGAGGAGGCCCTGTGTTTATTTCAGCGCTGCCTTCAGTGGGGTGCTCTGCGTCAGGACACAGAAGCAGATGCTGTGCTTCATTGAGATCATAGACAATGCATGAAGTATTTTCTCTTAGGGCTGGGTTCAATGGGCTGGCATGTGTGCAGTCCGAATCTGTGACAACAGAGAGAAGGAGCCCTGGTGTTTGATTCAAATGACACAGAATGGATTCACTGTTCATGCAAGGAAGAGAAGATAACTGGACAACCAAGTACAAACTGTGTATTTGAGCCAAAATACATGGATTTCAAAATACTGTTTGTTCCATCAAAAATTAGTATTCGAATCTCATTGCAAAACAGCTGTTACATAGCGTGCCTAGAGAGCACATTTGACATCCTCGACGCAATTGCATTTAGGCGGTTTAGTGGTGTTTTCAAAACATTGACCTCTTTGCGTAACAAAAAGATTTGTTCCTCCAATCTCGTCCCTTGCACATCAGCGACATTGACGTTGTAGATATTGACAGGTTCTTTGATAGTCTCGATTGCTCCAAGTAGCACCGCTCGCAAAGATGGTTGGCTCGTTGTTCGATCTCCAAGAAACTCTTTCATGATTGCAACCAATGCATCCTCAATTCTATCTATCCGTAGGTCTTCATCTGCTTGTGTCTCCTCTTGCAGCATCGCTTCATTTTGGCATGTGTCATCCATTTTTTTGTCTGCAAGATACAATATACAAAGTTAGAGACACATTTTGATAAAAAATAGACTGAAGCAACAACATAGCAACAACGAATACATCTCTAAGCAACTGTCGTAACACCAATTCCATGCACCAACGGGATATACTCGTCGCCTATCTCTGCATTTGGTGTGTTTGTATCTCCCAAGTCGACATCATCGTCACAATCATCAACAATCGCATATCTTGGGCTGTTAGAGAGATCGAGAATGAGATGCTACTTGAGTTTCCAAGAATGCAAACTTGACGCATTACCTTTGTCTTTCTTGCCAACGTGACAGGAACCAATCCGATCGCAGATGTGTTGTCGCATACATTTCATCATTGACAAAGATATTGACAATGTCTTGATAGGTAGCAGTGCTTGGATGCACCATACAATGCCAAAGCGCTTTTATCTTCCTTAGTTGCATCTCTCGTCCTTGGTATGGAGTTATCCATGAAGACGACGGATAGTATCTCCCTGTCTTCACCATGCTATGCAACGTTGATAGGAAATCATTCCCGGCTGGGTGGCGCATCTTGTACTTCCAGAACATTAGTGCTCTATCAAAGATATTTGCCGGCGTTAAGCAGACCTTGTTTTTGACTTCGTCCGCACCATATAGGAAATATAGTTCTATCCCTTTGTTTACATCGTCAGCAGTGATGTTGTGCATCACTTTTTGGAAGTACACCTCACCGCTTTCCTTCAAACAATATCCCACCATTCCCTCAAAAGTGTGTAGCTTTTGTTGCTTCAATCCCCGGCACAACACCATGCCACCTGTAGGCGTTTCTCTATCCCAACCCAAATAACCTTTGATCTTCTTGTTGACTGCAACCAATGACGGCGTCCACAAACGTACAACCATTTGAAAGTGTAAATGGCAGAGAGCACCTCCCCTCTCTACTGCGCACAAGCCAACAAGAGCTTCATTTTCAAGAAACGATTCCATCCGCTACAGCAAGTTAACATCTATATCACCACCCCCTACGGAGACAGTGACACTAATCTCCATGACTTTGCTAGTAGCTTTCGCTCGTCTACCAATCAGTCGTTGCACCTTGGTACGCTTTTCCCTTTTTGGAACAACAGATTCATCTTCCTTGCCCTTTGCCCGTGCTTCAGATTTCAATCTAGGCATTGCAAGTACACTGCACTATTGCTGTGTGTACCACCAGCAAGCAACATAACAACAGCAGATGAGTATTTGCTCTGTAACTAGTCCCTACCACAGCAAGCAACACCAATCGACTAGGACTGCAGCAAAACGGTCCTTGACACAGCCTAATACGGACACAACTCTGTAAGCAGTCCATGCTCATCTCTGTCCCACTACCAAAGCAAGCAAAAGCAGTCGACTAGGACTGCACCACAACGGTCCTTGACACAACTAATACGGACACAACTCTGTAAGCAGTCCATGCTCATCTCCGTCCCACTACCACAACAAGCAAAAGCAGTCAAGTACGACTGCACCACAACAGTGCTTGACACAACTAATACGGAGACACAATCCCACACCAATGCAATACAACGACACCACAAGAGCGTTTCACACAGCACAGACATCTATTTAAAAAGAAAAAGCTGATTGTACTCACCTCGTGTGCTCACTCTTCCGAAGCACTGCCACAAAACCAACATGGCGACGTTCCAGCACACATAAAGAATGCGCGGTCCGCCAACTGCTACGATCTGTCCACGCCCACATTGGCGAGCGCCATGTCGCAATCCATGGTTCTTTTCGATTTCACGCCAAGGTCAAGCATACCGCATCTAGGTTGATTGCGATTAATGTGTCCTGCTGCAAAGATTGGGACAACATACTTGCATCAATGTTGGGGATAAACTAAACTATTTTGAATTCTCAAGCAACTGCATTGATCAAAAGATATATAACTTTATAGTCTTAATCTCTTAATATAGTCTCATAGGCAAAACTATTTGAGGCTTTTTTTGAAATGAGGGCAGAGGAGGATGCATGTGCATACATCCTTCATGCTTTTTCTTATTGTTTGCATTAGAACTTTGATTGTCAAGTGTAGCAAAAGCTTTTAACAGGTGATTTTGCAATGGATAGGTCTTGCAAACCAAGCCTATGTATAAAACGGTAGATCAACCTTCCGTGGGTTTGTCGTCCTTGATGTTAGAGGTAAAATCAAAGATAGGAGCTTGAGCAAGTTGAAAGAAGAGGAACATCACAGAAGCAGCGGTGATTTGCTACATCTAGTATATTTGAAGATTTTTACACTCAGTTTCCTTAAGTGTGTAGCCATGTAGGCTCCCGCAATGGCCTTGAAGTGGGGTCCCGCAGCTTGCAAGGTAGAGAAGATACACCTGTCCCGCAGGTCAAGGTGTGCATTGACACCTGAACTGCGCCTGCTGCTCAAGGCCAGTGCTAGCAACCCTGTTTGTGTGCTACGTTGGCAGCCCATGGCGGAAGAGGACGTCGATGCTAGTGGGGTGAGGTTTGTCCGGATGCAATCACTCTAGTTTGAGGCTTCTCGATAGCATTTGGAGCATCTGAGTACAGCCAAGCTAACTTCAACTATGCTGAACCCATTTTCCAGTACTCATATTGCGGCGATGTATTGGACATGACTGCCTCCATACTACACCTAAGAGGCTTCAAGAGCATGCAGTGAGTACAGCTATAAGCAACCCCATAGCAAGCTACGATGTAGGCCTGGATGACTGTGTTCTCCTGGCGAGTAAAGGCGGAGCGGGGGAGGCCAAGGCGAGTGAGGAGGGCCAGCCACGTTCTGATGTAGAAGAAGCTGAGCATGCACGCAGAAATGTGCAAAGAGGGGACAATGCCAGTCGTCAAGGTCTGCTTCAGACCTCGACAGCCAGTGCCCTACCTTGCAACGCTCTCCATCTCCTCTCCTCTGGGCGCCTCTCAAGATGAGGGCATCGGGAGAGAAAGGCCAGCTCTTCCCGCGACTCAAGGTGGCTGAAGCACTGCCTCGTGCTGAGTGAGCCTCCACTGCCTCGTGCTGCGGGGTGTGGTTATTATCCTGCACTACCTCGGGCAGCGGGGGTGTTGCTTCCAGCGAAGCAAACACACGCGCATGGAGGTGGACTGCCAGCTCGACGCTAAGTGCCCGCCTGGATGGCAAGCGGCAAGAAGGGGAAGCGGCATCGTGGAGGTTGGAGCTTGAAGCATTTGCAGCCATGTGGCAGTTGACCTTCTCTTTTTAATATAGATATAAGATATAAGATAAGATAAAAGCGCACCACATTTCATCCCCCTCCAATATGCATTAGAAAATGGAGCAAGTTCAAGGAAGAAATTTTTGAGCCATTTTCTTTATAATGCTGTCCTTCTCTAAGTGTCCACCAGACTCCAACTCCTCTCTCTTTCCAACTCCTCTCTCTTTCCATCCCCTTCGGCTAATTCCCCTTGAGAGCCACCAACTACCCAACCAAGATGCCACCACTCTCATCTCTCTCTCTCTTTCTCTCTCTCTCTCTCTCGTGTGTGTGTGTGTGTCAGATCCACACGACACACAACCAAATGTGAGGTGACCAACACAATAAAAGTTTGTGTTCATTGCATTTCATGTTCCTTGTTTTAATCTTAGTGTGCGTGATTCTCAAGACAACTAGGGACATATAATGAAATTCAAGTCTGCTTCGACTAGCTCCATTGCTTCCTTCAATCCACTTTTCTCCCCTTTCAACTAGAGGCAACATAGGGGGGGGGGGGGGGATTGAGTGTGTGTGTGTGTGTGAGTGAGAGAGAGAGAGAGAGAGAGAGAGAGAGAGAGAGCTCTTGCAAGTACAAGCATATAGCTAGGCGGTGCCAAGGGCAAGCTGAATCAACACACAACAATGGACAATTAAGGGCAAAAGTGTCACGAGGGCAATGCCAGCTAAGACCTTGGGAAAACATCGAGCTCATTGAGACTCCACCATAGCACCTAATCTCTCACACACACACCAAAGTTCGATGAAAGCTCCAAATGTATAAGCATTATATGAATAGAATTCTTGTGGAGGTTGCTCACAATAAGACAAGATTGGGGGGTTCGCAATCGGCAGCAAAGCTCTTCAAGTTAAATTCACCACTAGGAGACAAGAGAAAACCAAGAGGACAGAGATAATCCTCTAGAAGTCTTATGCGTCAAAATGTAGTGTGGAAAAGATTAGCAAAAATCTAAATACGATCCCTACTAGAGATATGGTGAAGGTCTAACAAAAAAATTTGCCATGTATGGAGTTTCTTTGGCTAACATATATGCCAAGTGCATCCCATCCACACAACAAGAAAAGGCCTTGGTGCACTTTAAGTGAATGTCATTTGAAAAGTGGATTGACTAGGCTAGAGGGCGTGCCTAACACTACCCTGCCCTGACTTGAGTTGTAAAACCATTCTGATTTGACAAGAAGGTGACACAAGAACACACATTCATGGATCATGGATCACATTGGTAATCAAGGATATCACATTGTATGCCAAGTGTGTCCTATTCATCACAAAGGCACAAAATATCTCACAAACCTGTGTATTAATTGAGGATGGGTCACTCATTTTTGTATATACTCAATCTATACAATCTACATATATAAATAAATAGAAAAATCATCATATCTACTAACATAATATGGCAGAAGGGAGAGCTCTTTACACGTGTCGCAATCTGCGAACTGAAGGTTAAAGTCCAAAACAAAAACGAGCCCCTTTGCATGCGATAAAGAGGGAAAGAGAGAGGCCACCGAAGGCGACCGGCCGTATTAGTAGATAACAATGGGGAAACAATTTTGAGGACAAAAAGAGCTCTCTCCCTCTCTCTCTCCTCCCCTCCCTCCCTCTCTCTCTCTCTCTCTCTCTCTCTTTGTGTGTGTGGTTAAAAGGCCAAGTGGCTAGTTGGCAAGTTTACACACACACACACACACACACACACACATGACCATCACATATACACACATAGTGTATTCATGGTTTAGAAGTATACTAAGGAATAAGACTCTAAGGGATCTCCCATTGGAGCTGTGGCTACAAATAGTGGCCCTCTCTCTTATCTTTCCTTCTCCTCTTGCACTCGCTTTTGTTCCTTTCAAGGGATATTAGAGTCATCGCTTTACGGTCCACATATCTATCTTTGAAGATTGTGTGCACATAGAATGTTGCACTCGGAGTTCTCAAAGTATAAATGTAAACTTGAGCGGGCAATTTAAGCTTGTGTAGAGCTTGAAGATTGAGTTTCTTGTGGGTATGGAATATATGGTGCAGCTTGGGTTTTTGTTTTTTATTTGGCTCTGAACATATTTTTTGCCTATTCCTCTTTAAGGAATTCAAACACATAGGATCTAGGAGTCTAACCCAGGGTCTTGACATGCTCTAAATCTGCTAGTTATATCCGTTTCTGAAATGTTGCACTCAGAGTTCTCAAGAGCATGAATGTAAACTTGAGGGTGCAATTTAAGCTTGTGTAGAGGTTGAGATTGACATTTTTGTGGGTATGGGAAGAGAAGAAGCAGGTTGAAATTTACTAGATCTTTCTTACCCTTATGTGCAACAACTTAGCACAATCTTTTTAAGATCTTTTGACACAACGAATTAGCAATTGGGTCTAATTCCCACTTTCATTAATTAATTAACGCTCAAGATTCCTTTAGCTCTAAAAGCCTAATGAATTTCAACACTGAGATCTAACATGGAGGTGATGCATGCGTGTCATTTCCTCTCTTCCCCTGCCCGATCTCATCACTTCCAATCCCATCATTCTAAGCTGCCCCCTCTCCACTTTTCCCTGCGTGAATCGGACAAAATTGTCCATTCGATGCCTTGCCGCCCACCTGAGGCTGTCTTGTAGCACGCCCACCTCTTGCATGCTTTCAAAACACACACACACACACACACACACACACACACACACACACACACACACACACACACACACAGGCTCCACCATCTCTCACCCAGCTTGCTCGCTGTCTTATCTGCACAACTCATACCATGAGCAACCTGCAGGTGGGCAAGCAACACACTCCTTGGGCAAGATTCCTTTTGGAATCAAAAGTTCAAAGGCAAAACTCTTCCGTCAAACGGGCTTGCTCTACCACGGACACATTGTTCCAAAGGTAGGCGAGCCTCAAAGTGCTCTACCATCGCACGGGCATGTTGTTCCACAACCGCTTTGCACTAGACAGCAGGCCTTTGTTGCTTGCTATCGTCTCCTTCACGACCAAAGCAAAAAACACACAGACAGAGCCACGTGCCATTGCCTCCCTTTTTCTCTCACAAAAGACCTGAGAGCATCCATTAATCCCTCGCTATCTGTTCCCATCTCTTTCTCTTTCTCTTTCATCTCACTCCTGCGTTCAATTGGCAACAGAGACACCATATCTCACTCTCGCTCTATCTCACTTCTTGTATGTCCCATCTTCTCCCTACATGGCAATGTAGAACTGAGTTGCAATCGCTCACGAGTGAGTCAAAACAGGGTGGGTCCCCCTGATCCATTGCAGGCAGTGAAGCGATGAGAGAGAGAGAGAGAGAGAGAGAGAGAGAGAGAGAGAGAGCGAGCTAGTGCACCGAGAGAGCAACGCCGGAGTGAAAGAGAGACACAGACCATTTGCTTCCACCAAGCAAAGCAATAAAATCATCTTTGTCTCTGCCACCTTGCCATAACGTGTGGCATCTTTGTCTCACTCATTTGTCTATTCAATAGGAAAGATGATGCATCACCTGGAGCAGACAGAGGGAGGGGGAGAGAGAGATGTTGCTAGGCCCACCTATAGACCAACGCAAACGAGAGAGAGGTTCCTAGGCCCACCTGTAGACCAACGCGAGCGCGATCGAGCAAGAGAGAGAGAGAGCATGCATTCGCCCACTTGCATTGAACATAGAGAGGGTTGGCCGGATCTAATAGAGAAAAAAATCCCCTGTTGGCCTCTCTCTCCTCCACGTGCCAACTAATCCTGTTTACTCATCAAAGCAATCATAGCATCTCCCTAGATTCCTCTTAACCAAGCACTTGAAAAAACGTTTTGGCCACCTATTTGCTCCAAGTTTGTACGATTTTCCCTAAATTCAATATGTCGTTCCCACAAAAAGCTAAAGCTTTGAGGCTTAGCTAGCATACCTTGCAATCATTCCATTTAAAGATGACATCCTTAGTAGGAATCTTGTCCAAAACTTTTTATCTTTACAAAAGCGCACCACATTTCATCCCCCTCCATTATGCGTTAGAAAATGGAGCATGTTTAAGGAAGAAAGTTTTGACCCATTTTCATTATAATGCCCTCCTTCTCTAAGTGTCCACCAACTTTGAGCTCCTCTCTCTCTCTCTCTCTCTCCATCGGCTAATTCCCCTTGAGAGACACCAATTGCCCAACCAAGATGCCACCACTCTCACTCTCACTCTCTCATCCACATGGCACACAACCAAATGTGGAGTGACCAACACATTAACAACTAGTATTCATTGCATTTGATGTTCCTTGTTGTAATCTTAGTGTGCATGAATCTCAAGACAACCAGGGAAATATAATGCAACTCAAGTATTTTTTTGACTAGCTCCGTTCCTTCCCTTCAGTCCACTTCTTTCCCCTTTCAACTAGACGTTGGGGGGGTTTGGAGAGAGAGAGAGAGAGAGAGAGAGAGAGAGAGAGAGAGAGAGAGGGTACAAGCATGTAAATATGGTTGGACGATGCCAAGGGCACGTTGAGTTAACACACAATAGTGGAAAATTAGGGGGAGACGTCTCATGAGGGCAATGCAAGCTAAGACCTTGTGAAAACATAGAGCACATTGAGACTCCACCACAATGCCTAATCTCTCTCTCTCACACACCAAAGTTCCCATGACAAAGCTCCAAATGTCTAACCATTATATGCATAGAATTCTTGTGGAGGTTGCTTACAATAAGACAAGATTGGGGGTTTCCTAATTGGCAACAATGCTCTTCAAGTTAAACGCACCACTGTGAGACAAGAGAAAACCAAGAGGACAGAGATAACCCTCTAGAAGTCCTATGCGACAAAATGTGTGGAGTAAGGTTAAGATAGAGCAGAAGGAGCTTTTACTTATTCATCATGAAAACAAGGACAAAGGCAGAGGACATTTGAAAAGATTTGCAAAAATCAAAATATGATCCCTACTAGAGATATTCATTAATAGTATGGTGCATTTATAACAGAAACAAGTGAAAGAGTCACGGTGGTTTTCTAAAAAAAATAAAAATGGCAATGGATTGTCACAAGCATGGATGAATATGTAATTTGTTGGATATATCAATATAATCCACTCATCATTATGAGTTTTGCAAGAAAAAAAATTGATGAAGTCATGAGTTTAACTAGAATCGGTGTTCGAAAAAGAATTGCCTTAGTTTAACTAGAATCGGTGTTCGAAAAAGGATTGCCTTAGCTTAGCCTTGAGCCAATTCAAAATGGAGACTAGCTAGTTGCAAACCATAGTAAAGGGAAAAAAAACGATGACGTACGTGATAAAATAGTTCAAAAATCTTACAAATTTATGCTCGTATTTTTAGTTCAGTTCTTTCTAAGGAGGAAACTCGGCTGACGATCGTAAAAGAATTTCTCGAATATTGACTATATTTAATTTATAGAATGCAAGAAAATTTAATCCATGCAAGGGTGTAAAATGAAATGTGAAATAAAAAGATCTCATCAATATGTGTGTGTCTCTAAATAATTTTCTAGAATATAAAAGGTGAAGCTTCACTTTAATATTGTAAAAGAATAGAATGCAAGAAAAGTCAAGACATGTCCTGATGTGAAATGGAAGGTGACATAAAAAAGATCCATTTACTATTTTAAAATTAAAATAACATTTAAGATAAGTTTTAGTCATCACTGAAAACATTGAAAGTACGCCTAATCCAACTCTCCTATCGGGCTTCTTTTATAAAGCCAAAAAGTAAACAAAGATAAAAGAAAAGAAAGTCAAGAAAGACTTAAGTGAAGATACCAAGTTACAATGAGATAGAAAGACCCGTTTAGAATATAAAAGAAAGATATGATATTTATAAAACTCTCCTTTTCAACCAAAGACGACATGTGTCCACCATTGGCATGCTTTGCATCACGAGCTCAAAGTTTGCACTTTTTCTCAACGGTCCCCTATGGCCTTCTACATGGCAAAAAAAAGATGAAAGGGTCACGACGGCTTTCAAAAACAATAAGAAAGTGATAAATTTGTTAGGTTAAATTAAACTGGTATCGGTGTTTGGAAAAGGATTGTCTCAGCTTAGTCTTGAGCCGATTGAAAATCAAAACTAGCTAGCTACAAACCATGGTAAACGAAAGAAAAATCGATGAAATATGTGAGACAGTCGTTCAAAAAATTTACAAATCTCAAAATTTTTGCTAGTATTTCCGGTTTTCTTCTTTGTGAGGAGAAAACTTGACCAATAGCCGCTTAATAAAAGAGCCTTTCTCGAACGTTAACACTGATTGGAATCAAGCTATGGAATACAAGAAATGTAAAGCCATGTGAAGTTGTGAAATGAAAGGTGAAATAAAAAGAACTAATTAATATATGTGAGTGTGTAAATTTACTAAAATTATGCAAGGTGAAGTTTCACTTTAGCATTCTAAAACAATAGAATGCAAAAAAAAAAAACATATGTGTGTGTGTGTGTAAAAATTTACTAAAATTATGCAAGGTGAAGCTTCACTTTAGCATTCTAAAACAATAGAATGCAAGAAAAGTAAAGACATGTCAAGATATGAAATGAAAGGTAAGTCTCCATCGTGGCACTGAAAACAATGAAAATCTCCCTAACCCAACACAACACTAAGGTTTCTTTTAGAAAGCTAAAAATGCCCTCCACGGAGCTGCTTTGGCTTACATATATGCCAAGTGTAGTCCATCCACACAACAAAAAAGGCCTTGGTGCACTTTATGTGAATGTCATGTTTGAAAAGTGTATTGACTAGAGGGCATGCCTAGCACTACTCTGCCTTGACTTTGAGTTATAAAACCATGCTAATTTGACAAGAAGGTGACACAAGAACACACATTCATGGATCACATTGTTAATCAAGGATAGCACTTTGATAATGTTGACATTTCTTTGGTCAATGTGTATGCCAAGTGTGTCCTATGCTCGTTACAAAGGCACAAAATGTCTCACAAACCTCATGTCTAAAATTTTCTCTTTTAGGGGTCCATTGAGTGTAAGATATGCTAATAGGGGGCGTTATAGGTCCGAGTAATGCTAGGCTATTTTAAAAGAGTGCAGAGAGGGTTTCTCTTGCATCATGAAGATGTAGTAAAATGCAAGACGTTACCATGGTCCATGGGCAAACAACTTCAAGATGAATCTATAATTTGTTTGGCTTATTCACAAAAGAACAAGAAATTTCAAAGGGATTCATGTCAAGAGCATCATCTATTGGAGTGTATTCATTGAGAAATGGGTCACAGACTTCTATATATACTCAATCTATATACATAAATAAATAGATAATTTATCAAGTAGATAACAATGGGGAAGCAATTTTGGGGACAAAAAGAGCTGTGTGTGTGTGTGTGTGTGTGTGTGGGGTTAAGAGGCCAAGTGGCTAGTTGGCCAGTTTGGACACACACACACACACACACACACACACACACACACACACACACACACACACACACACACACACACACACACACACACACACACACATGCCCATCGCATATACACACATAGTGTATTCATGCTTTAGTAAATTAGTAGTAAACTAAGGAATCAAGACTAAGGGATCTCCCATTGGAGCAGTGGCTACAAATTGTAGCCCTCTCTCTTATCTCTCCCTCTTCTCTTGCCCTACTTTGGCTCCTTTCAAGGGATATCAGAGTCATCGCTTTGCGGTTCGAGGATCCATCTTCGGAGATTGTTTGCACATAGAATGTTGCACTCGAAGTTCTCAGAGTATAAATATAAAGCTTGAGGGTGCAATTTAAGCTCGTGTAGAGCTTGAAGATTGTTTGGTGGACACAGTGGACTGACACATAAAAGGCGGCTGCACACCAAACCTTATAGCACTTGCTCATTTTTTTGAAAGAAGCGGTGTTATCTAGATAATGAGGATTCCTAATTGTAATATATTTTGTCATGCCCTCTTAGCCTCTCTGAGTCTACACCCCTACTAAGTGGCCGAATGGCCGCGAGAAAGCACTCTTAGCTCTTAAGTCAAAACCCTTAGTGTTTGACTAACACATTATCATTAGCTTGAAGGAGTATTGGACGTCCACTGGGAGAGCCTCTTGTTGCTACAATTTGTAATCCACTTTTCTCCTTGTCTGGTAATAATCAGAATTCATTTTTGAATCGCACATTATGTTCCTTGTCTGTTGCTCTACAATCTACGTGTAATCATTCTCAATTCTATTGTGGTTCGTAAAGTCTTGCTTGTGAGCTAGATGCATTGATTTGAGTACTTAAATGGTTGTTTTTTGATGTTTTGACCTTGGATAAGTGTCTCTATGCTTAAGGGGGACCTTTCTGCATAGTTCTATTTCAGTTTTCTGTAAAAAGTTGGTCAAATCCAAAAATATTTGGGGAAGAGCATCACCATACCCTCTATCACAAACTCACAAAAGAGCATGCCAAAATCTTGCCAAACATGGATCGCGATCCGGGTACCTTCTTGGAATTTTGAGCTGATAATTGGCAGGTAGAGAAGTGATAACATTTGAAGTACTTTCTCCCAAATCACTTTCATAAAAAAAGGTCAAAAAGTGGGCCAAAAGGGCAAAAAATAGATAAAGGGGGAAACCACTGGAACAGACCCTAAAATTGACTTTTGGTTGACTTAAAAAACTCCAAAACTCTCAAAACCATATAGCCATCATCAGTAGACCAAGGACTAGATGTGTGTTAAGTTTCAGTACATTCTAGCACTGAGGTACATGGATCGCGATCCATGTTCCTCTAACACAATTACCAAAAGCCCAAACTTGTCAAGAACTCTGGCAAAGTGTCAGAATTGACCTAATTTCCAATCCAGAGGTCCATTTCCAAATTTTTTGATGCCATAGTACCTACTAATCATGCTGAATCTGATGGTACCAAGAAAAGTCAATTTGGCTTCCCAATGTGGATCGCGATCCATGTTCCTCTAAGTCGGAATAAAAGTAGAATTTTACCACACAGAGAGGTAGTCCACAGAAACCTGTTGGCTTTTTCAAAATTGAAATTGGACCTGAATTGTTGATGTTGTGAGTAAAATTGTGTGCTATTGAAAGACCTTGTTAAATTTTGTCGTTTGAAAGCTAGAACTAACAGGAACGGCTATAAACTCATAGCTATCAATAATTTTTTGACAGATTGCAGGTACTAGTGAATACATCCAACAAGTAAGATCAAAGGCTAGTTAATGAGGTAACCTGGTTTGGATTTTGCAATACCAATTCTTCATGAATTTGCGATCAGGAAGATTGTACCAGAATAGGAATCCCAACATCATAGACCAAGCGAGCAATCATTCAACTGAAGGTAGCCTGAACCAAAGACCACTGCATCCTTTAGAACCCATTGTAGAGGAAAGCTTTTCTGACACCTTGTCAGAAAGATCATACAACCTAATGACTAAGGACTCCAACAAGTTGAACCCTCCGGAAACAGCTTCCATGAGGGCGGGTCCTTCTCAACCTGCATCTGATGTAAAATTCTTGTACTTGAAGTTTCAAATTGAAAATATGCGTAAGGCCAAAATCTATAAGGATGAAATGGACCACTACTGTGTTAAGCTGGAAAATAAGCCAAGAAAGTTTAGAGACCTTGCAGATGTGGATTATGAAAGGGATAGGTATTTTGACAGAGAGGGAATGATGTACTTAGTGGTTCACAACCCCTTTGTTGTTGTGGACAAATGGGGGATGACTGGCACCAAGGACAAGGTAGATGAAGAGCTAGCAGCAGATGAACCACCCAAAATGGACAAGCAAAACATGATGCTCAGACGCTTCAATGAGAGAGACAACACTTACGTGGGGCTATATAAATTCAATAATGGATAACAAACACTCTATTATAGATGTGATGAACCCTGCATCGAGGAAGTGACTGACTACAAAAAACTATGCGTATTCACTTAAACAAAGGGGAGAAGTATTCAAGTGGTCATAATGGACAAGTATAGCAAAAAATACTCTCCTATGGATTGCAAGGAGTTAGAACGATATACATATTTTGGGGGACCACTCCACCGATATTATGTAAATCAAGAAGAAGTGAAAACCACGACTACTCACATGCGATCAGAGACTGGGCATGTAAGTCCAGCGAGAACCAGAGTGGAAGATTCTTTTGGACATGAACAATTTTCGAACACAGGGCCTATGGGATCAATGGGATCTAGAGCTTCTATGAACACACACAGGGGCAGTGCAGCACCTGACGTGACTTACACGACTAGAATCCCTTCGACTATTATACGAGATCGAACGTATAGCAAATAGGATACCAACTATAGTGCCAAGGGGAGATTATGAACCTAGAGAGACCACACCAGGAGGACCAGGGGTGGTGAGGATGGTTGCGGAGTCCACATGGATGTGACCATCTCAAGTGACAAAATGTGTACCCAAAAAGTATAGTGGATTGGGAGATCCGTATGCCCATGTTTCGATCTTCAAACAAGTGTTGAGGGTGGAACAGGTAACTGATTTCCATACTCAATATGAAGGTTTTGGGTTGACTTTAGAAGGGATTGTTTTGACCTGGTTTCAACCTTTACACAACCTGGAATTCCCAAATATTGAGCAACTTCTCCAAGAATTCGTTGAGGAATTCTCAAAGAGAAAGCATAATACTATCTCCTAGATCTATGCATTTAGACAAAAGGAGAAGGAAAAGGTGAAGGAAGCCTCGTTTCATTTCAAGCAATACATAGGAAGATTCTCTGCTAGAGAACTATTTCAGGATGAGAGACTACCAGTCCTTTTCATAGAAGGATTGCAAAATGAAACTCTTAAAAAAGACTTGCACTTAAAGGCATGTGCTACTTTTGAGCAAGTCACGAAAAAGACGTTGTATTTGGTAGACAATTGCAAGGCATAGGAGAGGTGACAGAAGACACAGACCAGGGGATGAGTAACACCTCTTCAACCACTAGTGAGTCCACGATGTGGGCAAAACCCAACTGTGCCGGACGTTGATCAAATGATCGCGGAAGTGATCAGAAGGATGAACCTAGGAAACATGACGAACCCAAACACATGACAACCGTCCACCCAAAAATGTGACACTTGTGGAGGAGATCATCCAACTCAGTGGTGCAACCTTCAATAGAGGCCAGGAGTAAACGTATGACGTGTACTGAAGTGGTGTGCTATTGAACAAAAATGGAAAAACCATGAAACCCATGAATATTTTAATAATAGAAACTATGTTAGAGAGAGACAATACTGGCCACACGGAGGGCAACAGTTTTCGCCCCCTCCAAGATACCAAGTAGGGACAAATAAAGCAATCCAAGGGTAGGAAAAAACTCAACCTGTGTTGGGAAATTAGTCTCCTTTACCCTAGGAAAACAGAGCCATGGTAAGGATTTCTCAACCTATAGAAGCACCTTCTAATCATAGTATGGTCTAGGTAGTTTCATACCGAGAAGATTTAGACAATACCTATGAGAGGGGGTTTGATGGGAATGGATATGTTTTGGAGGGACAAATTCCATGGATGGTTCCTAAAGAGATGCCAAAGCCCTCATACATAGCACAACCAACGAAAAACCATTACTTGGTCGATGAAAATATGCTTATGTTCATGGAAAACCAGAACTACAAACCTAGGGGATATCCTCCTAGAACAGGACAACCAATGGGGACTTCAAAGGATTCTTCACCACCTGTAGGACCATGCTATGAATGTGGCGGGATCATTGGGCAAGGATTTGTCCACACAAAGGAGGATGAATCAAAATTTCTAGGTTTTGTGAAGGGTGTACAAATGACCATCTCATTCCACATTGTCCAAAACACCCTATAACAAACGAAAAGCAACCAAGAACAAAATTGGAATTGTGCCAAGCTCAAGTGGATTAGAAACATAACCAACCATTCCGATAAATGCGATAACAAGAGTCCAAGCACATGAGGTTGCAAGGAACGCCTCAGCCAACCAAACAGAGATAGAAAATTTGTCTGTCAGAACCCCTAGCAAATCTTGGAAGGCAAAACGAGACAATATAAAAGCCAAAAGAGAGAAAGAAAAAATGGCGTTGGAAACCAAATTACTGCAAACAGAGGAAAAATTGAGGATGGAAAGAGACCTTAAGGAAAAAGATGTAGCAAAGCCATCTGCAATACCGTCAGGAGGATCTGCCTTGGTGGACAAGGTCTTTGAACCCTTGGACGCGATCTTAAAAGCTTACGATGCTAGGTTAAACCCTAAACAAACCTAAGAGGATAGGTGGCTAATGTACCCTCACCCAGGGTATGAAAAAGAGAGGTTAAAGATGTGCAAGGAGCTCATCCAAGCCGCTCAAGCGCTTATGGAACCGCTCCAAAAATTGAGGTTTAATCCACAAAAAAAATTCAAGAGTTAAGGGAACGTGGAATCGAAGTTCGAGACCAAACAAATTCTGTAAATAAAACACCATTAGATACGAGGATAACAACCAATACGACATATGGAATGTATTTGCAAGCACCTCTACCAATCCTTGGGGTGGAAGAACAACGGCCACAAGATTTGTGGGAGCATATCAGAAACAGAAAAGATGGAAGTGCAATGCTTCAGTCAGCCCCTGTCATGAAGATCCACCTCAAACATGAGCTCTACCCAAATGATATTCGATCATTGTATGGTGATGCAGACACGGAGATATCGGAATACAGCAAACCTCAGTCATTGAAGACTTCACCTTCATTTATTGGCAACCATGAAACCAAATTAGAGGTAAAGAAAGTACCATCTCAATGGAAGGCTAATCCTAAGATGATGGATACCAAACTCTTCATGAGCTGATGTCATCCCTTATCCATTGTATGCTAACTCTATCAGAGTTACTACAAATAAGACCTCATCTCTGGACAGAGGTGGAAACTTTTTTGGACTAAATAGGGCTGGTAATTCCGCCACCAAATGCTTCTCCAAAAACATTGAATACCCAAATCTCAAAACAAGCTAAACATGCGCTAGTGCCCGTGAACAAGGTAGAAGATTATTGTGAACGGGAAGAAGGAAATACTACCCTACCTAGAGTACAAAGACATAAAGTCAATAGCAATATTGGATAGTGGAGCCGGAATATCCATAGCCACCAAAGCAATGTGGGAAAAACGAGGAAAACCCACTCTCTAAAAAACTAGAATGAAACTTCAATTAGCAGATGGGTATCTGGAGAGACCTATTGGCATATTGGAGCAAATCGTAGTAACCTCTTGCTAAATTGCATATGAACACACATTCACCATTATGAATTTTGATGAGAGCAGCAATTTTGATATCATATTGGGCAGACCATTTATGCATCATCTCAAAATGGTGCAAGATTGGGATTACGACTACATCCACCTAAGAAACAAGGATGTCACTACAAAGATCAGTGCCACGGACCATAGCTATAGAGATGTGGAATGAGCCCCCAGAAGAGGAACTAAACTCCACAACTAACCAAGAAGGAGAAATACCCGCTTGGCTACAAAACAAAGCTCACAATTGGACAGGTGAAATTTCTGAGGGCGGTAGTTTAAAAAAAGAGGATTGCATTTGTGATAGGTCAACACAAGACGAGGCATATGTACCAGAGCCTTTTCCAAAAGAGATGTTCGAACCTTTTGGATGGCAGCAAATACTGGCCACTCTTGATGTATGCGTGAATGAGGTGACCCTAACCAAATTCTGGAAGGATATGATATCATTCCATTCCAGATGATGAATATCAGCCTAAATCCAAAATCAGAATTGGAAGTTCTTGATAGGGAAGAAGTTGCAGATTGTCGATGCTTAGTGGATGAGATCTCAGTTAGGGACCTTGACCAAATGGATGAAGAAGCATTCCAGGACTCCACGGATAAGCTGTTAGAGGACAACGCAGACGACGAGCTTTCTAGTAGCTCAGTTTAGAAAATCAAACGGAAGGATCGACAAGTGATCTACTATGATTTTCCAAACCAAAATCCTCAAAGACAGTGTAGGTATTGTTGGGATAAGGCCAACTGGCTGAACATACCACTTACAACTAACCCATCTACTAACTTAACCCATGTATACACTTATTCTTTAATACAACAAAATAAGGAGCTGCAACAGGATAACGTTGCTGTGCGCTCCACCCAAAGCAGGTCTCTCTCTGTGTGTGTGTGTGTGCTCTCGCACTTGCACTTGCACACGCTTCTGTTACCCTATACATGTGGTAGTGATGTGTGTGAACACACTAGGACCGCTGGGGCATTTTTTCCCTCTTTAGGAGGTTTTTCCCCCCGTCCATTGTATATACGCCCATCACTCTAGGGCTATCTGTCTTTCTATTGCACACTAAGTTATACACTCTCTATTGTGTGCCTTGAGCTTCCTTCATCTTCTCCAAGCTGTGTGCGTTTCTCTGCAACCCTAATTCCAACAATTGGTATCAGAGCACGTTGCGTCCTCTCGGGCTTAGTCGCCAGCTGATCCAGCACACGCCTGCTTACTTTCTTCGATTTCAGTGAGCTTTGGCAAGCGTTCGCAAGTCGACAAATACTTCGGGCTCAGATTTTTGATTTGGGATCATTTAAGCCTCCTTTTACACTACATGCAGTACTGCACAGGCTATTTTGTCATTTTGTGCAAAATTTCTGTCAGTGCCGTTTTCTGCATAACAGGTGCCTTATAGTCTTCTACAGTTTGTGCTATATAGCACATGTTGTTCCCGCTCCGTTTCTCCTATTTTCAGGCAGTTTTCACATCATGTGCAACATTTACCATGGCTGACAACAACAACACAGATGTGTTCAAGATGTTTGCTGCTGAGGACAGGTTGGATGGGGACAACTACCTTATGTGGGCTTATATGATGCAAAATGTTCTTGTGTCAAAGGGTGTCTGGAACATTGTGCAGGGCATTGGTGTACGTCCTGGTTTTGAGGATGTAGGCGATGTTGAGGATGTTGCAGGTCTTGCTGCAAGGATTGCTGTTGTTAGAGTTGTTTTGCCTACGACAGAACAAGCTCGTAGGGATGTTAAGGATGCGCAGGCTCATGCATTGATTGTGTTGTCTGTGAAGCGCACCATTGTTCCTCACATCCGTTCAGCAAAATATGCAAAACAGGCTTGGGATATTTTGGCTGGTATTTATGCAAGTCGCAATGAGGCTAAAATTGCTTTGCTGCGTAAAGAGCTGGAGTTGAAGATTATGCATGAGGAAGATGATATGGACACTTTCCTTGCTAGTGTCAAGGATATCAATGAGCAACTTATTTCTGCAGGTGAAGTCATTTCAGATAGTTCCCTTGTGCAGACTGTTCTTGATGCCGTACCAGATTCCTACCAGACTTTTGCTAGTACTTGGAGACTGATGACCCAAGGAAATCCTGAAGTTGTCAAGTTTGATGCATTATGCACATTGCTGTTGCAAGAGTCACTTTCCAGAAAAAACAGGACTAGGTAGCGTGCAATTGAACAGGCTTTGATTGCTTCTCAAAGAAAGGGTGGTAACAGTAATGCAGCCACTTCTTATGGTTTTGCTGTGAGTGGCAAAAATTCTGTTCCTAATGCTTCTGCTGGCAGCACTTCGTCTGGCAATTCTGGTGATAAGGGCAAAAAGAAGATGCGTTGCCATTGTTGTAAAGCTAATGATCACTTGATAAAGTCGTGTCCTAAGTTGAAGGCCAAAGAGGCTAAGAAGAAAGAGGGTGGTTCCACTGCAAATGCTGGTTCCACTACAAACGCAGCCATTGTTGAGTCTTCTGTGAAAGGAGACCGTGATGCTAATGTTGATGCAGAATGGGATTTTAGCGCAAAGTGCACTTACAATCCTGCTGTCCATGATGCATGCTTGTCAGTTGTTGCAGCAGATTCACATGTGTGGTATTTTGACAGTGGTGCTACAAAGCACATTACCTCACATCGTGAATTGTTTACTTCTTTCGAGTCTGTCCCTCATGGGAATTCTGTCACTTGTGCCAACAATGCCTCTTATCCAGTTCAGGGAGTTGGAAAGATTGTGCTTACTGCTGCTAATGGCAGTTCTTTCACACTTGTTGATGCACTTTATGTACCTGGGATCAAGAAGAATCTCTTGTCTGTATCCACACATGCTAGACTTGGACTTGTAGTCAAATTTGTGGATGACAGATGTACAGTTCATGATCTCAGTTTTGGTGATGAAATTGTTGAATCTGGCCTTTTGTGCCGTGGGCTGTATAAGCTCACTTTGTATGACAAGTGTGGACAAAATTTTGCAAATGCTGTTGCAGATTCAAGGGCTATTTCAGATGCAAAACTTTGGCATGCACGTTTTGGTCATCTGAATTTTGTTAGTTTGCTGCGTTTGCAAAAATCTGATATGGTTGCTTCTTTGCCGCCTCTTGAAGCACCTGTCAAACATGTTTGTGAAGGCTGTATTTTGGGTAAGATGTAGCGTTCTAAGTTTCCAAAGGATGGTTGAGTTCGGGCCACATGCAGGTTGCAGCTTGTGCATAGTGATGTTTGTGGGCCCATGCAAACTCCGTCCTTGGGTAATTACCTGTACTTCGTGACTTTCATTGATGATTACTCCAGGCATGCATGGGTATTTCCGCTTAAAGCGAAGTTCGAAGTTTTTATGTGCTTCAAACATTTTCTGGCTATGGCTGAAAATGTCTCGAAATGTACTATGGACACCCTCCGTTCCGATCGAGGGGGGGAGTATATGTCTCATGAATTTAATGCATTTCTGGCTAGTCGTGGGATAAAACACCAATGTACAGTGCCTTATACACCTCAACAAAATGGTGTTGCTGAGAGGAAAAACAGGTCACCAACGGAAATGGCACGATGTATGGTCAAAAGTCAAGCTTTGCCGCATTCTTTTTGGCTTGAGGCCATCATGTGTGCCACTTATGTACTAAACAGTCGTCCTACGAAAGCTCTGCAGTCTATTACTCCATATGAAGCATGACATGATAGAAAGCCTTCTATTGAGCACATGCGTGTTTTTGGCTGTTTGGCATATGCTTTGGTGCCACAAGTGCAGCGCAGAAAATTGGATGATAAGGCTGTCAAATGTATTTTTGTTGGATGATAAGGCTGTCAAATGTATTTTTGTTGGTTATAGTGCTGAAAGCAAAGGTTACAGGTTGTATCGTCCACAAACAAAACGTATTCTGGTTTCACGGGATGTAGTGTTTGTGGAAGATTCAGTTCAACCCTTGCTGTCATGTACTAGAGACAATAATGTAAGCTCACAGGACATTTATGACACTTTGTTGCCTCTTTTCAGTGGTGGAAATACAAATGTAAGTTCCAATGAGGCAAATGTACAGCCTATGGCGGAATCTGAAAATGTTTTAGATCAACCTATTACTGATGCAGATGTACATGATGTTCTTGATGAGGAAAGGACTGAAAATGAGCAGGCTAGAGGTATGCCAAAATGGCTGATGCACACTTTGTGTGACAGTAAATTGGATGCACCTTTGTCTAGTCGTACTCGTTCAGGCTCTCGCCATGCATCTTATGGATTAGATTGTTATGCTTTGGATGTGTCTAGCTTACATGATGTTGAGGAACCTCTGTCTTTTGATGAAGCACAAAATTTAGAAAATTGGATGGCTTCCATGCAATCAGAATATGATGCACTTATAGAAAATGACACATGGACTTTATGTGATTTGCCTCCTGGCAAAAAGGCCATTGGTACGAAGTGGGTTTACAAGTTGAAACGCAAGCCGGATGGTGAGATCGATCGCCATAAGGCTCGACTTGTTGCAAAGGGTTATGCATAACAAAAAAGCATTGATTATGAAGAGACTTTTGCTCCCACTTGTCGTATGACTACTGTGCGTTTTCTATGTGCATTGGCAGCTCATTTTGGTTGGGATGTACATCAATCAGACATTGTTACTGCTTTCTTGAATGGTGACATATTTGAGGAAGTTTATGTAACGCAACCTCGCGGTTTTGTCATAAAAGGACAAGAGGACAAGGTGTGCAAATGTAAGAAGGCTTTGTATGGGTTGAAGCAATCTCCTCATGCTTGGTATGAGAAAGCTGACACTCATTTGGTTAAACAAGGCTTTCATAACAGTCCAACAGAAAGCACATTGTATGTAAAGCGTGAGGATGATGTACTTCTCATTGTGGTTCTTTATGTTGATGATTTGCTGATGACTAGACCAAATGAGAGACATATTGCTGAATTTAAGGCTGATTTGAATGCTACTTTCAAGATGAAAGATTTGGGGCTGTTACATCATTACTTGGGTATACAGTTTAAGCAGTGTGATGGTGGTATTGCCTTGTGTTAGAAAAGTTACATAGAGACATTGCTATGTAAGTTTGGACTTGAGGATTGCAAACCTATTGCCACTCCCATGGAAACAGGTTTGAAGTTGAGTCTACATGATGCTGGTGATCCTGCTGATGTCACTCTTGACCAAATTGCTGTTGGATGCCTCATTTATGTATGCAACACGAGGCCAGATATTCAGTTTGCAGTCTCACAGGTCAGCAGATTCATGCATAGCCCAGGGTCTAAGCATTGGCAGGCTCTCAGGAGTATTTTTCGCTACCTTAGTGGCACTTTACACCTTGGCTTGTTTTATCCCAAGGGGGGATCATTGCTGCCAGACTTACATGCTTTTTCAGACTCAGATTGGGTTGGCTGTTTTGACACGCGAGTGTCCACAATTGGTTTTTGTTTCATGCTTGGCAGTTTGTGTATATCATGGTTGAGCAAGAAGCAACCTACTGTGGCCACTTTGAGTTGTGAGGATGAGTACAGGGCAGTCTTCACAGCTACGGTTGAGTGTGTATGGCTCAGACGCCTTATGGCTGATTTGGGTGTTGGACAGGACATTGCCAACACTATCTACACTGACAGTCAGAGCGCATTGGCAGTTGCAAGGAACCCAGTTTTTCATGCTCGCACAAAGCACATTGAGGTGCATTACCACTATGTCAGGGAGAGGCTTTTAGCAGGAGAGATCAGCTTGGCTTATGTGCCAACACAGGACAACCTTGCAGATCTTTTCACAAAGGCATTGTCTCGTGAGAAGCTTGAAGCTTTCCGCAAAGCTTTGGGCTTACTCCCCTTTGTGGACTGATATGTCCTCAACGCATGGAACTTCCCTTTACTCATGTGCCAGCTCTCGTTCATCACCGCATCACTCCAGGGGGGATTTGTTACCATATACATGTGGTAGTGATGTGTGAACACACTAGGACCACCGGGGAATTTTTTCCCTCTTTAGGAGGTTTTTTCCCCCGTGCATTGTGTATACGCCCATCACTCTAGGGCTATCTGTCTTTCTATTGCACACTAAGTTACACACTCTCTATTGTGTGCCTTGAGCTTCCTTCGTCTTCTCCAAGCTGTGTGCGTTTCTTTGCAACCCTAATTCCAATAGCTTCCTGCGGCACCTTCAACTGGTATCATGTTGAAGGTGCCGCGGGAAGCATGTGTCTCTCTCTGCTCTCACACTTGCACTCGCACATGTTTTCCGCGGCACCTTCAACTGGTATCATGTTGAAGGTGCCATGGGAAGCGTGTGCGAGTGTAAGTGCAAGTGCAAGAGCAGACAGAGAGAGAGAGAGAGAGAGAGAGAGAGAGAGAGAGAGAGAGAGAGAGAGAGAGAGAGAGAGAGAGAGAGAGAGAGAGAGAGAGAGAGAGATGCTTTGGGTGAAGCGCACATCAATGGTATCTTGTTGCAGCTCCTTATTCTATTGTATTAAAGAATAAGTGTTAAGTTAGTAGATGGGTTAGTAGTAAATGGGATGTCCGTACTGTTGGCCTGAATCCCAACAAACTCCCACTTGAAGGCCAACGCAGCCCAAGTGACCTGGTATGTACAGCCGTGAAGCAATATAGTGCCTTCAACCTATACCCATCAACTCACTGCAATGTGTAAACCACTTCAAAGCTAAGCCTTTTGTCAAAGCATTTGCTGAGTTGTTGTCAGTGTGTACCTTGACCAAATCAATGAGCTTTTTGGCCAAGAAATCTCTCACGAGATGATACCTGACTTCAATGTGTTTTGATTTGGAGTGAAACACGGGATTCCTTGCCAATGCAAGAGCACTTTGACTATCACAATATAACACTGGGGTCTCATCAATGCCAAGATTTCTGACCAAGCGAGATAACCATACAACTCTTTACTTGTATCTGACAATGCAAAGTACTCTGCTTTCATAGTGTAAGACGACGTACAATCTTGAAGACATGACCTCCAAGATACTACTACTCCAACAAATATGAAAACATAGCCAGTGTCAATCTCCTATTCTCGACACAACCCGCATAGTCTGCATCCACATAACCCACAATGGATGCATCACCGTTCCCAAAGCGTAAACACCTGCCGACCATACCTTTGAGGTACCTAAGAATGTGCTTCACTGCTTCCCAAAGCTTGCTGCCAGGATTTGCCATATATCGGCTTCCCAAAAGCAATGTCTGGTCTTGTGGCCACCATAGCATACATGAGACTGCCCACTGCCAAAGAATATGGTACCTTAGCCATTTCTGCTCTCTCAGCATCAGATTTGGGTGCATCTTCCTTGCCGAGTTTCAAGAATGCCTGCATTGGGGTACTCAATTCTTTCCCCCCCCTGCATATTGAAACGCTGCAAAACTTTCTCAATGTATGTTTCCTGAGATAACTCAAGAATACGATGTTTGCGATCTCTTTTGTTTCGCATACCAAGAAAGTGTGTACCATCCCCTGAATCTTTCATTGCAAAATTATTGCTAAGTGTTTTCTTCAAGTTGGCAATTACCACAATGGATTTCCCAGCTATAAGCATGTCATCAACATACAAAACTAGAATGATCATCGAGCCATGATCTAGCTTTCTTGTGTACAAGCAGTGATCCTCTTCGCTCCTTTTATACCCTTGAGACCTCATACATGCATCAAATTTATGATACCTCTGCCTTGAACCCTGCTTTAAGCCATAAAGTGCCTTTTTGAGCTTACATACTAGCTCCTCACGAGATGCGTTCTCTTGAACAAACCCTTCAGGATGCTGCATGTAAACATCCTCATCGAGATCCCTGTGAAGAAATGATGTATTCACATCCATTTGGACAAGTCCATGTTCTTAATCTCTACAAGACCAAGTACAGTTCTAAGTGTTGTCATCTTGACCATAGACGAGAAGATTTCATCAAAATCGACTCCCTTTTGCTGTTTGAACCCTTTGGCTACAAGTCTAGCCTTGTACTTTGGATTTGGATCACCTGAGGTAAATTTCTTCTTGTAAACCCATTTGCAAGGTAAAGATTTTTCATCATTTGGCAGTTCTACCAAGTCCCAAGTGTCATTACCTAGAATTGGGTTATATTCATTCCATAGCCTGCTCCCACTTCACCACATCATTCGTCATCATGGCTTCTTGGTAGCAGCTTGGCTCACCGCAATCCGTCAACATGATGTAATCAAGACCTGGCTTGAAACGCGCAGGTGGATGAGAGACTCTAGAAGACCATCTCACTCCTTGACCATTGCTATTCGCTCCCTCTGGAGCATTGCTAGTGTAAGGTACATCACTAGCCCACTGAGTTGATTTCATTGTTTCGGAGGCAACATCCTCAAAAGTGACTCTCTGAACCTCTATTTCCTTGATAGGTTGTTTATGTATCTTTGACTCATTCAAGATCACATCTAAACTATGGATGATTCGATGAGATTTTAGCTGCCAGAGACGATATCCCATCTCTCCATCTGCACCATATCCAATGAAAATACATTTGTTTGACTTTGGCTCTAGCTTCTATCGAAGTTGTTTAGGCACGTGAGCATAAGCTTCACAACCAAAAACACATAGATGGTCATAGTGGGGCTTACATTTAGACCATAACTCTTTTGGAATCTCATAATTCAATGGCGTACTAGGAGAACAATTTATAATGTGGACTGCGGTCAAGACGGCTTCTGCCCAAAATCCTTGTGTGAGATTTTCCCTAGAAAGCATGGTTGTGACTCTTTCCTGAATCGTACGATTCATGCACTCAACAACTCCATTCCGAGCTAATGGGTATGGTGCAGTAAACTGCCTTTTAATCCCCCTTTTAGCACAAAAATTGTCAAACTCGTTGTTCGTCGGCAACCTCTTGAGTTTCTTGCCAGACTGATTCTCAACGAGTGCTAAGAATTTCTGGAGCATAGGAAGAACTTGATCCTTATGTTTCAAAGGATTTTCCCACCAGTAGAGTCATCTATGAATGTCTCATAATAGCTGCCCCCCCTAGAGGTTTGGTTGACATAGGACCACAAGCATCACTATGTACTAAATCTAGAGGTTCAACACGCTTTTGACCCGATGGTAAGTGCACGGACCTAGTATGTTTGCCATAGATACAGTGCTCACAAACAAGAAATTCAACATAAGACAAGACAGGTAAGTAGCCAAAACAAGTCAGAGTTCTCATCCTTTTTGGCTAATATGACCTAGCTGGCAATGCCACAACTCAGTAGACGGCAGCTCAGCTATAGATATGTAATCATGACCAACATCTGACACATGCATGGAATACAAGGTACCATGCTTCTGAACTTTGAGTACAACAAGATTACTTTTGCATACTATCCACGAACCATTGCCAAATGTGGTGCTGTAGCCCAAATCATCAAGCTGACCAACAAAAATCAAGCTTTTAGTCAACTTGGGCACATGTCTGACATTACATAAAGTAAAGTGTATGCCATTCCTTAGATGCAATTTGACGTTTTTGACACCCTCAATGTCTAGTTCATAAGCATCACCAAGTCTCACTTTGCCACAAGAGTGAGAATAAGTAGAGAACCACTCTCTATGTGGTGTCACATGGAAACTCACACCAGAATCTACTATCCAATTCTATGCATATTGCGCATCTTCTGTAACAAGAGCCTCGATAGGTAGATCTACTGTGAAGACCAATACGTCAGAGGTAAGTGGCATAACAACCGTTGGAAGAGTCTCTACAATAGGAGCATTTGAAGACTCTATCACATCGATCTCCTCTAACTTTGCTTTGCCCGTGTTTGAATCATCAGACTTAGAAGTGTCACCGAATTGTTTATCCTTCTTTCTTTGTTGCCATTCCTTGCAATCCTTCTTCATGTGCCCTTTTTTTTGGCTGTGATAGCACTCGACATTCTACATAGAACCCCGAGACTTACTGCGTGAGCCCCCATGTTCCTTGCTTTTGGCACGACTTTGAGTGTGACCCTCTGTCTATCACTAGCAACATATGCATCGCCATCCTTCTTGACTTCAAGAGATTTCTTGTGAATCTCTTCGGTAAACAGACTCCCAAGGAAGTCATTGTACACTAGACCGGTACCAGGTGGTGAGTTGGTAATCGCAGTACAGAACATATCCCAAGACAAGGGTTAACTGCATAGCAAGAAGATACATTTGATTTCCTCATCGAAGACCAAACCCTGAGTGGTCAACTGAGTGAAAATGAGTAGAAATAATGCCCTCTTCCTTCATATGAAGGTCAAACAGCTTCTTCATCAAGTAAACCTTATTAGTGGCACTTTTGTTCTCATAACTGGAACACAACTTATCCCATACATCTCTAGCAGTCCTTTCTCCAACTATAGTAAAGTACACAGATTCGGCCAAAAGCAAACGGAGGGTAGATTTGGCTTTAGCATCAAGTCTCTCCCACTCAACATCTGTATACTCGCCCTCTGGGTGCTCCATGATAGGATCCAACTGGCCTTTTTGTATAAGAACATCTTGAATCTACTCTTTCCAGATAGCAAAATTCGTCCCATTAAGTTTCTGGATATTGTAAATCCTTTTCACTGCTAGATGACATGGCTGCAAGCTAAAGATAACATGGCGATAAACGCTGGTAATTTTGGGAAAAATTTGGCAGAGTTTTCCCAGAAAAAGTGACAGAATCTCAATCCAAAACTATCACAAGAGATCAGTAACGCATCAAAAGTAATGCTCTCAGAGCATAAGACAGGCGCATCAACCACTAACTGTGCATAAAAAGTCAAAAGCTGACCCAAGACTGCCAACACGACGTTAAATGCACCTAGCCCTCTCTATACATGTCCTATGGAGAGGCCACAAAAAAGGGGTACTCCAGCCACCTGTATCACCGAAAGGATCTCAACATTCGAGAATCCCCCAGCTCAAGAAAACCTCATGGTATCACCCTCACAAAAGGTTATGCAGACAAGAAACCAGCCCAGTCTCAGAAAGGGCCTCCAAAACGAGTCTCAAAAACTGTCGGGACTGCCAGAAACAAGCCAAATCGGCTCCACAAAAGGTACATATGGCAGTTTCTGCAACTCAACGTACATCCACTGTCAACAGTACTGCAAGGTGCAGTATACGCACTCAAACAAGTGCCAAACAAAATGTGATGCGGGGAGTAAAAACGCTCTTAAAAGAGCTCAAGCACTATCAAAAGTGCCAAAGCAATGCATATGCGCATCAAGTACTCCCACTGTAATCTATGCTGATGCAAAACACTGCAACCTATAAGAAACTTGGATGTCCTGTATGTATGCATGAACCTATGAGGAGATGGATGCCTGAAAAATCCGAGACAATGTCGATGCCAAAAAGTGCTCCTAATCAGCCCATAAACACTATCTCAATAACACATAATAGCCATAAAATGACTATATACCATCCAAAAATAGTCTCTGAACAACGTGTACCTGTACTTGTAGCTGTAGCAAAAGTGGAGTTGAGAAATACAACTCCTAAAGTGTAGCTCGAATGAAGCTTTCAATTGCACAAACAGCTTCAAAAGGGGGGTAAAACTTCAGGACACCTCCTGGAAACGATCTTGGAACGTTGAATTTTCCGATGCCAATATCGGAAACCTGTTTGCACTTTTGAAAGTGCGCGCGGCGGACGCGAAAACAACAAGCACAAGCCCTGCTCTGATACCGGTTGAAGGTGACGCAAGAAGCGTGCGCTCCACCCAAAGCAGGTCTCTCTCTCTCTCTCTCTCTCTCTCTCTCTCTCTCTCTCTCTCTCTCTCTCTCTCTGCTCTCGCACTTGCACTCGCACACGCTTTCCGCGGCACCTTTAGGTATTAGAATAAACGCATGAACAAAAGAAAGAAGATGGAAGAATACTTAGTATCTCTATTAACCGACAAAACGCAGTACTTAAGGTTGGTTGAAGCAACCGATTGCCTTAAAGATGGGATATCGAAGAGGTACATAAAACCTGACTGAAACAAAACAAAAACTGAAAAAGAAGAACAAACATAATGGAGAGAATTTCTGAAAGAGCAACGAAGTTGTCCAAAACTAAGCGCAAAAAAAAGTACAATGAATTGAAACGAGCTTTGAAGGAAGTTTGGACAACAGAAATGGAAACTAACGAGGAATCAAACGACGATAAATTTGATGCACCTTCCCATTACAAGAAGTACACTATTCAATATAGAAAAATTGTGGTGCAGAAACCTAAACTAGATACGAAAGAGCTTGGAACTTCATACAATGGGTCTGAAAAATCCAAATGCATGAACTTAGCAGAACCAGGCGAGGAACCTAAATCGGCATACATTGTCACGGACCTCACCGAAGAAGAAGAGCGCCTTTTGATAGATACACTCAGACGATATAAATATGTGTTTGGTTGGTCATACAAAGACCTAAAGGGAATAGATCCAGAGATCTATCAACACATGATACCGCTTAAAAGTGATACCAGACCACGCAAACAACGTCGTTATACATACAATGAGACTTTTGCCAAGAAAATTAAGGAGGAGATAGACAAATTGAAGGATACGGAGTTTATCTACAAGATTGAACACACAAATTGGGTATCTCTGATTGTGGTAGTACCCAAAAAGAATGGCAAATTGCGTGTCTGTGTAAACCTCAAATAGGTAAATGCTGCCACCATTAGAGACAACTATCTACTACTAATAACATATCATGTTATTGAGAGAGTAGCAAGGAAAGAGGCCTATAGTTTTTTAGATGGGTTCTCCGGCTACAACCAATTCACCATCAAAGCAGAAGATCAGCATAAGACAACTTTTGCAACATAGTGGGTATATTTGCATACAAAGTAATTCCTTTCAGCCTGACCAATGCACCCGCCACTTTTTATAGACTAATGAGTCATGCATTCAAGGAATATCTCAGATAATTTTTAGAGATATACATGGAGGATCTTTGTGTTCATTCCTACATAAGAAGTGATTACATAACGCATCTAGGAAAAGTCTTTGAAAAGTGAAGAACTTATTGTAATTGCTTAAATCCTGAAAAATGCGTCTTCATGGTAAGACAAGGTAAAATTTTGGGCCACATTGTGTTCAAAAACGGGATTTCCTCTGATCAAGAAAAGATACAAATAATTGTTGCACTACCGAGACCAACGAAAATGAAAGAAGTGCAAGCATTTATGAGACATTGTGGGTACTACAGGTGCTTCAAATACATGTGTGCTATAATAGCTAAGCCATTGTATGCCCTCATTGCTAAGTTTGAATGGACATAAGAACGCGAGAAGGCTTTTCACAAATTGAAGTAGCAACTAATTTTTGCTCCAATTTTGCAAGCCCTTGAATGGAGCAAGATCTTTCACGTTCATGTTGATGCATCAGCCTATACCATAGGATGCATATTAGCCCAGCCAGGAGAGAAAAAAATGGATTTTCCCATTTGCTACTCTAGTCGGTAGTAGCTGAACAATACGGAGAAAAATTATACCACTATGGAAAGAGAAGGTCTAGAAATGATATATGCTGTCAAAAAATTTATACACTACCTTCTTGCAAACAAGTTCGTTTTCTTTGTAGATCACCAAGCACTGTTATATCTGGTAAACAAACCTTGCAACACTGGAAGGATTGTTCGCCGCTTTATACTATTTCTTGAGTTTGATTTCACAGTAGTCATAAAAAAGGAGACTACACACACACACACACACACACACACACACACACACAGAAGCATATCATCTTTTGAGACTGTTCCATGGGGAAGCACCTGAAGGTATTGATGATGATCTTCCAGATTTGTACCTGTTTAACATTGAAATGGTTCCGAGGTGGAGTGAAGAGGTCATCCCTCTACTCACGATCGGACCGTTACAGGTGGAAAGACAACCAACAATAATACATCGAACAAGAAATCTCCAGCTTTTAGCAAGACGACTATACAAGCATGGTAAGGATGGAATTTTGAGAGTATGTGTATAGTAAGAAGATTACGAATACTACCTCAAATAGGCTCATATACAACATACGGGGTTTCACAATGGGAAAACGCAATCATACCAAAGGCTAAAGAGACTAGGAGTCTACTGGCAAAACATGGAACATAGCATCCATACTTATGTAAAATAATGTAATATCTGTACAAAACAACCTCCAGCGGAACATACCACTCTGCTTCGAGTAGCAAAAGCACCCAAATTGAGTACGCACATAACTGAGTACTTAAGAAACAAGACCTTCCCAGAGGGATGGGGCAAGACCCAAATGTAGTACTCATATAACTGAGTACTTAAGAAACAAGAACTTCCCAAAGGGATGGGGCAAGGCAAGAATGAGAATTGTAGAAGAAGAAGCAAAAGATTATTTGCTAATCGCAAACCAACTTTATAGGGAGGGAAAGGAAGAACAACTACAATTGTGTACTATGGAAAGCGAATATTATGTTATCCTAGAATAAGCACACTCGGGCCAACCAGGGGGACATTTTTCTGTTGATAAAACAACAAAGCTAGCACTTCACTTATGCATATGATGGCCAACCCTGTTTAGGGATGCAGAGACCTATGTCAAACAATGTGATGAATGTCAACGCACAAAACCATCCCTACGATGAGATGAAATGCCATTACAACCAATGATGGGCGTACACGCTTTTGCCAAATGAAGCATCAACTTTATTGGCCCCATAATACCTCCTGCATATAGGTTGCATGCACAATACATCATAGTAGCAACATATTACATGGCCAAATCGGTAGAAGTAAAGGCAACACCGAAAGACAATGCACGGACCGCAGCTCAGTTCCTTTTTGAACATATCTTTACAAAATATGGTCTACCCATTGAAATAGTGAGCGATAGGGGAACACACTTCCTGAACAACATCATTGAAAGCTTACTTGACGAATTCATGGTGATCCATCAAAAATCAGCACCCTATCACCCACAAGCTAATAGACAAGCTGAGAGCACCAATAAAATCTTATGCACGGTGCTCACCAAAATAGTCGGTGACTCAAGAAATTATTGGGATCAAAAGCTACACATTGCATAATGGGCTTATAGAGTAGCTTTAAAAGCTTCCATCGAGAGGACTCCTTTAAACCTTGTGTTTGGGATTAATGCAATTCTACCCATGGAATTCTTAATTAAAACACTATGAGTTGCAACACAATTAGGATGGACGGGACACGAGCTATCGGAGAGACTAGACACCCTGGAGAAATTGGATGAAACCATAGTAAGAGCAGTAGCCGGGATATATGCTCAGAAAGGACAAATGAAAGCTTCCATGATCAACATGTGATTAGCAAGGAGTGCCAAAAAAGGGATTAGTTTTGATGTATACCCTTGAACAACACTCCAAAAAAAAAAGCAAGGGATGGGACCTTTTGTAATACATGCATGATATATTACAAAGTGGTGCCATCAAGCTTGCAACATTGGCAGGAGAGGAGATGCCTATTTGGATGAGTGGCTGCAGATTAAAGAAATACCTTCTTCCGCTGACACCAGAAGAACTCCAAGCAATACATGCGGCAACTCAGCGCAAAATTTGAGTCCATGACATTCAGGAACATGCACAACAAGAAACCAAAATCAGAATATTAAAGCGGAAGGAACAAGCATCCATACAAGCGAAGGCTACATGGTTAGGTGGCATGGATTCACGCATTATGCTGCAACTTGCCGATGGCACCACCGAGCGTGCATTAGTGGAAACTGGGGCAAGAGCAAATGTCAACTACTCCACTTTCAAGAAATTAACAAAGGAATCTCTAACGCCAAATACTATGGGGTTCAAAGTGGCCAACGAAGGCACAATGGACAGTCTAAGACATGTAAATTTACCAATAACGGTTGATGGCATAGTTTATCCTCATCAGTTTCATATAGTCAAGGATAAGGATCTTAACAAAGCATTTATTTCGAGAGTGCCGTGGATGCGCACTTATCAAGCCACACCAAACTACCATGATAATGCTTTGCAGCTCATGCAAGATGACCAATATTTTTCCACACCCTTTGTACAAACAGACTGTATGGGAACCTCTTCAATCAACACCCGATCCAATCCAGAGATGTTCTCCAACGGCAGGTAGAAAAATTTGGGTAAAAAAGTCCATTATGCAAACCAATTCAAAGAAATTATGGATACCCAAACGACATGACAATGCAATCCCACCCACAATGCATCACCAGAAACCTGACCTCGACAAACTGCCCAAGGCTTTTGTCAAGCAACCTAGGCCAATCCAATCTCAACATCGACAACAAGTGGGTATGGAAACCAAAACAGACTAGCTCACCACATGCCTCGACAATGAAGACCACATCCAAGCAATTTTAGTGGCGACCAAAACAGAGCCCTCAATCACAAGACAGGGTAGGGACACAACTTCTAGAGGCCACTATCCAACAATGGGCGCGTTTTCTACAATTACTTTTGTTTGGACCACGCACCTTCAACATAACCTCACCGTCGAAAACCACTGGACTTATTGTTCAGAACCCATCTCTTGCACAATATTTTGTTACCACATGCATATCCTTGATTCTCATCATAGAGCCACAATATACGGCTATGCATAGACACATACTTCGTTCCCATGCACTCTGACACATGTTCATCTGGAGTGACTCACTCTAGGAAGGGGAGAAAATGCAACAAGATCATCATTTTGTATATATTAGCATCATTTCTTTTCCTTTAACAGATTTTCAGAATCTTTTAACTCTTAGCAGGCATAATCATGAGCCATATTGACACCATCTAAATGCCAAGTTAAGAATATGTATGTATGAGAGATTACACTAATTTTGGCAAAATTTTGGCCAACTAATAATAACTATAACTAATTTTCCTTTACTGAAAAGCTAAAAACGACAAATAATCAACAAAAATTAATAAGTTGAGGTAGGAAAGTCGGAAGTGATTTTTTAAAGCAAACACCGAAACTTCAAAGCAAGGGCTTCGAACATGGCAAATATGGAAAGATTCGACACACGACGGATTTTGAGCCAACTTCTAAAGGATTAAAACTGCAGATGAAGGCCATTTTTCGACTGAAAATCAGAATGAAGAACGGTTCAAACTGCAAGTGGTATGAAAAACAAGATAGGTATCAATGGAGGTAAGTATGAATGGGGCATTCCGGGTAGATTGGGAACATATAGCCAAATGGGGCAACATAAGCTCATTTCCATTGAGAGAGAGAGAGAGAGAGAGAGAGAGAGAGAGAGAGAGAGAGAGAGAGAGAGAGAGAGAGAGAGAGAGAGAGAGAGAGAGACATAAGCATAGGGCTTTTTGCTTTGTTTCTGTCGCGGCTGTGATTTCTTCGTAGCTCTTACTACACCGAATTCGATAGGTATGATCATTAACCCTACAAGAACATTTGTCTATGCCCCATACTGCACAAACAAATACCAAAACTACAGATTAGAGCACATCAAAGTCGCAAAATCTGCAAACTGTCAAGGCCAATGGGGGACTTCAAAACTCACCCAAAACCAAAAACTTTTCAGTAGCAGACCCTTGGTATTTGGAACAATCAATGGGTGCAAAAAATGTTGCAAAAGGTGGTGAACATGGATCGCAATCCATGTTCCTCAAACCCTAAAATTTAGAAAAAATTTGCACAGTAGCATCCCCATATGTCCAGGAACAACTTCCACTAGTTGCAATTTCAAAATGCCTCCTCACATGGATCGCGATCCATGTACCTTTTTGCTAAAATCAGGACATGAGTGGTTCACTAGCTGGGGGATGCAAAAGTAAGACTAACCAAGCAAAAATAGTAACAAAAAGGGCTAGTAAAATCATCAAATCCTTATGGTTTGTTACCTTTAGTTTGCAAATGGTCTTTTGGCAGTAATCAAAGGAAAAATGGTTTGTTTCCTTCAAAAGATTCATGGAGTAGGATTAGGGGAAGAGTATGAAGCTACCCCACAAGCCACAACAGCAAATGGAACTTTTTAAGACTCTATTCGAAAGCCAGCTAAAACAGAAGGAAGTCCGGAAGAAAGTGAAAGACAAGCATCAAGGAGACGTAACACTAAAGGTGTAAGTGAGGTCAAAACAAAGCAAAAGAGTACCTGTAAAATTGAGCAAATTGCCTGCACCAATTTCCCCTTTTAGATAGATTCAGATACTGATGAAAATTGGGCCAAGGGCCCGCAACTTGGAGCTCGCATGCTGGGAGGCTTGCGTCCACTGACTTGAGTCCCTTTGGCAGGCTCGCTGAGGGGCTCATCCAAAAAATGGCCCGAGATCACGCCTTGCTTGTTGACGCACGCGGGAGCCTTTGTGGCACCGCGCGGAGTTGAAGTTTAGTTGAGTGCGGAAGCGCCTTTAGGATCAATGTTGAGCGAACGAGGCTATTCCGGCCTTGAGCGCATATCTAAGAGGTCCACCCTGGAACTCTCTCAGGCCACTTTGGGCTAACTTGGAAAAATGCCGAAAAGTCCCGGACCGCCTCAGGTCCCCGCCTCGGGTCTGGGTGGACTGAACTTGCCAGCAGCCCGTCGGTTGAGAACGAGGAGCGCCACATGCATGCGTTCATGAATGTGAATGGCTGATCTCGAAGAGGAAGCTGAGGTCTCTGCGTGGAGTACCTAAACGTCCAAAACGGCCATGTCGTCCGCGTGTAGCGTCGAGCCGACGCTCGCCGAAAACAACCGACTACGAATCTTCCACAACCTTTGTCTGCGAACGAGGAGCACCTTGGGCGCGTGTTCGTGAATGTCCATGGCTGAGCTCAAGGAGGAAGTCAAGATCTCCGCGTGGAGTACTTGAACGTCCAAAATGGACAACCCGTCCGCGTGTAGCGCCTTGCCGACGCTCGCCGATGAGACCCACTGGCTACGAGCCGACGGCCCTGAAACTGGGTCATGGAGTCCCCGTGTGTGGCAGACTCCCCGGATTACCTCCACGTGATGAAGTGGAGGGGGACACTCTTGTTACCGGGCACTCTCAAACCCCCGCACGCGTCTGTAGTACCTAGAACAGTGAGGTGAGGAGAAAATCAAGGTCAGGACTATGTCCCATCGTCCGTCGTCCCCAACCGGGTCCATTGTGCGTCCCCGCAGCACCGAGTCGTGGTTTGCCAAGATCGGGTGGTCACCGTCCATCGTCACCCCGGGACCTCCGAATCAACCGGAGTCTTACACCCCCCCCTTAGAAAACTCTCGTCCCGAGAGTAGCATTGTTAGGGCAGGAATTTCCCTGGTTAATGCTTTGGAGGGTGTAGAGCTACGTGCGTCTACGAAATCCAAAATGGGCTGCATGAGCGGTCTTACCGAGAAGGCAGTGTCTATTCCAAACAGTCGTGCTTGAAGAATGCAGAAAAAGCTGTGGGTACCAAGTCCGCTTGGCACTTTTGCTGGGGCTTGATGATAGGTGTATATACATTGAGTGGCATAGACCACGTTGCTGCGTTGATCCATGCCGAGGAACTTGTCTGTTCCGAATATTATACTTGTTGCTGGAGTGACGATGCAGCTCTCGTCTTGAGGGTGAGAACCAAGTCGCGTTGATTCCCACTGCTTCTTGGAATGTGATTGACTGACTTCGTCCTGATTCCTTCCTGAATGGTGATGAAGGTCCACTTCGCATTTAGCTGAGTTGATTGCATGGTGCAGAGTTGCATCCTGCGCACCGAAAAGATTTGCTCGCTTTGCGTTCCATGGAGAATAAGTTACTCTGGTGAATTGGATCCTTGGGCTTGATTACCGAGCAACCACCACGAGTCCTTCTAAAGATTTGGCCTTTGGATTTTCCTTCTTGAAGTACTTACTAAGTGCTCATGTAGGCCTGGAAGTCTTGATATGAGCTTACCTACTCGTTGAAGTAAGGTACATTGCAGAAGGGTACCTTTTAGGCTCATTGAGCACCGGTCTGCCTCTTGACCAAAAAGATGAAGCATATGTGTGAAGTTATGGTTTATGGTTGACCTAAAGATCGGAGTTGTTTTGCATCATGTTTACGGTGTTGGAATTATATCATATGATGTATGGAAACTCATGGATTGATGTGGATGCCTCATATGCATGGTTATGATTGCTTTCCACCTTTCTAGGTAAAAACTAGCCTTATGTGCTAGAGTGGTGAAGTGCAGATGTGTGTAGACTCCGATTGATTGTAGGAGATGGATCAAACTCCAAGTGTGGGAGTTGGTTCAGTGTGATTATGATTTATGGTTAAGGGATGAGATTCCCTCATGGATTATGGTTGAAATTTTATGGGGGAAGCCGGTGTGGCTTATGGTTTTTTCTCTAGATTGAGTTATGCTGCCAAAATTTTTGCAGCCATGTTATGCTCTAAAGTGGTTATGCAGGATTGTTCGTGCCTCACCCAAGTAGGGTGGAGTGCTCAACTGTGTGGTGTGATTGGATTATGGTTTATGGTTTTTGGATTGGATCATGAATTGATCAAGATGGTTTATGGTAGACGTGTAAGGGTAGAGACCCTGTATAGTCTAACTATTTGGAAAAGGATTGTTTGTGCATCTGGGAAGTGCTATTGTGATTGGACTCATGTGTTATGTTTCCCATGGCAGCGTCGCTACAAGACTAGGATCACCTACATCGCTTAGCCTTAGACTAAAGGGTCGTTGACCTGGGTCTTTGCTGGATCGGGGGTGTTGCCTAGGTCTTATTCTTTTTGTTAGGCTCATCTACACAATTAGTGCGTCGAGGGTTGAATGACCTACACGGCTAACGCGTCGGAGATCTTATCTTGGCTTGGCCTAAATACCTGGTGTTGGGCATCGAAGACGCGTGGCGCCTAAACTGGTACGGTATGGTCGGGATCCTTTCAGAGCTCCGGTTCATGGAGGGAGGCAAAGCGGCCTCACCTATCTCTGGCTCAGGTAGGATGGAGGTGTTTAGGCTCGCTTCCGGCGAAGTTAAATTCTCTCTGTCCGTAGTAGAGCGGAAGTGGATGGGTGGACCGGTCAATCCCTACACAGGGTCCGGTGCTCTGCTAGTTGTTTTGTCATAAACTTTTTGATGTTATGGTATACCCAAATGTTGTCATTGCATTAATACATGGTTGCCTGTTCCATTTAGATGGGCATTTAAAGATTCTTTGTTGTCATCTTCTCCTGTCTCTATGCACTCTATTTCACCCTCCACCATATTCTCTCTCTCTCTCTCTCTCTCTCTCTCTCTTCCCGCAACGTGGTGTACACATATAATCATCCTCCACAATGTTATATTTTTCTTGAGTACACTTTCATTCATAACACTCATTCATGGGTAGCACTAGTCGCTAGCTACCTCTGGATGCAGTCCGGCTCATGGCCTAAACTCCATGCTTGGTCGGGCGCTGAGAACTCCTCCCCTATGCAAATGCTTCCGCAACTCTGATATATATTGAAAATTGTATAAAAGTGTAAATTGTATATTTTGTGCATAGACCTCGGGGAGGGGTATCTCTCACAGAGAGAGAGAGAGAGAGAGAGAGAGAGAGAGGGAGAGAGGGTTGGAGGGTCAGTGGTGGATATATTGGGTGGGAAACCAATTTATTGAGAATTCAATTTTACTAGTTGATCACAATCTAATAATCGTACAACAATCATCTAAGATAATGACCTCTCTCTCTCTCTCTCTCTCTCTCTCTCTCTCTCTCTCTCTCTCTCTCTCTCTCTCTCAAACATCAATATGAGCGAGCGCTAGCGCTCATCCAAATTGATGCGCAAGAGAGAGGGCAATGGAGGGATAGGGAGAGAGAGGGGGGAGAGTAGGTGATGGTACCTTGAGTGTGGTGCTTGTCTCCTCTATTGAAAGGTCTTCAATTTAAAAAATAGTTACCCAATACCTCTTTATATAGGCTCTCTTAAATCTAACTTGCTTTAATTTTTGAAAAGCTTCATAGATTTGCTTTTCTCAAGCAATCTCTCTTCTTCTCTCTTTCTCTCGTAATTATTACAATGGATGAAAATAACTTGAGACATTACAATATGGCTATATTGGAAAAATGTGTACATCCAATATTTTCTATTTCTTTGTTCCCAATCCTGATATGTCATTGCTAGGCTTCGGACTTTAGCAAAATCCTTTCAATTGATGTCACATGAGTTTAGATTCGTGCTTCCCATTTTAGTGTGTGTCACCGGGCATTATTGATAAGTGTCCGTGGAGATTGGAAGGTTATTGATTGGGTGTTTATGGGATATCTTAATCGATCATTGAATTTAATGGTGAGGTTCATCTTGCTATAGCATCTTGAAGATCCAAATTTGTGAAAACATGTAAAGTATGAGTCAATGATGTAGCAGTGTGTGTTTTAACAGTATATCAATGCTTAGATTTGCTCATTATTTAGTAGAGGTATGTACTAGAAAAGTAGAGAGGCAAGGGATCTAGATTAGGGTTTTACATCTAGATAACCAAAGGGAAGAAACCCATCAAGAAAAAAGTTTCTTTGGGATGCAGGTATTATTGCAATACTATGTTAAATGGGAAGTATTAACAAAGTACTAAACTGATTATTTTTTATGTATATTGGAATAAAATGGCAGCACTCAAGGTATATGCGAATTTTTTTGCTTACTGTAGTCCACTCAAGGTGCATGTGTGGAAGCAAAAAGAGTGTCCAAATGATGGGACATCCTATATACATACACGTAAATGCATGAAAAACAATATGTTGTCTAAAAATATTTTTGAGGGGCTCTTCAACTCAAAGGTGTAGCTATAAAAGAATATGACATGGATTTACATACACGTAAATGCATGAAAAACAATATGTTGTCTAAAAATATTTTTGAGGGGCTCTTCAACTCAAAGGTGTAGCTATAAAAGCAGATGACATGGATTTACAAGCTGGAATGACTTTAAAAATGATCTTTGCATGTTGAGGATTTGTGCTCTCCTTTTACTATGCATGGTGCATCAGTGTAGGACTCTACGACACTCCACCATTGTTAATTTAATAGTGTTTGACACTTACATTCATCTCTTCTAGCATGAGTGGCATGAATTAAATAAGATCACATTTTCCAGCTTGAGCATAAGCCGAACAACTACAACTCTTAGCACAAAGCTTATTGAGACTTGAAGCTTTGAAACTAACGCTTTTCTCATTTTGCGGCTCAGCAATCCAATTTGACTATGACAAAGAGTGTTTTTAACACCCTCGCAACTTGAAGTTTACATTCTTGTGCTTACTACAAAAATTTCTTTTGATACAAGTAAGTTTGAGTCCTTAAAGAGTGGATTATTGAAAAACCAAGTTGGCAGGAAGGTTTCTTTTTCCATACCTATTGAATCACCTTTAAATTTGTAAGTATTATAGTTGTGTTGTGTAACGGAATTGGACTTGTAACATTGAGAGTAGCGGAATTAAGATGGTTGTAGTGAGCATTTCTTAAGAGAATTCATCATAAGCACAAGAAGAGTACTTAATTAGCGATAGCAACATAACCCTTATACATAGTTAGCTTGGCATGAACAATACTTGTAAAAGAGAGAGAGAGAATTAGAGAATTTGACAACAGTTAAAGATCGGATTTACTTGGAGATTGTCCCCCCTCCAAAAGACTTTTGTATTATAGATTCTCCTATAAAAAGAGACTTGGTACAATACAAGATTTGAGTAACTTAAGACCTAGTTGATGCAATGAAGATAAAAAGCTTCATGCATCAAAATTATGCCCATTAACTTGTCCCGGACCTCAGTCCCAAGACCTCAAACACCTTTAAAGGTGGAGAGAGCTAGCAGGGAATGAGGGTAGGGAAGAGGAAGAAGAAGTATTCTTACAAAAAAGAAATACTTTCCTCACCATAACTTAGCTTAGCACAGTAATGTAGATGGTAAAGAATGTGATCATGCCATTGAAGCTTGACCCTTGTGTTGGATTTACATTCCATATCCAAGAGGTGTTGGTGTAGGCTCTCTACTTCTCAAACTTGGAGAAGGAGATGGAGTTGTGTACACAATACACAATCAGAGTGTGTGTGTGTGTGTGTGTGTGTGTGACTTGTGGAGTATATAAAAGAGAGCGAGATCTTATTTATTTTATTGTAGCCTCTTCAACAAGCGCCCTCCTTATTTCCCTTTAAGAGAAAGACCTTAAATTTTTAAATTGTAGCATTTGGACAAATGTTCTCATTTTTCCCTTTTAGAGAAAATCCTTAATTATCAAAATTGTAGCATTTGGACAAATGTCCTCCTTTTCCATTTTTTAGAGAAAGACCTTAACTTTTCAAATTGTAGCATTTGGACAAAGGTCCTCGTTTTCCATTTTTAAGAGAAAGATCTTGATTTTTTAATTGAATCTAAATTCTCATTGGACCTTCCTAGAGGTCATCCAATGGGGTTCATACACCTTATGAGGGCAATATTGATAGGCACTTGACATGTGGCCGTAGTTCATCTTGAGTCTTGGGCTTGCCTTGAGTGTGTGTGTGTGTGTGTGTGTTCTCTCTCATACCCCTAATTAGGGCTCATATTTGACTTGAACACCTCAAGCACATGCCTAGCTTGCCTAACCTAAAGATCCTAGGTCTAAGGACTTGTAACACTAACCTTTGGAGGTCTTTAATGGAGCTAACCGTAAGGTCTTTTAAGCTCCATTATTAACACATTGTTCTTCAGTAGACTATCTTCTTTTGGGCCCATGCCGAGATGTAACCATCTCCCTTTTGGCCCCATGCTGAGCTTGGTCTAAAAGTACATATCTATGTTCTAGCTCTTGTTTCCCTTTTATTTTCCATATTAAATGATCAGTTTAACATGAGAAAATCATTTGGATAAAGTTAGATATTAGATTTTATGACATTACCTCTCCCTTGAAACTATAGTCTTCCTTGACAATGGTTTCAAGGACGACTATGGTAGAGAAGATAAAGTCTTAGTCATTAGTCCATGTTTCTTAGCGGGTAGAGGATCCCTTTTTACCCTACGACATCATTCGAGAATGGATGACTAATCCATTTGGTGCTTGAGAGACTTAGCTGCCACAAGCATGTCTGCCCTTTAGTCCATATCATAGTTCCAAAGTAGAGTGACAAATTCTACTTAGTGTTTGAGAGACATTGTCAACACAAACACAATTCTAAGCATGTATACTACTTAGATTTGTGCACAATAAAAATAGAGATCTAGTCTTATAAGACACAAACATTCATCAATTAAAAGAAACATTTACAGTTGCTTACTCTAATGTAGCATTGTCATCAGCATTGACAAGGTTCATACTATCTGGTTGCATTCCTTGCATCCATCTAGCATCTTCAAAAGGATAATTTTTGAACTTAACAAGATATCATCGGATAATCTTACCATGGCATAGTACCTTGTCCTCATGTCGAAGGATAGCTTTGGGTTGTGGCACCTCTTCTTGATCTTCGATCTCTGGGGGGTCTTCAATGATTGGTTCTTTTGGTGGCTCTCCTTTGTAAGGCTTGAGTAGGCTCACATTAAAAGAATTGTGTATGAGCCAATGGCTTGGCAACTAGAGTTGATACGCCATCTCATTGATTGGTTTTAAAATTTGGAAAGGACCATAATATCTTTTTGCTAATTTAGCATAATACTTTTGGTGGCCTGTAGGATTTTTGCATGCAGTTTTTCTCAATCAGGCCTTGGGAAACCTAAGTAAGACCCGATCATTCTCTTTGAACGTTAAGGCCCTTCTGTGCTTATTAGCAGCAGCTTTTTGTCTTTGTTGAGAGATGGATATAACCTACTTAATCTTTTGGAAAGATTCTTGCAGGTCTCGACTATACTCATCGACAACAAAGATCTTCCCATGTACCTTACGTAGCAAGGAACTTTTAGGTCTTCCCTCAATGATCTCAAAAGGTCCCTTTCCTGAAGTAGTATGGACAATGTTATTGTACACATACTCTACAAGTGGTAAATACTCCTCCCATTGTGAGCGGTTATCTACTTCTGTAACATAGGTCTTTAGTAGATCAAAAATTGTAAGGTTGGATATCTCACTTTGGCCATCCGTTTGTGGGTGATAGGCCAAAGATAAATTCAACCTTGTACCTAGATTTTCAAAGAGACCTTTCAAAAATTACTGGTCATTCTAGGATCTCTATCTGACATGATGGATGTTGGCAATCCATGGTGTTTGAAAATCTGTGATATGAAGAGAGTTGCCATTTGGTGTGCCTTAATAGTCTTTTTGACAGGAATAAAATGTGCTTGCTTGCTAAACCTATCGACTATTGTCCATATTCCTGTATTCCCATGGATAGACTTGAGTAATCCAAAGATAATATCCATGTATATACTCTCCCATTGGTGAATTAGGGATTGGTAATGGCTAGAGTAATCCAAGTTGCTTCCCTCTATCATATTTTGTTTTTTGGCACACCACACATTTTGAAACATACTCTTGTATCTCCAATTTCATAGTGGGCCAATAAAATTACATCTCTACTTCTCGAAGAGTAGGTTGAATCCCTCTATGCCCTGCATAGGGAGGAGCATGGGATTCATACATCACTTTTTCACGAAGGGAGTGAGTAACACATAGCCTATTTCCATGGAGAAGATAACCATCCTGCAAGGTGAATGGTTCCTCTTTCTTCCCTAAGGCAAGGGATTACATTATGTTCTTAAAATTGGGATCAATCATTGTATGTTACTATAGACACCACATTTGCCCTTGGTCGTCTTAATAGGGCATCAGCCACTTGATTATGTTTACCAGTAATATGAGCAATATAAAAATTGAATTGTGAAAGAAAAATTTCCCACCTCATTTATTTGTCGAAAAGCTTGGTTTGCGACGTGAAGTACTTGAGACTTTGGTGGTCCATCCGTAAGATGAATGGAGTCCCCAAAAGATAGTGCTTCCATATGTCTAGGGCATGTAGAACAACTAGTAGCTCTTTTTTATATATGCCCAATGATCAGTCATCGGTATTGAGTCTTCGACTTTCATATGCTATGGCATGCCCTTCTTGGAGCAAGACTGCTCTAAGGCAATCTCCACAAGCAGCACATTGGACCTCAAATGGCTTTGAGAGATCCTGTAGTGTAAGCACTGGTTGGGAGGTAAGATTTTCTTAAGCTTGTCAAAAGAATTTTTCTCTTTAGCAGTCCATGAATACTTAAAGTTACTCTTCGTCGAGTCATGTTATGGTCCTGCTAGTTGAGAGAAGTTTTCTATGAACATGTATAGTATGCGCACATACCAATAAAGCTTCATAGCTCATGTAGATTCCTTTGGTTAGGCCATCCTTTTATTACCTTTAGCTTTGATGGATCCATACGGATATCATCTCAAGAGATAATGTGACCTAAGTAATGAATCTCTTGAAGGAAAAATTCGCTCTTCCTATGTTTAATGAAAAGTTTATTCTCCTTCAAAGCTTGAAAGATTACCTGGAGATGTTGCTTATGCTCCTTGAAAAAATTGGAGTAGATGATGATGTCATCAAAGAACACTCCAGTAAACTTGCAGTGGGGCCTAAAAATTTTCTCCATTAGGCGGTTGAATGTGGCTAGAGCATTTGTCAAGCCAAAAGGCATGACAAGATATTCATAAAGACCAAATTTTGTGCAATAAGTAGCCTTTACAATATCTTCATTCATTATCCTTATTTGATGATAACCACTTTTAAGGTCAATCCTACTGAAGTAGGTAGAGTCTTGTAGCTTATTGAATAGATCTTCTACCCGTGGTACGGGAAATCTACTTTTGATAGTGATCTGGTTTAGTGCTCTATAGTTGACACACATACGATATGTTCCGTCTTTCTTTTGCAATAATAGGACTGGTGAACAAAAGGGGGAGGAACTAGGCCTCATCATCCCTTTGTCTACTAGCTAGCTCTTGTACCTGCCTCTTAATCTCCTCTTGTTGAGCTTGAGAAACTCAATAAGGAGGCTTATTAGGAGGTGAGATCCCAGGTAGAAGCTCTATTGTATGGTCATCATTTTCTCATTTTGGAGGTAGCTCCATAGGGATATCATCGATAAAAACATCTTGGAATCCATTTAGAAAATTAGACAACTCTAATTCTCCTTGATTTCTACCACTTTGTTTTGGTACAACATTAGCATCATTTAGAGACTCTTTGACAAAAATCATATACGAGGAAACCGAGATTTTCATTGAATTATCAAAAGCAGGTGAATTTACAAGAGGTATAGTATGACCCAACTCATTAGGGTCTATAAACATGTTCTTTCCCTCGTACGTGAAATAAATTCTCCTTTCAAGGAACCTCATATTGGCATCCATGTGATTGAACCATGATGCCCCTAGGATAACATCCTCATGTTGGAGAGGAGAGATAAAAAATTCTTCTTTGAAACCTCAATTTCCCAATCAAGGGCATAGCAGAGGCTTGCTCTCCCTTGAAAGCTCCCTTGGTTACAATATCTCCCATCTTGAAAGCTTGTATGCCTAGCGTTGTGGCCAACTCCATTGATATGAAGTTGTGAGTAGAGCCATTATAAAAAAAGATGAAGGCATCATGCTCCCTCACCTTCCCCCAAGAATAGGAAAGGGACGATCCTTAGCAACAATGAGCATCCTTTTTTGGAGTTTTGACCATAGAAGCTCTAGGAGTCTCATTGCGGGCATTTCTTTTGGGGCAAGAACGATAGCCATGTCCTTGCTCCCCACACTTAAAGCACTTGTGATCTTTGCAAAAAACCTCTACCTCTTCAGGAGAGAGTTTATTTCTACCTTTGTAAACTCCTTTCTCCTTGGTCTTGTTGTTGTTTTTGTTGGGATTGCCTCCTTGAATCATTTTGATCCTTGTTTTCCATGGGCTTGGCATTCCTTTTAGCCCCTTGTTGGAAATTAATACAAAAAGCAACCATAGTGTGGTGGATAACTTCAGCGATGGACCAGGTCGTTGCAAGTTGACATACTTGAACATTCCTTCAGGTAATCTCGCACATAATAATTTCTTTTTCTTGGTGAAGTCTATCTTTTGAAAGACTATAGCTTTGAGATGTAAATCCAAAAATTTGTCTACATATTTGTGGATAGACTCTTTGGAGAGTAACTTCAAACTCCACCATTCGGTGGGCACTTTATCTTTGGTGTCGCTTGCAAGGAATTTCTTCATGATGGAAACTTGTAGAGTTTGCCATGTCTTTGGAGCTTTATTGTTGCCACCAAGGCTATCCCACAATTGACGAGCAAATTTTTGAAAGTGCATAGCTACATGACGTAGCTTTGAGGACTCTATGCCCTCGTCTCCAAAGGTCGCATCAAATTGTTGGATAAAGGCCAAAACTTTGTCGGTAGCACCAAAGGTGCCATCATAGGTGAGAAAAGAGATACTCCTTCCTCCTCTTTGAACTTCTTAAGCTTTTGGGACCTTCTCCATGTAGGGTAGGATTTGCGATGTCCTCTCCTCTTGTATTCTCCAGGAGAATAGCCGCTGCTTTTGTCAGAAGAGGAGGAAGATGATGAAGATGGAGAAGAGGGTGACCTCTTTCTCTCATTTTTCTTCCTTTGGTTCCTCTCTTCCCTTTTGAGACGACGAGGAGGACTATAGGACAATATTTTCCTCTTGGGAGGAGTTGGGGATCGTCTAGATTGCCGTCTGCGTGGAGACCCATCTTCAGAGAAATTCAATGATTCACTTCTTTCTCGTTCATTGGATTCCTCTTCTTCTCTCACAGGAGAGAGTCTTCTTTGGAAGTCTCTACAAGAGGCTTCCTAAGATCTCTCTCCTCTTGGAGAGATAGGGAAATTCCATAAGCACAAAGTTGTTAGGTAACTTCGGCTTGCAAAGGAGGGTTGCCCATAGCTTGTTGCAACCTAGTAACAAGATAGCACCTTCATGTGCAAAATCAAAGTTGTCAATATTCATTCAAATCTCTTTATTATTGTCACCCATGCTGTTAAATTGATGTATTTGCTATTTTGTGCTTTGGTACCCTCAAAAACCTTAGTTGTTATTCTTCTCTACTTTTGAAAATTAGCTCTCAAGCAGCCACACCCGTGGTTTAGAGACTGTTGATTGCAAAGAGTAGTGGAGAGGGTCTAACATTGCTCGGTTGATTATGGTTCGTGTTGAGCTTGCTAGTAGCTCAATAATGGTTGAGCCAAAGGCAAGACCTGAAAGACTCCCTTATTAAGTCTATAGTTCCCAACGGTGTGCCTCGAACTAAGTCCTTTTCAACCAAGATAATAGATCCGTGTCCCACTTACCCTCTTGCAATGAACATGTCCAACCTTTCATGGACAACTTAAGGACCTCTCTTCTTAAGCAAGAAAAGAGAAACCAATGGCTCTGATACCAATGTAACAGAATTGGACTTGTAACATTGAGAGTAGTGGAATTAAGATGAATGTAGTGAGCATTTCTTAAGAGAATTCATCATAAACATAAGAAGAATACTTGATTAGAGATAACAACATAACCCTTATACATAATTAGCTTGGCAGGAATGATACTTGTAAAAGAGAGAGAGAGAATTAGAGAAATTGACAAAAGTTGAGGACCGGATTAACTTGGAGCCAATCCCCCCTCCAAAAGGCTTTTCTATTATAGATTTTTCCATAAAGAGAGACTTGGTACAATACAAGCTTTGTGTTCCTTAAGACCTAGTTAAAGCAATGAAGATGGAAAGCTTCATGCATTGAAACTATGCCCGTAACTTTTGCAAAAACATTAACTTGTCCCCGGCCTCAATCCCAAGTCTCCAAACACCTTCAAAGGTGGAGAGAGCTAGCAGGGAATGAGGGTAGGGAAGAGGAAGAAGAAGTATTCTTATGAGAAAGAAATACTTTCCTCACCACAGATTACGCTTGTAGCTTAGCTTAGCATAGTAATATAGATGGTAGACAAAATGAGCATGCCATTGAAGCTTGACTCTTGGTTGGATTTGCATTTCATATCCAAGAGATGTTGGTGTAGGCTCTCTACTTCTCAAACTTAAAGAAGGAGATGGAGTTGTGTACAAAACACACAATCACTGCGTGTGCGTGTGTGTGTGTGTGTGTGTGACTTGTGGAGTATATAAAAGAGAGGGAGATCTTATTTATTTTATTGTAGCCTCTTCTTTAACAAGCACCCTCCTTATTTCCCTTTAAGAGAAAGAACTTAATTTTTTAAATTGTAGCATTTGGATAGATGTCCTCCTTTTTCCCTTTTAGAGAAACACCTTAATTTTCTGAATTGTAGCATTTGGACATATATCCTCCTTTTCCATGCTTAAGAGAAAGACCTTAGCTTTTTAAATTGTAGCATTTGGATAAATGTAACGGAAATGGCCTACGAACATTGAGAATAACGGAATTAAGAGAATTAAAGTGAGCATTTTTATGAGACTACTTTGAGATCATAGAGGGTGAACTTAATTAGCAGTAGCAATATAACTATTATAATTAATTAACTTGGCATGAATAATACTTTTGCAAGAGAGAGAATTAGAGAACTTGACAACAGTTGAGGACCGGATTTATGTGGAGCCGGTCCCCCCTCCAATAGGCTTTTGTATTATACGTTCTCCCATAAAGAGAGACTTGGTACAATACAATCTTTGTGTTCCTTGTGACGTAGGTGATGCTATGAAGATGGAAAGATTCATGCATCACAAGCATAACATAAATTTGTAAAAGCATTAACTATCTCCGACCTCATTCCCAAGGCCTCAGACACCTTTGAAGGTGGATAGAGCTAGCGGGGAATGAGAGTAGGGAAAAGGAAGAAGAATCATCTATAGGAGAAAGAAATAGTTCCTCACTTATCATCACTCTTCTTGCTTAGCATAGCATAATAGCATAGTAATGAAGAAGGATAAGATGGCAAGCTTAAGCATTGAAGCATGGCTCTTGGTTGGGTTTGCATTCCATAGCCAAGAGTGTTGGTGTAGGCTCTCAACTTCTCAACAAGCTTGGAGAAGGAGATGGAGCTCTTGCACTTTTCCAAGCAAGAATGAGCTTGTGAGTGTGTGTGTGTGTGAGAGAGAGTATACCCCCCCAAGTACACCCCTAGCTTCCTTGGTCGACCCCTCATTGTGGCTCAAGCTGAAATTTGATTGGACCCCTACAAGCCTAGCCAATCACATGCTTTAGTCACATCAAGCAACCAAGCTAGCATTAGGACAAGTGTCCCTCGTATTTCTTTGAGAGAGAGGACTTGATAAATGCTTAAACTTTTAATTAATGAGCTAAATTCTCATTGGACCTCTCTAAGAGTCAACCAATAGGCTTTAGGCACATTATAGGGGCAACCTGGCTAGGGGCTTGACATGTTTCCTATTTGCCCCTTTGAGCAAGGGGCGCCCTTTGGGAGAAGGACTGGCCATTTAAACCACCTCCCCTACTTGCATGGCTTGCCCCCTCTTTTGTAGGCTTGCATGTTTACTTTCTAGCCCAAGCACATTGGCCCCCTACTTGCTTAAGCACTTAGTCATCAAGCATAGGGTTAGTAAGAGTATGGGATCTCTCTCTCTCTCTCTCTCTCTCTCTCTCTCATGCCCCTAGCTTCAAGGGCTCGCCCCCTCCTTGTAGGGATTAGGTTTGACTTCAAGCACATGCCTAGGTTGAGGCATGCACCTTAGTTATCAAGCATCTCATGCATTTTAATAGGCCTAGTTTTAACCTAAGGTCTACGTACTTTCATGCTAACCATTGGAGGTCTTTAATGAAGCTAACCCCAAGGTCTTCCAAGATCCATTATGCAAGAATTTTCCTTTAGTAGACCAACTCCTTGTGAGACCCATCTCCTTTTGGCCCTGTGGTGAGCTTGGTCTAGAAACACATATCCATGTTCTAGCTCTTGTTTCCCTTTTATTTCCCCATATTAAATGATCAATTTAATATCAAAAAATCATTCGGGTAAAGCTAGATATTAGATTTTATGACATTACCTCTCCCTTGAAACCATAGTCGTCCTCCTTTAGTCCATATCATATCTTCCAAAGTAGAGTGACAAATTCTAGTTGGTGTTTGAGAAACATCGTCAACACAAACTTGATTCTAAGCATGCAAACTACCTAAATTTGTGCACAATAAAAAGAGAACTAGTCTTATAAGACAAAAACATTGATCATTTAAAGGAAACATTTACATTTGCTTACTCTAATGTAGCATTGTAAGCAATGACAAGGTTCATACTATCCTTAAGATGTATTCCTTGCATCCATCTAGCATCTTCAAAAGGATAATTTGTGAACTTAATAAGGTACCATCGGATAATCTTACCATGTCCTAGTACCTCGTCCTCATGCCGAAGGATAGCTTCGGGTTGTAGCACCTCTTCTTGGTCTTTGATTTCTGGGGGGTCTTCTCAATAATTGGTTCTCTTGGTGGCTCTCCTGTGTAGGGCTTAAGTAGGCTCACATGAAAAGCATTGTGTATGATCTAATGGTTGGGAAACTTGAGTTGATAAGCCATGTCATTGATTGGCTTCAAGATTTGAAAAGGACCATAGTATCTTTTTGCTAGTTTAGCATAATACTTTTGATGGCCCATAGGATTTTTGCCCATTGTTTGCCTTAATCAAGCCTTGGCAAACTTGAGTAAGACCCAATAATTTTCTTTGAACGTTAAGGCCCTTCTATGCTTATGAGTAGCAATTTTTTTCCTTTGTTCAAAAATAGATATAGCCTCCTTAATCTTTTGGAAAGATTCTTATAGGTCACAACTATTTACTCATTGGCAGCAAAGATCTTCCCATGTACTTTAAGTAGCAAGGGACTTTTAGGTCTTCCCTCTATGATATCAAAAGGAGCCTTTCTCATAATAGTATGGACATTATTATTGTATGCATACTCTACAAGAGGTAAGTACTTTTTTCATTGTGAGCGTTGATCTACTTCTGTAACATAAGTCTTTAGTAGATCGAGTATCGTAAGATTGCCTATCTCACTTTGGCCATCCGTTTGTGGGCGATAGGCCAAAGAGGAATTCAATCTTGTACCTAAATTTTCAAAGAGACCTTTCCAAAAATTACTTGTCATTCTAGGATCTCTATCTGACACGATGCATGTTGGCAATCCACGGTGTTTGAAAATCTGAGATATGAAGAGAGTTGCCATTTGGTGTGCCTTAATAGTCTTTTTTACAGGAATAAAGTGTGTTGCTTGCTAAACCTGTCACCTATTGTCCATATTCCCATGGATAGACTTGAGTAATCCAAAGATAAAATCCATGGATATACTCTCCCATGGTGAATTAGGGATTGGCAATGGCTGGAGTAATCCAGGTTGCTTCCCTCTATCATACTTGGTCTTTTGGCATACCACACATTTTTTTGCAACATACTTTGGTATGTCCACTTTCATGGTAGGCCAATAGAAGTACGTCTTTACTCCTCAAAGAGTAGGTTGAATACCTCTATGCCCCACATAGGGAGGAGCATGGGATTCATACATGACTTTCTCACGAAGGGAGTGGGTAACACATAGCCTATTGCCATGGAGAAGATAACCATCCTGCAAGGTGAATGGTTCTTTTTTCTTCCCCAATGCAAGGGCTAACATTATATCTTTAAAGTCAGGGTCAATAGCATATTTATCTATCATAGAAGATAGATCATTGTGAGTTGCTATAGACACTGCATTGAGTCTTGGTTGTCATGAAAGTGAATCGACCACTTGATTGTGCTTACCAGCAATGTGAGCAATATAAAAATAAATTATGAAAGAAAATTTGCCTACCTGATTTATTTGTCAAAAAGCTTGGTTTGCGTCATGAAGTACTTGAGACTTTGGTGGTCAGTTCACAAAATAAATGGAGTCCCCAATAGATAGTGCTTCAATGTGTCTAGGGTATGTAGAACAACTAAAATCTCTTTTTCATATATGCCCAAGACCCGATGCCCAAGACCCGTTCATTGGCATTGAGCCTTCACCTCTCATACGCTATGGCATGCCCTTTTTGAAGCAAGACTGCTCCAAGGCAATCACCACAAGAATCACATTGGACCTCAAATGGTTTTCAGAGATCCGAAAGAATAAGGACTGGTTGGGAGGTAAGCTTATCTTTGAGCTTGTCAAAAGCATTTTTCTCTTTAGCAGTCCATGAGTACTTAATGTTCTTCTTTGTTAAGTCATGCAATGGTCCTTCTATTTGAGAGAATTTTGCTATGAAGCATCTATAGTATGCACACATACCAATAAAGCTTTGTAGCTCATGTAGATTCCTTGGATTAGTCCATGCATTTATTACCTCTAACTTACATGGATCCATACGGATACCATCTTAAGAGATGATATGACCTAAGTATTGAATCTCTTGAAGGAAAAATTCACTCTTCTTTTGATTGATGAAAAGCTTGTTCTCCCTCAAAGCTTGAAAAATCACCTGGAGATGGAACTTGTGCTCCTCCAAGGACTCGGAGTAGATGATGACTCTAGTAAACTTGCGATAGGGTCTAAATATTTTCTCCATTGAATGATTGAATGTGGCTGGTGCATTAATCAAGCCAAAAGGCATGACTATATATTCATAAAGACCAAACGTTATAGGAGACGCGGTCTCTAGGATATCTTCATTCACTATCCTTATTTGATAATATCCACTTTTAAGTTAAATCCTATTGAAGTAGGTCAAACCTTGTAGATTATCAAACAGACCTTCTACTTGTTGCGGTACAGAAAATCTGTTTTTGATAGTGATATGGTTTAGCGCGCGATAGTCCACACACATACGGTATGTACCATCTTTCTTTTGCACTAAAAGGACTGGAGAAAAAAAGGGAGAGGAGCTAGGCCTCACCATCCCTTTGTCTACTAATTCTTGTACTTGATTGATGATCTCCTCTTGTTGAGATTGGGAAACTCGATAAGGAGGCTTGTTAGGCAGTGAGCTTCTTGGTAGGAGCTCAATTCAATGGTCATCATCCCCTTGTTTTGGAGGTAAGCCCATAGGGATATCATTAATAAAAACATCTTGGAATCCATTTAGAAAATTAGACAAGTCTAACTCTTCTTGATTCCTACCATCTTCATTTGATAAAACATGAGGACCTTTTTTTGAGTGTTTGACAAAAATCATGTACGCAAAAACTGAGCTTTCCATTCATTTGTCAAAAGCAAGAGAATTTTCAAGGGGTATGGTACGACCAGACTCATTAGCATCTATATACATGTTCTTTTTTCTATACTTAAAATACAACCTTCTTTCAGAGAGCTTTACATTAACAGCCATAAGATCAAACCATGGTGCCCCTAGGATGACATCTTCATGCTTGAGAGGAGAGATGAAGAAATCTTCTTTGTCAGCATAGCCTTGGACATGCATCCTCAATTTCCTAATCAAGGGAGTAATTGTGGATTCTTGCCTCTTGAAGGCTCCATCAGCTACGACTACATCTCCCATCTCATGAGCTTGAACTCCTAACTTGGTGGCCAACTCCATGGATATGAAATTGTGAGTAGAGCCACGGTCAAACAGGATGAAGGCATCATGCTCCCTTACCTTTCCCCAGGCAAAGGAGAGAGGTGTAAAGTCACGGAGTGGAGTCACGTGCGCGCGCACACACACACACACACACACACACACACACACACACACACACACACACACACAGATCCACAGAGAGCTTACACAGTACGCAGAGAAGTCGTTGAAGGGTTATCTCCCAAATCTTATTATCCACAAAAGTATAAGTGAATATATACAAAGAGTTAGTTATAAGTGAGTTAGGCGGGCGGCCGACCATATCCGTATAAGAGGCCACTTGGGCTTTAATCCCAACAACCTCCCACTTAAAGTCCAATGTGGCACTTTAAGTAACTGCAAATCTATGAACATAAATGTACAAAGATTTACATGGCTGCCATCTATCCAATGCCCAATAACTCACGACAATGCACAAAGCCCTCTCCTGGAAGTCCCTTTGTGAGTAGATCAGCAGGATTGTCCTTGGTCTGGATCTTCAACAGTTGTATCTGCTTGTCTTCAAGTACTTCCCTAATGAAGTGATATTTCACATCAATATGCTTAGTCTTCGAATGGAACACTGGATTCTTTGCCAATTGTATAGCACTTTGACTATCACAATATAACTCTGGCATATCTACTTTGATTCCCAAGTCTGCTACCAATCTACCAAGCCAAATAGCTTCTTTGCATGCCTCATTTGCTGCAACATACTCAACTTCTGTAGTAGACTGCGTGATACAATCTTGTAATCGAGATCGCCATGATATGGCACCTCCAGCCAATGTAAAGACATAGCCTGATGTAGATCTCCTCTTATCCAAGTCTCCTGCATAATCTGAGTCGGTGTATCCTTTGACACTCAAATCTTGACTACCATAGCATATGTGTATACTCTTTGTATGTTTTAAGTATCTCATGATACCTTTCACTGCCTCCCAATGTTTCTTGCCGGGATTTGACATATATCTGCTAACCATTCCCACTGCAAATGCAATATCCGGACGTGTAGCAATCATTGCATACATCAAACTCCCACATGCAGACGCATATGGCACCTTATCCATTTCAACCTTTTCCACCTCAGACTGTGGGAAATCTTGGTTGCTTAGTTTCACATATGACGGCAATGGTGTCATCAATGCCTTTTCCCTGTCCATTTGGAAACGTTGCAACACCTTGTCAATATACTCTTCCTGAGATAAGTAAAGCATCTTCTTTGACCTATCTCGTTGGATACGCATACCAAGTATATGACTTGCCTCACCCATGTCTTTCATGTCAAAAACTTTTGCCATTTTTGACTTAAGAGCTGAAATTTCATCCCTGCATTTCTCGGCAATTAACATATCATCCACATAAAGGACCAAAATCAGCAAACTACCATCTTTAGCTCGCTTAGTGTAGAGGCAATGGTCCATATTGCTACGTTTGTAGCCTTGAGAGAGCATGAACGAGTAGAATTTATGATACCACTCCCTTGATGACTGTTTTAGACCGTAAAGCTGACACACCAAGTCTTCATTGCCCTTCTCAACAAAACCTTTTGGCTGCTGCATATAAACTTCTTCTTGAAGATCACCATGCAAGAACGCTGTCTTGACATCCATCTGGTCAAGTTCCATGTCGTCTTTAGCAACCAACACAAGTACACACCGCAGAGTAGTCATCTTGACAACTGGAGAAAAGATCTCATCAAAATCAATACCCCGCTGCTGCTGCTTAAATCCTTTAGCAACAAGCCATGCCTTGTACTTGGGTTTATTATCATGAGGTGTAATTTTCTTCTTGTACACCCCATTTGCATGGTAATGCCTTTTTACCTTTAGGTAACCGAACCAACTTCCAAGTTTGATTCTTATGCAACGAGTCCATTTCTGATTGCATGGCCAACTGCCATTTTTTCGAGTCAACCACTTGTAATGTTTCCTTGTAACAAGATGGTTCTCCGCAATCTGTGAGCATGACATAATTTAGAGATGGCACATAACGATCAGGTGGTTTGGAGACATGCTTAGAACGTCTCACCGCAACTGATTCTACCTCTCTAGCCACTATAGGCTGTTCCTGAGCCTGACCATGCTGTCTTGATGTGCTAACCCCAGGTCCATCTTCCCTGAAGACAACTCTTTTGATCTCCTCTGTCTTCTCTGGCTTAGCATGAAACTTGGCTTCATTGAAATGCACATCATTGCTACAAATAAATTTTCTGGACTCAGGATCCCAAAGCCGATAACCCATCTCGCCCGATTCTCCGTAGCTAAGAAATATACACTTCTTGCTCTTTGGTTCTAACTTATTCCTGAACTCCTTAGGAATATGGCTATAAGCTTCACAACCAAAGACTTTGAGATGCTTATACGAAGGTGGTTTGCCTGTCCATAGCATCTCGGCCACTTCACTCTTATCCAGAACCCTACTAGGAGACCTGTTGATCAAATGGACTGCAGTAGCCACTGCTTCCGCCCAAAATCCATCAGGCAATTCAACATTTGACAACATGCTTCTGACCTTCTCTTGTATGGTCCTATTCATACGTTCTGCAACTCCATTTTGTGAAGAATTGTATGGTGCAGTAAGTTTCCGCTTAATCCCTTTTGCTTCACAAAAGTCTTGAAAAGCTTTGGAAACGTACTCTCCACCATTATCAGTTGTGTGAGATACTTCTATGCAGGATAGATAGGTCGAGCGGTCTTGCTCTAGTGAGTCACGACAAGAGGAAGTTGTACAAGAGTCTATGCATAAGGAGTTAGAGCATGAGAGCTCTAGTGAGTCACAACAGATTGAGTGGTCATGTTTGCAGTGGATGATTTCAGAGGAAGCTGAGACGTCAACGATTATGCAATCATTCCTTTCTATGCTCGACAGTGAGCATGGGGATATAGTTGTGCAGGATATGTCTTCCAGCAGCGGACACCTAGAGCAGTTGGTTTGCTCTGAGGTTGCATGACAGGTTGATGCGTCTTTTGCGGACAATCAGGAGATGAATGTGGCTGACACACCTTGTCAGTCAGAGATGCCTATTTCCAGGGATATATATGTTGATGCATGATGCGTAGAGCTAGCAGGGCTCGCTAGCATTGCATCGGAATTTGGTGGTCTCATGTATGAGATGCTGATCTTGAGACCGGATATCGCAGCTGCAGTGGGAGCATTTGCACTTGGGGTTGTCAGTCGTTTGTTGGTTGATGATGGCATAGTGCACGAGGGAGATATGAAGGTATTGCGTACATACTTGCAGTACATGTGCGGTACGTCTGGTGGTGTATGGACTTACACGAGAGCAGGACAACCGGATGCACACGATCACATCCAGCCAGTGGACATCGGTTGAGAGTGATTTTCTCTCGCCTTTTGTAGTCTTTAGACTAGGTTCCCTTGCTTAAAGGCACAATCACCTTTAAGTGGGAGGTTGTTGGGGTATAGGCGCGTGTGCCTTGCCTGACCGCCCAGAGTTTGAGCGTCCACTGACTTGATACCTTATACATAGCATAAGTGTATAGGGGGCTGCTCAGTGATTGAGTCTCCCCACCCAAATCTGTGTGTCGTGTGCTCTTCTCCTTCCTCTTCTCTCCTGCTCAGTTCCTTCAAGGTGATCCTTTGCAATGAGCATCCTCTTTTGGAGCTTCAGGAGTCTCATTGTGGGCATTTCTTTTAGGGCAAGAATGGTAGCCATGGCCTTGCTCCCCACACTTGAAGCATTTGTGGTCCTTACGAAAAGCTTCTAGCTAGGAGAGAGTTTATTTTTACCTTTGTAAACTCCCTTCTCCTTGGACCGATTGTTTTTGTTGTCGTTGTTGTTGGAGTTGCCTTGGGAAGAGTTTTGGGCATTGTTTTTCCCCTTTGCATCATTTCCATCTTTGTTTTCCATGGGCTTGGCATCCCTTTTATCCCCTTGTTGGAAATTGATGTGCGAAGAAACCATAGTGTGGTGGATTACTTCGGTGATAGAACCAGACCGTTGGGAGTTGACATACTCGGTCATTTCTTTAGGTAATCCCACACAAAATTTTTGCTTTTGCTCGAGGAAGTCTATGTTTTGAATATATGGTAGCCTTGAGATGTAAATCCCAAAACTTGTCCACGTATTTGTGGATACACTCGTTGGAGAGCAGCATCAAACTCCGCCATTCGGTAAGCACTTTGTCCTTTGCATTCCTTGCAAGGAATTACTTCATGATGGAAACTCGTAGAGTTTTCCATGTCTTTGGGGCTTCGTCGTTGCCACGAAGGCTAGCCCACCATTGACGAGCATATTTCTGGAAGTGCATAGATACATGGTGTAGCTTGGAGGACTCTGTGAAGCCCTCGTCTCCAAAGGCCGCATGAAATTGTTGGACGAAGGCCAATACTTTGTCGTTGGCTGCACCAAAGGTGCAATCATAAGTAAGAAAAGAGATACTCTTTCCTTTCTCTTTTAATTTCTTGAGCTTTTGGACCTTCTCCATGCAAGGTAGGATTTGCGATGTCCTTTCCTACCTTTTTCTTCCTTTGTTTCCTCTCTTTCTTTTTGGAGTGATGAGGAGAAGGACTATGGGTTGATTGTTTCCTCTTGGGTAGAGTTGGCGATCATCTAGACCACCATCTTTCTAGAGCCACATCTTCAGAGGAACTTAGTGATTCACTTCTTTCTCGTTCTTTGGATTCCTCCTCTCTTATGTGAGGGAGTCTTCTTCTGGGAGTCTCATCAAGAGGACTCCTAAGCTCTCTCTCATCTTGGAGAGGAAGGGAAATCCCATAAGCATGAATTTGTTGAGTAACTTCGACTTGCAAAGCAGGGTTGCCCATAGCTTGTTGCAACCTAGTAACAAGATAATTAACAAACATGGGGGCATCATCATTAGAATCTTCATGTGCAAAATCAAAGTTGTCAATATTCATTCTACTCTCTTTGTTATTGTCAGCCATGCTAATTAAAATTATGTATACATTACTGTGTGCTTTGGTACCCTCAAAAACCTTTGTCACTACTCTTATTTACCTTTGAAAATCAGTCCTCAAGCAGCCACACCCATGGTTTAGACACTGTTGATTGCAAAGACTAGTGGAGAGGGTCTAACACTGCTCGGTTGATTATGGTTCCTGTTGAGCTTGCTAGTAGCTCAATAATGGTTAAGCTTAAGCCAAAGGCAAGCCCCGAGAGACTCCATTATTAAGACTATAGTTCCCAATGATGTACCTCGAACTAAGTCCTTTTTAACCAAGATAATAGATCCCTGTGCCACTTACCCTATTGCAATGACCAGGTCCACTTTCTTGGACAACTTAAGGACCTCTCTTCTTAGGTAAGAAAAGAGAAACCAATAGCTTTGATATCAATGTAATGGAAATGGCCTATGAACATTGAGAATAACGGAATTAAGAGAATTATAGAGATCATTTTTATGAGACTACTTTGTGATCATAGAGGGTGAACTTAATTAGTTGTACAACATAACCATTATACTTAATTAAATTGGCATGAATAATAATTTTGCAAGAGAGAGAATAAGAGAACTTGACAACACTTGAGGACTGGATTTATGTGGAGCCGGTCCCCACTCCAATATGCTTTTGTATTATAGGTTCTCCCGTAAAGAGAGACTTGGTACAATACAATACAATACAATACAAGCTCTTGCACTTTTCCAAGCAAGAATGATCTTGTAAGTGTGTGTGTGAGAGAGAGTATACTCCCCCAAGCACACCCCTAGCTTCCTTGGTCGACCCCTCATTGTATGTAGCTCAAGCTGAAATTTGATTCGACCCCTACAAGCCTAGCCAATCACATGCTTTAGTCACATCAAGCAACCATGCTTTAGTCACATCAAGCAACCATGCTAGCATTAGGACAAGTGTCCTTCTTACCCCTTTGAGAGAGAGGGCTTGATAAATGCTTAAACTTTTAATTTAATGAGCTAAATTCTCATTGGACCTCCCGAAGGGTCAACCAATAGGCTTTAGGCACATTATGGGGGAAACCTAGCTAGTGGCTTGACACGTGTCCTATTTGCTGCTTTGAGCAAGGGGTGCCTTTGGGAGAAGGTGAGGCCATTCAACCACATCCCCTACTTTCATGACTGGCCCCCTCCTTTGTAGGCTTGCATGCTGAATTTCAAGCCCAAGCAACTTGGACCCCTACTTGCTTACGCACTTAGTCATCAAGCATAGGGTTAGTAAGAGTTATGGGCTCTCTCTCTCTCATGCCCCTAGCTTCAAGGGCTCGCCCCCTCCTTGTAGGGACTAGGTTTGACTTCAAGCAAAAGCCTAGGTTCAAGCATGCACCTTATTTATCAAGCATCTCATGCATTTTAATCATCAATCACCTCAAGCATAGGCCTAGCTTTAACATAAGATCTAAGGACTTTTACACTAACTATTGGAGGTCTTTAATGAAGCTAACGCTAAGGTCTTCCAAGCTCCATTATGCAAGCATTGTTCTTTAGTAGCCCAACTCCTTGTAAGCCCCATCTCCTTTTGGCCCCGTGGTGAGCTTGGCCTAGAAACACATATCCATGTTCTAGCTCTTGTTTCCCTTTTATTTCCCCATATTAAATGATCAATTTAACGTGAGAAAATCATTTGGGTAAGGCTAGATATTAGACTTTATGACAAAAAATGTCCCCCTTTTCCATTTTTAAGAGAAAGATCTTGATTTTTTAATTGAATCTAAATTCTCATTGGACCTTCCTATAGGTCATCCAATAGGGTTCAGGCACCTTATGAGGGTAATATTGCTAGGGGCCTGACATGTGGCCTTATTGCCTCTTGAGTCTTGGGCTTGCTTTGTGTGTGTGTGTGTGTGTGTGTGTGTGTGTGTGTAAGTGTTCTCTCTCATACCCCTAGTTAGGACTCATATTTGACTTGAACACCTCAAGCACATGCCTAGCTTGCCTAATTTGAAGGTCCTAGGTCTAAGGACTTGTAACACTAACCTTTGGAGGTCTTTAATGGAGCTAACCCTAAGGTCTTTTAAGCTCCATTATTAACACATTGTCCTTCAGTAGAACATGTCCTTTTGAGCCCTTGTTGAGATGTAACCATCTCCCTTTTGGCCCCGTGCGAAGCTTGGTCTAAAAACACATATCTATGTTCTAGCTCTTGTTTCCCTTTTATTTTCCCATATTAAATGATCAGTTTAACATGAGAAAATCATTTGGATCAAGCTAGATATTAGATTTTATGGTTGTCCTTCTTTGACTATGAAGACTCCATTGTCCACATTATTCTCCAATTATGCCTCCTGAAGGGAGCTTTTGATATTGTTGTAGGCCTTTCGTGATTGTCTCGAATGAATTTTGAGAGGGATCATTGGAAGAATTTGGAATCCAAATCCTCTTGTTACCTTTGTAGCATCTTTGTTGACTTTCTCTAGGTAAGGTCTTTTCTCTTGAGATCTTTATGTAGCTCTTTTTTAATTATAGTTGGCCTTTGGTTGATTGGTAGCCAAACTCTCTTATGTCTTGTGTAAAATCCTTGTCCAAGAAGTAGCTCTTCTGGAACCCACCTTTGTCTTGTATCTTTTTGGGGATAGACGTAGGATTAGCAATATTCGGTGTCTTCTCTTGTATTGCTCTCTCCTAGGTTTTTGGAGTATTATCAATGTGGATACTTGTTTGACCTTCTTCACAGAAGGGTCTTGATTTCAATTCATATAATGTGATGTTTGGTTTTGGTATCTACACCTGTCTTTTACTTTTGTGGTACTCCTATTCTTCCAAACTATATTGTGAGCTATCCATCCCTTGTTCTTGTCTTTCTTTGTTGTCTTCCATCTTCAATCCACATGGGATCAACGAATTTTATTTGATTGCTCAAGACAGATACTTTTTTGACTTGTTTCTGTTGTAATGAGCATAATGAAGGATACTTGGACAAGTAAACATTTGTTTTTCTCTTTTTTTCCATTGAGTATATTGTGTTTGGGTTTGTTAATGACTAGGACATCAAGAAACTTTAATTTCTTGAGGGAAATGACATACCAGGGTTCTTTAATTTAGATGCATACACCATCGTATCTTTCATGATTGTCTTTCGAAAGTCCACTTTAGCTTCTCCTTTGTCCATAACTGTATGATCTTTTGGAATTTCTTGTGATACTTGCAACTTTGAAACCGGCATTAGTAATGTTTGGTTGTAATAGTTGCTTACTACCACTCAAAAAGGATAGTAATAGCACTATTTAGTTCTTGTGTCAATCTAATAACTGACGAGACCAAGGATGACATCTATAGCCGTTTCCTTTGAGAGCATCACTTGAAATTTTACCCGCTATTTGTGATTTTGGATATTGAGAGTAGCAACCACTCCATTTGACTTGCAACCTTCCCTAATTGTTATGCTATTCTTACATTGAGTAATCTCCAGTAATCTTTGAATATTGTGTGAAACCATATTTCACTTTGATTCTCTATCCAATAGAACAATGCATTGAACACTTGCTCCATTTTCACTACCAAGTACTATAGCAATCTTTGTTGGTTGTACTATTGAGGATATTTTTTTTGTTGAGATTTCATCATGATCTAGTTGGGCCTCTAAGAAAGGTGTTTTATGAAATTTTCTTGTGCTAGATTTATATCTATTGAATCATTTAGGAGTGATGGAGATACCTTCTTACTTCCATTTTGAATCTCCACTTGTGTCTTGGTTGACTCAATTATGACAGCATTGTTTTGGTGGTCTACTTCTTGATTTTCAACAACTTCAATCTCTATTACCTCTTATTTTGGTGGTACTTCCTTCTCATTAGCTTTTGTGGCTATTACCTTCTATGTGTTAACAACACTTGCTTTTACTTGATTTGCTTCCAGCCTATCTAGAGTTCTCTTGGGTTGAAACATCTACAATAGGATCTACCTTTGTATTGGTCTTCACTTCTGATTTACTCAAGGAAATTTTGTTCTCTTCTGTCAACGACAATCTTGAGCTCTCTTTAATCATGGTTGTCTTTGTAGATTGCATCTCTTGTGAACATTGTCTCTAGAACTATCTGTGCTAGTAGCATTTCCAAAAACATGTCATCCTATGCATCCTTTACTGTCATCACATGAAACTAAGATTGTAGGATTTGAGAATCTATTTGAATGGTGAGAGAAATTATTCCCCAACATTCTCCTCATTTGTTTCCAAACATGATTATGAATTCTAGAGCATGGTTGGCCACATTTTATCCATGTGCAAAAAGACATGAGATTTTGGTCGAGCTAAAAATTTGACTTTGCTTTCCTTTGATAACTTATCTCTACTTTGACAAATGATGTCGCACTTGATCTTATTGGGACTTTCTTCGGTACTAACTATTCCTATTATGATTATTTCCCTTACTTTGACTTTTTATACAACCTCTTTGATTTGATGACTCTTCACAATAGATGTTGATTATGATACTGCAGAGTTTGCTTGCAAATATTGCACATTGTCTTCTTGCATTTGAGTAGATTTTAACCTTAAAAGATCCATTGTGTTTTTTAGAGAGTTTATCTCTTGGGAGGTGACTTCAATGGTCATTAGTGTAGCTTTTGGAGATGAATATTTCCATCGAAAAGTGACATTGTGCAAACTTTATGTAGCTTTGGCTTCTACCACTTTTGAGCTTTTTGAAACCATTTCTATTAACTTGAGGTTTTGCATCAACTTGAAAAAATCTTTGATTTCAACCTTTCCATATATAGGGGCTTGTATGAGGCCATGAGGTTGCTGGTGCTCATTGCAATGTGTATCTTTATATGCATATATATAAGGTTGGTTACATGCAAATGTTTGAACACTATTGGGTTGGTCAACCTTTGATTTGAAGAGATTAACTAAAACTTTACTCCTTGTCTATCTTCATACATGCATTTGTCAACAAATTTGGATGGAATTTGTGTCAATTGGTAACTTCTAACAACCATATATTTGTGTAATGACATGTGCTTCATACATGCATTTGTCAATAAATTCTGACGGAATCTATGTCAATTGGTAGCTTCCAACAACTATATATTTGAGTAACACTACAACAAAAAAGGGGACCTTCGACGCAGGTTTCAACGCATCCCGTCGAAAAGCCCGTTGATATACGCATCCCTACAAAATCGTCGCTATATGCGTCGATATACGCATCGAAAGGTAATATTATCGACGCATATTTCGACGGGCTTAGTGACATATATAGCGACGACCATAACATAATTTTTTTTTCTTGGGCAGAGGACAGGCAGCCTGGCCTGTGCCCAGTGAAAAGATGGACACAGCCATAGCCAGACTGCCTGTCCTCTGCCCAAGAAAGCGAGCAGCACCAAAATCAACCGTGCTCCCATAGAAATTTTGACAGAGTTCCCTTCGTTTTTACATAAACTTCAAAAAAAAAAACCAGATCATGTATACGCCTCCTACATGCTATCCATGTAGGATCTCACATGGGATTTAAGGCCAATGAAAGAAATGAAATGAAATTTGTGCAAAACCATAACCGTACCAACTTAAAACCATAACCATAACGAACTTAATTTATGCAAAACCATAACCAAATTAAAACCATAACCGGCCATAAGCACTTTGATCAAAACCATAATGCAGATGACCATAACCATAAACAAAATTAACAATAACCATAAGCATAACCAGAAAGTTAAACATAACCATAAACAAAACAAGAACCATAACCATGTCTATACAAGAATAGGAGAAATAACCATGTCTATACAATGACAATGACAATAACCATAACCATAAGGAAAACAATAATTGTCTGAACAATAACCATAACCATATATGTCTATACAAAAAAGAGACACAGAAGCGTGTCTGTGTCTCACAAAGCATATATATGAAATCCACTGATGACTAGGCGTCACAACCTGCACATAGGACAAGTCACAAAATTAGTATTGATATTACTTCACATATACTTATTTAATTAAATCAACTCACACATATTAACGTCTCACCTCAAGCGATCAGCGAGACTCTACGGCCTCCCAGTCTACAGGCTCTCCTGAAGTATCAAGATCATTCAATACTTCATAGATACCTCTGCGATATCCATTTGTCTCCTCCTGGCGTGTCGGGGCTCGATGCATCGCAAGATTCTGTGTTTATACAAAAATCAAAGTAATAAGAATACATGATTCATCACGTTTTAAAAAACGCCATAGCTAGGATTGGATTAGAAACTCACAAACTCATAGCGAAAGCTGTCGAAGCCTCCGCTGCCAAGATGAGATGTCCCCATGGTCATCTGTCGTATCTGCGCGGCCTGACGCTGCTGTCTGAACCGCGTGTCCGCTGTTCCCTCATCCTCCCTGATCTGCTGCCACGTCTCGTGTGGGATGCCCGAAGGCTTCGACGAGCCGGTCCTGAAAGCCTGCCGAGATGCATCTCGTCGATGTTTCACGGTGTCCTGTGCAACACCCTTGATCCACCTCCTCGGAACTGTCTTTGAACCCGGAGTAGACTGGTACTCTCTCATGATGGTCTCCACTATATAACTAACTTTGTCCTCATCTTGCTCAAGCCAAGGCGTCAGAATGCTGGTCGAAAACTGTAGCTCCGCGAGCTGGCGAATTCGTTGTCTCATCTCAGTCCCGACTCTATCCATGTCAACAGAACCATCTGCCCGTATAGTATAGAGCTTGGAGGCACTAGGATCGTGTGCCCCCCAAGGTGTCCGAGGTGTGCCAAGAGGTGTGTCGAGAGGTGTGCCTAGGTAGGACGGGGGTCGTGAGCGAGGAGCGGTCGAAGCATCTGTGGACCCTCCTCCATAGCAACCACCACCTCCACCTGACGATCGGCGAGATCGGCGAGTGCGCCTGTGCTGCGGAGATGAGGACGTACCCACCTCTGTCGCACCCCTAGGTGTTGAAGCAAAAGTGATGGGAGACCTCGTAGGCGTCGTACCCATAGGCGTCTCCCCCCCATAGGCGTCCCTCCCTCCATAGGCATCCCCCCCATAGGTGTCCCTCCCATAGGCGTCGGACCCTCGGGTGTGAAGCCCGAAGGCGTAGTACCCATGCCTCTGGCTACCCAGTACTGAGAAGCCTCTGCCATCTGGCTGGGCGTCATCCGTGTGACGAAGCCCACAAATGCATCTGCACTCATAGAAGCGGGATCTGGAAACTGGTATGCCATACTAAAGTCCTACACAAAGAAAGTAAAATAAAGCGTCAGAACACCTTTGTTTAAATTAACTTTAAGCTTAATTTTAAATCAACGTCTTCACACAAACACTTACAGGCCTAGGCCTTGACGAGTGAGGCATCATCGATAAGATCTTGCACCGTATCATCGTCTATCTCTAATTGCAGACATAACTCTGTCCCAACTCGTTCTGGCAGATTGTCTTCATCCATTGCATCTTCATCTACAAGTGTCAATTCTACCTCCTCTGCGTCATCCCTTATATATCTGTCAGCTTCCTCTGCCATACCTTCGTCCATCTCATCTAATGTCACAGTAGTATGGACGTCGTCTGACCGATTTCCCTTCAAATACTTGTTTATTTCTTGGAGCAACCTGAACCACAAACCACCATTGTCGCTCTCGAGGGTCCGTTACAAAGACCACTTGCTTGCAATGTTCGGGGAGAGCAAATGTGTCGCTCGCATCTGTCCAAACCTTTGTAGAATCTATTTGCACAAGCTTGTTTCCATGTCTGTGTACCGTTGCATTGCGACCAGAAGTAATCACCTTGAACCACTTCATATCCAACAAAAACATCTCAAACCGCTTGAAGCTGACTTTCAGGATATCTGAAACCAGACCACAGTAATCCAGGTTGCTAGTGCTCTCATTCGTGTCTCTGGCACTGGCCCTGCTCTTTTCCATGAAACTAACCATTACCCCACTATCAAACGTGTTTCTTCTGCTGTCAATTTGTCGTGTTCTGAAATGCTTTCCATGCGACCATAGTGCCATGTATGTATGATACTTCCAGTCACATCCAATAGCCAACTCTTCCTCTTCTAGAGATATGGGTTAGCGAGATAGTCTGGCAAGGGTAAGCCTCTAGTCGTTCGGCTTCGCCTGAAATCGTGTCGCTCCCTATTGCATCTCCCTCTCTCTTCTTTGTACCTTTTCAAGCCATTTTTGCATCGGTGCTGAATTTAGTATACAGAACTTCATGATCTTTTCTCGCATGGCGTCGTTCATTTTCTTCGGCACCCCTTGCCCTTGCGGCTCCTCTCCCACCAGTCTTGCATCCTCCTCATCGCTCCACGGTCGAGGCATTTCTGGGTCAGAAACGGATAGAAATTCGGTTGTCAAGACAAGAGACTCTTGCACCAGCCATCCTTCTGCCATGCTCCCCTCTGGACGCGCTTCTTGGAAGTTTTGTTTGGCCAGCTGCATTGGTGAAAGGCCATAGCTCTGGCATCTTTCCAACTGACTGCAAATCATCTCGTGAAGCTCGATTGTCTTTCATTCCCATGATTGTCTTCCAGAGGAGCTCTCCCACATTCTTGAATATTTGCATTGGATCCAGCAAATGGTTAATTAGTAGATCACCCCAGTACGGCAACGTATGGAGAATGGATAAACGTTTCATTCCTGGAATAGGTTGCCCCTCATGTTGCTCCCATCGGCAACACCACTATTGTACATGCATAGGACGACATTCGACGCAACCATGCTGACCTTCGCGCAAGTGATGGCCATCTGGAAGATAACGGTGGTGGCCTTGATAAATTGTCTTTTTAAGAGAGGCAGAATAGCGCACATCCAAAGACTTCCCGCAAATTGGACATGCATTGTATTCCGAAGTTGTTAGCCATGCATATATTAAAGCATGAATCAGGCCAAGGCAAAGTGCTTGCGAATAGCGAGAATTTTGTAAATTAAGAACCATTACCAGAAGCTTCTCCGTATCCTGGCCAATCATGCATAGTCCACATAAGAAGTCCATGGATCCTTGCATGATGTTGTCCTACTGGTTCAACCGCATCTGCTATGTTGATCCCATGCCATAACTCCTGGAGCTCGTCAACTAGTGGAGCTAGATAAACATCCATGTTTTTTGCCTTGAACTTACTAGGTACAATCAAGCTTAATATCAAATGACCCTTCTTGATAGCAAGCCACGGCAGGAGGTTGTAATTGATAAGGCACACAAGCCAAGTGCTCCATGACGAGCTTCTCAAGCCAAATGGATAAACTCCATCCATTGCCATGCCCAAACGCAAATTGCGTGGTTCACTCTTAAAATGTGGCCAGGTATCTTCAATGTGCCTCTAGGCCTTTGAATCAACAGTCACCCTAAATGTTGCGTCAGTGGATCTATTCGTAGAATGCCACCGCATCAACTTTGCAATGGAACCACAACGAAACATGCTTTTTATCCTAGGAATAATAGGGAAATGTCGCAACACTTTAGCTGGCACTGTCTCGCCCTGCATCTTGTTTGTAGCATATTGCTCCGCACTTAGGAGACGACAGACAATCAACGAATTCATTGCGAAAAAGAATGCAATCATTTGGACATGCATGAATCTTGTTGTAGTCCAAGCCAACTGAGGTCAATAGTTTCTTTGCGTCTGGCCTGGAGGGGGCCATTTCATTGCCAGCCGGGAGAAGTTTCTCCCCCAACAACCTGTTTAAGCCACATTAAATTAAAAAGCTCTCCAAGCACGTCACCGCTGCAATCGGAAAATCTCTTTTGTAAATTACGTACCTAAACAAAACAGTGACGCTTGTATCTGACCACCCGTACACTGACTGAAGATTCAAAAACGCAAGACAAGTACGAAGCACGGATATTTTGGTGCCTTCATAGATTGGTTGACGTGCCAACTTCCTCAACATGTCTTCAGGAGATAGGCGCACGGCTTCTGGTACTGCTTCGTTAGCGTTCTCCTCGCTTGTCTGGAAGAAGGCATCCAACATCTCCTCCATGCAGTCGTCTTCTATCTGTAAGCCCTTTTCTGCTTCCATCCTTGGCTCTATATTGGTCGGACCTTCACGCATAATCCTTTTTCTCTCTCTCTCTCTCTCTCTCTCTCTCTCTCTCTCTCAGATGTAGGTGCTATGTCGCAAAAATCAATGCCCGTTCCGTAGGAGTCGTATCGTAGATTCTGTACGATTTCTCTAGCAAACTCTCCGTACTTGTGCACGTGCTCATTACATATCCTACGCTTGCGCAGGATTTGATACTTGCAGATCTTGCACGAGCATGCAATCTTTTCCTCCATGTTAGTTGATGACATTGCCATCTACAATGATTATGAATGTTGTTTTAATATATATACTCCTCACAATGTAAACTACCTCGCATTCTCTAGTCTTGCCCAATCTCCGTACACCTCAGTCCAGAGGTGTATGGAGATCAGGACCACCGGGTCAAAATCTCGTCTTTATTGGTCAAAATCCTATATGGGTAGACACATACGTGCACTCCCACGTGTACATGGCAATTCATGTAGTGGGCAAAACCCCTTTGCCTCTTTTAGTTCCATAGTTTCTTCTAGAGGGAGAGAGAGAGAGATAGAGAGAGTTTCTGTATCATAATGCATGTAAGGTCAGGTGAGCCAGTGAACAACTTTATGGCACCCGGTAGGGTTTTCACCATGTATTGGACACTTATTCTCTCACCTGCCTTCACGCCCGATAGCTTTGGGTAATTCAGCCAAGTGGGTTGGCTTCTTTGCAAAATTTGTTGTGCCTTCCACTTCCTAACCCTTGGTAGGGGACAGAAGCTGAGATTGTCTCTGATATCTTTAGGTGCCTCTACCAGGTGGATTAGGTATTGTGGGTACTTGGTAAGCCAAGCCTTCCTCCACTTTGGCTGAGAATCCACTATAAGCTTAACTCCTTCTGGGTTTGAGGTGTCTGCATTGTAGAGAGGTTCCGTTGGCTCTTCTCTGATCCGCTTGTTTATTGTTGCTGCCTCATATTTCAGCAATGGATATGGGAGAGAGGGTTGAAGCCACTCGTGCCTGAGATTGCTGGCGTCGATCTTCTGAATTGTCATAGATTTGAAGACCCTCTGCTTCCATTCCAAGGCTTCCTTCGTGCTTTCTCTTAGCTCTTCCTCTATTGCCTTACGCAATTTTTCCTCCTCTTTTTGTGTTAGATCCTGTGGCTCTTGAGAGGATCCTGCTATACTTTCCTCTTGCATGTGTGTGTCCACAGGATCTGCCACATTTTTGAGGTCGATGCCCTCATTGGCGGCTGGCCCTGAGCTTTCTGCTTCTCCTCCTTGCTGGCCTTTCAACTCCTCAATTTGCCTGAGGAGTGTTTGATTTTCCGTTTCAGCTTCTCCGCCCATATTCACGAGGAGGTCATTAAGTTCAGCGTTTACTCTTTCCGCCTCCTCGAGCTTTTTCTTTATGTTTTCCACTTCTTCTTGCAGGGCTTTTTGGCCCTCCTCCATTCTTGTTTGCATTACGATAGAACCTTCATCAATCATTAACCTCTGCTTTTTCTCGAGAGTCAGCTCCTTCTGAAGTTCCTGCATTTGCTCTTCATATAGTTGACTCTCGAAAATGATTTGAGTCGAGCTCGTAGCTCTGACTCTAGCAGGTGATGCTCGCAGCCTCTGGATGGTTTGATCTTTGACTTTTAGTCGGTCCTTGAGCTCAAGGACCTCATCCAGGCTTGCTTCTTGTTCTATCTCTGCTTTTTCTTTGGCATTTCTCATGGCCTCTACTTCTTTCGATTCTTCGGCCAGCTGTAGTGTCAGATTATCCCTTTCTCTTTCATCATCTAGCAATGACTTGCTGAGCTGCAGACACTCTTCTTCAGCTGCTTGTATTCTTTTTGCTGCTGCCTCATTTGCTTCTTCCATTGCTTGGCAGTTTTGTAGAGCCGTTGCCAAGCTGGCCTGCAGGTCATCTTCTCTCTCTTTTTGCCTTTGGCTTTGTGTTTGTAGAGAATCTACCTCCTTTTTGATCTGTTCTTCAGTGGCCTTGAGAGTTGTCATTTCTTTCTCTGAAGCCATGGATTGTGCTCGCAATCGAGCTAGCTTTGTCATCACCACGTCCCAGTCATTGGAGGGTGGGTGCAGGTCTACCGTGTCGGTAGCAATTTCTTTTAGCTCCACTAGCCGGATGCCTTGCATCTATTCTTTATGCCCTGTCCTCGCCAAGTCGAATGCAACTGTGGCGGCTTCTTCCTTTGTATAGCGTGCAGCTAGCAGGTCCAAAAATGCGTAGTAGGCTTCATCTAATCCTTTTTGCTTAGACTCAGGCTTGGCCTCTTCCTTTGGCTCAGGTTCCTGCCTTTGCTCTTGCTCCTCAGCTTGCCTTTCATCTTGTTTGTCCTCAGCCTCCTTATCTTCTGGTGGAGGGCTGCTGGGAGGTGGTGAGGGCGGTGGAGATGGCTGTGGGCTGGGTTTAGGGCTATCTGGTAAAGCTGCCGGTTTGCCCTTTAAGTCGCTGTCTGCTTTTGTTTTTCTTTCTCTTTCTTGGCTTTCTTGTTCATCTAGCAGTGTCTGCCTTATCTGCTCCACTTCCTCCTCGTGAAAGGGACACGGGGAATGTTTTCCGCTGTAGCATCAAGAATCTCGAAATTCTTGATATAATCTTCAAAGCGGTCCCTTTGCACTCTTCTAGAAGATCCGGACATAGACTCGAGAGATGGCTTCCAGAGTTCGTTTAAATCACCCTTGAGGGCTCTTTCTGCTCGGAAACTCTCCATCAGCCTCTTGAGTCTTGCCGCTTTCTGAGACGTGGTTTCTTTGGCCGGCACTTGAGCAAACTCCTTCTTTCCTTTCTTCTGCTTGGGTTGCTCCTCTTCAACTGGATCCAGCCGTCTCTTCAATCTCGTAGCCACCCTTGGTGCCCTTTGCGGCTCATCTTCCTTGTCTTCTTTGATTCTCAGCCAATCATTCTGAGATGGGGGGTCAGGCCACCTTCCTTTAGCGTGTAGTGCCCCATAAACCACCTTGGTGATCAGTTCTCCTGGCACTATGTATGTTGGCTTTTTGTTGCCCATCTTTACTAAGCTGTCATGTATGTATGCCGCATAGTTGATTATCTTTGGGGTGCCCTTCGTCATTGCCCAAGTAAACGTTGTGGCAATTGTACCTGGCGGCATCCTGTACTTCTGTGGCCTCTTAGTGCACATGTGGAAGTACTGGTTGTACAACTGGCTCATAATTGCCACCTTTGGGTTGGCAATGTCTTCAAAGGTGTAATTTGCCTTTTTCTCTTTGTACACTTTGACTTCATCCCTTCTTTTTGTCACACTGTCTCCCTCATTGGAGAGGTCTAGTGCATGGGCTACCACCCGTTCCGTGATTATTATCTCTGTATCTGGTCTACCTTGTAAATCTGTTACCTTGGCCACTCCATCCTCTTTGATGCTTGTTACAAACTCCCATACTCTTTTGATGTCCACTCCTGTTGGTATTGCTTCGAAGTAGTTGTGGAGGTCAATTTTCTCCAAGTAGCCGGCCATTTTGCTTCGTACAAATTCATTGAGTTCTCTTGGCATCATTGGTAGCTCTATTACATTGCCTTCATTGTCTTTGAACACTCCCTGGTAGATCTTTAGGTCATTTGACTCTAACAAATCTTCTTGTATCCAGGTGCTGGTGGGCTTTAGTGTTCCCTCTGGAATGACAAAGGGTTCCACTTCATCCAGATAATCTTTGATGGTCATTCTTTTCCTCTTTGCCGGTGACTTCGAGGCTGCCATAGATCCTGTTGCACTCAGTAGTCCGAAGTTAGCGTTTTTTCCATATTAGCTGCGAAACTGAGTTTTACTTATCCAAATGACTTGAAAATTGAAATTAAAGCTTAAAAGGAACTTGTGAAGCTGTGCATGTGCTCACAGTGCAAATCTGGTCAAAAATTTCCATCTAGACATCCTACGCGTAGGATGTCCTTTTCATCAGAATTGGTTCATACTTGACATGCAGGTAGTGTAAGGCTCATGGAACATGGCTATAGGCTTGGATTTGAATTTGGATATCAAAAAAGTTGATTTTTGGGCTGAATCAGGCTTTAGGTCACAATTTGGGTAGAATGTCCATCATAGGTAGCAATTGATGTCCAAATGGGTTAAAAATTGGTATATGGGCTCATTGCACCATGGTATTGGCTCCCATGATGTCATTCTTTGCACAGAAGGCTAAATTTATGCTTGAGACATCCTACGTGTAGGATGTCTTTTTAATCAAAATGACATGAAACTTGTTCTGTGGGTTGTCCTTGGACTATGGAACATGGCCATGTTCTTGGATTTGAATTTGGACAAGATTTGATGCTTGTAAGGCTCTGTGAGGTATTTTTGGGCTCAAAAAGTGTATCTTGAAGGTGTTGAGGGTCAAAAGTGATTAGAATGGCTTCAAACTTGACATATGGGATCTTGATGATGAGGTAATTGGATCTGGAATGATAAAACATCCCTTGCATGTCAAAAAGGTCAATTAGACATCCTACGCGTAGACAGTCTATTTCATCATTTTTTTCTCCCTGACCACACAGATTGTTTGTTGATGTGTTGGTGAATGTGTTGTGCAAGTTTCATGGGATTTGGACAAGATTTGGTAGGTCTTTGGCCCATTATTGCCTCTATGCCATAACTTTGCGTTTTTCCATGCATATGAGGTCAAACTTGGTCCAAATGTGATGAAACTTGGTGTATGGCTTGTAAATGTCATTCAGAACATGTGCATGATAAAAGATGTTGGAGTTTGTGCCAAAAAGTGCCCTTGAGACATCCTACGCGTCAGGGATGTCTCTTGGTGATTTTCTCAGTGCTAGTGCTCCCAGTGCTTGCCCTTTGCTCCCCTAAGTCCCTTTTGAGCCTAATTTCAACAAAAAAGTCAAATGGATAGAGTATAACTCCCTGTGTGGACTTCAGAGCCTCCGAGCCGTTTTCTGACTTTTGGAGTGCTTTTTAGCGATGAAATTTCTCGATGTTGATCTCCATAGCTTCCCGACCCCTTGGGGATCCTTGCCGTATGGTTTCCGTCGACTTTGGCTTCACTGGAGCTCCATTTGGCAATTTGTCGCTCTAGAAGCACCCGTGGTTGCGTTTACATACCTTTGATGATTTGTGGTGGTCTACCACCATAGGATTTGGTTGTTGATGGTTTAGGAAAGCCGTTCGTGAAGTTTGGTGGCCAACGGACTTGCGGTTTGGCCGCAAATGCAATTTGACGCTTTGTGTGTCTGATGCCGTTTCTGAAGTTTAGTGCCGCTTTGGGTCACTTTTGGTCATGCGGGTCATATAGACTTGTCGAGCATGTCGAGATGCTCCTACCCATGAATTTTGGTAGCATTTGGTCGCCGTTTCGCTGATTTCCCCTTTGGTGCCCTCTTGCGGTTTTCTGGGAATTAGGGTTTTTCTCGATGGTTTCCTACTGCCTTTGGCCATCCAGGACTGGTCTCCTAGACTAGGGTAAGCTGCCGATGAAGTCTTGTTGCTTTCGGGTTAGCCGTTAGGTCGCCGCCTCTACTTGTAGGTCTCTACCGCTCGCTTTGTGTGTGACCCCTACGCTAGTTTTCGCGACATAATGACAAACATGCGCGAAAAGCTCAAGGTGGTGAGCCTACCTCTCATGTCTGGAGCTCGTCGGGTAGTCGTGCACGTCGTAGAAGCTGCTCGAAGGTCGATCCGCTCTAGGTGGCAGAAGCTCTCTCCACAAAGTCAATAGTGAGAATGAGCTAAAAATGGGGTGAAAATTTCTTATAATGGAGGTCCCCGAACCACTTTTCATGAAATTTGACATGTGCTCCTATCTTCTTGCGAGATGCGGTTTAGGCTCAAAAATTTCTTGATTTGGACTCCATTTGCTCTGTTTACCAGAAATTTGGCATTTTGGTCAAAACCTGGCCAAAACACGCTTTCCGCTCCAGTCTCATAATTGCACCCCCACTGTACCACAGGTTGTCCTATAGTCGTTGATCATCACCATATTTTTTGTTTTTCATTACGACTATTTTTCACCTGCTTTTTGTATTTTTGAAGTTTTTCTACCGAAAATTAGCAAAATTAAAAGGAAAATAGCAAATCAAACCCAGAAAATCCCCAAAAATCATAGTAAATCACAAACATCACCGCAACACATTATACACACTCACATGCAATTTTTATGGCCGGATTTCTCCGTTTTACCAATATTTTGCCTGAAAAATGGCTATTTCTACTTATATACATACACCTAGGGGCTTGATTTGGCGTTTGGCCCCATATACTTGTAGATTCATGCTGTATAAGGGCATATGTACTTGGGTTACTCCAGAAAATTTCGCAATCAAACAACAACCCTTAAAATAGTCGAAAATCATGCCCTTTTTTGTTGTTTCTGTCATTGGTTCCGCATTTGAGAGTGCCTCTAGAATGCCTCCCCCCCTCCTAGCCGGAGTCCTCCTGGACGACAAGGTTTTGCCTCGGAGTATGTGCTGTGCATAGGTTAAAAAGAATTGTGCTAATGCCTGGCCGATTAATGTGGCCCTACTTTATGCATACTCTGTCAATGCATGGAAAAATTAATGCTGTGCAAGAGAAGGGAATAAGCAAGATGCTTATTGGCATTCGCCGTCGAGGTTTCCTTCTTTCTTTGCAAGTAACAACTGTAACTCTGTTGCTCTCTGCTTAATTGTCTTTTTTGCAAAAGGCAATTGCTTTGCCGACACTGTTGATGGAGTCGTAGCTGTTTCTAAGGATAGAATTGGCTGGGATGTAATAGCTATGGACCTTATGACCTTGGCTTTCCATTGGTATTTTGTTGCTACCGATTTTTGTAGATGGTTTGGCTCTTTCTTGTTTGCCACTGGTTTGTCTTTCATCGGAATCCATATATGTCGGTTTTCCTTTTTGAAATGCCGCTGTATGCTTTCCATTGTTGCTTGTACTGATGGTAATTCCTTTGGCTTTTGCTTTGGTATCCAAATGTGAGTGACATTTGGGTTTTGCTAAGCATTTTCTTTGGGATCCACATCTTTTTTATGACCTTGGTTTGTGGTTTAACCGTCTGCTTTGTTGGAATCCTTTTGTTACATTGTTGTTTGTCTGCCATGTCATTTCTATCTTTCCGCATCCATACTTGTTTCCCGGGTTTTGGTAGCCTAGATCTTTGCATTGCGGCCGGTGACTTCATATGACTGTAATTAGTATGGTTGGCTTTTACCTGATTTTTGGTCTCGGGTATCATGTTGTTCTTTAATGGCATTTGTACTTTGGGCTTTGTTTCCAGTGATTGCATGGCTTGCAGTTGATCATGCTTGTATTGCTGAGCAAAAGCTATCACCTGTTGTTCATGTTCATGTTGAATTTTGACCGTCTTTGCTTTCCAATCTATCTGCACATTGTATGCTTTTTGCCAAGGTTGCCCCAGCATCATTTGGTGTTGTGTGCTTTCATCTGTCACCACATAGAATTTGTGTGGGTAAATATATTGATGTATTTGTACATGCAATATAGTCCATCCCAATGTTTTCAATGGGTGTGATGTGCTACTTTCCAGTACTTGAGGAGTAGGATGAAGTTGATCTGTGACTTTGAGCTGTTGGTATAATCCGTAAGAGATTAAATTTGCTTGAGCACCCGAATCAAGCAATACTGTTGATTCAACTTGATTGCTGCCCACTTTTACCGTAATTATTGGCTCCACTGTTTCCTCCTCCAACTTCGTCAGTCGAATGGCATTTATTCTCAATGGTGGTCCACTTTGTTGTTGTTGTCGTAGAAGCCGTCTTTTTGCAATGCGTTCTTGTGCTTCGGCTTGAGCTTCCTCCCGTACTCGCTATTTTTCCTTCATTCTTTGTTTTCCTTGATGAATTTGTTGGAGCATCTCCTGTGTGAGTGGTCGATGATACCTCCTCAGTCGACATCCACTAATCCAGTTTAGCATTTCTTCACCTGCTAATGTAGCAAGCTTGAGAGCTCCACTTTGTGATAGATCACTAATCACAAATGGTCCCATCCCTCGCTTTTTAAGTTTCTTGGCATGTTGCTTCAAGGTATAAACAAGTACGTAATCACCTGTTTTAAACTCTTTGATACGCACATGTTTGTCAAAAAATTCCTTTTGTCTTCTCTTTTTAGCATAGATTGAAGAGACAACTTGTAAGCGGAGTTCATCTAGCTTTTCAAGATCATCAATCCTTGAAGAGAGCTCATGCCCTGTCCATTCCAAGCTTTTTGCTACTCGTAGAGTTGGGATTAAAAACTCTATGGGTAGTATAGCATTTATGCCAAATACCATGTTGTATGGTGTTGTTCTTATTGATGTTTTGTAAGCTACCCTGTATGCCCATAGTGTTGAGTGTAGCTGCTGATCCCAATCTGTTCTTGATTCTGACACTATTTTAGTGAGAACCGTGCATAGTGTTTTATTTGTCCTCAGCTTGCCCATTGGCATGTGGATGGTATGGTGCAGATTTCCTATGTATGACCATGAATTCCTCTAGCAGATATTCAATGACTTCATTGAGAAAATGTGTTCCACGGTCACAGACAATTTCTATTGGTAACCCGTAACGTACAAAAACATTCTCATACAAAAATTGTGTCGTGGTGCGTGCATCAGCTTTTTGTGTTGCTTTGGCTTTGACCCATTTTGTGAGATAGTCCGTAGCCACAATGATATATTGGGTATGGGTGCGATATGCAGGGGGTGATATAGGTCCCACAAAATCAATGCCCCATTTTGCAAATGCTCTTGCTCCCATCATTGGCCGTAATGGCATCTCATCTCTTTTTATTGGCATCTTGGTGCGTTGACATGCATCACAACGCTTTACAAGCTCTTCAGCATCCATGTGCAATGTAGGCCACCAAATTCCTGCGGTTAAGACAATTTTTTCCGTCTTATCGCCCGAAAAATGGCCTCCACTTATTCCGCTATGTGCATGTTCTAGATTTCTATGGTGCGTGCATCAGCTTTTGTGTTGCTTTTGCTTCGACCCATTTTGTGAGATAGTCCGTAGCCACAATGATATATTGGGTATGGATACGATATGCAGGGAGTGATATAGGTCCCACAAAAGGCATGCTAGCCAAGTGGACTGAACTCCACCACATCATGGATTACGCTTCCGCTATCACACCAGACACTTTGTCAAGGATAAGATAAGTTCTGGATTGTTTCACATGCTGGTTGGTTGCTGTCGACACACAACAACACTAAAAGGAACCTAACATTTGGACTTCATTCATAGGCAAAGTGTCAATGCTAAGTCATTCTCATACAATTACGACCACTGCACGGTAGGTAGGTCAAGATGTGTATTTAAGGAAAGTTCCTCATCCCAGCATTCTCTCTCTCTCTCTCTCTCTCTCTCTTATTTCTCTTGCAGAATAATAAAACATTTTAAGAATCTTTTGATACATGTTTTGTTTGGGAGTCAGCTTGAGCCAAAGTGCTCTAACTCTCAACTAGAAATTGGGCAAGACACCCTCTACGCTATGTTTCGAAAAATGGCCTCCACTTATTCTGCTATCTCTTTTTATTGGCATCTTCGTGCGTTGACATGCATCACAATGCTTTACAAGCTCTTCAGCATCCATGTGCAATGTAGGCCACCAAATTCCTGCGGTTAAGACAATTTTTGCCGTCTTATCGCCCGAAAAATGGCCTCCACTTATTCCGCTTTCACTTGCACAGATTCTAAGTTGATTGTCCTTTCCCCGCTTATAGAGTTGGTTCTCAATTAACTGAAAGTCGCTAGCTTCCAGCTCTATAGCTTTTTCCCGTGCTCTTGTGATGTTCTCAGGGAACGTCCTGGTGGTTAAGAAGTCAATGATATATTGACTCCATGCAGGTGTTATGTTTACCTGAAACAAAGTTGCGTGATCCACTGGTCGTTTGGCACTACATATCGTACAATTGGTAACATAAGAATGTGTATCCGCATACATAGTTGGCCAGTAAACCCCTAACTGTTTCAGTCTCTGGTGTGTCTTCACTGTTGAACAATGAAATGCACAACCCTGGACATGTGCCTCTTCAAGGTAGCACTCGAATTCTTCCGGATTTATACATAATCGTAGGATTAGATCAGATCCAAGATGATACAGCCGTCCTGCTATCAACTGGAAGTTTTTTGTTTGTCGAATTGTTTGCTGTTTGAATCCGCATTCCGTATTATCAAACTCACTTCCGAAGGAAAGAATACTAACAATTTCCTGAGACCATTTGGGTACCATTTCAATGTTGAAAAGATAAGCATCTGGTATGTCATCATCTACTCCTTCAGGAGCTTCCCCGTTGTGTATCCTTGAAAGATGATCCGCTCATAGATGGGATTTACCCTTTTTGACCACCACTGTAAAGTCAAATTCTAGTAATATAATAAACCAGCGTACGATTCTCCCTGTATTGCAAGGTTTATTTACTAGGTACAAAACAGCTTGATGATCTGTGAAGAACACAAATTTGTTTGCAAGCAAATAATGCCGAAATTTCTTTACAGCATAAATCATTCCTAACCCTTCCCTCTCGGTGGTTGTGTAGTTCTTTTCTACACTGTTGAACTGTCAGCTCGCATAGCAAACCGGAAAATCCATTGTTCCGTCTCCAGGTTGAGCTAGAATAATTCCAATGGCATATGCTGAAGCATCAATGTGCACATGGAATATCTTTTCCCAATCTGGTGCCTTTAGTACAGGTGCTGATATAAGGTTTTCCTTCAGCTTTTGGAATGAAGTTTCACACTCCTCGGTCCACTCGAAATTGACTAGCAAACGATACAGAGGTTGTGCGATAACCGCATACATGTATATGAATCTTTGACAATATCCGCAGTGTCCCATGAAGGATTGTACTTGTTTCGCATTAGTAGGCCTGGGCAGGTCTACAATGACTTTGACTTTGTCTAGGTCTGTGGTTATGCCATTTTTTGAGACAATGTGTCCTAAGATTTGTCCTTGCTTAACCATATACACACTTTTCCGGGTTAAGACAGATTCGAAATGTCCTGCATTTTTCAAAGACCTTTTGCAAATGGTCCATATGTTCCTCTCGCAGAAGAGAGTGTACACACAGGTCATCCATGTAAAGTTCTAAGAATATTCTTAGGTATTCCTTGAATGCGTGAGTCATTAACCTTTGGAAAGTGGCTGGTGCATTAGTTAAGTCAAATGGCATAACTTGATACACATAAATCCCCCATTCTGTGGCAAACGCTGTTTTGTGTTGATCCTCCCTTGCTATTGCTAGTTGGTTGTATCCTGAAAACCCATCCATAAAGGAATAAGCCGGTTTCCTGGCCACTCGCTCAAGTACATGTTCTGTAATTGGCAAGGGATAATTATCCCTTATGGTTGTAGCATTCACCTTCTTGAGGTTTACACACACGCGCAATTTTTCATTCTTTTTGGGAACTACCACAATTGGTGACACCCAATCTGTATGTTCGATCTCATAGATGAATTCATCTTCCATCAGTTTATCAATCTCTTCTTTGATTCATTTAGGAAATGTGTCATTATATGTATAAGGACGTTGTTTGCTAGGTTTTGCATCCAATTTCAAAGGAATTGTATGTTGGCATATCAATGGATCAACTCCTTTGAGGTCTTTATAGGACCAAGCGAACACATCTTTATACTTCTTGAGAAGTTGTGTTAGCTGTGCTTTTTCCTTAGGCTCTAAATCGTTAGCTATATAGACCGGCTGAGGCTTTTCACCTGGTTCTGCGAGGTCTATCTTTTTTGCATTTTCAGGCCCATCGTAAGATTCTTGGTTGGTTCTTTCCCTGACTGGTGGTGTCATGATGATTTTTCTGTCCTGGATAGTAAACTTCCGATAGTGTGATGGTACATTTATGTTCCCCTTTTCTGACTCCCCTTTACCATCACTATCTTCTTCCGTAGTCCATATCTCTCTCAAAGACCATTTCAGTTCTTGATATTTCTGTTTACGCTCTAGTTTGGTCCACTCTTGGTCCTTTGTTATTCCTTTTTTTGATTTTTCAGATTTTTGTGATTTTGTTTCGGTTTTAGCTTTTCGTATCTGTTTTATTTCCTCTTGCGTTCGTTCTATTCGATTTTTTGAGAATTTTCCTGATATTTGATCTTTCACACAATCCTCTGCTTTTACAAGCATCAAGTAGCGAGTTTTACCTTTTATCATGGGCATCAGGTTCTCTCTCGCTTTGTTTCCTACTCGTTTCCTCCTATAGCGTTCTTGGCGTCTAGGGTGTTGGTTAGCAAAATCATAAAACTTGATATTCTCGGCTTCCCTTCCATGCTCACTTGAGGTGTCTGAACACTCATTATCTGCATCATCATTTACTTCCAAATGTTCAGAGGAGTTGTAAAACTCTTCTTGTTCTGGTGGTTCTACCGTCTCCTTTTCTGGTACAACGCTTACCATGTAATAGGGTAACACATCATAGCCATCCTTATCACAAAATTTTGTTGTTGGACTGTCGGTAATGGTACAGACATCCAATGTTGTTAGTATGTGTTCCCATTCTAAAGGTTCCAAGGCATCTTCAGGGAAAGGTTCCGGAATATACTCCTTGTCCTCAATTGCTATTTCTAAGACGCATTCCTATTTTCTTAAGCTTCCACAATGTGAAGCTCCGCACATCCATAGCTCTTTTGGTTGCCCTAACCATGCTGGTAGTTCTGATCCTGCTATTGTAGCTAAATCAAACTCTTCCACAGGTATTTGGTTCACATCTTTGTAACTATGGTCTTTCAGGTGTATTTTAGTTGTTGTCTCGCCATGTCTGAGGTATATGTGGTCATAACCCCAATCTTGGACCATCTTCAGTTGTCGCATGAATGGTCGTCCCAAGATGATCTCATAATTGTTCTTTTTGTCGAAATCGACTATTGCAAATATATGCTCATACTCAATTCCGCATGAAGCGACAATCACTTTTTCTAAGAGTCCTAATGGCTTCTCCATGAACCCATCTGCCAATTGCAGTTTCATTCTGGTAGCCTTCAAAGCTGGTTTTCCCCATTTTTTCCAGATTTCCTTGGTGGCGATTGAAACCCCCGCTCCACTGTCAAGAATAGCCTTGGAAACTACTCCTTGGAATTCTACCGGTAGCGTGGTGTTTTCGTCTTCTCCCTCGCAATATTCTCCAACCTTATTCAATGGTACTGGCCTAGTGTTTAGTTGAGGCCTGTCTAACTCTCTGATCCCTTCTTGTAGCTTCAAGGTGGGGTCTTTCACTCCAAATTTTTCTAGGCATTTTCCTACTGTGGTCCACATGTTTGGCCTTAACCTTAGGAGTTCTGCTAACGTGATTGTGCATGCCACCAAAGTGGATAACAACTCAATCAATCCTTGCGAATCCATCACCTTGTTAGAAGAAAGTCTTTGAGATGGGATTGCTCTCACTTCCGACTTAGCTTCGTACTCTCCCAGGTAAGAGGGTAAAGTTCTCAAAGAGTTTGGTTGGCTTGATCCTTGATCTCCCCCTTGTGAATGTATCTCAAAGTTCATATGAGATCTTGCCTCAAATTCTTCAATAGGAGGTAAGATCACATTCTTTTCTTTTCTCATGCTAGTCATGTGGTTACTCATCCTATTAGCCTCGTTGGAGTCACGGATTTGCTTCCACAATTCATCTAGACCGTTACAGTCCTTACCCATTTCTGCCAATATTTTAAGCTGGAACCCGTCACTTGCCCCATCGCTGGTATTTGGCACTATGATAGGCTCTCCTCTGGACTCATAGTCATTAGTGAGTCTTTCCTTTGTTTCCTCAGGTTTCTCTAGCGTTGGTTGGATAGGGGTTAGAGCTGGTGCCTCATGCCAATTTGCAGGTTTACCTAGCGGTTCTTCCATCAATGATTGAGCCGTCTCGATCATCTTTCTACACATATCCAACCTCTGTTTTTTTATTTTTGCATATGTGTAAGTCATCCACCTTTGCTCTTGGGTTTGGTTCTTTTTAAGTCGAGCTTCATAAGCTTTTAGAAGCGCATCCAACTGCTTGTTTACCTTGTCTGCCAGTACAGATCCTCCTGATCCTGCACTTTTGGGCTCTGCTATTTCCTTGGGTGCTACGGCTGCTGTGGTGTGTGAGCTGCGGTGTGTGAGCTTAAGCTAGCTAAATCCTCTAACCGCTCCAATCTGTCCTTGGTATGTTTCAACTCCTCGGATAGGGCTGTTTGCTCTCGTTCTTTCCTGGCTTTCCTACGCGCCTTTCTAGCTTTCCAAGTGCTTCTCTGATTTTTTGTTTCTGGACTTTGGGCATCGATTTTTGGTTCTTCAACTATGGGTTCATTCGTCCTCCTTTGGGCTTGGGCCCGTGTTACCGCCTGAATAGGTATGATTGTTTCATTTTCCGATCCTTCACTGGAAGGTACTGTTTCTAACATGTTTAAGGTGGTTTTTGCTCCTTTGCTAGGGTTTTTAGGGCAATCGGAAATGAGTAATTCTGCATTCTGGGCAATACGCATTGACTCTAATGATTTCATCATGAGGGCAGTCTCTCAACCAATGGTCTCCTCCACACTTGTAGCAGGGTCCCTTGGGTTGTTGAGGTGCTCCTTGAGCTCCTCTTTGTTGGTAAGCATGTCTCTGTCCGCCCATGCCTCCATTGGCTATGAACATCAGTGTTCGTTCATCTAGGCTATATCTTTCTTCTCCCGTGGCCTGTGCAGTAGTTGGTGGTCCTTGATTCCCTATCATGCTCCATGGTTCTGGTGTCGAGGGTTCTTCTGGTGGATAATAGACAGGGTTTTCCGCATATCCATTGGGATCTTCATAATATGCATGCATAGGTACCAAAGCCTTTTCTTCTGATTCAGTTACTGTTGGTGTGTATCTTATACCAACTGGCCGTAATCCTAGTAGGGGTGATTGTTGTCCCAACACCGGTTGTGGTCTTTCTACACCTACAGGTCCTGGTAAGTTGCCTGCTTGATATCTAGGCATCGGTGGAACTTGAGGGGAAGCTACTGGAGCTTGGGGAGCGTAAGGTTTCTCTCTCACATATCCCTTGTTATAATAACATTCCTCGGTCCCATGGTTTGTCCATTTTTGTTCAATAGCACACCACTTGGGCTGTTTAGCATGGGGTTTGGTGTACAAGTTGATCTTTTTTAGCACTTCATCTACGAGTTGCTCCTGGTTTACCGTTACTTCTCCTTTTGGTACTGTCTTAGAAGAGTTGCTTCCACTTTGCTGTGAAGATGAATCGTCATCAAGGTCCTTGAACTCCCCTTCCTTGTAAACCACACAATTGTCCACAAGGTAAAGAGCCTCCTTGGTCAACTCATTCAACGTCGTGCTCCTCTTCATATGTAAGTCTTTCTGGAGATCTGCATTTCTTAGTCCTTGGATGAATATCAGCATAAGTGTTGGAGCCCCATTGGTCCAACTGTTGTAATGATCCCATCTTGTAAAGCATATCAAATTCCCATTTTATGTCAAAGACGTCTTATCATTTTGATCCATTCGTCTGGGTTATGTAAAGATTAATCAGTTAGTCAGGACTCAGATTTGTTCCCACATTGTAATAATGAGTAAGAGAACCCCATGTACATTTTTGAGCTAAGGTGACTAAAGTATAAAAGTCACCTTAGAACCATTTTTGAATAACATTTGAATATTAATCCTGTGTCGTACGAGTCTGAGAGAGAGAGAGAGAGAGAGTGAGTGTGTCTTATCCTCTTCGCTACGCGCTTCTCCCTCACCGGATTCACGACGTGACCACACCATCGCGGCAGTCTCTCCGAGAGCTACGCGCCCACGCTACGCATTCACCGTTTCGAGTTGATCGCGATCGATCCTTCCTCAAGCTTGTTTTGCTTGTAAGTAGCACAAACGGTGTCTGTTGTCAATAATCAAGTGCTTTATGGAATGAGAAAGATATTAGCTACACATAGATACTCATAAACTTAAGTTTCACCCACTTTTGGATTATGACCTGTTAGTCTATCGCGACTGTATTCGAGATAACTAGGGTTCAAATCTGGTGAGATTAGACTTATAGGTAAGTATATCCTAGTGAGAGGATTGTGCCTAGTAAGTTTGATGCGATTCCGAGTTCATTGGACGTGTAAACTGTGTTGTGAGCGTTTAGGGATAGAGTGGGTTGCATTCTACCAAGGTTAGTGATTGATGCATCATAAAAGTGCGTATGTGTAGATTGGTCTCAGCCTGACAAGCTAACGAGATTGCCTACGTGCACCTACGGGTTAGTCATGTCATCGGATGATAAGTATGTTGTCTGTGTCGTGCTCGTGAGTATGAACAGGGGAGTAGTTTTGCCCTAAAACATTGGCGCCGCTGCCGGGGACACAAGACCTTAAGTAGGGAGATCTACGTCACTCGTGTGATGGTTAGCTTACTTTAGTTTTGACTAGAGAGAGCTTAAACTTTTAGAATAAGATCCAGGATAGAGTATCCTGAGGTCTAGTGGATAGCCAGGAAGCCTGTGTCTTGCCGAGGGTCTGCGACTAGTTAGATTTAGTTAAGTAGGATAATGTGGAGTTATGGTTTTTGGTTTTGAATGCTTGTTATACTTGTGAAGAAATAGAGTAGAAAAATGCTGTAAAACCGCAAAAAAAAAACAAAAAGAAGAAACAATAAGGCTGTTTGCTTGCCTTGAAAGCAAAACCCACCCCATATACCCTTGAAAGGGGTGAAAAGAGTCGACATTGAAATTTATGATCCAACACTCGAGAAAACATAAAAACTGCGACCAAAACCAACAAAAAAAGAAACAGGTGATTGTCATAAGGAAACACTAAGCGAACCTAAAGAGGCCAAGAAGAGATATAACCATTAGCCAAGGGTAAACTGACTGTGTCATGGGGTATGACTGATGTTCACAAGTTTAAGATGAAGTGTCATCAAATTTGCATCACTTCAAGTGCAATGGAGTTGTGAATTGTCAGAGAAAAGTGAAATTTGTGAAGTGCTTGAGTTTGAGGTCAAAATAAGTCCAAACTTCATAAAACTTGGGGGATAGACTTATATGGGCACAGGGAACAAGACTATGCAAAAACAGACAAAAAATTAAGTCCCCATTGCTCTCTGCCTGGTCTATCGCGATAGACTGATGAAGGTGGTGATTGACTAGCAACAAGCAAAAAACCTTTACACCACAGGTTTCACACATCAATACAAGGGTACTCACAAAAATTGGGTGAATTTGAACACCATCTTGACCACAAAACTTCAAAACTGGTGTTAAGAATCTGAATTCAGAGACAAGGGCAAGAAGTCTTTGACCAAATGTCCAAACAGTGCCAAAATTGGTCAATGCACTACACAAGGGGAGGCTGAACCAACTGTGGTGAAAACTTGAGAAAAATGCTAAAATTGCAGAAAGTGCCTAGTCTATCGCGATAGACCAAGGAAATTGTTGCTGGGGAACTTTTCTTTCAAATTTTCCCTAGGGAGAGTTTTATCAGGGCCTAAATAGCAGACACACCAAAATTCAAGGCATTTAGAACACTGAAGGTCAATCTGAGGGTTAGATAGAGAATCAATCTCTGACTGAAATACTAAAATGGGACCAAAACCCAACCCAAGTGTCCAAACTTCATAAAAATTGAGGGATAGGCTATAGAGGGTAACTAGAACTCAAGGGTAAAGTCACAATTTTGAATTGACTTGTGCTGAGCAAATTGTCAGTCTATCGCAATAGACTAAGAAAGTAGTGAATTAGACACTTTTTGCAATTTGTGACTATACAGCTAGGACATACTCTCTATATAGATCCCAGCCAGCACTTCATATTTGAAATTGGGCCACCAGAAGACTGACTAAGGGGTTGCTGTATATACTTGAAAGATTTTTGGTAATTCAGGGAAAACCCTTGTGAACAGACTAACCATCCTTGTGTAGATCCCAGAAGGAGATCAGCACAAATCCATACAGGAAGAAGGAGTCCAGGTAAGCTTTAAGTTTGCAACCAAACTTTCATTCTTATGTATTTAAGGTCAGGAGCCTTTGTTAAGTCGGGAGCTAAAAGTGTCAACAGTCAAATTAGCACCACGTCCACCGAAGAGAGTGTAACTCAGAAGAGACTAGACCCATTAGCACCAATCATTGAAGAGGGTAGTGATACTGACACTTTGTTGGAAAAGTCCTTCTTCATGATGGGGAGTCAACAGCCAGGAGGTTTCAACGGTGGAGGACCAATGCCAGGGGGAGCACCTCCCTACATCCTTTAAACGAAACCAAGTTCACTATAATCTTCTTGGAAGGATCTAACTCGAGGGGAGCCTTAGTTTATTCTGACTATCGGGGACACAAGTGTATTTGTATTGAAGAAAGACTGGCTCAGAGACTAGAGATAATTCGAGTCTATGATGATGGTGACAGATTCTGAGACGAAAAGGGGAACCACTATCTGATAGGGAGTAACCCTGAGGATTACAACAGATATGGGGATAACGTGGCAAAAGGGAAAATGGTTTCAGAAACCCAAGAACCGCCTCCTAACATTGATCGACCTGGAGCGCTTTTTATGTATGATAAGAAAACAACCAGGGTCCCAACCTATAATGAGAATGTAGGGATTTACAAGCATGAAAGCGAGGGAATAGTCTCTTACTTTCAATGCAAGGAACCCTACCCAAATGAATTAAGCAAAGACAAGGTTCTTTACTTATTTTCTTATGAAACTGCTATGGGGAAGGATATTGTTTTTGTTGACAGATACGAGCGAGAATACAAACGTATTCTCCCAGAAGAGGTTGAAAAGGCAACAGTTCCGGGAGCATCGACCTATGGCTCGGACAAAGTACCAAGACCCACCTACACCCCTAGCAAGTCGATAAATCCCTTTTCAGAAGAGTATGGCGCTACCTCACATTCTACCCGACCACCGACGTCCAACTACCAGGACCAACCAGCTACTCAGCCATCATTGCAGGCATGGCTTCGACAGAGTGCTACATTAGAACAAGACCGAACCCGAGAGGGTTATCAAACCGCACGAGGATTAAGGGATCTACAAGAACCACCACTCTATGCACAGTATCAAGGAGAGAGTAATCCAAAGACTCAAGGGTCAACTGAGCTTGGAAGAACACCCCGAGAACGAGTTCGGAGAGATGAACCATCTCTCACGAGAACTGTTAGAAATTATGGATTAGGAGCACCATTGGGAGAGGAACCTGGCCACTACAGAAGACCAGAGGAGGTATATCGGCTAGGACGGGGAGATCCCATGATGAGATTTGTAGACCATCGTAGAATTAGACCTTCTCAAGTGCAAAAATGGGTAAACAAGAAATATACGGGAAGCAGGGATCCAAGAGATCATGTAGCAGCCTTTGTGCGTGTAATTAGAGCTGAAGAGGTGTTAGACTTTCCTACTCAATTTGTAGGATTCGGTTTAACCTTAGAGGATGATGCTGCTACATGGTTTGACTCGGTGGAGCGAAGAGACTTTGAGTCTATGGAGGAAGTGTTTGACGAGTTTATCGAGGAATTCTCACAAAGAGGAATAGCTCATAATACAGTCTCACAAATCCATAAATTCAAACAGAAAGATGGAGAGTCTGTGCGAAAGGCGGCCCTCCGATTAAAAAGATATGTTAAGTTCTGCCCTATGGAAGAACTGCCAACTCAGTCCAGACTTATGCTTATATTTATCCAAGGACTAAGGAATGCAGATCTTCAAAAGGATTTACATATGAAAAGGAGCACGACGTTGAATGATTTAACCAAGGAAGCTCTATACCTTGTGGACAATTGTGCAGTCTACAAAGAGGGTGAGTTCAAGGATCTTGATGATGATTCTTCCTCGCAACATAGCGGAAGCAAATCTGCTAAGACAACACTGAAAGGAGAAGTAGCGGTAAGCCAAGAGCAGCTTGTAGAGGAAGTCCTTAAAAAGAATAACTTGTATTCCAAACCACAAGCTAAACAACCAAAATGGTGTGCGATTGAACAAAAATGGACAAACCATGGGACGGAGGGGTGTTATTATAACAAGGGATATGTGAGAGAACGACCATATGCTCTGCAAGCTCAAGCGACATCTCCTCAAATCCCACCGATGCCTAGATATCAGACTGGCAAACTACGAGGACCTAGAGGTGCAGAAAGACCACAACCAGTGTTGGGACAACAACCACCCCTACCAGGATTACGACCAGTCGGCATAAGGTACACATCCACAGTAACTGAGTCGGATGAGAAGGCTTTGGTACCTATGCATCCATACTACGACGAGCCCAATGGATATGCGGCAAACTCTGTCTATTATCCACCGGACGAACCCTCTACACCAAAACCATGGACCATGATAGGAAATACAGGACCACCAACTGCTGCACAGGCAGCGGGAGAAGGACGATATATCCTGGATGAAAGAACACTGTTGTTCATAGCCAACGGAGGCATGAGCGGGCAAAGAATTGCACACCAACAAAGAGGAGCTCGAAGAGCACCTCAACAACCTAAAGGACCATGCTACAAGTGTGGTGGAGACCATTGGCTGAGGTACTTCCCTCATGACAAAATCGTTAGGGTCAACGCATATTGCACGGAGTGTGGAATTACTCACTTGATCTCTGATTGCCCTAAAAACCCGAGCAAAGGAGCAAAAACTACCTTGAATATGCTGGGAGCGCTACCTTCCAGTGGAGGGTCAGAAAACGAAACTCCGATTCCTGGTAAGGTCTTGACGAGAGCCCAAGCAAGGAAAAATGACAATCATCCCAAGAGTAACGATGAAAATCAAGAAGAAATCAAGACTGACAAGTCTAGCGTCAGTCGTGATAATCCTTGGAAAGAATGAAGAGCGAAAATGAAAGCTAGACGTGAGCAAAAACAAAAAGATGTAGAAGCTGAGCTAACGATAGCTCGAGAGCAACTTAAACAGCAAAGAGAGACCGACTCTCTAAAATCAACGGAAGGACCAAGAAGTGCAAGCTCAGGAGGGTCGGTATTGGTAGATAAGATCAATGAACCCTTAGATGCAATCTTGCAAGCATATGAAGCAAGATTGAAGAACAGACAGACTCTAGAGCAAAGATGGATGACATATCCATATCCAGAGATAGAAAAACAGAGACTAGAGATGTGCAAACAGCTGATTGAAACTGCACAAGCTTTACTGGAGCCTCCACCTATGGAAGCAGGAGATAGAGTAATCAAACCACCAAACAATGAAACACCTCACAAAACCGAACAAAGGATACCCGACAAGATAGAAAACATTAACTCCTTGTCGGATGTAGAGGATGCAAAAGACGTACCTAATAGCACTGATGAATCACTAAAAGATTTTCCACCATATTCCCCTATTGTGGAAGAAAATTGGCCTGAAGAGCTATGGGAAACGGTGCAAAAAGCTCAAGAAAAATATGAGACAAAAACAGTCGAGTCAGCGCCTTTCTCGGAGTTGAACTTGAATAAGCCTCCATGGGATTTAGACGTTAAATCATTTCAAGGGGATAATGGTTCAGTTGCATCCGAAGATAGCAGACCACAATCACTCAGAACTTTGCCATCATATATGGGGGACTATGAGGCAAGGTCAGAAATTCGAAGAGTACCTTCTCAAAGAATAGGCGGGTCAAATCAATTGGACACTAAAATCCTGACAGACTTGTTGACCACTCCGGTCAAGTGTACAATCACATTGGCAGAATTGTTAAAAATTAGGCCAAGCATGTGGACGGAAGTGGACAAATGTCTTGAAAAATTTCGCATAAGGACGCCTCTTAAGTTCTTCGAAACCGAGCTTAATGACACAGAACCGAAGAAAGTCAACACTAGACCAGTGCCACTCAACAAGGTAGGAGAGTATTGTGAAGGTGAAGACGACAACACAACCCTACCAGTTGAGTATAACGGCATAGAGACTAAGGCAATACTTGATAGTGGAGCTGGAATTGCCATTGCGACCAAAATGCTATGGGAAAAATGGGGAAAACCGGCAATACGAACAACTAAAATGAAATTGCAACTGGCGGATGGACACATAGAAAGGCCTATAGGATTGCTTGAGGCAATTGTGGTATCTTCTTGTGGCATAGAGTACGAACATACCTTTGCCACAGTAGATTTCGGTAAGAAGAACAACTATGAAATTATCCTTGGTAGGCCGTTCATGAGGCAACTCAAAATGGTGCAGGACTGGGGGTATGATTATTTGTATCTAAGACATGCTGAAACTACTACACGCATAAACATGAAAAATCATAGCTACCATGATGTCACGAGGACCCCTGTGGAAGAATTTGACTCAGCCACCATTAGTGGATCAGAAGTCCCAGCGTGGCTTTGTAAGAAAAAGGAGATATGGATGTGCGGGGCATCTCAATGTAGTGAATTTGACCACAATGAAAGGACACTAGAGAGGGTCTTGGAAGACGATGCCTATATAAGAGAACCTTTTCCTGAAGAGAAGCTTGAACCCCTAGAATGGTCTCAAATTTTGGCTACATTGGATGTATGCGTCAATGAAGTCACTCCCACCAAATTTTGTGATGAGAATGGCTACGATATCATACCATACTACATGTTGAGCAAAATTGTGGAGGAGGATAAGAACGATGGAGATACTGAGAATATGAGGACCAATAAAACAGAAACGAAACTTGAGATTAAGATAGTGGGCTATGTGGACATCCCCACTAAAGAAATTAAGCAGGAGGGAGAAGAATTTTATGATTCTTCTAATCAAAGTGAAAACAAGGATAACACGGATGACGAGAAGTCGGAAAATACGGAAAAAGACGACAATCGAGATCAAAACAATGGTGTCTTCTACAATTTCTCAAACCAAAGTGAGAGACGCCAAAAAAGATACAAGAGTAAACGGCACCATATCAGTCCACCAACCAGGCTGAGACCCATGCCGGAGTTTAAGGGTAAGACACATTTCCTTATGAACATTCATGCTGTTGATTGTGCTAAGGATAAAGTGTCAGGAATATTTCTTAAGGTTGTTGAAGACTCAGGATTGAAGTCCAGACTGTTGAAACCTAAGAAAACCAGCAAAACAAAAAAAAGAGTTGCAACAGAAAAACTGAATGTCTGTGGTAGTCCAATTATGACGAAAATTGAACTGAAAACGAGATACAATGAGTTGAAACAAAAAATGAAAAATGTATGGACAACTGAAATGGAAAGTAGCGATGGAATGAACGCTAGTGATGGGAGTAAAAAGATAGATGTACCTCCTCACTATTGTAAGTACACCATTCAAGAAAGCAGATTGGTGGTTCAGCAACCAATGAGGGAGCCTAAATCAAATGAGTCCTACGATGGGCCAAAGAACGCCAAGAAAATAGACTTAGCAGAGTAAGGAGAAAATCCGCGACCTGCTTACATTGCCACAGATCTAAGTCGAGAAGAAGAGGACTTACTGATCAAAACACTTAAGGAATTTCGAGATGTATTTGCATGGTCGTACAAAGATTTGAAGGGAGTGGATCCTAACATTTGTGAACATTCAATCCCTCTGAAGTCTGATGCAAAGCCAAGCAAACAACGTCCATACACGTATAATGAGACATTCGCCAAAAGGATAAAAGAGGAGATAGACAAACTTATGGAGGCTGAATTTATTTATGAGATAGAGCACACGGACTGGGTGTCCCCGATAGTGGTGGTACCCAAGAAAAACGGGAAATTACGAGTGTGTGTAAATCTCAAGAAGGTAAACGCAGCCACAATAAGGGACAACTATCCTCTTCCTATCACTGAACACGTCCTGGAACGAGTAGCAGGCAAGCAAACCTATAGCTTTATGGACGGATTCTCTGGTTATAACCAATTGGGGGTCAAATTAGAAGATCAATACAAAACAGCATTTGCAACAGAATGGGACATATATGCGTTTAGGGTAATGCCATTTGGCTTGACCAATGCTCCAGCCACGTTTCAGAGATTAATGACACACGCTTTTAAAGAATACTTGCGAAAATTCTTGGATATTTACATGGACGACTTGTGTGTCTATTCTCTATTGAGAGGAGACCATATAGATCATCTGAGAAAGGTATTCGAAAAATGCAGAACTTATAGGATTTGCCTCAACCCAAAAAAATGTGTATTCATGGTATGACAAGGTAAAATCTTAGGCCACATAGTGTCGGCTAATGGAATTACCACTGATGAAGACAAGGTAAAGGTGATCATAGAATTGCCAAGACCAAACACTGTACGAGAGGTACAATCATTTATGGGACATTGTGGATACTACCGATGTTTTATCTACATGTACGTTGTAATAGCAAAACCCTTGTATAGTCTAATCACGCTCTTCATTTGGACCAATGAATGTGAGGAGTCATTCCAGAAACTAAAAGATGCACTGGTATCTGCACCAATTCTAAAAGCACCAGATTGGTCAAAGATCTTCCATGTACATGTAGATGCTTCGGCATTTGCAATAGGCTGTATATTAGCACAACCAGATGAGGGTAAGACGGACTTTCCAATCAGTTATGCTAGCAAACAACTCAACAATGCAGAAAAGAATTATACTACCACTGAAAGAGAAGGATTGGGTATGATATATGCGGTAAAGAAATTTCGGCATTACTTACTCGCGAACAAATTCACATTCTTTGTGGATCATCAGACACTCTTGTACTTAGTAAACAAACCTTGTAACACGGGACGAATTGTAAGATGGTTCATTGTGTTACTGGAGTTTGATTTTACGGTAGTAGTTAAGAAAGGAAAAACTCATCAAAGAGCAGACCACCTTTCTCGACTACTACATGGCGAAAAAGCTACCGGGGTAGATGATGATCTCCTAGACGCATACCTGTTTAATATAGAGATGATACCGAAATGGTTAGAGCAAATTATTCCGTTGCTGACATATGGAATGAATCTTGACGACAAACACACGGTGGAAGACGTTAGACAAGCACGAAATTACACAATGATTGCGGGAAGAATGTACCATCATGGAAACGATATGATTCTAAGGTTGTGTATAGGCCCATAGGAGTACGAAGCGTATCTAGAGGAGGCCCACACACAAACAGGGGGATTCCATAGAGGAAATCAAATGATGTATGAACAATTAAGAAGACTTGGAGTGTATTGGCCAGGAATGGCAGGCGATGTAGCAAATTACATCAAGAAATGCGACTTTTGCACATCCAATACCACTGTGGATTATGCCACATTATACTAAGTGACAGTAGCACCCGCATGGAGTCATGCTATTGTGGAATATTTGACTAATAAGGAGCTGCCAGGAGATTGGTCTCAAGCCAGACAAAAGGCTCTACAAATCGAAGCGAATAGGTATACCCTCATTAGTGACCAATTGTATAAAAGAGGAACTGATGACCAGTTGAGGTTAGTTCCTCATGAAAATGACTACTTTCCATTATTGGAACAAGCTCATGCAGGCATAGTAGGAGGTCATTTTTCAGCAGAGAGAACCGTAAAAATCATTATGGTTGCAGGTATATGGTGGCCGACCATGATTCAAGATGTAGCAGAATTCGTGAAAAGGTGTGATGAATGCCAACGCACTAAGGTACCAGTTAAAAGAGACGAAATGCCCTTAAGACCAATGATGCGTGCTCGAGCATTCGCTAAATGGGGATTGGATTTTGTTGGTCCTATCACTCCACCAGCGTATCGTTCACAAGCACAATATATCATAGTGGCCATGGACTACATGACCAAATGGGTGGAAGCAAAAGCCACAACGAAAGCTGACGCTAAAACCACGGCACAATTCTTATATGAATATGTGTTTACACGTTATGGCCTTCCAATCGAGCTGGTGAGTGATAGAGGGACACACTTTGTAAATGAAGTTATCCAACATCTCTTAAATGATTTTATGGTAATTCATCGCAAATCTGCACCCTATCATCCACAAGCCAATGGCCAAGCGGAAGCGACCAACAAAATATTGTGCACGGTTCTTACGAAACTGGTTAGTGAAACAAGAACAGATTGGGATCAAATGCTCTATTCGGCATTGTGGGCTTATCGAGTTGCATATAAAACAACACTCAATGCTACACCATTTAATATGGTATATGGGTTAAATGCAATATTGCCTATTGACTTTTTGATCCCCACACTAAGGGTAGCCAAACAATTGGACTGGACGGGACATCAACTTTCAGAATGGTTAGAGGACCTTGAAAAATTAGATGAGTTACGACTCAATGCTGTAGCGGCCATATATGCAAAAAAAAGACAACAGAAAGAGTTTTTTGACAAACATGTCAAGAACAAGGACTTTAAAACGGGAGACTATGTCTTGGTATACACCCTTAAACAGCATGCCAAAAAGCTAAACAAAAGGGGAATGGGGCCTTATTTGATCCAAGAAATATCGTCCAGCGGAGCAGTAAAACTGTCGACACTAGATGGAAAAGAAATGGCGAACTGGATTAGTGGGTGTCGTCTAAAAAAATATCATCTACCTTTAACACCGGAAATGTTGTTTCAACTGCATTATGGAAAAACCTATAGACAGGAACAACAAAGAATTCAGGACTAGGCACAACAAAAAGCAAAGGAACAGATTGCTAAACGAAAGCAGTTTCTCAGGACAATAAACATGGTCACCACAATGATGAATGACGAATATCCTCTTTCAACATCCCAAACAATTGAGGCGGATATACAAAGCGACGAATTAGAAAAGACCATGACAGACCTTAGGGCTCAGGACGATGGCATCATCGACGACTTGGAAGATACATGGTGTAGTCCTTACATAAAAAGCTTATGCAGGCACAAAACAAGTTGAAATCTATGCATTGCTTGACACTGGAGCAAAAATGAGTGTCATCAGCTTTGAGCTCTTTCAGAAACTTGGACCAATGAAGACGATCCCAGAGACACACCGGTTGAAAGTAGCATCGGGTGATGAGGTGACCACGTTGTGGTCTATTATAATACCAATCACAGTGCAGGCACACCCGTACACTACAAAATTCCATGTACTGCCACCAAGTAGATCAGCAATGTCGTGTATCTTAGCAGTGTCATGGATGAAAGCTAACAGGGTATTCATTGATTTGGATACTAATGAGGCACTGTTTAGAACCCTTCTTATCATATAACCAATTCATGTCAAGGAGGAAACAAAAGTCAATACAACCGCAAAGATCTACCCAACAACAAACAAAGTTTACAAGTCCAGCAACGTCTTATCAAAAATCAGCAACCATGCAGGGAACCAGGCAAGTTTGGGTACGGCGTACAGAGATAACCGAGGCACAATTACATCAAAAGCGGAAATACAGAGTTTGGATAAGGCACGATAAGGCACGATAAGCGGAAATACAGAGTTTGGATAAGGCACGATAGCCTAATTCCTATAAAAAAGAAGTCAGAAGAACAGAAAAAACACCGAAAGCCAGCAAAACTTCAAAGAACAATAGTCAATCTGTCGAATACGCAACGGACTATATTGGTATGGCGGCCAAAATTGCCAATTCAAAACGAGCCAACAACACAAGAAGGGCGGCCAAAGATGACAAACGAGCAGTTATCTACAACTGTCAAGGTCATGCAACATCATGCAAACAGCACGAGGAAACAAACAGAATCAACAACAAAAACTACAAGGATGTCTAAGACCCAAGTCATCAAAGCAGAAAGAAAGAATGTTCCACCAGATACGACAATATCGACTTCAAAGGAACCACATACGCCAATTCAAAACCAGTCGAAAACAATCAAACAAAGAGCGGCAGATCTACAACTACTTCTTGCAAAGAAAATCTGCCAGCCAACTCAAGCTACCACAGGAAGACTCAACGACAAATGCCAATAAGTGAATCGCTTATACCTTCCTCCTGCACCGCATAAATTCTTTCTACATGCATTGACTGTACATGCATATAGGGCTATATTACAAGGCGTGCATTAGTACGAGTTCAAACCCATGCACAGCACATACCCTTGACGATACCCTGTCATCCGGGAGGACTCCAACTAGGAGGAGGGGAGGCATTCCAAATGCGGACTCATGTCATATATTAGAGGGCAATGTTTGTGAGCAATTTTTCAACCATTTTTGCGTTTTATTGTGTGATTTTTGGAAAAAGAATATGCCCTCGTAATTAATCAGAATTGGGGACCAAATCATCATTCATGAGCCCCTAGGGATGTGTATAGACTATAAAGAGAGTCAAATCTGGCCAGAAAATATAAAAAAAAACAGCAAAAAATAGGCCAAGGTTGACGATAATGAGCGAGATTGTACATAAACGAGAGAAAAGTGAGCTACAAAGTGTTTTTCTTTTCATTGGTATTTTTCTAGGTTAGAATTGCTATTTTTGGGTTATTTTGGGATTTATTTGCTTTATTTTAGCCATTTTCTAGCAAAAATTATAGAAAAAAATCTGTAATCCAGATGGAAACACAAAAGAAGAGACGCCTGATCAGAGCAAGGTAAAGAAGACACAGAAAAAATAGGGACTGCAAAGGTGACAGGGCAAAATGACCACCGTCATGAAGGGACCTCCAACAGGAGAAATCTACAAAAGTGGTAAAACTGGAGCAATCGAAGTCCAAATCAGGAAATTTGCGAGCCTAAACCGCATCTCACAAAAAGTTATAACCACAGGTAAAAGATTGGAAAATTTGGTGTCGGAGTCTCGATTACATATAGAGAGGCTAGGCTAGAAATCCCTCATTTGACTCATTTTCCATAGTGAGAGAGAGAGAGCTCCCTACAGCATTTGAGACTTCCAGGAGCTCATCCATCGCGCACGGTCACCAGATCGACATCAGATATGAGAGGTATGCTCATCAACACTGACTCTAAGTGTTGTTTACTACAGTTAGTCGCAAAACCTTGCCGGCATCACAATCACAACCTGTGCACACATACGGTAGAATGGTTGTTAGGGAGACCTAGAGGCCACCAAATGGGACCAAAATTGAAAGGCACAATGCCTATAGCTTAGGGATCGAGCCTATGACCTCCGAAAGCGCGAAGGAAGCCGCTCAGAAAACCCTAATTTCACAGGACCTGCAAAAGGGCAACTGAACCAAGGTGATCGGAAATGAGCAAAAATTCATAGACAGCAAGCCAATAACCTCGACAAACCGACTGAAGGGTTAGACTATGAAAAAGTTCGTCAAAACGGAGCCTAAAGTCCCTATCTGACGAAAATCGCACAAAGCGTCACGATACTCTAAAGGGCCGACCAAGTGACAAAATGACACCAAATTCAACAAGGTACATCCAAAGGAGGTCAACTACGAGATGGAATGTGTCCACTTGGGAAAAAAGCTCTTCCACTAGGGCAAATGCCGGTAACAGACCAGAAGGATGTCCAAATGGTCGTTCTTGGTGTTGTAAACACCAAAACAACAACTGACTGCTTGGATGGAAGGTCAAAAGGAAATAAAAGACAGCCGGAATCATACAATGACCAAAAGGGACCGCGACCATCACCTAAGTGGTCTACTTCGACTCCAGGACCAGCTAAGTGCTGCAAACAGGGAGTACACTCTGCTAAATTGATTAAAACTTGATGTGTGTGTCTAGGAGGGCCTATTAAAACCATGGTGGTCAACTAACATCAAGAAAAAACTGGTAGAAATGACCAAGTGCTAGTCTATCGCGATAGACTTGAATTTACACTTAGACAAGTGAAATTTTGACTTTAGCTTCATGAGGGGTGCTAACAAGGATTATTAACCACCAATATCAAGTCAAAGTGCAAGAAGGATCTTTTCTGGCCAAAAACTTAGTCTATCGCGATAGACTTGCTACACCAATTATTGGGGAAAAGACTTTTCAAAATTTTTACAAGCTAGACTTGGGGAAGCACATGAAGGCAGTACACCAAATTTGGTGACAAGATGGACTCATATGGCAAGCTGAGAAAGACATGCAGACAACTCAGAGTCAGAATAGGACATCTCAAGGGCAGACAGGTAAAATTCTCATGTGAGGGGTCAAGAAACCTTGCATCAACTGGGAGAAGGCAAACAGATGGTCATAGAGCCAAAAAATGACAAATTGGCACTAAGTACCATTTTATCACGATAGACTAAGCAGAGGGATACTGGACCATCTTATCAAAAAATTTGAATTATCAGTTGTCTTCAACATGATGCAAGAGGACCACTCAGTAAGTTTGAGCCCAAAACAACACAAAATGAAGGAGACAGACCAACATCTCCTTGGCAGGAATCTGGAAAAGTGGGAGTTGATCTAAAAAGGGGTCACGTGACATTCATTTGAGGTGAAAATGAGATCAGATCATGTGCAAGGTATGGGACACCAATTAGTGGAGGCACAACTGCAAAATAGGACCTTGGTCAAAAAAAGGTTAGTCTATCGCGATAGACTGAGCAAAAGCTGCAAATGAACAGATTTTGAGCCTAGGCTTATAGAGTGACCTTACATGCCTTGTGAGCATACACCACACCAAATTTCAAGGCATTTGGACTTGTTCTCCTTCACCAACAACATCAATTTGAAGCCGCCAAAGTCGCACAATGGAAGAGCTTGTCTATCTGCTAACATTTTATCATAACTAATCTTGGGACTAAGAAGGCTCATCTAGATGCATGATTAAGTGGTAATCAATTTAGAAGAGTAGTACTATGTTTGTGCATTAACGGTTAATTGTGAATACAGGATCTATGGAGGCTTCTCCGGGAAAAAGAAAAGGCAAGAACCTGACAACGGAAGGTGCAGTACCCTATGCACTTCTACCCAATTCCCTAAAGCCAGCAGCCACCTGGATACCTGCAGACGTGCAACAGGCAACAGCCTTTCAGATCTATCAAGGTTCATATGTGGATGACAAAAGAAACTTAGTGGATACAGTGATGATTCCCAAGGAGGCAGAGAATTACTTGAAAAGATCACCGCAAAGGTCATGGCTCAAAAAAGTTGGCTTGTGGAACTTTGTATCACTACCACCCGTAGGGATAGATTTCAAGAGGGTACAACACCTAATAGAGACTATCCAAGAAGATGGAACTTGCAGAGTAGCAGGCATGGATAATGAAGTGATGGAGATCCAGATCACCAAAGAGATCATCAAAGAGGCATTGAAATTGTCAGATCAAGGAGCCAACATGAGAGAAAGAAGGAAAAACCTCACAGTCTACTTGCAAAAGTCCAAACTACCTTCTTTCGAACTCATAGCAAACCCGGAAGTAAGAGAACTGACACAGATCTACATTCAGTGTTTGTTGAGCTACAGCAAAAGACCGCCAAGATACACTACACCACACGGGAGCATCTCAACCACACTGACATGGGCTATGGGAATGACCCATGAGTTCTATATAGATCATGCGTCATATCTGTTTGAAGAAATGACAAAGCTAAGGCAAGACAGACCAAATTACATTGCAGGAGGAGAAGTCCTAACCAGAGTAATATACCATGCCAAAGGCGCGGTAGATGAGTTGCCACCTGCCCCTCATCAGAACGACTGGCTGGTATTAAGGGAGAATATCGAAGACAGATCACAAACGAAAGTACCAGCCTCTATTAACACCATTGGAGGACGCAAGTTGGAAAGAGTAACAAGAAGTACACAAGAAAAGATGGAAGAAGAAAGAAGAACCCAAGAGGAAGATGCCCGACTAAAGAAGCGGAAAGCGAAAATGGAAAACAACACCAGGTTGCAGAAGATAGCAAAAATGGAAAGGATGCTAGAAGGATTTGCTCTAGAAAGATCTCTACGAGGCGATGTAGGCGCCACTTGGAAACCTTCTAGTAGCACTTACACATTGAGAACGAAGAATAGAAACAACCCAGCTTTTGAGTTGGACTGGTTCGAGAGGTACATCCAAGAAAGAAATGCTAGGGACGAACCAGAATTGCTATTAGAAGAGGAGGATCTCCAAACTTTGAGAGATCAATTGAGGCCAACTTCACGTGATCAGGAAACACCGCCGCCATCTCCAAGGCCAGATACAAGTGAAAGGCAATCTAGCCCACCTGCTGACTCTACTTCGCATTCAGAAATTTCACATCGTGATGACAGAGTTCACACACCTCCCAGTGCAGAAGAAGAAGAAGAAAGAACAGATGGACACCCAAACATTGGAACCATATCACAAAGTGATAAAGGCAAGCAGAAGGAGGTGGATCAGACTAAAGAAAAAGCTTCCTCCTCTCAAGAAATTGAGCTTGAAGCTACTATAGATGAAGATTTGCAGTCAATGGCGACAATACTAAACAAGACAAGACTGCACAGTAAATGGTTAGCTGATCAGAACCGGTCCAACAAGATGAAGTTACAAAAAACCCATGAGGAAGTTCTGAGACTGCAAGAGCAAAGGGAGGACACTCTAAAGCTGATCAGCATCAGAGTTGCTGAGATCTTGGGGCTCAAAGGCACAATAAATCTCCTCAAAGACAATTTACAGGAGTCGAAAGACTTCAATGCCATATGTGAAGATACAATAAACGTATTCCTTGAAGATGTCAGTGACAGAGATGAACACATCCAAAAGTTGGAAAAAGAAAAGCAAGATGCATTGGAGACCATCAAAAGTTTGCAAGTCGTCATCTATGACTTACAAATTTAAGTCAAAGATTTGAGAGCAGTAACAGATATACAAGCAAGAGAAATCGAACGAGCTAAGAAGCAAAAAACATCGCTACCAACACTACCGGTAGTCCACCTAGAAGAAGAAGTGGCTGCACTAAAAAGGGAGCTGGAGTTGGAAAGAAAACAGCGTTTAATGATTGCTGAAAGTGCGCTTAGAGCAGAAGATCAACTACAAAGACAAATTTCAGATTTACAAAGTGAACAACAACAAGGACCAGCTCCTGATAGTGAAATGGAAAGCATTGTTTCCAAATCACTCAGGGAAGAAAATGAAAACCTGCACATCAGGTTAAAACAGTTAGAGGAGTCTGCCGCTCAAAAGGAAATGGAATTTCAAGCTCTACAAATCAATAGTAGAACAATGGCCGCGCAAATTGCAAGTCTACAAACTGCAAGGCAACACCAAGGACATGTACGAGTGCACCTGGAGCAAGCAACAACGAATTTGGCTGGACTCGCCAAAGTATATGGGGGTCAAGATGAGTACGAGGAAGAAACAAATGAACAGAATGCCCCAGATACACAAACTGATCAAACTGGCTCCAAAGACCAAGAAACAGAAGAAGATTCAGTCACGAGATTGGAAGAGCAGAGGCTGGCCGAGCATATGGAGAAACAATCAGAAATGATATGGTACAAGGCGATGCAACTAGAAAAGGAGTTGCTACAAGGGCTCTCCAGATCAGGGAAAATAGCAGCAGAGCTACGGAGTGAATGGAATGCCCCTATGTTACCCTATGCTCTGCTGAAATACAAAACTCTAACACATCAAAGGCAGCTCGAAAACGAAGCACAAGTGCCAGTGTTTGAAGGAGAAGCACAGGATGGGGAACAGCAAAATAGAATAGTAAACAACCAGCCAAAGTGGAGGCATCAATGGCTCTTGGATCATCCTAATAACCTAATCCACTTAGTCAACGCACCGCCCGAGCTGAGGAATGATAGAACTTTTTGCCCAACTCCACGGACATGCACCTACAACCAACATAAAGCACTACAGAGCAGAAATCCGACATGGCTAAATTATCCAGTATTGCCAGGGCCAACAGAGGGAGAGAGAATATCTGGTTCTTACATGGTGAAAACCCTTCAGGGCGCCATTGCAGAATTCGGAGGCTCTCCCGACCTATCCTGCAAGATGCTATGTAAAATAGCTCGAACATTTTTGGCCTCTCTCACAGTCTTCTCAGAAAGCTAGACATCAGAGTATATGAATACTGAAAGAAGCATCTCAGAGTTGTCGTACGATCTAAGTGGGCCACCGACGGAGCCAGTATTGTATGCCTATTTCAAACGGCTAATGTTTCTGCCAAGCTACCATCTCCAAACCTTTGAAGAAGCATTTTACACAGGCTTCTTCATGTACAAGTCAAAATATTTTGGGCCATTAATGGCAAGCGAGTCTATTTGATATGATGCGTTTCTACATCAAATCAACCAAGAAAGACGACAACGACAATGAAGACAAAGACAATCATGTCGTGGTAGACATGAATTAGGAGGGGGGGAGTGTTGGAGCCCCATTGGTCCAACTGTTGTAATGAGCCCATCTTGTAAAGCATATCAAATTCCCATTTTATGTCAAAGACGTCTTATCATTTTGATCCATTCGCCCGGTTATGTAAAGATTAATCAGTTAGTCAGGACTCAGATTTGTTCCCACTTTGTAATAATGAGTAAGAGAACCCCATGTACATTTTTGAGCTAAGGTGACTAAAGTATAAAAGTCACCTTAGAACCATTTTTGAATAACATTTGAATATTAATCCTGTGTCGTACGAGTCTGAGAGAGAGAGAGAGAGAGATAGAGAGAGAGAGAGAGAGTGAGTGTGTCTTATCCTCTTTGCTACGCGCTTCTCCCTCACCGGATTCACAACGTGACCACACCATCGCGGTAGTCTCTCCGAGAGCTACGCGCCCACGCTACGCATTCACCGTTTCGAGTTGATCGCAATCGATCCTTCCTCGAGCTTGTTTTGCTTGTAAGTAGCACAAACGGTGTCTGTTTTCAATAATGAAGTGCTTTATGGAATGAGAAAGAGATTAGCTACACATAGATACTCATAAACTTAAGTTTCGCCCACTTTTGGATTATGACCTGTTAGTCTATCGCGACTGTATTCGAGATAACTAGGGTTCAAATCAGGTGAGATTAGACTTATAGGTAAGTATATCCTAGTGAGAGGATGGTGCCTAGTAAGTTTGATGCGATTTCGAGTTCATTGGACGTGTAAACTGTGTTGTGAGCGTTTAGGGATAGAGTGGGTTGCATTCTACCAGGGTTAGTGATTGATGCATCATAAAAGTGCGTATGTGTAGATTGGTCTCAGCCTGACAAGCTAACGAGATTGCCTACGTGCACCTACGGGTTGGTCGTGTCATCGGATGATAAATATGTTGTCTGTGTCGTGCTCGTGAGTATGAACAGGGGAGTAGTTTTGCCCTAAAACAATAAGTCTGGACTGAGTTGGCAGTTCTTCAACAGGACAGAACTTAACATATCTTTTTAGTCTTAGGGCTGCCTTTCGTACAGATTCTCCATCTTTCTGTTTGAATTTATGGATTTGTGAGACGGTATTATGAGCTATTCCCCTTTGAGATAATTCCTCAATAAACTCGTCAAACACTTCCTCCATCGACTCAAAGTCTCTACACTCTACAAAGTCAAACCAGGTGGCAGTATCTTCCTCTAGGGTTAGTCCAAACCCTGCAAATTGGGTGGGAAAATCTAACACCTCTTCGGTTCTAATTACACGCACAAAGGCTGCTACATGATCTCTTGGGTCTCTGCTTCCTGTGTATTTCTTGTTTACCCATTTTTGCACTTGAGAGGGTCTAATTCTTCGATGGTCTACAAACCTCATCATTGGATCACCCCGTCCCAGTCGATACACCTCCTCAGGCCTTCTGTAATAGGCTGGTTCCTCTCCCAATGGTGCTCCTAAGCCATAATTTCTAACGATTCTCGCTAGAGGTGGTTCTTCTCTTCGAACTCGTTCCATGGGTGGTCCTCTAGGCTCTGTTGACCCTTAAGTCTTTGGCTTACTCTCTGCCTGATACCTTGAATAGAGTGATGGTTCTTGCAAATCCCTGAGCCCTCGTGCGGCTTGATAACCATCTCGGTTTCGATCTGGTTCCATTGTTGCACTCTGTCGAAGCCATGCCTGCAATGATGGCTGGTTTGCTGGTTGGTCTTGGTTGTTGAATGCTTGCGGTCGGGTGGAATGTGAAGTAGTGTCATACTCATCTGAAAAAGGATTCGTTGACTTGCTTGGGGTATGGGCGGCTCTTGGCACTTCCTCAGGGGCATATGCTGATGCTCCTGGGCCTATTGCTCTCTCTACTTCCTCTCGGAGAATACGTTGGTATTCTCGCCCGTATCTATCAACAAAAACTATGCCCTTTCCCATAGCAGTTTCATAAGAAAATTAGTAAAGAACCTTGTCTTTGCTTAATTCGTTGCCGATCAATGTTTGGTGGCGGTTCTTGAGTTTCTGAAACCATTTTCCCTTTAGCCACGTTATCTCCATATCTGTTGTAATCTTCAGGGTTACTAACTATTAAATAGTGGTCCCCCTTTTCGTCTCGGAATCTATCTCCATCATCATACACTCGGATTATCTCCAATCTTTGAGCTGGCCTCTCTTCGATACAAATGCACTTGCGGCCTCGATAGTCTGAATAGACTAGGGCTCCTCTCGAGTTTGTTCCCTCCAAGAAGATCTCCGTGAGCTTGGACTCATTCAAAGGATTTTGGGAGGTGCTTCCTCCTCGCATAGGTCCATCGTAGGTGAAACCTCCTAGTTGTTGACTACCCATCATGAAGAAAGATTTTTCTGACGAAGTGTCAGTATCACTACCTTCCTCAATAATCGGTGCTAGCTGATCTAGCCTTGCCTGAGTTACACTCTCTTCTGTGGACACTAAGCTACCTTGGTCACCTGCCACTTTCTGGTCTCTAACAATGTATCTTTGTGATCTTAAATTCATCAAACTTATCAATGCAATTTATCACAAATTCAACCACTCACCTGGCAATGGGCCAGTTTCTGCACAACTTCTTGCTATGTTGTTGAATATACCTGTTCACAAGCCTTTTAATTTCGGCAATCGAATCAAAGAATTTATCTGCTAGAGGTTATCTTAGTAATGATTGGTATAACTGGAGAGTTAATCTCAACCACTACTGTATTTTATACACTGCTGATGTTCTGGATTAGGTTTGCTAATTTGAAACTGTACTACCCTCCGTTGTTGGTCAATTTACGCGAAAAAGTCTGAATTCAATCTTTTGCTTCGTCAAATGGGCAAACAAGGTCCAAATTCACTTCTGAGAGAAGTTTTGGAACCCTTAAGCCAAATGGGACCTCATTGTCTATGCCAGGTCAAATTTTCTTTGCAGTATGCCCCAGTAGACATCCTATGCATAGGATGTCTCCTGCTGTGTTTTGCCTGGATTTTTGCACTGTTGTTCCCTCTTGTTGTGCTGAGCTTACAGATGGTTTTACTTTTTGATTTGGACACCTATTAGCTGGTCAATGAGTCAGAAATTTGTTTCGACGGCCTGTTGATGGTATTGATCAGTCTAATCAACTCCAAATTGGACCAAATTGACTAAGAGGCTTGCCTTAGGCTATATAACACCTTACTATGCTCAAAGTCAAAGTCTGGCTTCATTTTCTTGTATTAGACATCCTACGCGTAGGATGTCTTTTTTCATCATTATGGCTTCAAACTCAAAGCCCAGGCTCCCCTTGAGTTGCTGATCACTTTGGCATACTCAGAATTCAGTTTGGAGTCCCAAATCACTCAAAAGACATCCTATGCGCAGGATGTCTTTTTGGCCTGTTTGACCCCATATTTGTCCCACAGCTTCCCCTTGATGTCAGTAATCCAGTGGTATGCTTAGTTTTTGTTTTGGATGTCAAAAGTCCCAAATTTCAGCTGTTTTTGCTTTTTTAGTCAAAAGTGCTAAAGTCTGCTTTGAACCCAATTTTCTTACCCAAATGAGGTGAAACCCCTTTCAGTCACTCAATATATCATGCAAGACATGCTCATGCATCCATCTTATGGTTTTGGTCCCAAAATAATGTTTTGGCACTATTTGGGTAGGATGTCTAGCAATTTTAGTCTATCTGGCCATATCCTATCAAGATATGGCCAAATTTTCACTTTCCAGTTGAAATTAGGGTACACCCTACCTTTTGAACACACTGGTCAACTCAAAATCCCAAAATTCCTCCCAGATTAGCCTGTAGACATCCTACGCGTAGGATGTCTCCTCCTTAAAATTAAAGTTTTTTTCTGACATGAATGCTCATGATGCTCTGTAGATCTATTAGAAACACTCACAGTAACTTTTGGACTTCAATTAGGCTTTCAAACACACTTTTGCGTCTTTTTGCGTCTTTTACAAACTTGTAATGATTCTACCAAGCAAGTGTACATGCATGAAATGCTCTAGATTCTTAATCATGATGTCCTACTTACTCTACTCCTACCTATCGTGTGAAATGGTGATATTGGTGTTTTTGGTTGCTTTTTGGCCTCTCCGGACTCTCAAGCTCTCCTCTCACAGCTTCTACCACTCCAACTCCTACTCTAGGAATCGACTACTACCTAAAACTACCTAAGTCAACCTCGTCTACCTAAGTCGAAGGATCTAGGCCAGACACACGCTTCCTAGACTCCCTCTAAGACCTAGAGAGTCCTCCACCCTCTGATCCTATCTAAATGTAAAGCAAGACTCTTGGCACGCCAAAAATCCCAATTCTCAAGGATTAGTCTCGGTCACCTACCTAAGGTTTTCGTCCCCGGCAGCGGCGCCAATGTTGGACGGATACGCCGCAACGGACGTCAGCACAGCGAGAACTCACCTAACATGTAATGTCAGCTAAGGACGAAGCTCGACCCGCAGACACGTGGAAGCAAGCATAAGGTGTCAACCTACACTCGACCGACTCCTAACTAATTCCTACAGAGGTGTAGCGCGGATAATGTGTCGTGCTCTCTACAGTGTGGGTGTCCCCCAGTGCAATGTGCGTGACAATCTCACTCAACAAACAGAAACTCTCTCAACAGAATGAAATACAAGAAACAATGGATAATAACAGAGACACAGCAGTAGACCAGAACATGTGGACTCGACTAACTCAAACGACCATGTACAGACTCTGGAGTGGCAGCACACTCAGCTCCAGCCCAAGACTCACAGGTACAAAATAGGGTGTCGAGGCTCAGATGTGCATGGATGGTGTAGCAGTGCTCTGTGTAAGACTCTCTAGACGACTACGTACAAGATAATATCGAACTGTCCCAAAACGACTATTGATATGTACAACCATAGGAGCCACCAACGGCCCATAAATGTCCAGCCAGCTAAGTCTATCTCCAAACTGAGTGGTGGTGGTGACCTGGCCACGACGTCCACTAGACCACCGTCGGTACCCTGCCACATGTCACTCCTAGGCCAGAGGGTCCAGAGGGTCCGTCCAGTGTGAACCAGCCTGGACCAACTGTACTAACTGTGTCCTGTGAAAGTGACACTGTAGCCCGGCTACAAGTTGCCCGCCACAAGACCGCTCACCGTCTCGGTGAGGAATACTGAAAAAACTGTGAAGGAAAACCACTAGGTACTGCATCCGTACATCTTTCTGAAGCAGGTGTTAGGCCCATGACCTTACAGACTTCAAAAGTGGAGTTAAAAACACTGCACTGCTTGCAATCGCCTTAAGCCTCTAACTAGGCAGGAACCCAGTAAGTATGATTGTAAAGCCTGGGCCATGCTTGTAGTTGCAGATGACTTTGCCACTCTTTTTGCAACAACACTCTTCTCAAAAAGATGGATGACCATAAACCCGAGTAACACCGCAAATAGGGTTAAGCTCCATGATGATAACAGAATGAAAGCTGAACTTGAGAGGGCTAGATAGGGTTTAGGGGGAGTGAGGGGTGGGTAGTGGTGAGAGGGGAAGTGAGGGGGTATGGGCGAGGGGAACTGGGTAGGGGCGAGAGGGAATGAGGGGGTGGGTAGGGGCGAGAGGGGGAGGGTAGGGGCGAGTGGGGTGGGTAGGGGGAGGGTAGGGGCGAGAGGGGTGAGAAGGAGGGTGGGTAGGGGCGAGAGGGGGAGGGTAGGGGCGAGTGGGAGAGGGCAGGTAGGGGCGAGAGAGGGAGGGTAGGGGCGAGTGGGAGGGGGAGGGTAGGGGCGAGAGGGGGAGGGAGAGGGTGGGTAGGGGCGAGAGGGGGAGGGTAGGGACGAGTGGGAGAGAGTAGGTAGGGGCGAGAGGGGGAGGGAGAGGGTGGGTAGGGGCGAGTGGGAGAGAGTAGGTAGGGGCGAGAGGGGATGAGGGGGTGGGTAGGGGATGTGGGCATTCTGATTGTGTATAGGATTGAGGGGATAGGGGTAGATAGGTGCAAATAACGAGCACACAGCTATCATGAGCGAGACAGCCATCATGATCTTGGAATTCATCTTGCAGGACTGGCTCTGTAAAGGGTTGTTGCTAGACACAGAGAAGAGCTTTGTTCTGGTCGGAGAAGCAAACACCAAAGGGATTGATGTTTGAGGGGGGGTGAACTCCTGTAGAGGAGATTTCTTACTGCTTCTATGCTGCTTCATAGGCTCAGGTGGCACATTAGATTTAGCTACTGTGGAATCATTTGAAGAGGGTGTTTTTTCAGGCAAAGAGTGAATAGAGACTCCATAACAAGGCATAGATTTGGTAGCCTCCAACCACTCCAGTAGATCTTCGTCTGCCCCTTCAGGTGTAGTAGGTTGTTCCTGTGCAGGGTTGGTTTCCATTGACAAAGAAACTTGCTGCACCACAGGATCCATACCACCTTCTAAGAGAATGGGTTGCATCGAGGATCTAGAATCATGTATCCACATTGCGTCGTTTCCCCAATCATGAAGTGCTTTAGTGTGTCGCAGCCATGGTCTTCCAATGAGCAAAGGAAATCCGCCCTCAACCTGGGGAAGACGAACCACAACAAAATCCAAGTTAAAAGTAAAGTCTTGTACCTGCAGAGGCACATTGTCCACTATGCCCACTGGGTAGACTGTTCGTTGATCGGCCAATGTAACTGTGAAGGGAGAAGGGCGAGTAGGCTGTAGACCTAGAGCTAACATAGTGAACTCGGGCATCAGGTTGATGCCAGATCCACCATCCACTATCACTCCTGAGAATTGCCGACCCAAAACGGACACTGTGAGGCGAGGGCTTTTATAATCAGTGAGTGGAGCAGCGGGGTTGGATATCATATAGGACTCTCATGGTCGCACTGGGAGGTGCTCGCCACTAGGACCGGCTCTAGGGTAAAGTGACTGAATAACTGCAAGGGTGTCACTTCTAAACTTTGCATCTAGTCGCAGCATGTCATAGAGGTAGACTTGTTGGAAAGTGTTTTTCAAGACTGTCTCTGCTGTAAGCTTCTTTTTTTCTACCTGTTGTTGTTCCTCTGGTACTTTGATCTTTTGTAAGTCAGCAACTGCTTCTAAGAAAGTCGCATCAATATCAGAGAGCATAGTAAAAGATCCTTTCTTAGCACTAGGGGATGGCATGTCAGCTGTTGGAGGAGGTGTAGGCATTGGGGAGGAAAGGGCTGTACCTGTTGGAAGATTGAGGCCGAGGGCTACCCTCTGAGCTCGTGTGAGGACACCAGCTGGCTCCTCTACCAGCTGCAACTTGTCTTGAGAGGCAATCATATGGGCAGAAAGGCATGGCTTGGGGTTGGTACTAACTGCTATCAAATTGATCTTGGGAAAGGTGAATTCAGGTTGGCTCTGACTTGGGCTCGCAGAGGTAGAGGCGAGTTGTTTTGGACAATCCTTAGTGTAGTGATCCTGAGCCTCAGGGCAAAGTTGGCACGGAGAAGAGCCTTCTGGCAGAGGGCATTTGCTCTGATAATGCCCATACTCTCCGCATCTGTAGCAGAGTATGGGCCGATTGGAAGGACGAAACGGGGGACGAGGTGGTTGCTGCATGGAGTTGGAGGCTGAAGTGTAGAAGCTCTGAGGGGTTGAGGTGGCATTAGCATTATAAAAACTTTGAGTCGGGAAAGTACTTGACATACCTTGGACAGCAGGGGTATTGAGCAAAGGTGGCATGTAGTTGGGATGGCCGTAGTGGGAAACCATGTTGGATGATGGTGCTAACCCTTGTTGGAGAGAAGGACCAAGACTTTGTTGTATTTTGTGCAATCCCTTTAGGTAGTAACAATCCTTGTCCTCATGTCCAGATTTTTCACAGAAGTGGCAGTAAACCCGAAGGGGGCATTCCTGCGGAGGGTGCCCTGGAGAGCGGCATGAGCTACACCAAACTGTAGCCTTGGTCTCTTGCTGACACTTGAGCTCTTCTAGCTCGCGCTTAATCTGTTCCAATGCCTCATGATTTGGAGGCTTCTCTTGTCTAAGAGAGAAGGACCTCTCCTCTTGAAGAGCTCGCTGTAACTTTAGGGATTCCAGTTCCCTGCGTAAAGAAGTTAAAGGATCAGCAGGACTACCTTCCGAGAACACAGAGGGAGTTTCTATGTGAGGAGAGTTGTTGAACAGCTTCCTAGCCCCCTCTATCCTAGTAGCAGCTGCGATGAACTCCTCGAGAGTGGCGTCGGGTCGGAGACTCTCTCGGAGTTTTTGTTGAGAAGTTTTGGGAAGCGCCTTCTCCACCCACTTTTTAACCATGAATTCATCGGGTTGTTGGGGAAGCTTGGCCACCAGCGACTTAGTTTTCGTCATAAGCTCCGCAAAAGTCTCCTCAGGTTTGAGCACCATGTTGGCCAACTCATCCAACACCTTCTCCTGGTAGTCACCTGGCCTGAAAGCTGCACAAAACTGTTGTCTTAAGGCTGCCCAAGTTGCAAAATGGTTCTCTGCAAATTGGCTGTACCATTTATCTGCTAGGCCATCCAGGGTGGATGAAAATAGTACCAAGTAAGCATCTTCTCTGTTCAGCCCATGTCCCCTACAGAGAGATACAAATCTCCTTGCATGGTCGTCAGCATCTTCTGAAGACAGCCCTTTGAATGTAGGGAACTTGATGTTCACCTTGGCCAAAACACTAGCTAGTGGCTCCATGATTCCTTGCTGAGTCTGTTGCACAATAGCTTGTTGTAGAAGAATAGGAGAGAGCTTTTCTGGAAAAGGTGATCGCGAAGATGGGGAACCTGATGAAGGAATGGGTGATGTGATATGTGGAGGTATAGGTGATGAGGTTGAAGGATTTCTACAAGGTGTCAAACGTCATCTTCTGTGATAGTACTTCAGAGGGCTCAGTAGTGGGCTTTGACGCTCAACTGACCTCCTTGTATGTGTCATGCAGTGACCTCCAATCCAACCAAGCTTTGGGCAAGAGAACCTTGAACTGGCTGAAGACTGGTCTAGACTCTACTAGACCAGACGAGTGACTAGACTAGCTGGACCAGGGACGAGGGACGAGGAGGACTAGACCAGGGTCGAGGGGTCTAGATCAGAGACGAGGCAAGTTGGACCAGGGCGAGAGGGGACCAGGCCAGCAAGGCGAGAGACTAGACCAACTAGATTAAGCTATCAAGGGTGAAACTGGACCAAACCAACAGGCTGCACAGGCGAAGCGACCAACAGGCTGCACAGGCGAAGCGAAGAAACCAGCTACTCAACAGAGTGAGACTTCAGTTGAGGTCCCACCGTGATCGCCAAAATGAGAGCACCTGTAGCGCGGATAATGTGTCGTGCTCTCTACAGTGTGGGTGTCCCCCAGTGCAATGTGCGTGACAATCTCACTCAACAAACAGAAACTCTCTCAACAAAATGAAATACAAGAAACAATGGATAATAACAGAGACACAGCAGTAGACCAGAACATGTGGACTCGACTAACTCAAAGGACCATGTACAGACTCTGGAGTGGCAGCACACTCAGCTCCAGTCCAAGACTCACAGGTACAAAATAGGGTGTCGAGGCTCAGATGTGCATGGATGGTGTAGCAGTGCTCTGTGTAAGACTCTCTAGACGACTACGTGCAAGATAATATCGAACTGTCCCAAAACGACTACTGATATGTACAACCATAGGAGCCACCAACGGCCCATAAATGTCCAGCCAGCTAAGTCTATCTCCAAACTGAGTGGTGGTGGTGACCTGGCCACGATGTCCACTAGACCACCGTCAGTACCCTGCCACATGTCACTCCTAGGCCACAGGGTCTAGAGGGTCCGTCCAGTGTGAACCAGCCTGGACCAACTGTACTAACTGTGTCCTGTGAAAGTGACACTGTAGCCCGGCTACAAGAGGTCTCTACCAATTGTCTAAGTCACAGCCTTCAAGAGTACATAAGAGGAAACTTCCTACAACGCTTTCTAGAGCCGAACACCCATCAAACAATCTCGAAACACCATAGAACTTGAAGGAGACCCTACTAATACCAATAGGCCACTCTCCCTAAGGTCTATGAACCAAAATCCCGACCCAAAACACCCGGTGCAGAAACACGTAGGATGTCTGGCCGAAATCTGCAGGTCTTCGTTTCCAAAATCTAAAGTGCCTAATGTGTAGTTCTACTCAATGTGAACGCGTGGATATGCTGCAATGCAAAATCGGACAACGTATGCTCACCCAAACAATCGATGAAGCTCGTAGAAGGAGCTCGCAAAACCGGACCGTACGCGCGCAATGTTGGTATTGGCACGTAGCTCTAGTCGGAGGCAACACGCTACACTTCTCCGCACTCGATTCCGACCACCGGAGCACACGTAGCGTCACGATGAAGCTCACACTCTCTCTCTCGTACACAGTACGCTCACTCGCAGACTTCCAACTTGTTTAAAATGACAAAAGGTGTTTCATTAAAGTCAAAAATCGTATATATACCTTACAACTTCTCAAACCCTAAAGTTACAAAATCAACCATCTACTCAATCTAACTATCAAAACTGGGATACAATCTGGAAACTTCTGTAAGTCCCAATAATTACAAGGTGAAAAATCGAGTTTTCCTTAATGAATGAATAATTACAAAAATAATAGTCCTCCGAGTAGTTAGATGCCGTGGGGTGTGTCCAGCTTCTAACACTCTCCCTATTTTCCTATCTCTCTCTCTCTCTCTTGCTCTCCACTTCTCTCTCTCTCTCTCTCTCTCTCTCTCTCTCTCTCTCTCTCTCTCTCTCTCTCTTTCTACTTCCCTATCTCTCTACTGATCGAACGAGCGACTGAGCTAGGGAGATCCAGACACCCACGACTGCGGAGGCCAGACTACACAACATCGACAGAGGCTGCATCAGAGGATCCAGGTTACTTTGGCTCGACATGCACAACGCCCGGTTAGACTACTGACCATGGAGGAGATTGATGAGGTCCGCCAGCGAGATGTTGTATCTCCTATGATCTACCTATCCCAGCTAGTTGTTTTAGCTGCTTAGTCCACACCCAACAGTTTAGGATTCCATAATATTTTATTTTGTCATTTTGTCATCTTGTTATTCTAACTTTGTATCAGATCCACCACATTGTAACTTTCTGTTCTCATAGGTCACTTTGGCCTTTTGAAGACGTTAATATAACATTTCATTTCATTTCTCTCTTTAATTTCTCTTTCTTTAATTTTAATTTCCTACGCATACATTAATTCTCTCTCTCTCTCTCTCTCTCTCTCTCTCTCTCTCTCTCTCTCTCTCTCTCTAGTTTTAATTTCCTACGCATATATTTTTCTCTCTCTCTCTTTAATTTCCTACACGCACACACACTTCTCTCTCTCTCTCTCTCTCTCTCTCTCTCTCTCTCTCTCTCTCTCTCTCTCTCTCTCTATGTGTGTGTGTGTGTCTCTCTCTCTTTCCTACACACACACACACACACACGATGTAGAGAGAGAGAGAGAGGGGTTGGGGGGGGGGGAAGAATTCCATAATACCAAAAATGGCCCCTGCGTTGTGCGGGTTCCCCTTTTTTTCCCCAATTTTTTAGCGTCGATATACGCATGGTAATGTCCGTCGATATACGCGTGGAAAAGCATGCCTTGCCATGCGTATTTCCACGCGCATATCAACGGCTATTTTGACGCGTATATCGACGAGATAAAAGAACGTCGATATCCGCGTGGAAAGGTACGGCCGTCGATATATAGTGCGTCGATAACTTTGGGTTATGTTGTAGTGTAATGACGTCTTCAAAAGGGATTGGCTAGAAGATTTAAGACTTCTAAGCGACGGTGTGATTTTTGATAAAGCGGTTGAAGTTAATGCTACAGTGGTTCCTCCCTTCCTAGGATGTTCTCCAAGTGAAATTGTAGCTACTTTGGTATCTGGTACCGTTTGTAGACTAGCTTGACTTTGACTTTGCTTAAGGGTTTTATTTGTTGTCCTAGGGAGTAACTTTTTGATTGTTGACAAGTGATATGAATCCCTCATTTTCAGAGTGATCACTAATATTTTCTCCAAGAGCAAGATTCAAGAATGTTTGGCTCTGACTTGAACTGCTCCACTACCCTAATAGTAATTAGCAGGCAGAAGATATAGAGGTTAGTATTTAGGTAATTTTTCTTGTTGATTCAATATCTTGCATCTTAGTTAGGTTGCACTATTTAGTTATAGAGATTTTTCTTTAACCCTTTGGCATAAACAAACCATGAGTTTTGCAAGTCCTAGCTAATTTTGGAAAAGAAGGTGGCCAAGCATCTCCATTAGCCATGACCTTAAGTTAATAAAGTAGCTATATTTAAAAGGTTGATATTAGCTCACTCTTAATTCAAGGGTGGAAAGTCCATACCTGTAGGAAGTGAGCCCGTTCTGCTTGTGACAAACCGCTACCTCACCATTAAGGCTCGGTCAACCCTCAAACCTTGCCATCAGCAGAGCCTCACATGGCATTCAACACACCCGAAACCTCACCATATCTTCTAAGCCATATCTTTTGGTTATCTCTCTAGCTACCCCACCTCATGCAGACCCTCTCAACACCCTTCATTGATTCTGGTCCAGGTGGTCATCTCTGCAAGTCACCATCATTTTCAAGCTTGCCACTAGCTTGCCATTGAAGATCCATCAATAGCTCAAAGGCTTTAGTTCTATTGCCATCGTGTCAAGAGTGCATCATTGAGCTTCACAGATTGCCTCTCGGCCTCATCAAGCAAGCCATCTCAACCCAGCCTCCTCTATGATGTTGCAATTTTTGCAATGTCCAACAACTACCTCCCAGTGTCATGCCCACATGGCACAAATACCGTGTGCTCAACACACACATGTGTTGCGCCATATTTTCCCTCAGAATTAGTTTGTGCTACTAGGCAGCCTTCCAATCTTCATTAGTTTATTGGCTATCAAGTTTCAACATTTTACTTTTGTCTTATTGAGTTAAAGCCTTGTTTCCTCTCTTGCCTTATCAAAAGGCCATACTCTAACATTGATACCAATCAAGGTACATATATTTTCAAGACTTGCATTAGTCATTTTAGTTTGCATCAATTAAGACTTGCATTAATTATTTGCATTTACATCTTTGTACTTGCGTAGACACTGCCTTTGGTGCATTTCACACATCTCTTGGAATGCACTGATTGCAAGATATGCCGAACTTAGGTAGGGCCAAGAAGCTCTGGGCTGTCTTTGGCGGATTTGAAGTGAGGGTGTCTCCAAATGCAATCACATATGCTTGCATCTTGAAGGCAAGGGTCAGGGTCAAGAAGTTTTGGGCTATTTCAATAGATGCAAAGAGAGGACATCTCTCCAAATGCAACCATGTACACTTGCACCTTGAAGGCCTGTGGCATTACACAAGATGTTGATATGGGCAAAAGAACTCACCATGACACTCACGATGATATTGTTAGTCAGGGGTTTTTGAAAGCAAACGTCGTGCTTGGCACTACCTTGATCAACATGTATGCCAAATGTGGTGCACTTCATAAATCACAAGAAGTGCTTGAGGAGCTTCTTGTCTGTGATGTCATCGTCTCTTCGAATGCACCCATTGTGGGATATGCCCTACTTGGGCATGGCCAAGAAGCTCTGGCTATTTTTGGTAAATGCGGAGCGAGGGTGTCTCTCTACATGCAATCACATGTGCTTGCATCTTCAAGGCAAGGATCTGGCTCAGGAAGCTCTGGGTTGTTTTCAGCATGTGCAGAGAGAGGGCATCTCTCCAATTGCAACCACGTACACTTGTGCCTTAAAGGCATGTGGCATTACACAAGATGTTGATATGGGCAAAAAATTTCAGGGGTTGTTGAAAGAAATGTCGTGATTGGCATTGCCTTGGTCGACATATATGCCAAATGTGGTGCACTTCATAAAGCACAAAAAGTACTTGAGGAGCTTCCTATCTAGGATGTCTTCTCTTGGAATGCAATGATTGCGAGATATGCCCATTTTGATGGGGCCAAAAAACTTTGGGCTGGTTTCGGAAGATGCGAAGCAAGGGTGTCTCTCCAGATGCAATCACATACACTTGCACTTGAAGACATGTGGCACTACGGAGGTGCCCTTGCCGAAGGCGGCACCTCCATTTCTTGGATTATTTCATAGGCCCAAGAATTTTGCTACAAAATGCCATATCATTGATTGTATGCCTTGCTAGGTGTGTATAATCAGCACAATGCTAGGAAGTTATGGGTACACAAATAGGGGCATGGTGTGGAAGGTCTTGGTTATTTTTATTGAATGGGAAGGAGGATTGCGATATGAAAACACATGCAAGAAGAGCCTCTTCTCCAAGATGTCATCTCTTGGGCAACACTATTTGCAAGGTATGCTCGTCATGGGCCATTGATGCATCCCTTTGATGCATGTTGTGGTATGAGAGAGGTCTACCTTCTTGCCATGCATCTGTGGTGAATGTAGCTGGCTACCTTATCTTTTGTGTACTGAATGAGAGAGGTCTACCTTCTTGCCATGCATCTGTTGTGAATGTAGCTGGCCACCTTCTTTCGTGTACTGAATGTTTGGATGATTTTTTGTCATGTAAGTGTTACTAGATTCATGCTACTCTTTGTCTATTGTAGAGTGTAGTTATGGAACATTCAAAGTGACAGGCTTCTACAAGTAGTTTTGTTGATGGGAGGCATGATGAGTAAAGCATGCAAAAGGCCATATGTGATCGGTAGATTTTGATAGTGCTTCACTTACCACTTAGAGAGTTAGCTACATTTTAGGAGTAGGTGTGTGTGTGTGTGTTGGTTTTGTGTGGGGGGAAAGGCATTTGGTGAAGACTTGATGTTAGCTAGTATATGAGCAAGGTGTCTCTCTTGAGAAGGCCCTCTGAAACAATAGAATGCCCTTCTCATAACACCTTTGTGTGAATGCCCTTATCCTCCTTGGGAACAATCCAAATTGGTCAACCGATTTTTGTGTCGATCGTGTGTGTGTGTGTGTGTGTGTGTGTGTGTGTGTGTGTGTGTGTGTGTGTGTGTGTGTGTGTGTCATGGGGAGGAGCTTTAGAACAGTGCTTCAATTCAACCATGTTTGCAAGGAAAAAAATCATTTCAAGGTTATTGAACCTTTTGCACCACTATGCTTTCCTAGTGCAATATGGAACACCTTTGGCCAAATGAACATCTTTCTAGTAAATGATAGATGATTATTCTCAAAGGCCATAAATACTCGCAGATGATAACTTAGACAACTAAATGAGAGACAGCTACAAGAGGATTCATAGAAAAAGAATTTAACATTCCATCATTTAAAAAATAGCGATATGAGTAGATAGGAGTAGAGAGTACAAAATCTAAAGCTTCATAAACTTTGATGGTTCTGGTATGCAATCTTCCTCGTCAGAACATTCGACAAAAAAAGAACACTAGGATTACAATACTTGCCATACCCATAAAACTATTGTTTGGCCGACGAGCTCCACAATATTATAATTGGACAAAATCTTTGTAACAATTTGTTTTAAGCTTCTTCAGATTGGTAATAGCAAGAATATCCTAGCAACTAACAGGCTTCATCTTCATCGCGTACAGTTTATATGGACATCAATAATGCTTCTTGCTCATGAATAGATAAGTTGGTTCTCCTCGGATGTCCTGCACTCGATCAACTCATGGATCTAGCTATCCGGATAAAGAGTTTGGTAGGTTGCCTTCTGGATATCAATGTCTTCCCATTCACCGGTGCCTATCCAATCATACATACACATCACTTTTTCTTTTATTTTTCTCTCTACCTAATAAGCCAACAACCAAGAAAAAGAAAGATCTCTATATTATGCTAATAATAATGTGTGTGTGTGTGTGTGTGTGTGTGTGTGTGTGTGTGAGAGAGAGAGAGCAACGGCATGCATACATCGACATATGCGTACATTGACCCATTAAACAGAGACAAACAAAGAGGAAGAGGGCAAAAGGAGTAGTACTTTTTCTAAGTGTCATGGCTATTACAGCATCATTCTCAACCTGCATTTAACAGCAAAAACATTTTTTCCAATTATTGTCAAATCTTTGCAAAATAACCTTGACTTCTTCCATACTGACAAAAAAAAGTTAAAGAGGTTTTGATAGTAAGGTAGGCCTAGCACCAGTTGTTCAATTGAGGAAGTATCTTTTAACGCAGTGCTCACAAAAAACCTTTTCTTGATCCAATTTAAATACCAGCTTCTCTACACTCTCTCTCTCTCTCTCATTCAAGAGATAGGGCTTCTCTAATTTGTATTTCATATTAATTAGTATGTGTCTTTTTTATGTTCAGCTTCCCAAAACAAGCCTCAACGAAGAAGTAAGATTGACGTCCCCATAGAGTTGGTCTAACGGTAAGGCTTTGGCCTCTCAACCTATGGGTTGTGGGTTCATATCCTCTATTGGTGACACTCTAGAGGGACATGACCTTGTGCTCATATAGGTTCACCTTGCTACAGCTCTTGCCCTTGGACACTCTATTGCATCCTCCTCTTGGGGGTGGTCACCTGAGGAGGAGGTTCCTAGCTGGTTGCTACGAGTTTTCTTCATCGTTCCGAGCATGTAATGCATCAAGTAGGTGGCCATGGTGATGCCTACGCATGACTCTTGCCCAATGGTATGCGGCCCTTGCCCGACCATGTAACATGGCTAATATTTGGAAGGGATAAGTACCTCCCCCTATGGACCCTCTTGTGTGTTGAAAAAAAAGAAGAAGAAGTGAGATCGACAATTTGACATACATTTGCAAATTTTATTTTCGAGAATCCAATCTCCTTGTCTTCAACTTTCAAGGAGCTTTTCCTGAACCTTTGCATGTGTGATGTTCGTGAAACATTGAAATGTTGGATGTTTTTTGGACTACATAAGTAGGCCTTATTAAAGGGTTGAATTTTGAGTGCGTCTCTAGACAGACCATTGGATAAAGCTTGTAGATTAGTTCCACATGGCAAACTAATGATAATAAACTTTTCTTTGAATTATTTCTTTTATGCATTTTGTAAACCAAATAGTCCATTGTCACACTGTTTTACAGAAAGCATAATATTTTTTTGCGATACCACATGGTTTAAATTACTGGTGTCACTTTCTATATTTCTCGAACACAAGAAGCCTCTTATTATGAATTTCTTCTCAATAGCTTTATGTAAGCCATAGTGAATTTTCACCTTGTTGTGATTGCGAAGGGTCCTTTAGACAATGAATGGTCCGTGAATATGACTTTTCTGTGTAGAGGGCGGATCTGCATGGGCTGGAGTAAGAACCCCAGCCTGCTTTCATAAGCAAACGAAGCCAAAGCTTCTCAACTCTGCCAAAATTGGCATAGTTGGAAAATCCTTGTTCTATCCCCGCCGCGTTGAAGAACTATGCAAAAGTATTGCTGGCTGCAATTTCGCATGAAGACGAAATTGATGATGAGTGGCTATGGTTCTACCCCCGCCAGGCGGATCTGCCCTAATGTGAGTCATTGTGACTTACTTAGTACTTACTTGGTGAAATGGTTTTGATTACCTAGCCTAGAGCCTATCCGCTGAAGTGGCTTTCTAAACCAAGACCTAGTGAAGGAGGAGTAAGACATACATTTGACTATTACATTTTTTTTAACATTATACTTTGTAATGGAGTCCTTTCCTTAAAAGCCTTATATGGGTTCACTGTTAGAAAAAAAACTGGGTCGAGTGTATTTTAACCAGCTGAAATTGTAAAATCCCGGTTAGATTTTGAGTTTGCCTTTAAGAAAACTAAAATATTTACACAATTTTTAGAGTAGTTACTAACAAAAGCTTCAAATTTTGACTAAAAACCGAGAGAATTTCAAGTTTGCCTTTATTTTCACCGATCAAGAAAAATGTAATTTTCTAGCCCTATATAATGGGATCACTTCGTTGCATGACCCAACTCCTTGTTCTATAATTATTACTCATTCTGTACAGGAAGAGGCCAAAAAGGAGAGCTTTCAAGTCATGTATGCATGTCTAACATGCAAAGAGGTAGTGCTCAGGAAAAAAATAACGTTTTTGAAAAACTTGGCAAACTACCTATGAGAAATAGTAGAGGTAAATTAACTAAATGCAAAGGTTTATTAACACTAATTTTCTTTAAATTTTTTTGGTTTTCTCACATTCAAATTTAAAATTTAGAGATTAGTCTCAAAATTTGTAGGGGGGTGGGGTAGGTGTTGCAAAGAGGAAATTTTGTTTGCAGCTGTATTTTGTGAATCGTACAAAGCTCTAAATGTGAGAGTGAGAGAGAGAGAGAGAGAGAGAGAGAGAGAGGGGGGGGGGGTGCGAGGGACCTTTTGCTCAGCAAGGGTTCTAGCATCATCGAGCACTTGATGGGTGGCAAGGAGGATAAGGCGTTGCGTGTAGATGGGGTGGTCGCTCAATGTTTGCAGTTTAGCTTTCACCTCCAGGATGGTCTCATTCGGTTCGCAGTGCACAAAGTAGGTGCTTTTCTTCCTTTTCACGCGTATGAAGATCATTGCCTGCACCAATCAAAATCATCACAACCAACCACATGATATCTGCCTAATTTCAAAAGTTGTACATATATCTTTGGTCTGTCACGCATTCGGCCTTCAAAAGAGAGACACAGTAGACTTGTATATTGATGAAGAGACATTTACGCCTTTCTATGTATTGTCCCAAGATTGCAAAAGCAAGCTTATTACATCTTGATTCTTTTGCCTGAGCATTACTTTCTTGCAGTTGAATGTATGCATATGAGAGAGAGAGAGAGAGAGAGAGAGAGAGAGAGAGAGATCTCACCATGTGAACAAGAAAGATGGAAACCCAAAGCCCCTTCTACGAAATTATAATGCCAGTTAATTGATTGTGTAAAGCAGTACTACCTCCCTTTGGTTAATTCCCAAAGGTGATGAAACTGCTCTACAAGGCTTGAGTGAAGAACTTGGATTTTTTATAGGAAGGCCATGGCTGATGGGTTGATTGACAACTTTAATGGATGCTTCAGTAGGTGCTCTCATAATGCTCTCGTCTCCTTTTTCACATTGCTATCACGTCAGATTTTTGAGCATCAAGTGATGGATGCCCTCACAGCCGTGCATATGAGAGAGAGAGAGAGAGAGAGAGAGAGAGAGAGAGGGGCCTAAAGGAAGACAGCTCCCACATCTTGGGGAAGATCTAGCTCACGTGATTTTCTATGAAACCAGCTCCACAAATCATGGAGAGGCAGAGGCTCCTTCACTCTTTACTTTTGGAATTGGGACCATTAGGCTAGGCTATGTGGGAGCCCCATAGAACAAGGAATAAATGCCCTCCTTTTATGAAATGCAAATGTAGGAGTGGTGCTTCCCTTTGTGACAAGACTTTACGATGGCTTTACATTTTTGTAGGTAAAGCGTCTAAACCACTGTTAGAACAAAACCAGGGTCTCATGTATTTTAACCGGTTGAAATCCTAAAATCCTGGTTAGTTTTTGAGCTTGCCTTGAAGAAAACCGGGAAATTTTCACAAGTTTTAGTGTGATTACCAACGAAAGCTTCAAATTTTGACCTAAAAATCAAGAGAATTTCAAGTTTGCCCTTATTTTCTTCGGTTAGCAAAAATGTATTTTTCTAGCCGTGGGACTCTAAACCGCGTGTGTGGGCTAGAGAGAGAGAGAGAGAGAGAGAGAGAGAGAGAGAGAGAGTATGACACGGTTTTGCGTAGTAGCAAGTTGTAACGGTGACGAGAGAGAGAGCGAGAGAGAGAGGAGTGTATGACAGTTTTGCGCAGTAGCAAGTTGTAAGGGTGACATATTTTTTACTTATGGAACTGATTTTGGTCCCCGCCCCCCCCCCCCCCCCCCCCCCCCCAAAAAAAAAAAGAAGTTGTTCTGGCAAAATTCCCCGATTATGCCTTTACAAGCAAGCTCATTTTTTTGTGGCTTTTTGTATCTAGAGCTTTGCATGACCACTTTGCGCTAGCTTCCTTCCTTGATCACTCCCAAAGTCGACGCATAAATTTTTAATAAGCATTTCATTGCCTTTTTTTCATGCATAAAAAGATTCTTGAAATAGACAAGAGACACTCAATCAAATAATGTGTTGCTTCTAAAGTTGAAAAGAGCCCACTAAAATTAGGATACCTTTGGAACCTTCGCTCCTATTGTCCCATCAAATAATTCAAAGAGCCAAAATTCTCTTGGATACCTGAGGGAGGGAGGGAGCAATGTTGTTACATGTGCCTCTTCCCATGTTTTTCATGCTAGCAAATTTGCTGGTGCTACACCTTGAGTTTTGCAATATGTGTCTATGCATACTAGCTCTTAGAGCCCCGTCCCACTAATGGTTTGCAAGAGCTACAATAGATCCACCAATCCATGCAATAATAGATTCAATACACCCTTCATAGAAATTGAGACACTCTCTTTACTTCAGAAATAGGCTTCCAACCTCCTTTTTACAACAATTCTTTGACCTTCTTTATAGCATTGTAAATATATCCTAATCTGGTAATTGTTGTAGGGGCTTTTTATTTGGTTCATACTCAAAATAGTAAGAATCCCTACCCTACTACTAGTAGGTTCTTTATTGTATTACCCAGAATCTTGAGAGTCCCCCCCCCCCCTTTTTGTTAATGTCAAGCCAAAACTATGAAGGAATTCAAAATTGCACGTATCAACGATTAACTCGACCACCATTGCAGTAACCACTAGCCCAGCTGTCGCGGTTGCAAAAATTATGCCTTTGCACATTTTTTTTTAAAAAAGGTTTGCTCATCGTCTCTACCACCTGGCCTGTGCACTCGTCTTGCCTCCCCTACACGCTCAATCGCCACCTTCCTCTCGATTTCTCGGTTCGATCGCTTCCCTTGCAAGCTCAGCCGCCACCTACTCCCAAGTTTTTGGTCATCCTCTTTCTGCCCGCGTCACTGCTTCCCTACCGCGTGCAACAACACCTGACGGCCCTTTTTTTTCGTCTTTGATCGCAGAGGGGGTATCTTCTGAAAATTCTTTCAAATAAAGTAATAAACATGGGAAATGATATATTCATTCAACAAAGAATGTACAATGAACCTCAAGCACTACATGTGCTTTGAGGAGACAAATTTCCACAAAAGAGGGTATACAATTTATCAACTCGAGTCACTGATACAATTTAGTGCATCTTTCCATTCTTCGGCTTGTGCATTAGACCCTACTCTTCACCCTATTACAGATACAAGCTCTGTGCTTATACGCACGATATCCTTGGATTGGGCTACCATAAAGCTTCTCTCAAATACCTGAATGTTCCTTGCTTTCCAAATGTTGTTCAGCTAATGGTACTTGGTAATTTGTGTGCGTATCAAAATTGCTTCATTTTGAAACCTTGTCCCTCTCAAGAAAAAGTCATTTCTAAAGAAAAGCACCTTCCAAGTCCTCTACACCCATCTGTAGATTTTGGTAGCAAGAAACCGCGAGGAAGGGCATCCTTTAAACGTATGCAAGGGATCCTTTGAAGTTGCTTTGCATTTAGAGCAAGTGTCTATGCCAAGCCCTCTAAGAAGAATTCTGTTTTCAATTGGGATAGCCATCCACAATACCTTTTGAGTGAATATCTTCATTGAGCTTGTCCATTTTACCTCCGAAATGTTGTTTACACACTTTTGCCGTTTTTCTTTATACCAATTTACATTCCACAATTTGTGGCTACTTCTTCTGACCCTTTGGTGAGCGTTACCTTCTCAACTATGGTTTTCAATGTTCCTTGACTTGAAGAGGGCGGACTTTTATATCTTCAGGCTCTTGATTTTAATACTTCTGTATAAAGACTATTCTGTACTATGAATGGGAATTATACCACCTTTCATTGACATAGTTTCTAGTGTCTTTTGTAATTTGAAAGGATTCTTTGGTGTATCAGTACTAGTATACTAGTACTACCAGTACCAGTACTGCCAGTTATACTAATACTGGCCCTACCAGTACTACTAGTACTAGTACTAGCACTACAAATCTAAGACCATTACCAGTATTCTAGTAGGCAAAATACCAGTATTGCAGTATAGCAGTACCAGTACCAGTATAACAGTATAGAACTCATGCATGCTCCTCACTATGACTGTTATGGGAATGGTTGGCTACTCCATGGGCAAAGATGCTCATGTAGCCAAAAATAGTTGCGAATGATTGGTTGAGAATATGGTTAAAAATGGTTGTAGCCAAATATGGTTATGATTATGGTGGTGAAGGGTGTGAAATGTGGCCCAATATGGTTGTGCATGGTACCTTAAGGATGCCCATGTGGCCAAATATGGTTGCTACTTCTGGATATGGCTGCTCATATGGCCAAATGCGTGTGAATATGGTTAAAAAGGGTTGTGGCCGAATATGGTTGTGAATATGGTTGCCTCAAAGTTTGATGTTGCATTACTTGTTCTTTTATTGAGGAAGTAGGGCCATATCTAATGGGCCTACTATACCCATTAGTTATGGTGCCTGGGTAAGGGAGGGCACACACACACACACACACACACACACACACACACACACACACACATGCTACTGCTAATACAAGGATTAAACTCCTTCCAAGTTCCGGATATAGGAGTGGCTTGTTGCCACGGCCTCGGTATAATTAACTGGGGATTAACCTCAATATCTTGTATTGACCTAGGAAATCTCTTGTAAAAAAAGGGGATTTGTATTTATGAAGTGAAATTCGTAATAAGAAATTTGTTGGTGGTTGTGTAATATACCGTACCTAAAACCTAGAGAGTTAAGGAGGATAATGGGTTTTTACGAGCTGGGCTCACTCTGTACAATATGAGGCTTGATGACGCGGTGGCTTCCTCCTGCGGCATTGGCTCTACGTGCATCTCTCTCTCTCTCTCTCTCTCTCTCTCTCTCTCTCTCTCTCCCCCAAGGCGGCACTATTGGTTCTTCCCCCTCTTGATGAGAGACTGGCCTTGCCCTCTTGAAGACGGACCCGCCTTGCTACTATGAAATGAATGTGGCTACTGAAAACAAAGGCTATAAAAGGTGAGCTTCCATGCTCACTTAGCATTGGAATAGTTGTGCGTCTGTGGTGTGTGTGTGTACTAGTGAAAGGTTGTCTGTACCTTAAGATTGTGAGGATTTAACTCGCAAGGGGGTGTGTCTTGTTGGCTCTATGGCAAAAGGCAAAGACAAGCAAGCTATTGTGGAGCTAGCTACTCCGACTCAATCTCAAGTGACTTTGTCTCCAATATGGACTAATGTCCGAGCTGCTTGGTTGTGTTGTGATTCACCTTTGATATGGTAGTAGAACTCATGCATGTTCTTAACTATACTAAGTTTATGTATGACTATTATGGGAATATTTGGCTAAGTTCTTCTGACCCTTTGGTGAGGGTTACCTTCTCAACTATAGTTTTCAATGTTCCTTGACTTGAAGAGGGCGGACTTTTATATCTTTAGGCTCTTGATTTTAACTCGCAAGGGGTGTGTGTTGTTGGCTCTATGGCAAAAGGCAAAGACAAGCAAGTTATTGTGGAGCTAGCTGCTCAGACTCAATCTCAAGTGACTTTGTCTCCAATATGGACTAATGTCCGAGCTGCTTGGTTGTGTTGTGATTCACCTTTGATATGGTAGTAGAACTCATGCATGTTCTTAACTATACTAAGTCGATGTATGACTATTATGGGAATATTTGGCTACTTCTTCTGACCCTTTGGTGAGGGTTACCTTTTCAACCATGGTTTTCAATGTTCCTTGACTTGAAGAGGGCGGACTTTTATATCTTTAGGCTCTTGATTTTAATACTTGTGTATAAAGACTGTTCTGTACTATGAATGGGAATTATACCACCTTTTCATTGACATAGTTTCTAGTGTATTTTGTAATTTGAAAGGATTCTTTGGTGTATCAGTACCAGTATACTAGTACTACCAGTACTGGTAAGTACTACTAGTACTAACCAGTACCAGTACTGCTAGTTATACCAATATTGCCAGTACTAGTACTGTCAGTATTGGCCAATACTAGTACTGCCAGTACCAATACTACTAGTTCTAGTACTAGCACTACAAATCTAAGACTAGTACCAGTATAACAGTATGCAAATACCAGTCCTACAGTCTAGGAGTACCAGTACACCAGTACCGGTATAATAGTATAGCAATATAGAACTTATGCATGCTCCTGACTATGACTGTTATGGGAATGGTTGGCTACTTCATGGGCAAAGATGCTCATGTAGCCAAAAATAGTTGTGAATGATTGGTCGAGAATATGGTAAAAAATGGTTGTGGCCGAATATGGTTATGATTATGGTGGTGAAGGGTGTGAAATGTGGCCGAATATGGTTGTGCATGGTACCTTAAGGCTGCTCATGTGGCCGAATATGGTTGCTACATCTGGATATGGATGCTCATATGGCCAAGCGGGTGTGAATATGGTTAAAAAGGGTTGTGGCTGAATATGGTTGCCAAGTATGGTTGTACATGATACCTTATGGCTACTCATGTGGCCGAATATGGTGGCTTATTCCATCTAGGGAGGTTTAGGACTTACTTACTAGCATCTTTTTATGTTACAAGTGACTCCAAAGTATAGATTGATTGCACGTATGAGCATTGTTACTGACCTTAAAAAAATAGTAGCAATTAATGCCAAACTCTGTAAAATTTAGGAACAGGTATATGTGGCCCACTTCGAGGCTGAATTCCTCATAAAACTTGTCTCCTGTCTTATCTCATGAGAGCTTGCAAAGCAAAAGGAGCTCCGTCTCTGAATATTTGAGTAGCTTCACCTTTCTTATTATTTATCTTTGAAAGCAATTTAGTTGAGTGACATCTATAACATGTGGGATACCCATGCATCACCTGCATACGGTGCCAATGCTAACTAAAAGTTGTGTTGTTTCCATGGGTGCAAGTGAGGGTAACCTTCTCAACTATGGTTTTCAAAGTTCCTTGGCTTGAAGATGGCGGACTATTATATCTTCTGGCCCTTGATTTCAGCACTTGTGTATAAAGACTGTTATGTACTATGAATGGGAATTATACCATATTTTTATTGACATAATTTCTAGTGTCTTTTGTAATTTGAAAGGATTCTTTGGTGTATATGTTATTGTTATTGGAACACACACAAGGCTCTCTCTCTCTCTCTCTCTCTCTCTCTCTCTCTCTCTCTCTCTCTACACAAACTCTCTCTCTTTTGCTTACGTAAACAACAAGATTTGAAGCAAAAAGTGTACACTCGGAAGCGTTCTATGTACACTACAACAAAAAGACAATCGATGAATTTATGCGAACACAAAATCAAAAGTATGAATGATCACGGTATGGTCTTGACACTTTGCGATTAAACAAAAAAGATTAAAATAATTTGCATATGAACAAAAATACTTGACAGTATAAACGAAAATGATTGGAACAAACTGAATATGAATGAAGAAATTTAATAGTATTCATACAAGTAGACTAGAACTGAGTGAAGCAGACCGAATATATAAATCATCAATGTGTGTATACATACAATGTCAATACTCAAACATAACCATCTATCTAAATGCCGCTACGCCTATGTTTCTGACGTATCGGACTCATCATACAATCCTCATGTCTCCTAGCATGTGAAGAAGATGCAACGCGTGCCCGCTGCTCGTTTATCCTCCCACCCTCCTCCTCCTCCTCTCTCACAACAAGATCGAGATCTCTCTCGCCGTGAACCTCCTGCATTAATAAAAGTTAAATTAAATTGCTTGACAATTAAAAACTAATTTGAAAATCATTTTAACATAAAAGGAGAACTCAAAGTTACAAATATTACTCACAAATGGATGTGCTAGTGGAAGGATGCACTGCAAGGCTCTGTATCCTTGGTATGTCGCCATCTCGATCTTTGCTGGAGCCGAAAGTCGACTGTAATCTTTGGTTTGTAAATAGATCCAAAGTTTAGGATTATTTTGTATTCACATCATTCTAAAAAGTATGGTATGAAAATCTATACATATATATTTACGAAAGTGGCTATAAAGCCGGTCTTGTCCATGCAACCCAAGTGGGATGTGTGGCCGCTTGCAACTCTAGCCTGTGTTGCCTCCTACATTATATTCATTGAAAATAAAATGATATCACAGCTACATTATTGGTGAATATATATAAGTAATTTAATCAAAAATTCAAATTATAAATTGACGTACTTTTTGCTACAGGAATGCTTCCCGTAATCGCATCTCCCATCGAAAGTGGGTCCATGACCCCTCATGGAATCGCGAAGTCTCTTATTTTAAAAGGCCATAGCATACTTCCTGTTTGTGTTCACAACAAGAGGAAACAATATATGTATGTATGTATAAATGTATGTGTTTTTATATGTATGTATACATGTATATATGCATTTGAGTATTTACGTATGTACATACACACACAAACACACACACACATACTAGTACTTTGATCAAATTAAATTATTATTATTTTTTTATAATACAGATTTAGATTCATCTTGTACTCCATTGTCTCCATGTTATAGTCATGAATACCACTCTCATACGATGGGACATGAAGAAGAGCCTTCAGAGAGAGCGCCTTTAGTTTATTATGAAGAGGAGCGGATTCCATGTTGGTGCGATAGATGTTGAGGCTTACATCAAAGGTCACGATGTCAGTGTCGTACACATGAGTTGGATTGGGATGTTTATGCTCATGCACCAACACTCGCACACCGAGATGAGCCTATGGTTAATATTGTTCACTCTAATTTATATCTATTTACATTCTTATAGTTAATTGTGTCAATAATATAAATATATTTCACATGTAGGGATATGCATCTCTAGTTGATGATGAGGATGCCATCTATGATCAAGATGCTTGTTATTCTTACACATGACATGGTCATGCAATCCAAGAATTACAAATGGACATCTTGCGAGACAACCTTTGCTTCCCGGCCTTGAGAGCAAGACTCGTGGCGATTATCCATTGTCCAATCGTCTATTGTCTTAGTGCATACATTGCAGACACTATGGAGGATGGCATGGAAGATCTCTTCCTAGAGATGGAGTGATGTTTAGCATTTGGGGTGCTCGTTACATGATCGCTCCTTCCAGCCTTTCAAATGGAGGATGTGGCCTATTCATTGCACAAAATCTACAAGTCCACCACATTCAGAGGTGACTCTTATGTGCCTTTGTGGGCCTATATATGGATGGGACCCTTGGCATTAGTTGGCGTGCTACATCCATAGCATGACCACTTGTGGTTTGTGTCTCAATGCAACATCCCTTTTAGATAGAGTCATTACCCATGCAAAAAGTCAAAGACTTTATGTAGATGGTAGATTATGTACACATGGAAACATAGCCAGCTTAATAAATAGAATTCATAGATGAAATGCAAGAACCAATTGTATATTTGTGGAATGCAAAAATGGACATGAACCAGAGTACATGAGCAGAGATGTTCCAAGCTACATTCTTGTAAATACCATTAGATCATTACATGCCAGTGATGAACTATTAGTAAACTACGGATTTTGTAGGCTTGAAAGAGCACCTCCACCTCTAGATTGAATAAGTAAAAGTGCATACAAAAAACATACAATTGTGGATTATGTATCAAATTTTTCAAATTTACACGTTTGTGTTTGATACTATTGAGTTTTTTGCTTAATCAATTTGTTTCTTTTTTAATGCTAAGTATGTGTTACAAAATATTGAGTTTGATTTTTGGATATAAAATGCTCATAATTGTGTCTATGTGATAGGTTCCAGAGTATGATGGTGAAAATGATGTGCGTTTACCTTCTCATGGCATCTCATGTATGTCAATTGAGTGCATGAAAATCCTTTGTAAAAGTGATCCAAACAGCTATGAAAGATTAAAGAAACTACATGGTTTGCATTTTGACAAAGATAACGATGTTTATGATGACGATGATGGCATGGATGATTTTATTTATGATTGATACGAAGGAAGTGAAACATATAATAACGAAAGTTTTCTTAGAGCAAAAACGTTAAAGCAAATCTATGAAGGAGAAAATTTGTCATGGTTAAGCGCAAGTTTGCTTATTTTGAACCTCCAAAGTTGTTATGCTTGGAGTAATGCATCCGTTTCTGCACTATTAAAGTAGAAAATTTTTCATGGTTAAGGGCAAGTTTGCTTATTTTGAACCTCCAAAGTTGTTATGCTTGGAGTAATGCATCCGTTTCTGCACTATTAAAGTAAATGTCTTCTCCATTGTCAATATTTATTGAAATATTTTTGAATGCTTTAATAGTTAATTTGTATGTGGTCTTTGCTCAAAGTGTTGCAGGCTACTATCTCAAAAGTTCTTACCGTCAAACAATACCCTTCCCACATCAAGAGATGAAGTGAACAAGATGTTGAGCAAGATTGGACTCGATTACAATGGAATACACGTATGTCCCAATGATTGTATTTTGTATAGAAACAAATACAAAAATGAAAAAGCATGTCCAAAATGTAAAACATCTTGTTATAAAGATACGAGCACATATCCCTCGTAGAATACTTCAATATTTTTCATTGGCACCATGTATACAATACATATTTCGAACCCCAGATTTAGCAAGACTTATGGACTAGGGAGCAAAGAATGCAAGTACGGATGGGATAATCAAAATTCCCTCGGATTGCCCTGCTTTCAAACATGCCAATACAAAATGGCATGATTTTGAAACAGAACCACGACACATTAAAATGGGCGTTGGTTTGGATGGTGTAAATCCATTCTCCATGCACTCAAATAAATGGTCTACTTGGCTAGTAGTTCTAGCTAACTACAATCTGTCACCCTTTATTTGTTTTAAAAAAGAACATTTACTTTTGTCTCTCATAATTCCAAGAAAACGTCGAGTTAAAACCATTAATGTATATTTGACACCTCTAAGTGACAAACTCCAAGAGTTGTGGAGAGACATAGACGTGCTTGGTATATAAAAACCGAAAAATGAAAGGAGATTCAGAGTGCAAGGAATTTTAGCATGGACTATACACGACTTTCTTGGCTACCAATTATGTGCTGGTATTGATTTCATTTTAAGTAATACAGACAGATAAGCCTTTTTATTTCATTCTATTTTTTATTATCATACTAAGTGTTTCACTATGGATGTATGGTGCTCAATCAAAGGTTATAAAGCTTGTCCCTCATGCGATGATTGGTTGAAATCTACGTATGGTAAGCAACTCAATAAAAATATATACCTTCGACATAGACGATTCTTACACGAAGATCATTTGCTACATAGAAGCACACAAACTAGACATTTAAATAGAGAGGTCGAGAGTGGACAATGTCCAGAACGGATGACACTCGAAGATATGTATCTAAAATGGACCGAAGGTCCTATTATTGATCTAGAATTAGAGCTTACAAATGACAGAGATGATGACCGATCTCAAGGACGACCCTCTCTAACTCTCTCTATCTTTGTATGGTATTATTTGGAGTATTGGAAGGATTTGAAGATCGCTCATCTTCTTGATCCTATGCATATATTCAAAAATGTAGGCCACTCTTTGTGGAAACATCTTATTAATTTGAAAGACACAGAAGCAGCTCGAAACAGCTTAAAAGATCAAAATTACAAACGGAGCTTGTGGCCCATGTTGATGAAGAGACGAGTCAAAAAGAATATGCACATGCACCATGGGTGCTTATCTCCAAAGAGACTGACATAGTTAATAAAAAAATATGACTATCCACACCTACGGGATATGGTGTCTTATTGAAGAATATATTCACTATGGATGACACGAGTCTTGCGAACTTGAAGACACATGATTGGCATAATTTCATCAAGATAACCGAATATTTTTTTAATCGTAACAAATCGTTCCTCAAACCAGGAGATACTAATTTGATTGTAAATTAATACGTGTAGCATGTTCTCCCGGGACTTTGCTATTGATGGTTACTTAACAAGTGGTATCCAATATGTTATTTATCGTTTTAGGGAAGCTAGCAAGGTATATGTATAGCTTGCGGATGTTTGTATATGTACTTTCAATAAATATTTTTTACATTGTTCTTCTATTTTTTTATAGATGGATCACGTCTAAGGAGGTTGCTACAAGATCAATACCGCAAAAGAAAGGCAATGCATTGAGATCCTTTGTTTGACAAAGAAAGAGTTACCGACATCCTTTTTCAATATCCAAGTCCACGTGTTCATTCATCTCATGGATGAGATATAGATTGCAGGTGTTGTTAGCACTTGTTGGATGTTTTGGGTTGAAAGATTTATGAGAGTTTTAAAGGGGCTTGTTTGCCAAAGTTTGAGGAGCTGTGTTTGCATTGAGATGTGTAAGGCACACGTGCATCGAAACCTGCTTGCTTTGACTTTTTGCCATTAGATATGAAGTTGCCCACAACTACCTGAAAGTTTTTCCATCAATAGCCAATGACATACATACATGCATCATGTACATACATACAGATGCATTACATGCGGAACATACACACATATATGCATTATCTACGGATGGTTACATGTGGAGGTACATGTAGTCATAACATGCCAACCAAGATAGACTATGCAGTCTTTCAAGTTTTGTCAACCTGATATAATAGTGGATACCTGTTTGTGCAAGTACCTTGCCCTGAGAGCCAGTTGTAACATTCATGCTAGGATTTTGTACACAAGGATCAAAACCTGGGTGGTTTGGAAAATGATTCCAATGTGTAATATCTTGCTCACGACCTTGAATGACCACGCCAAGAAGTAACCTTGCGGGGTGAATTCATTGTGAAAAATGGTGACGAGATTAGGGAAAACTTCCAATGTAGCATGCAAGGAGGGGCTATGGTCTTTGCAAAGCCCATGACCAAGTGCCATTCATTTGCCCCTACCACATGTAGAGCTCCACAATGGCACAACACAACCAAGCAGCTCAGACAATAGTCCATATTGGAGACAAAGTCACCTGAGATTGAGTCAATGCAGCTAGCTCCATAATAGCTTGCTTGTCTTTGCCTTTTGCCATAGAGTCAACAACACACACCCCCTTGCAAGTTAAATCCTCACAATCTTAAGGTACAGACAACCTTTCATTAGTACATACACACCACAGATGCACACATGTACTAATGCTAAGTGAGCATGGAAGCTCAGCTTTTATAGGCTTTGTTGCCAGTAGCCACATTCCATTCATAGCAAGACATGTAAGATCCTCAATCTTAAGGTACAGACAACCTTTCACTAGTACACACACCACATGCGCACACCTGTACTAATGCTAAGTGAGAATGGAAGCTCACCTTTTATAGGCTTTGTTTCCAGTAGCCACATTCCATTCATAGCAGCAAGATGTGTAAGATCCTCAATTTTTGGATCTCTTTTAAAAATAAGAAAATTAGCTTGTCTAGTAGCACTAACCCGATTTGCAGACACGATTAGTCACGAAGGACAGATCTTGACTCTCGAGTTGAGTTAGAAGAATCGATTCATGAAGTACCCTTTTCTTTCATGGTTAGTTAGTTTGCATTGTTAGAGTGTCTTATTTGTGACAGTTTCTTGTATGTTTGTCACCGTCTATGTGTGTGACCTTTTCACAAGGAAACCATATTGCAAGTTGCACAGGATTCACTCATGGATGAGCATAGATGCATGAAAAGCACATTAGGAAAGATGGATAGCTCCTCTTCGAGGAATCCACAGTGTTTCACAATTTTACGTCATGTTTGCATGCTCATTCCTTGGCACAACACAGTCATAGCAGACGCATTAGCACGATTGTCCAACAAGCATTGGTATTCCTGTTGGGGTTTGCCATAGTGGATAGTATTAGGTCAAAAAGTTAAGTTTAGGATGAAATTTTTGTATCGAACAAATGCGTTTATGGTCTTGAATTTTAAGTGTTTTCAGGAAGATCCCTCAACGAAGATCCTAGAAGAAGATGGATCTGAGATCGTAGACCAAGTTGAAGACATGAACCCGAAGCAGATGAAGTGGAGTCGCTTTCAGCACAGCCCAAAGAAGCAAGCATTGCAGACATTTATGAAGTTCGAGCACTAGAACGCACAGCTCAGTACTAGTGCCTCACCATGAAAAGGAGGGCATGTCACGTGCACATCTAACCCTATGTGCATGTGGATAGAGTATTTCTACATCTAGGGTTTAGGACAACTTAGGAAGTGTTCTGAAAACCTTGTGAGCTTATTCCCAAGTTGTGCATGTCCAAGCACTAAGAGTAGTTGCATACCCATCAATTGCACAACCATTAGTACCCAACATCAAGAACAGTAGCATTTTCATATTCAGCCAGATCAGCCTAGCCTTTTTGGTTTTCAGTCCATGCCCGACATGATAGTTGTAGATCAGTCCCATACTAGCACGACAACATCAGATCCTCGCAGATTAGCATAGTGTTTTCAAATTTTAGCCAATAAAATTTCAAATTTCAAATTTTAGCCTCGTCGTCATTGTTGTCGTTATTGTCTTCGTCTCGTCGACATAGTCCATCCTCTAGCATCATAGAATTTACGGCCATTGTTCAAAACTTGTGCAATCTAAAGCAAATACCTCTCTAGAAATAGAGAGGGGGATCCTTGGAGGGGGGTTTGGGACCCCATCTGGTGTCGTATCTTCTCTCTCTCTCTCTCTCTCTCTCTCTCTCTCTCTCTCTCTCTCTCTCTCTCTCTCTCTCTCTCTCTCTCTCTAGCACTCTCATACACTAGCACACACAATTTTTTCCCACTTTGTTTGTCATTGCACTAGCATTCTCTCTCTAAGGCATGGAAGGCTCTCCCTTTTGTTAGTGAAAGGAACCCTTGAGTATCATTGTTCACCATCATTCACTTCTGTTGCACATTGTACCGACGGTTGTTGCAGATCAACCCTGTGGTGGCATGATAGTTCCAGATCGATTACTGACAATGTATTTTGTTTTTGGTACTCAGACATTGTATTTTTATTTGGTTGTACCCAGACATTGTATTAGATCCCCCAAGATTGTATCAGTTTGGTCTCAAAGGTCATTTTTTCCCTTTGAAAACATTCAATATAACATTTAATTTCATTTCATCTGTGTGTGTGTTTGTGTGTGTGTGTGTGTGTGTGTGTGTGTGTGTGTGTGTGTGTGTGTGTGTGTGTGTGTGTGTGTGTGTGTGTGTGTGTGTGTGTGTGTGTGTGTGTGTGTGTGTGTGTGTGTGTGAGTAATTACTATTCGTGCATTGTCTCGCATGTGTTGTAAAAGCTTGGCCATTTCAGGCTCGAGCTTTTTTTGTTCCCATCCCTCTCCAAACTCGTACTGTAGCTGAGCAATCACAAAATTTTTGTCGATATCTAGCTAATCTCTGCATTACAAAAAGATAGATTAGACCAAGTGAATAGTTATATGAAAACATTTAAAACAACGCATAGATACGTACGCCCAAAGTATGTGGAGTCGAGGCATGTATAGCTCGTCTAGCCGCCCTATGTGCTGACAAATAAGGACGCCACCTCCAAGGGGCACAACCCGCCCATGAATGTTGATGTCGCAAGTGATGCGGTAAGTGCCAACACGGGTCCAAAAAGGTCCTTGGTGGTCAGAACTGGGTCCTGGCCAGGGTGTGGCAGAGGCGTGGGACCCCGATTGAGAGTGTGTCGGGGTCGGAGAAGGTCTTGAGGCCATAGAGGTGCACCGTCAGACTCGTCGGGTCTAGTGTGTGTCAAGGGCCAGCTGAATGACCTCGTCATCCGGTGGCCGCTGAGTAGTATGTACTGGTGGCAGTTGAGTTGTGGCAGTAGCTTGCTTTGGCAGAGCGGTCCTCCTATTATCACAAGTTTATCACATTTTGGTGAGAAGAAGTGATATACCTATGTGCAATATATGTGTGTGTGTGTGTGTGTGTGTGTGTGTGTGTGTGTGTGTGTGTGTGTGTGTGTGTGTGTGTGTGTGTGTGTGTGTGTCTATATATATATATATATATATATATATATATATATATATATATATATATATATATATATATATATATATATATATATATATATATATATAATATATATATATATATATATATATAGATATGCATACATACATACTTTATATTATATAACAAGAGATGCAACATGTGTGTTGCTCTTGCTAAAGGATCTCGAGAAGAGCCCTCGTCTGGGCGTACGGGTCTCAAGACCTCCTGTAGTCGGCGTATGGTAGCCTCCAACTTCTTGTTGGGAGCTGCTCGTACTCTAGGATTTCATCTGCTATCTGCTCCCTTGAAACGCCAGTAGCTTGTAACATGCTTTTCAGCGCCAATAGTAGCCCTACTCGACCTGAGGTGGAAGCCATCAAAATGATCTGTTTGAAAATTTTAGGTTGTTTTAGTCAAAGGTAACACGATCCATAGAGCTTCTCTAAAGACATTTTGTCTCTTATTAAAGAAAAAGAGAGAGACTTTACACTTCTACAAATCTTTACTTCTTTTCTTGCTTCAATGATTGCTTTTAGCATGAATGATGGTTCCTTTTACTTTTCGTGAAGAGAGGGAATAAGAGAGCAGAAGAGTCGTGTCCTCTGCTCTGGTTTGATGTTGACTGATTGCAAAGAAGATGAAGATGGTGTGGACCCAATGTGTTGCCCAAGGATATGTACAGATCAAGGACGATGCAATGCCTCCTCGGGAATGATGGAATTATCCAAGAAAAATGGGAGAGATGGTTCTTCAAACAATGTCAAGATGATATCTATCCTTCTGATGTTGTTTGCTTTGGATGCTTGTGAATGCACCAACCAATGGAAACTCCGTCCAACTAAGTTACTAGGTTGCCTTACTCCTATTGCAAAAGACCAGCCTTTGTGCTAACTCTGCCTTGCGATCAAGTACAACCACTTGAATAGGCCTACCGTGAAAAAATTGCATGTCACGTTCACATCTAACCCTATGTGCATGTGGATAGAGTATTCTACTTCTAGGGTTTAGGATAGCTTAGGAAGTGTTCTGGCACCCTTGTGAGCTTGTTCCCAAGACGTGCATGTCTAGGCACTTAGTGTACTTGCATACCCTCTGATTGCACAACCATTAGTACCCAGCATGATTCAGCATGATTGGATTTTTCCCAAATTTTCACCCATTCCTTCTTCTTTGGTTCTTCACTTGAGTTTGTGAATCTGGAGCATGCACAGAGCTCTGATACCAATGTCAGGTGCAGTGCACAAATATATCTTATACCAATGTCAGGTGCAACAGAATATCAACGGTGAACAAAAAGTACACACAATGCAATACCTCAATGCAGACTCTATAGACTCGATGGATGATGGTATCCGTGGTAACTCCTCCAAAAGAGGCACCCTCGGGGCTGATTTGATGCACCTAAGATCCTCCTCGATGTGGGCAATGCGGTTGGCCACCACGGGCTGAATTGCACTCCCGATGTGAGAGGGACAAAGGGATGATCTCGACGATGCCAATGATGGACAACAATGGAGCACTCACTGTCGGTGAGGGAATGGCCGAGGTGAGGCTCGATGGGTTGCCTACGTACCGGATCATGATAGGAAACTTTCAAGGTGGTATAAATGCTGCGTGACCCACAAAAGGCAGACAATAGCACTTTGTCATAACCTTTTCCGCAACATCATTTTTCGCATCAAATGGACGTCCCGTATGGAATAGCATGCAGCTGTCTCCCTACTTTGCAATCAGGAGAAGATATCTAAGAAATCTGAGTCTATGGCGTAGTGGTCTACCATATCCTTGAGGCTTCTATGCTGTATCACGGAAATAGCTAAAACCGAGGGCTTGGGAGACAACGTGTCTGCCACCACATTTTTTCTATCCCTGTACATGGACTATCTGAAAATGAAACTGTGATAGAATATTTGCCCATCTCATTTGATTTTTTGATAGCAGCTTCTGTGACAAGAAGTAGCATAAACTCTAATGGTCGGTGAAAATTGTAAAGACAGCTCTGAGTAGAAAATGGTGTCACTGAGTAAGTGTGTGAACAACTGCCAAAAGTTCTTTCTCATAAATTTGTACAATGCACTAAGGACGTGAAAACATCCTGCTCTCATAAGCTATCACAAGGCCTTCCTGCATTAGGAATGCTCCCATGAGAAAGGAACCCCTTTTTGAGTTGATATGCAAAGGAGAAGATATCTTCCCAAATTTTCTTATGAACCACGGATAATATGAGCACAAACCTAAAAAGTTCACACTTCATGAAGATTCTTTAAGTCGGGCCAATCACAAATAGTCTCAATTTTGGACGGATCCATTTTCACACCTTGAAGAGACAATGCGTCCCAAAAAGTGTATCTCTTGCAAAAAGAACTCGCTCTTTTTGCATTTATGACCAGTTGATGTTGCCATAGTGTGTCTGCAAAACTTGTAGCAGATATCTGTGTTCTCTTGACAATGTCCATCTCATTTTAGTATAGTACAACCCAAACATCAAGAGGCAGGTCACATACCCATTATACATTTACACCAGAGACTAGCTCGATTTATACAGAGGAGATCTGGGATTGTCTATGCATAGCTGGTCCAGGCCTATCAGTGGAGGAGTGCACCACTTTACTTACCAAGACACTACATGGCATTGCATCAGAGACATACCCACACACTGAGACAAATCAGAAGCGACATTCTAGGAGCATGCCCCAGAATAGTTGGTATGATTAGGAATTTAGAGAGATGAGAGCCTAGCTTCAGAGGGAACTTCTTTTAGGAGTCATCACTCACAAACAGTCTCAGATCGCTTCTCGTCGCCTTCTGCGATGGAAGAAGTGAGCTTACCTAGCCCATATGGAGAGAGACTTGTATTGGTTTCTCATGAGTAGAGACTCAAGAGAGACATGGAGACTCTTTCATGACCACTCCCCTCCCCCAGTGATTACTTCTCCTGATGTATGGGGCCAATATGCGACATTGTTATATACGGTTCCAGGAGAGGAGCCCCTTCCAGATCCTACAGAGCCATGCTCAGCTATGAGCACCTTCTTTACCACTAAGATAGTAAAGAGAGCCATTGATAGGATGAGGACCAGGAGGGCATGTGATCATGATGGTCTAGTAGCAGAGCATTTTATGCATGCTAGGGATACGTTGGTAGAGGTTCTTGCAGTGTTGTTTAATCGTGCCATGTGTGAGGGATTACCTAAGACTTGGAGGTTGTCTATTATTGTGCCTATCTTCAAGGCAGGTCATCCTACAGATCCTGGGATCTACCACACTATTATGGTTGGACACACATTGACACGGTTGTATGCTTCCATTCTTGAGTAGCAATTGAGTAATTGGGCAGAGAGTGAGGGTGTCTGGGCAAAGGGTCAAGCCGGTTTCAAGAGGGGTTTCTCCACTCTTAATCATATTCTAACACTCAGAGCCATCATTGAGAAGGGAAGGTCACATGGGAGATGGATTTATTGTAGCTTTGTGGATTTTCGTAAAGCATTTGACATGGTACCAAGAGCTCAACTGATGTGTTGATTGCAAAAGATGGGGGTGCCCATAGTGTTGATTCGGGGGATTATGGCTCTATATAGATTAGTGATGGGACATGTATGCACTCCAGAATGGGTATATGATTCAGTTCACTTTATTATTGGGGTGAAAAAGGGTTGCCCGTTGTCTCCTACTCTATTTGGTATGTATGTTGATGAGGTGTCTGATTACATTGACATGGTACCAAGAGCTCAACTGATGCGCTGATTGCAAAAGATGGGGGTGCCCATAGTGTTGATTTGGGGGATTATGGCTCTATAAAGATTAGTGATGGGACATGTATGCACTCTAGAATGGGTATATGATTTAGTTCACTTTATTATTGGGGTGAAACAAGGTTGCCCATTGTCTCCTACTCTATTTGATATGTATGTTGATGAGGTGTCTGATTACATTGACAGAGAGGGTGATAGAGGTGCCCAATTGGCAGGGACGTGGATCCCTTTTTTTTTATATGATGATGATATTGTGTTGATCTTTGACTCACTAGAGGGTATCCAACGGCATTTGGATGCACTACATAGTTTTGCAAAGGATAGTGGATTGTAGGTAAACCTTGATAAAAGCAAGGCTATGGTATTTAAGACCACACCACAATGGATCAGGAGATCAGCACCTACTTTCACATATGGTCAAGATATTGTGGAGTATACATATGCATACACTTACCTTGGGGTAGTGTTCTACTGGGCCGAGATTTTCTCTTAGGAGAGCAGCAGACACTAGACTGACTAGAGCTTATGCAGCTTTGGGAGGTTTGAAGAGGATGTGTTTGCAGGTTCAGTTCCAGGAACCTCGCACAAAGTTATGGCTCTTTGATACTCTGGTGGAATTAGCTATGCTATATGGGGTGCATGTTTGGGGACCTTCTCTAGGCCAGGATGGTTGGAACAGTATGAAGAGGCCCTTGGTATCTATAATCTCTCAATGGATTAGAGCCAAGGCCTATGTAAATCATGATATCATTCAAGCAGAGCTAGCTGCTCCCCCTATGGAGATCAAGGTGCTTACCAGATCATTCTCCTTTGTACACATCCCATGGGATACTAGTAGAGATAGATATGCTAGATTGGCCCTTGAGTCTTCTAGACAATTTTCTCTACAGGGGGACACATTATGCTCATATGCACATATGACATCATGGCTTCAGACAAAGGGCTTCACCATGGATAGGATACCTCCTTTCTAGTACTCTCTTTAGGCACCCTTGATGTCTCTGACATGGATAGAGATTACTAGACTCATTTGTTAGGACCTCATTCAACTTAACACTAGGAGGACCTGGATAGAGCTAGCACAGGAGTTGGGCATGAAGATGGCTTTCTATAGAGAGCATCTTCTCCACCTCACAGGAGATGGATTTGTGATTAGACCCAGCTATATGGACACACATCTATCTCATGGTCTGCGTTGTGCCATTGGTCAGGTACACACATCCTCACATCAGCTCGAGATTGAGACTGGTAGATTCATAGGGATGCCAGCAGCTGTTAGTAGGATATGCGACTTATATGTCATCTAGAGCTAGAGATAGAGCTACATTACATATGTCATTGCACAGTGTACTATGAGATAAGAGGCTGTTTCCATTGTCTATTTAGGGGGGTTTTGGTCCTTTATCTAGGGTCACGAGTTACGAGGATCCAGAGATGTCTTGGATTGTATCTACTTGAGTTACATAGGAATAGAGATACTTTACTTAGGAGAGATGGAGAGAGACAATCCCAGAGACAGATTACAGCTTTCTTTACACTAGATATTGGACAGTTAGAGGAGAAACCAAAAGAGAAACCACCATTGCAGAGCTCTTCCACACTCACACTACCACTACTAGCACTATCATAGACAAAGCACTAGAAATAGGGAGATCCAAACGGCCACGAGTAAGTAAAGGAGCTACAATAGATGATTTGAGCCGTACTTTCTCAATGTCTAGAGTACATATGAGGATGGATCCTTGCCATACCCCCCCTTCTTCCATTGTACTACACCTTCTGTATCTTTTGTATTAAATGGCACATCCATACAGTCCCAGCTTGTAGTATATATATTTGGTTTTAGTTCTTTTTTGTATCCAAACACGATATTAGATTCACTATGTTGCAACAACTTGGTCTCTTAGGTCATTTTGGCCTTTTGACGACCTTAATATATCATTTCATTTCATTTCTAGAGGGCATTTTTTATTTGGTTAAGTCCACTATTCGAGTGACACAAGGTTGCCTACTATCTCCTACACTATTTAGCATGTATGTGGATGAGATTGCTGACTACATTGAGGGGGATGGTGATAGAGGAGCAGAGTTGGTAAAGACATGGATCTCACTATTGCTATATATATGCTAATGATATTGTGTTGATTTCTAACTCACTAGAGGGGATGCATGGTCACTTAGATGCTTTGTACACTTTTGCTCACAATAGTGGATTGTCTGTTAACCTAAGGAAAACCAAGGTTGTGGTGTTTAACACCACATCACAATGGGTCAAGAGGTCAACACCCACTTTTACATATGGCCAGGAGATTGTGAAGTATACAGATGCATACACCACTCTTCAGTGGACCGGTGTTTTCATTGTGGAGAGCAATAGAGACTAGATAAATGAGAGCTCATGCAACCTTGGAGGATTGGAGAATATGTGTTTGCAGATTCAATATTAGAAGCCTCAAACAAAGTTGTGGCTGTTTGGCACTCTAGTTGCTTCAACTATGCTTTATGGGGTTCAAATATGGGGACCCTCAGTGGACCACCATGGAAGTTCTGGTAACATTGATGGATGGAGATGTACGGAGAGGCCTCTAACTTTATGATCTCTTGGTTGATTCGGGCTCAGGCCTCAATGCCAATTTATGGGACCTCCCTAGAGACATATATGCTCGTCCATCCCTTGAGTCATCCCAACAGTGTGTGCTATAGGAGAACACATCATGTTGGTACAAGCAGGTGACATCATGGTTTCAGGAACATAGTTTTCGCATGGATAGATTTCCCCCATTCCAATACTCCTTGGATGCACCCTCCCTTTCTCTCATAATGACAAAGATCACTAGACTTATACGTCATGATTTGATTCAATTGGATACCAGTTAAATCATATTCCTTTCTCTCCCCTAGACTCATGAGATATCAAGATTAGAGATGCCTTGGGTTGTTTTTGCTAGAGCTGTGCAGACATAGGGAAAGTCTCTAGAGGAGATCACGCAAAGGGAGAAATTCCTAGAGGGAGATCATTTTAGAGCAAAGACTTGACAGCTAGATGAGATTGCTTCACAAAAGAATTCAAAGCCCACCTATACCAGATGTATATTAGTTGACAGAGCCATTGAGCTAGAAAGAGCTAGATGCCGACTTCTACTAGGGTAACCACGACATCAACGGAGGCTCCATCAGAGAATTGAGACTATTCTAGCATGACATGGGAGACATCCAGTGAAACTATTTACAGAGGTGGACACCATTGACGAAGCTTTTCAGTGTCACGTGCAATACTTTCTCAGACAACGTCGGATGTCGGGCATCCTTTGGCATTTATGATGAAGATGGTGATGATGATTTTAGTCTTTCATTTTACTTCATTTACTTTTATTTTATTTTGATTTTTGTACCCAGACATTGGATTAGATCCACCAAGATTGTATCAATTTGGTGTCATAGCTATCGGTCATTTTGGCCTTTTTGAAGACGAATGTAACATTTCATCTCATTTATTTTTCTCATGAACATCCTCACACCAGCTTGAGATTGAGACTGGTGATACCAACAACTAATAGGATATGCCTCCTATGCCATACAGAGCCAAAGATGACGATGCATTATGTATGTAAGTGCACAATGTATTATTGCTATAGTGTTTGCTTCCATTGTTTGTTCAGAGAAGGCTTCAAACCCTTCTCCAGAGTAATGAGCTATTAGGACCAAAGATGTCTTAGAATGTATCTACTTGAGCTACATAGACATAAAGATAGTTTACTAAGGAGATCTGGAGAGAGACAATCCTAGAGACAAATTACCGATTTCTTCACACCAGACACTGGACAAATAGAGGCGCAGCTACCATTGCAAAGCTCAATTTACACTCACACCCATGGTACTCTCATTGTATTGGAGCTAGGGAGATCAAGACGCCCACGATTGAGGAGAGGAGGTTCTCAACATCGATGGAGACTACAATAGAGGATTTGAGCCATACTATCTCGACATCCAGAGTACATTTGAGGATGGATTCATCACCCATTGTATCTCTCTCTTGTATTCAGCACCCATTGTATCAATGATCACACACACCCCACACAGTTCCAGCTAGTAACACTCCTAGACTCATTTTAGTATAAATCTTTTTGTACTCAAACATGGTATCAAATTCACCGGTTTGTAACAGATTGGTCTCATAGGTCATTAAAGCCTTTTGAAGACCTAATTTACCGTTTCATTTCATTTCTCTCTCTCTCTCTCTCTCTCTCTCTCTCTCTCTCTCTCTCTCTCTCTCTCTCTCTCTCTCTCTCTCTCTCTCTCTCTCTCTCTCTCTCTCTCTCTCTCTCTCTCTCTCTCTCTCTCTCTCTCTCTCTCTCTCTCTCTCTCTCTCTCACTCACTCACACACACACACACACTCTTATGACTAGTTCCAGCTTGATTGTAATTTCTTTAATTTTTATTTTTGTTGGGACTACTAGCTGGTGATGCCTAGAGTGTACTACTACTAGCTCCGGTAAAGAATGTTTTGAGGACCTTATGGTATCTTTACCTTGTAAAATAAAGGGGACATTTTTCTTGCAGGAAAGGGAGCTTATATTGACTAAGGTGGGACCGTCCAAATACCTAACCCTGTAGTTAATTAAGGACATAAGGGTATGCGGGCTTCATGGCTCTGCATTTACTGGCATTTTTTGCAAAACCATGGTGGCTCCCTCCTCTCGAACCGCTCTCTCCATTACGAGAAATTGCGGCATGGCTTAACTCCACATCTAGTGTAGGGGCATGTTGTTCTGTGCTGACAGTTGGTTGCCACTTGCTCCATAACACCTCCTTTTTCTTCCTCCCTACGTTTGCCTCTGTAGGGCTGGCGGCATACCACTACTCCAGTAACTTACTGTGGATGGGCCCGCTATACTACCGTGAAGAAGGTGTTACCTGCTCCTAAACCCTATAAAAGGTGAGCCTTTTTATCTCACTTAGCATTGGTAATGTGTGCATGTGTTCTTGATGTATTTATCTGCATAGTAGCACTTCTATGACTTGGCCTACTGGTTGGTACTATCAAGTAATAGATCTATGGCTAAAGACAAGGAGAAGCATGCCATTGTGGAGCAAGCTGCTCTAACTCAAGCTCGGGTGAATATTGGCATTAAAATGGATTCTTTTTCGGCAAGATGATGATGTTGTTCTTGGATTGGTTTCTCATGCACATTAAGGACATGTATGGCAACTCATGTTTTTCTTAATTTTCCAGTATTTACTGCTATCCAAATGGTAAAGTTTAATTAGATTAAGATTATGGTGTTATTCCTCATACTCAATTTGCAATGTCACTTTTGTTGTGGGTTGCACGGTGTATGCTCCTGTAAAAGAGCTTTCTATTACTTGTTAAAACATTGAGGTTCAAAGTTGTATCAGCGGCATTGGTTGTATGTCCCTTTTGTAAATGAAGGATTTCCTTTCGTTATGCATATTCAATCCTATCCCGCGCTTGGGTAGTTTCGACATTAATGAGGGTATTGTAGCGTGTTAAGCTGGTTGTTTTTTGCCTTATAAAGTTGAGGCTTGAGGATGATGTTTTTCATAACACTTGGTGATAAAACCATTTGATATTGTGGACCTACTGGTTTGGTATGTAACTTTGGCTTGCATAGTTTGGCACCAACCAGAGGTTTGAGTTTTAAGGTTTCTTCTGGCAAACACTGGAAGTTGTTAACTTGGGCCTCTGTTTAAGTTAGATATAATGAAGTAACGTCATTAACACATAGGAATGAAATATGTTTGATGGTGTTAACCCTCTGAGAGTTGAATACCATTACTTGTTGATTGACCAGTGTACCAGCATACCAGTACCACTAGCACCGATACTAGAATGGATAGTCTGAAACAACTACAAAATACAAATATGCCAGTATGGTAGTATAGCAATTTCAATACGAGTGCTACCGGTACCAGTACTAGCATTGAAAATTTGAAGACTAGTACTTGTACCAATACCACTATATCAAATCTATATCTATATCAGTACACCGGCTCTCAATAGGACTCATAGAATTACCTATTTCCCTTCTCCGAGTATATAGCTCCTAGTTATACGTTCATGCTGGTATTCACTGCATGACAATATGTCTGGAAACCAGTTTACTAGTAAACCGATAGATTAGTATAGCAATAAAGCAGTACCAGTTCTAGTACTACTAGTACCATTACTAATTTTGACAATCAAGGAACTAGTACCAGTACTAGTATACATGTATACCTATTTAGCAGTATAGCAATATCAGTACCAAGACTAACCATACTGGTACTAGCACTGCAAATCTGAAAACTGGTATCAGTACTACCAGAATTAGTATACCAGACCTATATCAATACCAGTACATTGGCTCTTTGCAAGACTCATATAGAATTATCAATTTTCTATTTTCAAGTATAGAACTATAGTTTTTTGAATTTTTTGGTATTCTCGACATAGACAAATGTTTGGGAGCCGATATACTAGTATAACAATATAGTAGTATAATGGTATCAGTTCCAACACTACCAATACTAGTACCAGCACTGAAAGACTGAGACTAATAGTAGTAATGATGAACCAATATACTAGGATAGTGGTATAACAATACTAGCACTACTAGTGCTAGCACTGTAGATATGACACTCGTACCACAACCTTAACCAGTATACCAGACTGGTAAAGGTTTGTTTATGATGGCGTAGTTGGCTTCTAAAGTCTCTTGAAATTTATCTTTACTTGCATAAAAAAGTTGTACCTTTGTGACATGGATAACAACTAGGATGCCCATGCATCACCTGCATACAGAGCCAATGCTAACGGAATGTTGTGTTGTTTTCTATGGCTGCAGGTGAGGGCTACTTTCTTTGGTTTAGCTTTTTTGGTGCTTTACTGTTTGGAAGATTGGCAGCTAGTTCGAAGGACTTTTCACTTTTTGGATGGTGTCTTATACCAACCTGTTGATATTCATTTGTACAAAATCAAGCTATCTAAGTTTGTTTTGTATAATAAACCTTGTATTTATCTGGGTACCTTGGTCTATAAATATGTATATGTTCGTTTGTGGGTAGTATATATAAATAACTAGAATACACACAAATTGCACTTAGATCCAGTCTTACAACTGGGTCAGGACCAGGCTCCCAAGATTGTGCTAGGTCAGGATGATCTAGTAAAACAGTCAATCTGAGCTAGGAGGGGCTAGCCTCACACGGTCAATATGAATGTTTTTAGACCGGTTGAAGGTTGGGGTGGCTACCAAAATATTACACTACACCGTTAAATGTATCGTTTGTTTTTTATTCTACCTTTTATTATACTTCCTTTCAAATTTCTAGGACATCTCAAAATTGTGGTCATTTGTAACTATTCCTCCTTCAGGCAATTTCGTTGTATCAAGGAGTGGATTTACCAATGGAGCCGCTATCACGGGCTTCACTTTTGGTTCTTAGATGTATTCAAGATCTGAAATCATATGCTCTTATTGTGACCTTGTCAAGTAATCCTAATACTTCCCTGATTCACACAGTCTCCTTTGACAAATGGGTCAACACTTTAGCTAATTTGGTCAAAAGTAGTAAGCACGGTGTCTCTGTTATTACCGACATTATTGCTTATATTCCAACTATCTCTAAAGCTCATAAAGAGGATTTGGCCAAGTTCTCGTCTGATGGAGTTGAACTTGTTAACCTTCCTAGAAAGCAGTGTGGGCTCAGCCTGAGTTTTGTCACGACCCCGAATATTCCAAGCCTCCCACCTACCAACAGTCTTTTTTGTAGGGATGTTGTAGCTCTGGAAGTTGTTAAAGAATTTCAGAGAGATTTATGTTCTCTTAGTGAGACTTCACTTTTGGAATTGGTACCTAAGGTATCAAGAATCTTCCCATTTCTACCAATTCAACAAGTGGAGGCTGAATCTTTAGGGGTGGAGCACGAACTTTGGTTACTCCCTAATAAAGGTTTTATGGCTCCTATCTCAATAGAGACCTGGGTTTTTTGGGCAAATGTGCCAGCTGCTACAATGGAAGATTCTTGACTAAGGACATTCAAAGGAATGCAATGTTTGGACAAAGGAGAGCTAATTAAAGCTCCATTCAACATTTATTTTTTGGATTCCAAGAAGTGTAGCTCTAATGCAGGCCTTTAGTGAGAACCAAAGGTCTCATGGAGTTCAATAAAAACAATGCAGATTATTATGCAAAATCAATATGGAATATTTACAGACCATATGTCATGTGTGCTTGCAGATTTCTTGACCCAAAAGCGTCATTGAGTCTAGCATTATATGGTTTGACCATGCAGTTTGGTATGCACTCAACAATCTAGAATCGATTTTCCCAAAAAATCCTACATCCTTTCATCTTATTCTCATCTGCTCCTTGTTAGGTAGACAAGCCAAGGAGGTGGTTTTGGCACAAATTGCATTCATACATTTTTGTACATTAATGGTTGACATGCTCAAGGAGCTCAGAGAAAATGAACCAGGGATGCTCCTTACTACTTATTGTTCTTACAAAAAGGGATAAAAACTATTCTGGGACTTTTGAAGCCTAACTTTGAAGAAGATGAGTCCCCTTCTCAAAAAAAACCCAACACACTGCTAACTCCAAACTCCACGTTTACTTCCTTTCTTAGCCCCTCTTCGTCTTCTAACTCTAGTTTTGGAAGAGTAAAATCTAGAAGCTTTACAAGAGGAAGGGGTCGGGGGTTGCCTATTAAACACCTTTTGGAAATATGACTGTGCAGGTAGTGGTTACTAAGATCAAGAGGCGCTGTCTACCAAGCAAAACTAGGGACTGTAGTGCAAATTTCATACATTGTCATTTCACCGATAGAATTTCGGATTTCTTTTCACCAAAATCAATTTTTTTTTAATGCTTTGATTTAATATATGGTAATCATTCTATGATTGAAAATATGGTGTTTGGTTGGAGATATTTTGACCCTATTAAGTGTTTTTTTTACTCAAATGAATTTCTGAGACATGAACTTTTACCGCTTACTGCTGCAAGGATTTTGGTTTACTTAATATGCATGTCTGTACGACAAACCTGACTATTAGTAAGACTTCTTCTCTTCGAGATTTACTTGGTATGGGTTTGAATCACATACCTGTAGAACCTCTTAATCTTGGAATGACACTGTCCACACTACTGGATTGTATGGCTGACTTAGCCATAAAGCTCCAACTGGAGCAGAAGATCCTACATTATCTGGTTGAGAAACTTATAGTAGTCTTTTTTTTTCTAAGTTAGCTTGCTCGTGATTGGTTTATTGTTGGCCTTGATAAAGCAGCTAACACTGTATCTGTTATTTGTAAAAAGTTGATTTATGAAGCTGCTCTGGTAAGGTTGGGTGGAAATGAATTTAAAAAGGCAAACGAAACACTAAAGGATGTGGCCTTAGCCTTGCTAAGGGATTTGGACAATATGTGGTACAATGAAACTTCAAATAAGGTTCCCGTTTTATTTCCAAATTTAAAAAAAACACAAACAAAAGTTCATATGGATTTTCGATGCTTCAAACTGTATTTTTTCTTATGTTACAAAAGATATTACTTCCTGCCTAAACCTAGTCATGGAAGAGTCTACAATCTTTGTGCAAAAAGGAGGACAGATCTAAAAAATTGAGTGGTATAGATTGATGTACTTTCTGGCTTGTTAGGAATTTATCAAAGGTGTTTATCAACCTACCTACGGATATCTATTGTATCTTCACCACTAATATTACACAATATTATGAAAATATTCCTCTCTCAGGGAATAATGGCCTTTTTGGAGTGCTTAAAGATATTATCAACATAGCTTTTTCCAACAAAAAAACACAAGGGTTTGAAAAGATCTCACTAGTTAGAACAACATGTTGAGTTAAAAGTTCTGTCAAAAAACAACCGTAGTGCTTTGACAAAACTGCTCTAATGATGGTAATCAAATGGATATTGTAGAACTTCTTTATCCAATTAGGACCAAACTGCTATAGACAAAAGAAGGGAATAGTTATGGGGTTCTCCTGCTCACCTATATTGTGCAATCTATACTTATTATTTTTTGAATACAAATGGTTGTGTTAAAAAATAAAACATTATGAGGAGGCCAAAAAAATTTCAGTCTTAAATAACATGTTTATATTCATGGATGATTTATTGAGTATAAACAATCATAACTTCAAAGACTACCTGACTAAGATTTACCCACCTTGCCTCTTGATAGAGCCTACCTATCTAGAAGAAGTGGAGGTAGAAGGTAGAACTTTAATTTAAAAAACCTGATTTTTGAACATGGAAATTCAACTTCACTCTCCCTACATTGGACAATACACTACACGCTTCTTTTGGAAGCGGGATAATTTGTCACTTAATCCCACTAAATTCGTCAAAAGATAAAGTAACAGACCTATAAAAAATGCGTGTAACACTTGCTTGGGTATTCTGTCACTAATTATATACTCATCGACGGATAACTTTTCCACCTATGAAGAAATCAACAAGTTGATATGTAAATTTTGTAATAATTGGTCTTTAGCGGAGTGAACTGGTTGCTAGTATATCAAAAGCAATTTGCTTAAATAACTGGTGAGGAGCCAAGGTAGATCCTGTTTTTCTTTGCAATCTAATAAGGAAGTAGGCCCATACCTAATGGGTCTACGACCTTATTAGGTATGTGCTTGGGTATGGGTGGGTGCGCACGCATGCGCGCGCACACACACACACACAGAAACACACACACACTCTTATGGCTAGTTCCAGCTTGATTGTAATTTCTTTAATTTTTATTTTGTTGGGACTACTAGCCGATGATGCCCAGAGTGTACTATTGGCTCTAGTAAAGAATGTTTTGAGGACCTTACGATATCTTTACCTTGTAAAATAAAGGAGACATTTTATTGTGCAGGGATAGGAGCTTGTATTGACTAAGGTGGGACTGTACAAATACCTAACCCTGTAGTTAATTAAGGACATTAGGGTATGCGGGTTTCATGGTTCTGCATTTATTAGCATTTTTTGCAAAACCATGGCGGCTCCCTTCCTCGTGCTCTCTCCATTATGAGAACTTGCAGAGTGGCTTAACTCCACATCTAGTGTGGGGGCCTGTTGTTCTGTCCTGATACTTGGCTGCCACTTGCTCCATAACACCTCCTTTTTCTTCCTCCCTACATTTGCCTCTGTACCTGGCGGGGCACCACTACTCCAGTAACTTATTGTGGATGGGTCCGTTATACTACTGCGAAGAAGGTGTTACCTGCTCCTAAACCCTATAAAAGGTGAGCCTTTTTAACTCACTTAGCATTGGTAATGTGTGCATGTGTTCTTGATGTATTTATATGCATAGTAGCACTTTCTATGACTTGGCCTATTGGTTGGTAATGTTAAGTAATAAATATATGGCTAAAGGCAAGGAGAAGCAGGCCATTGTGGAGCTGGCTTCTCTGACTCAAGCTCAGGTGAACATTGGCATTAAAATGGATTCGTGTCTAGCAAGATGATGATGTTTTTCCCCGATTGGTTTCTCATGCACATTAAGGACATGTATGGAAACTCATGTTTTTGTTAATTTTCTAGTATTTACTACTATTCGAATGGTAAAGTTTGATTAGATTAAGATTATGGTGCTATTCCTCATACTCAATTTGCAATGTCACTTTTGTTGTGGCTTGCATGGTGTATGCTCCTGTAAGAGAGCTTTCAATTACTTGTTAAAACATTGAGGCTTAAAGTTGTATCAACGGAATTGGTTGTATGTCCCTTTCGTAAATGAAGGATTTCCTGTCGTTATGCATATTCAGTCCTATCTCGTGCTTGGGTAGTTTTAACATTAATGAGGGTATTGTAACTTGTTAAGCTGGTTGTTTGGCGCTTTACAAAGTTGAGGCATGAGGATGATGTTCTTCATAACACTTGATGATGAAACGATTTGATATTGTGGACCTACTGCTTGGACCTTTGTTTAAGTTAGATATAATGAAGTAATGTCATTAACACATAGGGAAGAAATATGATTGATGGTGTTAACCCTCTGCGAGTTGAATACCATTACCTGTTTGTTGACCAGTATACCAGTATACCAGTACCATCAGCACCGATACTAGAATGGATAGTCTGAAACAAGTACCATTATGAATATGTCAATATGGCAGTATTTTCAATACCAGTGCTACCGGTACCAGTACTAGCATTGAAAATCTGAAGACTAGTACTTGTACCAGTACCACTATATCAAATATGTATCTATGTCAGTACACCGGCTCTCAGCAGGACTCGTAGAATTACCTATTTTCCTTCTCCGAGTATATAACTTCTAGTTATACATTCATTCTGGTATTCGCTCAATGACAATATGTCTGGGAACTAGTATACCACTAAACAAACAGATTAGTATAGCAATAAAGCAGTACCAGTTCTAGTACTACTAGAATTAGTACTAATTTTGACAATCTAGAAACTAGTACTAGTACTAGTACTAGTATACCTGTATACCTATTTAGTAGTATAGCAATATCAGTACCAAGACTAACCATACTGGTACTAGCACTACAAATCTAAAAATTGGTACCAGTACCAGAATCAGTATACCAGACATATATCAATACCAGTACACCGGCTCTTTGCAAGACTCGTATAGAATTACCTATTTCCTATTTTCAAGTATAGAACTACTAGTTTTTTTATTTTTTGGTATTCTCGACATAGACAAACGTTTGGGAACCGATATACAAGTATAACAATATAGTAGTATAACGGTATCAGTTCTAGCACTACTAGTACCACTACCAATACCAGCACTGAAAGAATGAGACTTATATCAATACTGAATGAACCAATATACTAGGATAGTGGTATAGCAATACGAGTACTAGCACTGCAAATTTGAGACTAGTACCAGTACCAGTACCAGTACCAGTATACCAGACTGGTAAAGGTTTGTTTATGATGGTGTAATTGGCTACCAAAGTCTCTTGAAATTTCTCTTTACGTGCACAAAAAAGTTGTACCTTTGCGACATGGATAACAACTAGGATGCCCATGCAATCAGCTGCATACAGAGCCAATGCTAACGGAATGTTGTGTTGCTTTCTATGGGTGCAAGTGAGGGCTACTTTCTTTGGTTTAGCTTTTTTGGTGCTTTACTGTTTGGAAGATTGGCAGCTAGTTTGAAGGAGTTTTCACCTTTAGGATGGTGTCTTATACCAACCTATTGATATTCATTTGTATAAAATCAATCTATTTAAGTTTGTTTAGTATAATAAACCTTGTATGTATCTTGGTACCTTGGTCTTTGAACATGTGTATGATCGTTTGTGAGTATTATATGTGAATAACTAAAACACACACAAACTGCACTTAGATCCAGTCTTACAACTGGGTCAGGACCAGGCTACTAGTATTGTGCTAGGTCAGGATGATCTGGTAAAACAGTCAATCTGAGCTAGGAAGGGCTAGCCTCACATGGTCAATATGAATGTTTTTTGACCAGTTGAAGGTTGGGGTGGCTACGAGAATATTACACTACACTATTAAATGTATCATTTGTTTTTTATTCTGCCTTTTAGTATACTTCCTTTCAAATTTTTGGGACATCTCAAAATTGTGGTCATTTGTAACTATGCCTCCTCAGGCAATTTCGTTGTATCAAGGACTGGATTTACCAATGGAGCTGATGTCACGAGCTTCTCTTTTGGTTCTTAGATGTATTCAAGATGCGGAAGCGTCTGGTCTTATTGTAACCTCGTCTAGCAATCCTACTACTTCCTTGATTCACACAGTCTTCTTTGACAAATGGGTCAAAACTTTAGATGTTTTGGTCAAAAACAGTAAGGAGGGTTTCTTTGTTATTACCGACATTATTGCTAATGATCAAACTATCTCTAAAGCTCATAAAGAGGATTTGGCCAAAATCTCGTCTGATGGTGTTGAACTTGCTAACCTTCTCAGAAAGCAGTGTGGGCTCAACCTGAGTTTTGTCATGACCCTGACTATTCCAAGTCTCCCACCTACTAACAGTCTTTTTTGTAGATATGTTGCAGCTACAAAAGCTATTAAAGAATTTTAGAGAGATTTATGTTCTCTTAGTGAGACTTCGCTTTTGGAATTGGTACCTAAGGTATCCACGATCTTCCCATTTCTACCAATTCGACAAGTGAAGGTTGAATCTTTAGGGGTGGAGCACAAACTTTGGTTACTCCCTAATAAAGGTTTTCTGGCTCCTATCTCGAAAGAGACCTGGGTTTTTTGGCAAATGTGCCAACTGCTACAATGGAGAATTCTCGGCTAAGGACACTCAAAGGAATGCAATGTTTGGACAAAGGAGAGATGATTGAAGCTCCATTCAACATGTATTTTCTTGATTCCAAGAAGTGTAGCTCTAATGCAGGTCTTTACGTGAGAACTAAAGGTCTCCTGGAGTTCAATAAAAACAATGCAAATTATTATGCGGAATCAGTATGGAATATTTACAGACCATATCTCAAGTGTGCTTGCAAATTTCTTGACCCAAAAGCGTCATATGAGTCTAGCATTATATGGTTTGACCATGCAGTTTGGTATGCACTCAACAATCTGGAATCTATTTTCCCGGAAAATCCTACATACTTTCATCTTACTCTCGTCTGCTCCTGGTTAGGTGGACAAGCCAAGGAGTTGGTTTTGGTGCAAATTGCGCTCATACATTTTTGTACATTAATGGTTGACATGCTCAAGGAGCTCAGAGCAAATGAACTAGGGATGCTCCTTACTACTTACGGTTCTTACAAAGGGATAAAAACTATTCTGGGACTTTTGAAGCCTAACTTTGAAGAAGATGAGTCCCCTTCTCAAAAAAGGCCCAACACACTGCTAACTCCAAACTCCACGTTTACTTCCTTTCTTCCCCCCTCTTCGTCTTCTGACTCTAGTTTTGGAAGAGAAAAATCTAAAAGCTTTACAAGAGGAAGGGGTCGAGGGTTGCCTATTAAACACCTTTTCAAAATGTGACTATGCAGTAGTGGTTATTAAGATCGGGAGGTGCTGTCTACCAAGCAAAACTGGGGACTGTAGTGCAAATTTCATTCATTGTCATTTCACCAATAGAATTTTGGATTTCTTTTCACCAAAATCAATTTTTGTTAAATATTTTGATCTTATATAAATATGGTAATCATTCTATGATTGAAAATATGATGTTTGGTTAGAGATATTCTGACCCTATTAAGTGTTTTGTATACTCAAATGAATTCCTGAGACATGAACCTATTTTTTAGTGTTAATGCAAAAAATTTACCGCTCTCTTCGGGTTGGGGGAGGGCCACACACACACACACACACACACACACACACACACACACACACTCAATGAAAAAATGGGTCATTATAAATGGCTCTTGAAAGCTTTTTTAAGCTGTATTAGCCTAACGAGCATGCTGATAACCCCCCCCCCCCCCCCCCCCCCCCCCCCAACACACACACACATGTTCTCACCGACAAAATGGGTCATTACAAATGGGTTTCAAAAGCTACCTTCAGCCTTATGAGCATGCTAATATTGCCCCCCCACCACCCCACACACACACACACACACACACACATTCTCACTAACAAAATGGGTCATTTTAAATGGATTTTGAAAGCTTCCTTCAACCTAATGAGCATACTGTCACCCACCCTCCTCGAACAAATTTCTCATGCAATGGAATTGCACCCATTTGTATCTTCATTTTTGAACTCCTCACCCCTTATACATACGTGTTGACTCACACTTTGGATTATCAAGAAATCTCCAAAAGAAGAATTTGACCATAAGTCAGTTAAAAGTGACTAGATTTGATTCCATATTTTTTAGTGTTCTTAGTTTAAAAAGTTGTGCTTCATATTGGGAGAGCTTTGCAAACGTGCAATAAAAACACTCCTTAGTGTGCTTGGGTGAGAACCTCACTAACTTGAGGCAAGAAACACAAATAGTCGTTCTTGATTAAGACCACCTCACATGGAGAGCTTACTAAAAGCTAACTCCACTTAATCAGCTAGTAATTGTATGCTTTCAATGCAAGACACCTTACCCACTTGGCAATTCTTGAGAAATGGCTTATAAAAAAGGATGGGCTTTCATGTGGTGTGATTAATAGGAGCCACACAGTCGTAAGATTTAATTTGAAGGTTAGAACACCAACAACAATTGGAGGAAAAAACCTAAGTTTAGCATAATCCCACCTACAAACTTCTAAGTTTACCCCTATTTTAATTTTTTTTATTTTTTAGCGGCACTCACTTAACATAGTGAATTGTAATGAATTAGAAACATAAAAAATGCAACATCCCCATGCTTCCAAAGAGGCATGGATGCAAAAAGAATAACAAATTTTTTGTTCCAATCACAAAAATCCCATGAAAGTTGAAGCAAACGTCCTTATGAGCGCGTAGGGTCGCACTTGAACCCATGACCCGGGCCGCCAGGGAGGTCGAGTACTTAACCTTAAATTTTAAATTGAAGGTGAGAATACCTCCAAACTTAAAAGAAACTACAAAGTTCAAAGAATCTAAATTAAAGTTTAGAGAATCTATAGAGGGTGGAGAAGTTTAGTGCAAAATCCTTCAAATATAGTAAATTTGTCTCTAATTTTTTAAAAAAATAAATATAATATAGCCAAATGCTCGAAAAATCCTAGGTTTAGTGTAATCGCTCTTGCACATTTTGAAAGTTATCATTAAATTGTAGATTTGAAGGTGAGGAAACCTACAATGTATAGAGAAATTGAGTGTAAAAGCCTTTAAATATAATAAAGTTTCCCCTTAGATTTCTCAAACATAAGTTTTACAAGTTTTTGGAAGAAAGCATTGTGCCCTACTTACAAATTTCTAAGATTTGTCTCAAAGATTATAATTTGCCTTTAAGCGCTTGAAAAAACCTAAGTTTAGTGGAATCCCACCTACAAAATTTGAGATTTACATTCAAATTCCAAGACAACTCGAAGGCCAAAGCACCTTCAAAACTCAAAGAAAATCTAGTGTAAAAACCTTCAAAAATAGTCAAGAGTTGCTAGAGTTGCCTCTCGTCATCAACTATTGTCGTTTGTTCAGGTCCGATCCTACCTTGGACTTGCACGCTTTCTGAGTTGGATTTGCCAAATCAAACTTTTTTGATTATATCAATTCTTGATTTCGTGGATTCCGCCCTATTTTGGAGGTCGTTTGCTAGCAATACACATGGCCCCATTTATGGCAAAACATCTTTCGACTAATGATTGGCCGAGGATGAGCGACGGAGCTGCATTCGGTTGTTACGAGCAGTAGGTTACTCTGAGCCTGATCCGTCAAATCCTATATAAAGGTGAGGGTCTCCCTTACTTAACAAGCTTGTATATACTATGTTAGTAGTTGTTGTGGTGAGGAAGGGTTGTTTAAGTGATTGTACTCGGAGTGTGTGACACTATGGCTAAAGGGAAAGAACAGCAGTAGTCCTTGGAGGTCCATTCTCTGGCTTCTTCTTCTCACGTGGAGATCTTTGGCTTGATGGGCTAAGTTTTGAAAGCAATACTTCTTTGCTTGGTAATTGGGAACTTATGGACATTTCTAAATGTGTTGTGATGTGCTTGTGGCATGGGTCTGCTTGTTGTTTGGATGGGCGACTTTGGTCTTGATAGGTCTTGTAATGATTGAATGAATATGGTGTGGATAACCATATTAAGGGCTTAAAATTATATCTGTGTGTTATGGTTCTTTAAGATTGGATTAGTGTTGGCTTGGTATGTAAAAAATCTCAAAGACTTGTTTGATAAACGTGCATGAAGGAATATTTTTTGGTGAAAACTTGGTACTTGTGCTGGTCGTATCAGTTTAGGGTTTAATTGTATGCTAAGCTGACCCGGTTTGGATAAGTACATTTGCCGGTATGCAGATGTAGTCATTCTTTTGCTTCCTCCTGGGCTGGCATGGTAATGCTCTAAATTCTTGAGCGCTTTTTTGGGTTTTCATATGAGGCAAAATTGGATCTCAACCTAAGACGGTTATTGTGAATTAGGTTGGTGGGTTTCTCGTCTCTTTGATAACAAGCATGCAAGAGTCAGTCGAGAAAACTTGCCTTCGTGAATAAAGTGTTGATCTGGTCTATTTGGGCTAAGTCATTTGTTTGGAGGGATGCCTTGGGTTGATAGGCTATGTAGATTCCTTTCCGGTGAGTACCTTTTACTGGTAGGCTAATGAAACCACTCTTTTTGCTTCCTACTAGACAGGCATGGGTTACACTAAACTCCTTAGCTACAATAAGTCTCGACCTAATGCTAACTTCACCTGGCATAAAGCACCGCAACCATTTATGCTGCTCATATGGGGCTGCTTTTGGTTTGTATTGATAACCAGGTAATAGCTCAGATATAACAGATATAGCTCAGCATAGTGCCTTCTTGGTTGATTCTGTATACATTAACAAAAATAGTTGCGATTTACGGTTGTCTAATAGAATTCGGCTAACTTATGACTTCTCAAAATAGTGAATGGCATGGCTGGATAGATTTGGTTACTGGCTCTTAGCTAGACTCTTATAGAATTACCTATTTCCTATTTTTGAATATAAAACTCTTTGTTTTTACATTTTTTTGGTTATTCTCTACATAGACAATCTCTCTCTCTCTCTCTCTCTCTCTCTCTCTCTCTCTCTCTCTCTCTCTCTCTCTCTCTCTTCTTTCTACTAGACAGGCATGGGTTTACACTAAACTCCTTAGCTACCATAAGTCTCGACCTAATGCTAACTTCACCTGGTACAATGCATCGAAACCATTTATGTTGCTAATAAGGGGATGCTTTTGTTTTGTGTTGATAATTAAGTAAGTATTCTTCTTGTTTAGCGGATATACCTCAGCATAAATCTTCTTCGTTGATTTTGTACACGTTAGCAAATATATTTGTTATTTACGGTTGTCTAATAGAATTCTGCTAACTTATGACACCTCGAAATAGTGGATGACATGGTTGGATGGATATGGTTATTGGCTCTTAGCAAGACTCTTATAGAAGTTTGATTCAATTTGGTATAATGGTCATGTCGACGTAGATGATTCTCTACCTGAAAACCCGTACTTTTCATCTCGTTCCCCATGACGGTTCTATCATTGTAGTTGGATGGAACCTTCCTTTGGAGATAGCACATACAAAAATTACCTCAACAAGTTACCTGACAAAATTACTAGACTCAATATGACTATGCAGATAGTCAAACACCACTATGAGCACCGATAAATAGGATCAATTACTTCCATTTTGGGGGTCAGTTTGTCAGTTTGTCTATCAATAGATTGGAACTGTTGTATCTCTTGTAACTAGTCGCTAGACATTTTATAGAGTTTTTGAGCACTAAGTGTTCTACCACTTGTACTTCAAAACTTTGTACTTTTGAACCAATTTATGAATCTAAATCTATATGTCGAGTTGTCTTATGTCATGTCATTTGGTATTTCATTTCATTTCAGTTGTCTGTCTCACTTTTTCGTCTGGCCTTTTGAAGTTTGATGTTGTTCATCTAATATGATCTGACATTTTTCATCTAACTCTAATTTTCTAACCATAGAATAGCTAGCAAGTGACCAACTCATTTCATTTTGGCAATCACGGTGGTGAGCTAAAGCTGTAGTCTCCTACCTAGAATTTAGAGTCAATCAACTATTTGCAATGCCTCCACATTGTCCACCAATGTGAGGAAGGAAGGATACTAAAGTGTTCTTGAGGATCAGGACCATAGATGAGGATTTAGAGTAGGGCTTTAATAAATGACCACATTTTTAGAATTAAAAAGTTCATGCCAGTTTAGGGAGAAGAGGGGGAGGAGCATTGAACCTCTCAACACTCATCACACTCAAGAAGAAAACATTCACAGAAAGCTGAGAGATGCTTTTATTCATATGGATCTTAGTAGTTAGATGGGGAAGACAAAGAACCAAGTTATATTGATGTCAGTGATCTCAACAAGCATAGTAAACAAGCAAAATCACAGTACCATTACCCATTCTATAAGCTCAAAACTTAAAGTAATTTGAATAAGTCTTTCTCGTTGGAGTATAGTAAAAACCATGAGGATGAGGATATCCTTTGCTTACTGGACAAAATCAAACAAGGTAGGCTATCTATTAGGAGTTATGTGGAGAAAATCAAAGAACCAAGAAATTGAATGAGCCACCATCAGAAAAATGCATGCATACATGGTTTTTGACTGGGTTTAGAAGTAAGAAATTAAAATAACAAGAGGTACTCGCACCAACCCAAAATTCTAATAATCTGGTACAAAGAGATCTAAGACTGAAGCAACAAGCTAAGAAAGAGAAGGGCCAAAAAAGAGAAAGAGAGTTCCAGTTTCAGTGAATTATCTATTGAAGGACTGTCAACTAGCTTAAGAGTAGAAATAAGGGATCCTACCTAATCGTCTACGTATGGTTTCAGTAGGCATAGAAGCCATTTCCGAAGTCCGTTTGCGTTTTATCGTAAAAAAACGCAACCGGATTTGATCTACGGCTTGTGTATTTGGCGTTTCTTCTGTCCGTTTGATCTACAGCTTACCATACATGTTCTTGAAATTTCCTTGAAACTACTTAATAGACTACGGATGGTTTCGGTAGGCGTAGAATTAGTTTTCGAAGTCCGTTTGCGTTTTTTCGGTGAAAAACGTAACCGGATTTGACCTACGGCTTGTGTATTTGGCGTTTCTTCTGTCCGTTTGACCTACGGCTTGTCATACGCGCTCTCGACATTGCCTAAAGACTACCTAATCATCTACGGATGGTTTCAGTAGGCATAGAAGCCATTTCCGAAGTCCGTTTGCGTTTTTTCATAGAAAAACGCAACCGGAGTTGACCTACGGCTTGTGTATTTGACGTTTTTTATGTCCGTTTAACCTACGGCTTGCCATACACGATCTTGAAATTGCCTTAAGACTACTTAATGGACTAAGGATGGTTTCGGTAGGCGTAGAATCAGTTTTCGAAGTCCGTTTGCGTTTCTCCGTAGAAAAATGCAATCGGATTTGACCTACGGCTTGTGTATTCGATGTTTCTTCTATCCGTTTGATCTACGGCTTGCCATACGCGCTTTTCACATTGCCTAAAGACTATCTAATGGACTACGAATGGTTTCGGTAGGCATAGAATCAGTTTTCGAAGACCGTCTACGTTTTTATTGAGGTGCTATCCGAGTCGATATTTGATACCTCTAAGACCACACCTTCAGTGGGAAAAATAGAGACCTAGTGTACAAAATGCAAATCAAAAGAATATTGGTCTGATGGATGTCGCTATATTTACTTATTGCAAATCTTTTGGGCACTCGTGGAATATTTACAATATCAAAATGCATCATTTTAAGGAAGGAAAATATTTTTCCATGATCGCTCCAACAAAACAAAACCAGCCAAGCAAGAGCGGCTATCTAAGAACATAGACAATGGAGCCAGTTTTGGTAATTGGAGGCTATCTAAGAACATAGACAATGGAGCCAGTATTGGTAATCTCTCTCTCTCTCTCTCTCTCTCTCTCTCTCTCTCTCTCTCTCTCTCTCTCTCTCTCTCTCTCTCTCTCTCTCTCTCTCTCTCTCTCTCCCCCCTTGGTCTCTACGTTTCCACATCCTCGACATTGACATGGTATCATAGTAGTGTGTACATGGAAGGCCTTGGCATGGAGGAGCGGTCTTGAAGAGGAACAGAAGTCTACCCATCACCGGTGTTCCACTCCCCATCTCCCTCTGCCCTTGCGTTTTGAAACGTAGCCAATAGCAGCACAGTCCTTCCCCTCTGTTGAAGGTGTTTCATAATGCCAGCACCACCTGGCAGCGCCTAGCCATCTCCATAACTGCCGCCATTGCCCCCCCAGGTCTACTGCATTTTAAAACGCTGCCTTAGCCAAGCTAGGCAATTTCTCATCCCCCTTTTGTAATGGCCAGCATTTTGAAACGATGAAGGCCACATTCCTTGGAGGTTAACGCCCACTTCCTCCCCTCCCAAAGAACCTAGCATTTTGAAATGCCATAGGTTGAGGTGATAGGGAAATTCTTTGGACAGGAAGGCTTGCCATAGTGCCTTCAAAAGTAAGAAAGTGGCCTTGCAAAGGAAAGTGAGTGGGGAGCTTGGAGTTTGGAGCGGCTTGAGAGGTGCAGAGCCACTTGGATTGCAAGAGAGGGATAGTCTGGAGACATTGCAACTTGGGGATTTATTGCAGCCTATTGGAGTGTGAGAAGGTACAAGATTACCAAGTTTTGCAACTTCAACATGGCACCCCCTTTCTTGAGTTCCCTCAACAACATCGACCAAAACCAACCAAAAGCTATGGATAATGGATCGTCAACCATCCAGTTAGCGGCCTATGCATCAGCACATTTCTCAAGGAACCCGGCAAATTGTTTGGCTCCAGTTTGTGAAGTCAAAAGAAAATGGTAGAGTTTGCTAGAGTACAACGACAAAGGTCAGTTGGACAAGGATGGCAGTACCAGTACTCAATTATCTATCTTGGTACCCACAAGGTACGACCATAGTTGTTATAAATGTGAGTCGACGCTTTGTTTGGCTCAAGAGTTTCAAGCCAAAGGCAAAAGCAGGAACTCACAGATAGAGAAGAATAAATGCAAGCTGGAAAGAGATTACGGTAATAAAGATTTAATGAAGGAGATCGGCATGGCACATGTGGCAGCGGCCACAGTGGCCTCGACGTCAGATTTCTAGTCAAATGACAGGTGTCACCACTAGCTTCAGCCAAAGAGAGGCTTGTGGATCGAAGAGAGGGGTAATGAATGCTCCCTACAATTAATTGAACCCTTGTGTTGGAGTTCAAGCTATCGGTGTTTGGATCCATAGGTCAGAGTTCAATGCACATGCACATAGCAACGAACCAATCTGACATCTAAAACACTATGGATGAGTGCACCAATCAATTGTTGTTGGTCAAATTATGGACAGGATGTGTTCCAAGAATTCATTATCTTAGAGTTTTATATTCTGGACGATGTGTTCACAGTTCACAAATGGGGATTATTGGATGTAGTGTGGTCTACAATTCAAACTTTTTGATGCTCAAGATGGCATTATCTTCAGGTTCAAAGTTGGAGAGAAACACCAAGGTGTCTCCAGTTGGTGGCCACTATTAGGGTGTCCATGGTAGCTTCTTCCTCAACTTGGTCTCATATTGATATCCACTATCAGCTGTTTGCAGAGAGGGTGTTAGAGTTTTGGCATCTCAAGTGAACTACCCAATGTGATCCCATTATTTAGTTTGGCTTTTAGGTATTTATTTTACTTATGTGTCAAAGTCTTGGGTAGGGTAATTTAGTGAGGTGCTATATAAGCAACCCCTTGCCTCCATTGTATACACATTCAGTTATTCATTGCCAAGGTTGATTGGTTCAGGAGACTCTCTCTCTCTCTCTCTCTCTCTCTCTCTCTCTCTCTCTCTCTCTCTCTCTCTCTCTCTCTCTCTCTCTCTCTACCCTTTCGCATCATCGACTTTGATACGTTGAAGTTGATAAAAAGTATTTAAAGATAGAAAATGTTCAACAAAAACAATTTGAATATCCACAAAAGGATTCATCAACTAAGAGACACAAGAGGCCAACAGAGGCATGCCACTTTGAAGACATTTTTTCCAAAGTGGAGGTCATCTAGTTCACATAGTCATTCTTAGAATGAACAAGATGAGATGTAGGTCAAGTTATGTGAAAGAATCTAGAACTTGACTATTGAACTTAATGATATCAAAAGGACGTTACATGAAGATACCAATTTCATCAAAAGATATAAAAAAAGAGAGAGTCAAATGCAATGGCAGTTAACCTATATGAAATTAAGCATGACAAAGTATTAGTCATTGAGATTGACTGCAAGGTCAGAAAGCATTGTCAGGTGTCATTCTGAATGGTGGTGCTAAAGTGAATATTTTGGGGGAGCATGTCAGGCAGAAGCTAGGGATTTAGGAGATGAAGCTTGCTCCTTTTAGAATTAGAATGGCAGACCAGAGGATTGTCCAAGCTAGTGGTCTGATAAAAAACCTCCTAATCAAGTTGGATAAAAAAACTTTAAAACCATTTTTTGCTTTTAGATGTCCAGGGTGCGTACAGTATGCTCTTTGGAAGGCCATGGCTAAGATGTGTAGGAGTCATTCATGATTATGTAGGCCAAAGACTGGCCATACAATCCATATTAAAATCAATAACACCAAAAGATGGAGAAGGGAAATGTACCTAGAGGGGCTATGCAAGAAGTATGGGACCAAAAAGGTAGAGCGCATATTAGAATCAATGAATATTTTTTCCATAGCTAAAATAGACTTGAATGTATTTCTTTTGGATCAATAGAGTACAAAACAACAAAGAAAACCGTGCTAGATAACTTTACTGAGCCAAACCAAGGGTAAAGTCTAGTTAGTATGGATGGAAGGCCTTCAACAAGGGTGAAAGACAAACAACTAGGGAAACCAGACCTGATGGGGCAAACATAGGAAACCTTCAAAAAAAAACACAGACGCCTAAACATAATACGATACCAGTTCATTAAGATGAGAATTCAGCTAGCACAGATAACCCTTACAATGAGTATGCAGCAGGTATATGTACAGAAAAAGAAGCTGATTCCCTAGCCAAACAAAAAGGGGTGGAATGCCAAGTTGGGTATTACTACATGATCAAGAAATAGAAGAATGGATTTGAGGTTTGAAGTTGAAGCCTAAAGTAATAAAGATCAATAAGCATGTACAATTGGAGATCAAAGAAATAGCCATGCAAAAATTTCAAAAATATATGGATGTCTTTGCTTGGGAACATACAGATATGAAAGGTGTTGTGTCATAGACTCTAATATCTAACCAACCCAAACGATTTTCTCATATTAAACTGATCATTTAATGTGGGAGAATAATTAGGAACAAGGGTTAGGATATGCTTATAGATCGATCTCAACACGGGGCCAATGGTAGAGGGGCCCAAATGAGAGATGGTCTATCAAAGAGAAAGGGTAACCAATGGAGCATAAGGACCTTAGGGTTAGCTTCATTGAAGACCTCGTTACAAGTCCTTTGACCTTAGGTAAGCTAGGGTTGTGCTTGAGGTGGGAACCTGGCCCAAGCTTTAGGTGCTTATCATGCCTGATGGCTTAGATGCTTGAGATGCTTGAAGTGCTTGATGATTGAGATGCTTGAGATTCTAGGGTTTTACTTGAGGTAGGAACCCAACTCAAGCTCAACTCAAGCTTGAGGGGCTTAAGGGCCAAGCTTGTGCTGAGAACTAGGCCCAAGGTTGAGGGGCTTGAGGTGGCACAAAATTCAAAGCAAATCCCTACAAGGAGGGGGAGATCCATGTAAGAAGGGGGGTGGTTGCTTGACCACTCTCTCTCCCAAAGGGCACCCCTTGACCAAGAGGCAAGTAGGACACATGTCAAACCCCTAGCTAGGTTACCCTCATGGTGTGCCTAAAGCCTATTGGTTGGCCTCCCAAGGGATCCAATGATAAATTAGTTAATTTAATTAATTGTTTTATCACTTATCAAGCCCTCTCTCTCTCAAAGGAGAAAGGGTGATACTTGTCTCAAGGCTACCCTTGTTGCTTGGTATGACTCTTGCTTGTGATTGGCTAGGCCTGGAGGGGTCCAATGAGCTTCAAGCATGAGCTACAAGGGGGGGTCAACCAAAGCATGCTAGGGGGTTTCTTGAGGGGTATACTCTCCCACACTTACCACACACACACTCTCATTGTGTATTGTGCAAAATTCAAGAGCTCCCTCTCCTTCTCCAAGCAAGTAGAGAGGTTGAGAGCCTACACCAACACTCTTGGCTATGGAATGCAAATCCAACCAAGAGCCATGCTTCAATTCTTAAGCTTGTCATCTTCTCCATCTTCATTACTATGTTATTATGTATAATAGCAAGAAGAGTGATGAGAATTGAGGAATTAGTTCTTTCTCCTATGAAATGTTTCTTATTCCTCTTCCCTACCCTCATTCCCTGCTAGCTCTCTCCACCTTTGAAGGTGTTTGAGGTCTTGGGACTGAGGGTTGAGATAGTTAATGCTTTCCACAAATTTTATGTTATGCTCGTGATGCATGAATCTTTCCATCTTCATTGCATCACCTAGGTCACAAGGAACACAAAGATTGTATTGTAACAAGTCTCTCTTTATGGGAGAAACTATAATACAAATGCCTATTAGAGGGGGGACCGCTGGCTCCACATAAATCCGATCCTCAACTATTGTCATGTTCTCTAAACTCTCTCTCTTGCAAAAGTATTGTTCATGCAAAGTTATCTAAATGCTATGTTTATGTTTCTACCATCAATTATGTTCACCCGATATGCTCACAAAGTAATTTCACAAAAGTACTCTCTCTAATTTCCGCTACTCTCAAGTTAATAGGCCAATTCCATTACATTGGTATCAGAGCATTTGGTTTCTCTATTTTTTCCTAAGAAGAGAGGTCCTTAAGTAGCCTATAAATGGTTGACTTTGTTAATTATATTAGGGTAAGTGGGATTGGGATCTATTATCGGTCTTAATGAGCCCACTATGTGGGATATGGTGCACACCTCGGAAGCTTTGGACTTAAAAATGGGGTCTTTTTTCCTATGGCTTTACCTTTATTGAGCCATAAGAAGTCTGAAAGGAGCTAGCCGTCAGTAATTTTGCAATATTAGACCCACTCCACTACTCTCTATAATTAACCACTTTGATCCGTAGGTGTAGATAATTAAGTGCCAATTTTCAAAGGCTTAGAGGAGTCACAACTAAGGTTTTCAATTGCCAAAGCATACACTTAGAAAGTATACAAATTTTGTTAACATGGCTGAAAATAACCAAGAGAGTAGAATGAACATTGATAGCTTTGATTTTGCACATGAAGGTTCTAATGATGATGCCCCTAGTTTGTCCATTATCTCCTTACTAGGTTGTAGCAAGCTATGGGAAACTCTGCTTTGCAAGCCGAAGTTACTCAACAACTTTGTGCTTATGGGATTTCTCTTCCTCTCCAAGAGGAGAGAGAGCTTAGGAGGCCTCTTGAAGAGACCCCAAAAGAAGACTCTATCCCATACGAGAGGAGAATCCAAAGAGCAAGAAAGCAATGAAACTTTAAGTTCCTCTAAAGATGTGGCTCCACGTAGACGGAGGTCTAGACGATCGCCAACTCCTCCCAAGAGGAAAAGATCAACACCCAGTCCTTCTCCTCGTCACTCCGAAAGGGAAGAGAGGAAACAAAGGAAGAAAAGGGCAAGAAAGAGGTCACCCTCTTCTTCTTCCTTCTTCTTCTTCTTCTTCACCTTCCTCCTCTTCCAATGAAAGCTATGGCTATTCTCTAGAGAATACAAGAGGGGAGGACATCTCAAAACATACCCTACATGGCCACCTTTCAAGCTTGGTATTTTGCATTAAAACACCATATTAGTGAATTCAGGAATTTTCGAATTCACTTTCAAAAAGAGCTTAATATTTGACAACATGGTCAAAATCTTAGCCAAAGATTGCATGGCTCGAAAGATCTTTTTAAGGACTACCTTGTGGAAGACTTTGTCCTTAAAAATAGTTTGAGATTTGTCCATATGGCCGAATCTTCAAGACATTGGTAATTCCCAAATTGGCTCTAAAACCTCAAACTTTCTAATATGGTGTTTTAAGATTATCTTTGATTCATGATTAGTGTGTGTGTTTAACTTAAGCCATGACTAGAGAGGAATGCCACTAATGTGCACCCTCCTTGTCTAATCACTCCTACACATGGTATCAAAGTTAGTATAGACATCTCTTTGCTCTAGTATAAGATCTTAGGCATTCATTGTAAATCTAGATTAAGCGGGTTTCTCTCTCTCTCTCTCTCTCTCTCTCTCTCTCTCTCTCTCTCTCTCTCTCTCTCTCTCTCTGGCACACCATCCCATTGACCTACGGACATTGTCTCTGACCAATTCCTTGAAGCAGAACATGTAGATAAAATTTTCATGCTAAATTATATGCCAAAAATTGATTTCCACACACACACACACACACACACATTAGATTACTTAGCCTATCACCAGCCTTGATCACCTGCTACCTTACGATGAGGCTTGGATGGATAAGAGAAAAATGCTAACAAGGATAAGAGAAAAAACACACTTACTAGATTGGTTAGTAGTTTGAATGCACTTGCTATCTTATAAAGAGCCTTTTAAGGATCATGAGGTAGGGCACATGGATGAAAATAGAAATCTCTTGTAATACATAAACTCGCACACACGTGCGCACACACACTCTCTCAGTCTCATAAAAATAAACTTAGGGGTGATTCTACTAAAGTAGATAGTAAGCGAAGTAGCAAATTGGCATGCAATCCCAACTACCCGCTCCACTTATCTAATGGGTTTCCTACTCACATTACGGGATGGCTTCTAGACCAGTATTTAAAGGAGCATTTAGCCCTTGGCAGAAACGGGCTTCTTGTTGATCTGCGGTCATTGGTGAAGCATAGCGCCTAAGAGTTACAAATTTGGAGTATTATTCTTCCATTGTAAGATGAAACTGAATTCATTCATCTTAAGGGATTCATGTGCAGGTGGAAGATAGCGTCCTTTGACAACATACTTAATGTCTTCCCAAGTTTGAGTGTTTTGAGCTACTTGATTATCTTTGCTGTGTTGTTTCCACCAAAGCTTGGCATCCCCCGTGAGACAAAACATAGCAAACATTGCTTGGTTATCGGGAGTGGTACGACAGCAAAATAATCCTCCATCTCTTCGAGCCACACTTTTGCATCGCGCTCAACTAGAGTTCCTTCCCCCTTGAAAGAGGGAAGTTTAGCTTGCTTGAAAAGTAGCTTTTCCTCTTGAAGAGATGTGTACACGGCACTCTGTGCAATATAGATTAAGTGAAAATTTATTTGATACAGTAACTTTAATCTACTTTAAGATAAGACTTGATCAAACAATAGTATAGGCAAAATTCAATATTGATCCAAACTTTATTCATATACACATTATTTGCTACCAAGATTGGTAGTCTTTGAGTACAAGGCTTTGAAATATTCCTATATTTTGAGTTTAGTGAATACAAAAGGATAGGCTAAAGGATCATATACACATTATTTGCTACCAAGGTTGGTAGTCTTTGAGTACAAGGCTTTGAAATATTCCTATATTTTGAGTTTAGTGATTACAAAAGGATAGGCTAAAGGATCAAAAAAATAAGTTTCCTTTGACCCTCAAAAGCTAGCATGTAGGGGTTTTATAAATACCCCTAGAATTCAGGTTCTATGGTTATTTTGAAAGGTTATCCCCCAGGGTAATCCCTCAATCTAAAAGGGAGACTACCTTGAGACACAAACCAATGCTCACGCAATGGCCATAGCGCGCCACAGGTGCCAGGGACCCCATTCATATGGGCCCATGGAAGCACATAAGGATCACCTGTGAATGTGGTGGATCTTGTAGATCATGTGAAATGAATATGCCTTGTCCTCATCCAGAAGGCTAAAAACAGCTATCGTGTAACAAGAATCCCAAAAGCTAAAAACCTCTCCATCTCTAGGAAGCGATCATCCCATCCTCCATAGTATCTATAATTACATATATGTACTAGAGGCCATAGACGATTGGGCAATTCATAATTTCCATGAGGCTAAGGCTCTTGCAAGACATCTATTTGCAATTGTTGGAAGACATCACTTAAGCAACACAAAACGATGTCCCTATGCACAAAGCCTCCTAGTAGTGTTTAGAAAACACATGCTTATCTCTTGTGATGATAATCACATTCTTGATCATTTTTGGGACATCCTAAGCTTTCCTTACTAAAATAAACTTATGTATGAACAGTGCAAAAATTGACAATTTGACTTACCAAAATAGGTGTGGGTGCAACTACAACGTGCGACTACGGATGGCCATCACTAACTTCATTTTTCGGTGCCATAGATTGAACGCTTGCTAGAGATTTACGCATGGCATTGAGATTCATGTTCTCTTCCTTGGTGGGTCCATCTCTCACGGAGTACTCTATAACCAATCAAAACCACATAGATGTTAGTTGCAACAAGGAGGTATGCAAATAAATAATTTGGAATATCTATAAGGAGATGACTCTAGTGCAAGGTTTATGCATCTATTTATCTAAGAACACATCCTAACGTATACACAACCATAAGAGCCATGCTCCAACTACCACATTCAAGTGATTGGAAAGGGAAAAATTATATAGCAATAGTGATAACGTGGAGGGTGATTAAGGTAAACAAAATCACACAAAGAAAAGGGTTTGCATACTTAGCTAATCCTAGATAATCCTTCATATGATTATTCTATACATGCTTTACGTTAGGTATAGAAATTTCAAGGTTAATCCCATATTCTTTTGAGGATATAAACAACAAAGAGGTTTAACTTATTGGTGATTTATCTTGTTGTTAAAAACACTTTGGCCAAAACACTACTCGGATCCATACCTCCTAAGAAGTTTTGAGTTGCAAAGAATGGTTGTCCCTTGTGCGTAGCCAAAGGTGCCAACAAAGCCTCTGTAGCCTCATTACTACCAAGTATGCAAACAACTAGGCCTTGGTTGGTCGCCACATTAGAGGAAATCAAGGAAGGGGGAGGTGATGGTGTCGATAGTGCTAGGATATCACCGTGTAGAAGTTTTGTTGCAGCGTCCTCATGCTCCCTCTCTTTTGTGCTTGGCCTTTGCTCCTTATATAGGCCTTCAAGTTGCATTATTTTTGGCGTATGATTTTTGGTTCCTTGCCTTGTGTATCATTATATTGGCTACATGTCTCCCACATCATTGCTTTTTATGCAGCCAACTTTGGTTGTCCTCCACCTTTGGCTCTAAATTCACATTGGCCTCTCATTTTGAAGTCCTTTTCTTTCGGTTATTTGAGGAGCACAAAATTATTGAACACCCACTTTCCTGAAAGTAGATACTTCCATAACTCTCTTTTTCATTAAGACCTAAACCATAGAATTAACATAACTTCTACATACAATGTTTGATCTCAAAAAAAATTGTTTGGATAGAGCCCTAAATAATTAACATGCTTGATATTGTTCCTTAACTTTTTCTGAAAGTCCTTGAGAGGACACATAATTTATTTAAAAGAACTCACATACATTACAAAGTGTAACGGAAGAATGAAAATTCAAGGGTTCAATTGGTTAAATAAAATGTACTCAAGGGTATAAGAGTTGGACAACATATATTTATGGTCAAGTTGAATTAGAATTAAACAATTCAAAACCTTCATGGCTACATGAGTATTTTAATGTCTTTCCCAAAGATCTCACTAATCTTCCTCCTGCTTGAGAATTGACCATAAGTTCGAGACTCTCCAAGAAGTGAATGTGTATTAAAGAGACCTCACAAATGACCCTACCAAAGTCCATCAAACTGAAGAAGCAACTTCTTCTACTTCTAGAACAAGGATTTATTAGACCAAGTGAATCACGTTGGGGAGCATCCGTACTCTTCCAAAACAAAGAGATGGAACTCTCCAAATCTACATCGATTATAGAGGACTAAACCAGGTAAACATTAAGAACAACTATCCTATACCATCATACATTGATAAACTATTGAAGTAAGGTCTTCTCAAAAATAGATCTGAGATTGGGGTATTACCAAATTAAACTAAAGGAATCAGATATACAAAAGACATCCTTTAACAAGCAATATGGCCATTTTAAATTTATATTGATGTCATCTGGTTTGACTAACCCATTGGCTACATTCAATAGAATGATGCAATATATTTTTATGCCTTACCTAAATGACTTTGTTGTTGTCTTCGTCGATGATATTTTATTATACTCAAACAATGAGAAAGAACATGAATTTCACTTGAGGAAGGTGCTTGGGAGGTCCACCTTCCAAAAATCACCTATAGCACGTGCGTCCAAGATAAACCATGAATTAAATGACCCCTTTTCCCTCATAGACCCGTAGCTTTTTTTCAAAATTATATTTTTTAATCCCACTTGTAAATGTCATTGTATTACTCTTTGAAATATTAAAAATCTTTCCGATGTGCTTATGTGCAACACGATTTGAGGTGGACCCGTTGGGAAAAGTTGCTAGATCTTCTTTGACAACACAAATTACATGATGTGATGAGCAAGTGTACCTTATTCTCTTCAAAGAACGAATGCTTGAGATTTATCTTTTGTCACTAAAGCATCTTAGTTGTAGCAAAATTAAAGTGGTCCACTTATCTTTTCCATTGTGTTTCTTAGCTTAGACCTTGTCACCCAACCGTTTTCTCCTGGAACGACTTTGCCTTCATTATCAACATCGGTCCCGTCTATGTTCACGTCTTGGTCTTGGGCCCCATGGTTGGTTGGGAATCAATCCTTCTCACAAAGCTCATGCTCCTCTGAGAAGCTCTAATCCACTTCAATTGGGGGTTTGTCAACACTGCCAAGGGTGTCATTCAAAAGTGTATTTGTAGTTGTTACCTCGATATCATAGTCGGTCAAGACTAGCCAAAACATGTTGAGCTTGTAAAACCAATTAATAATTACAATTAACTCATACTTTGTGCATTTGGGTGCTCTATATCTTCTTGCTTGTCCGCTTTTAGTGTGCATTTATGCTTCGGATAGATTAGCCATGCTTAATTATGTTGCTTCTACCAAACGGACGAACATAAAAGGTCAACAAACAAAAACCCTACAAGTCACCGTTTTCCTATCATAATAATTGATCACTCCATTTGATTAATCCCTGCGTTCATTTAATCATCTTGTTTGTTTCCTCCATCGGGGTACTTGCTTCTCTAGTGCCTTTCCCATTTATGCGGCTTGGAGAAGTAACATTCCCACTTAGCTCACCCTAGCACACAACCAACAAGAACATAAAATCAACAAGCTCCATTACCCTACACATTCTTTCTGGAAAACACAAAACAACGCCCTTCCCTTTGGATGGTTGTTGACTTAGATAAATGAACCTACTTTGTCCCAAGCATCTACATCTTATTGTTGTCTCTCACGATGCTCATGGTCTCAACACATCAACAGAAGAGCACTCACCAAACTCCTTAGTAAGCTAGATAATGGAGTACTTGCTTCATGGTGTTCACTTTGTCATCGTATCTTCAACTTTGCCTCTACTATGATGCAAAAAAGCTTCATTTGCACTAACCCTCTGCCAAATTTTCACACCACTAGGCTTGTTTAAAATCGCCTCTACACATTTAATAAAGGCAACCCATTTTCATCAAACTTTTGCCATTGAGTCTAATCTCTTCTATTCATCCCATACTTGATGGAAATGGATACACCCATGGTGATTGTTTGTTTGTATCCTCTCCTTTTTACAGCTGTTGGAATTAGGGTTGCAGGAAAGCACACACAGCTTGAAGAAGACGAAGGAAGCTCAAGGCACACAACAGAAAGTGTATTACTTAGTGTGTAATAGAAAAATTGATAGCCCTAGAATGAATGGGCGTATATACAATGCACGGGGGAAAAAACCTCCTAAAGAGGGGAAAAATGCCCCGGCTATCCTAAGTGTGTTCACACACATCACTACCACATGTATATGGTAAACAAATCCCCCCTGGAGTGATGCGATGAACGAGAGCTGGCACATGAGTAAAGGGATGTCATAGAATCTAATATCTAACCAACCCAAATGATTTTCTCATATTCAACTGATCATTTAATGTGGGAAAATAAACAAGAACAAGGGTTAAAATATAGACATGTGCTTATAGATCTATCTCAACACGGGGCCAATGGTAAAGGGGGCCAAATGAGAGATGGTATATCAAAGAGCAAGGCTAACCAATGGAGCATAAGACCTTAGGGTAGCTTCATTGAAGACCTCCAATAGTTAGTGTAAAAGTCCTTTGACCTTTAGGTAAGCTAGGACTGAGCTTAAGGTGGGAACCCGGACCAAGCTTAAGGTGCTTGAGGTGCTTGATGACTGAGATGCTTGAGGTGCTTGACATGCTTGAGATGCTAGGGCGGTACTTGAGGTGAGAACCCAGCCCAAGCTTAAAGTGCTTAAGGGCCAAGTTTTTAGTGGGAACTGGGCCTAAGCTTGAGGGGCTTGAGGTGTCAAAAGTCAAAGATCCAATCCCTACAAGGAGGGGGCGAGCCCTACATGAGGGGGAATGAGAGAGAACACCCACACACTCACACAAGACATACTTGGTACAAAGAAAGCATAAGGGACACTTGTCAAGTTCCTCCTCATGTTGCCCTCATGGTGTGTCTAAAGCCTATTGGTTGGCCACCCAAGGGATCAAATGATAATTTATGAGATCTAATTAATTATCTTTGTATTTATCAAGTCCTCTCTCTCAAAGGGGAAAGGGGGACACTTGTCCCAAGGCTACCCTTGTTGCTTGTAATGCCTACTGCTTGTGATTGGCTAAGCCTGGAGGGGTCCAATGAGCTTCAATCATGAGCTACAAGGGGAGGTCGACCAAAGCAAGCTAGGGGCTTACTTAGGGGGTATACTCTACCACACACACTCACACACACTCTCATTATGCATTGTGCAAAGTGCAAGAGCTCCCTCTCCTTCTCCAAGCAAGTAGAGGTTGAGAGCCTACACCAATACTCTTGGCTATGGAGTGCAAATCCAACCAAGAGACATGCTTCAATGCTTAAGCTTTCCATCTTCATTACTATGCTATTATGTATGCTAGCAAGAAGAGTTATGATAAGTGAGGAACTAATTCTTTCTTCTATCAAATGTTTATTCTTCCTCTTCTCTACCCTCATTCCCTACTAGCTCTCTCCACCTTTGAAGGTGTTTGAGGTCTTGGGACCGAGGCTTGGGATAGTTAAAGCTTTCCACAAAGTTTATGTTATGCTTGTGATGCATAAAGCTTTCCATCTTCATTGCATCACTTAGGTCACAAAGAACACAAAGATTGCATTGTAACAAGTCTCTCTCTTAATGGGAGAAATCATAATACAAATGCCTATTGGAGGGGGGACTGGCTCTACATAAATCCGGTTCTCAATTGTTGTCATGTTCTTTGATAGCTTTGATTTTGCACATGAAGGTGCTATTGATGATGTCCCCATATTCGTGAATTATCTCGTTACTAGGGTGCAGCAAGCTATGGGCAACCCTGCTTTGCAAACCAAACTTACTCAACAACTTCGTGCTTATGGAATTTCCCTTCCTCTCCAAGAGGGGAGAGAGCTTAGGAGGCCTCTTGAAGAGATCCCCAGAAGAAGACTCTCTCCCATTCGAGAGGAGGAATCTAAAGATCAAGAAAGCAATGAAACTTTAAGTTCCTCTGAAGATATGGCTCCACGAGGACAGCGGTCTAGACAATCGTCCACTTTCCCAAGAGAAAAAGATCATCACACAGTCCCTCTCCTCATCATTCCAAAAGAGAAGAGAGGAAACAAAGGAATAAAAGATCTACGAAGAGGTCACCCTCTTCTCCTTCTTCACCTTTCTCCTCTTCCAATGAAAGCTATGGCTATTCTCCTAGAGAATACAGGAGGGGAGGACATCGCAAATCATACCCTGCATGGCGAAGGTCCCAAAAGCTAAACAAGTTCAAGGAGGGAGGAAAGAGTATCTCTTTTCTCACCTATGATGGCACCTTTGGTGCTACCGACAAAGTGTTGGCCTTCATCCAGCAATTTGATGTAGCCTTTGGTGACGAGGGTTTCACAAAGTCCTCCAAGCTACACCATGTAGCTATGCACTTTCAAAAATCAATTCGTCAATGGTGGGCTAACCTTCGTGGCAACAGCGAAGCCCCAAAAACAAGGAAAACTCTACGAGTTTCTATCATGAAGTAATTCCTTGCAAGCGATGCAAAGGACAAAGTGTTTACCGAATGGCGCAGCTTGAAGCTTCTCTCTCATGAGTCTATCCACAAATATGTAGATAAGTTTTGGTATTTACATCTCAAGGCTACTGTCTTTCAAAAGATAGACTTTGCCGAGCAAAGGCAGCAATTCTGTGCAAGATTACCTGAAGAGATGGCCGAATACATCAACTCTCAACGGCCCGGTTCTATTAGCGAAGTAATCCATCACACCATGGTTGCTTCACGCATCAATTTCCATCAAGGGGCTAGACAAAATGTCAAGCCCATGAAAAACAAAGACAAAAATGATGCAAAGGGGAAAACCAATGTTAAAAATCTTCCCAAGGTACTTCCAACAACAACAACAACAATCGGTCCATGGAGAAGAGAGTTTACGAAGGCAAAAACAAACTCTCCCTTGAAGAGCTTGAAGCTTTTCGCAAGGACCATAAGTGTTTCAAGTGTGGGGAGCAAGGACATGGCTATCGTTCTTGCCCCAAGAAGAATGCTTACAATGAGACTCCTACGGCTTCCACTAAACTCCAAAAGAAGATACTCATTGCAAACGATCATCACTTTCTTATGCTTGGGGAAAGGTAAGAGAGCATGATACCTTCATCTTGTTTTACCCTGGCTCTACTCACAACTTCATATCAACGGAGTTGGCCACCAAGTTGGGCATTCAAGCTTTCGAGATGGGAGATATGATAATGGCTAACACAGCTTTCAAGGGACAGCAAGCCTCCGTTACTCCCTTGATTGGGAAGTTGCGCCTTCATGTCCAAAGCTATGTCAACAAAGAAGACTTTTTTATCTCTCCTCTCCAACATGAGGATGCTATCCTAGGGGCGCCATGGCTTCATGTCCAAAGCTATGTCAACAAAGAAGACTTTTTTATCTCTCCTCTCCAACATGAGGATGCTATCCTAGGGGCGCCATGGTTTGATCACATGGCTACCAATAAAAAGGAGAATCTACTTTACCTACAGGCGAAAGAACATGTATATAGATGCTAGTGGAACACATGATGGCCTCAAGCCAAAAAGAATGCGGCAAAGCTTCACTTTTGACCATACATAGTGTCATTTCTGTAAGTGACATGTTTTTCCTCTCAATAACACCATTTTGCTAAGGCGTATAAGGCACTTTACATTGGAGTTTTATCCCACGATTAGACAGAAATGCATTAAATTCATGAGACATATACTCCTCCCCTCAATTGGAACGAAGGGTGCCCATAGTACATTTTGAGACATTTCCAACCTTAACTAGAAATTGTTTGAACCACATAAATACTTCGAACTTCGCTTTAAGCGAAAATACCCATGCATGCCTGGAGTAATCATCAATGAAAGTCACGAAGTAAAATTAAATGCCCAAGGATGGAGTTTGCATGGACCCACAAACATCACTATGCACAAGCTGCAACCTGCATGGATCTAACTGAACCATCCTTTGGAAACGTAGAACGCTACATCTTACCCAAAATACAATCTTCAAAAACGTGATTGATGAGTGTCTCAAGAGACGGTAAAGAAGCAACCATATCAGATTTCTACAAACATAGCAGATTGGTAAAATTAGATGACCAAAACGTGCATGCCAAAGTTTTGCATCTAAAATAGTCTTTGAATCCAAAACTGCAGTTGCAAAATTCTGCCCACTTGTCATACAAAGTGAGCTTATACAACCCACGACATAGAATGCCAAATGCAACAATTTCATCACCAAAACTGAGATCATGTATTGTACATCTATCATCCACAAATTTGACTACAAGGCCAAGTCTAGCAAGTGCAGATACAAACAAAAGATTCTTCTTGATTCTAGGTACATAAAGTGCATCAACAAGTGTAAAAGAAGTGTCATTTGCAGCAATAAGCACAATCTTTCCAACTCCATGAACCGGTAAGAGGCATTGTTGGCACAAGTAACTGAATTCGCATGAGGGACAGACTCAAGGGAGGTGAACAAATCACAATGTGAGGTAATGTGCTTTGTAGCACCACTGTCAAAATACCACATGTGAACTTGCAACGACTAGCATGCATACATCATGGACAACAGGATTATAGGTACCCTCTGCACTAAAAGCTTATTCTACATCATCATCAACATCACTGTCTCCTTTCACAGAAGACTCAACAATAGCTGCATTAGTAGCTGAACCACCCTCTTTCTTCTTAGCCTCTTTTGCCTTCAACTTAGGACACTGCTTGATCAAGTGATCATTAGCTTTACAATAATGGCAACACATCTTCTTTTTGTCCTTATCACCAGAATTTCCAGACGAACTGATACCAGTAGAAGCATTAGGAACATGTGATTTTCCACTCACAAAAGAACCATAAGAAGTGGTTACATTGTTGTTGCCACCCTTTCTTTGAGTAGCAATAAAAGCCTCTTCGACTGCATGCTGTCTAATCCTGTTTTTTCTGGAAAGTCACTCTTGCAATAGCAATGTGCATAATGCATCAAACTTAACAACTTCATGATTTCCTTGGGTTATAAGTCTTGAAGTACTAGCAAAAGTTTGGTAAGAATCTGGTAAGGCATCAAGAACAATCTACACAAGGAAACTGTCTCAAATGACTTCATTTGTAGAAATAAGTTGCTCATTGATATCCTTGACACTAGAAAGGAAAGTATCCATATCATCTTCCTCATGCATAATCTTCGACTACAACTCTCTACGCAGCAATGCAATTTTTACCTCATTACGGCTTGCATAAAGACAAGCCAGAATATCCCAAACCTGTTTTGAAGATTTTGTTAAACGAATGTAAAGAGTAATGGTGCGCTTCACAAACAACGCAATCAACGCATGGGCCTACGTATCCTTTACATCCCAACGAGCTTATTCTACCGTAGGCAAAACAACTCTAACAGCAACAATCCTTGTAGCAACATCCTCAACATCGCCAACATCCTCAGAACCAGAACGTACATCAATGCCCACATACGGTTATTGTCCCCATCCAATCTATCTATCCAAATGCCCCGACAGTCCTAAGTGTGTTCACACACATCACTACCACATGTATAGAGTAGCAACATCTTTTCCAAAATACTCACGATTGTTACATTATCAACTCTCACCTCTTAAGCAACGGATAAATGCTCGAGTCACGGACACACATTTATCCACGTACAGTAAGTAGCTTCTAATTGATTATTATGAAAGTCAATGAAAGCTCTTGCTACGCAACAAACCATGTTCATTTATCCTTATTAAGGATGTTTACAATAGCGCCCTATTTCAAGGATAATCCCCGACGTTAAATACTCTCGTGAAACCCTACCCCTTCTTGGAAATGCAACCTACTATGCACAAATATATTAGTTCTCACAAAGTGCTTCTCCCTTCCTTTATCCTATAAGTCAAATTGTATGTAGCCTAGATCCAAGGCCAACTATTCAATTCGTCACCTCCCTCCCTCAAAATCAACTTCTACTTGGTTAAACCTCTAGCACTAGAGTTGCACACCTTACAAAACACTTCTTTAACCCAAGATTGTACCTCTATCTATATTGTTTATAATATAATTTCACTTATTGTAGTGCTCACAATCTACTTTTGCCACCTTTTAATCGCACCGCATTATTCCCATAAGCATCCTAGATCCATAGAAAAATACTCACGTGACTCATTGTCATAAACTTATCATTGAGCGTTGTAAAGCATAATATAATACCCAATATTAGTACATTTTTCCTTACTGAGTAGGCCAAACCGTTACTTTTGCATTCTTTACCCTTAGCCTCTCAATTGCACTCCTAACACTTTAAATACGACCATTTATCCTTCAACAATATTCCCACTCTGACCTACTTCAACACTTGTCATAGAAGAGGATAACAATAATGTCACATTAACCCTATCCTTTCTTCTGATCAAGCCCACCCTCTAAAATCCCACTTCAACTATCCTTTTCACAACATAAATGATCATCCACTTCAACTATCCGTTTCACTACATAAATGATCATCCAGGCACCATAGCTTTCAAAGCTTTGAGGGTATCAATGCAAGCTCATATGAGATTACAAACCTTTAAGAAGTGAGTGTATCAGCTCAAGGAAGGTCATACAAGCTGAGCTCGAAGCTGCTTTTTAACCTTGATGAAGATGATGGGGATGAAGAAGAGGCAAAAGCAGGCGTGAAGTAGTGTTGGAAGAGAGGAAAGGGCATCCTCTAAACAAACAAGGGGAACAAAGTGGCCATAAGAAGTATTCGGCATCCTCTAGACACTCTGGTACCTACCAAGTTTATGGCAGCTATCTATGCAACAACCTATTTCTCCTTGAACAATAAGCTTTGTAGATGTACATAGTGAAGTTTCAAAGTTGTGTGTGCATTCACCTCCCGAACTTAATAGCCTGATCTCTCCTCTTGAAGAGCACGGCAGCTTCCTCTGAATGTGAAATAAAAAAAAGGCATGACAGTGTACAAGTTAAAACCACGATGGAAGGTACCAGCTCGCCGCAACAATAGACATGTTAAATATAGTGGATGGTTTGTGCTCATCATCGTTGACAACAGACATAATGTTCCAATGTTTTCTTTGTCGCTTTGTATGTCACGTCCACATCAAAAGAGTACATAATTGTCTACACTATTCATCCGTTGGGCCTGTGCTCTCAAATTTGGACAAGAGTATAATCCTTGCTTGGCTATATTAGTACAATCAAGGACTTTCATTCCACAGATACCCACTACAATTCAAAGAGCACACTCAAAATTGTGACTATTTGCTTAACAATCCCGCACATTCTGCGGACACCCATTACAACAGCTCAAGTCCCTACTTGTACTTTTGTTTTTTTGCTTTTCGGTTTTTGCAAAGCCAAAGGGCACTCATGTACACCAAATTGTCTCACAGACTGATTTCAGCCTCCAGAAGACTTTCAATAAAAATCTCTCTCTCTCTCTCTCTCTCTCTCTCTCTCTCTCTCTCTCTCTCTCACACACACACACACACACACAGCAATCATGCAAGCAGCAAACCCTGAAAAGCTCAAAAATAAGTCCGGGTTTCTATGACTGTGAGCGACCTCTAAATTTGCCTATGGCTATGCACACTTGCTCACTGTTTTGCACTCTACCATGAATTTCAATGGACCTTTTGCACACATGGGCTCTTGCGCCTGTCTGTTTGCATCGGGATTATGGTCCCAGTCCCAAAAAAGCTATGCATAAAAATAGGAGGGGAAACCTGTGAAAATAGTGTAGAGAGATCCTCCCTGCATCCAGTATAACAATCAGATCCTAAGTTATGCATAACCGAAATAAAGAGGGGGAAAGAACCATCAAGTAAACCTTGTAAAGTGACAATTATCTTTGTAATGCTCAGTACGTCCAATGTAACAAGCCACACTCAGTAGCTCTGTAGACAGTTTCAAAAAACTAATACAAGGATCTTTTCCACTGCAAAAAGAAGAAAGGGGCGGGGGGGGGGGGGGGGGGGGCGCCATGCTAAAAAATAAGTAACATAATTACCCGCTGCACCTGAAAATTTTCAACATCTGGAGGCATATGAACTTTTAGGATCACGGTAACATGAACTGTCTCGTCAACAGTAGACCCAACCTTGGGCATGAGTTTAGCTGTTCTACCTGGGCCCTAATTTCAAAATCATAAGAACTAGAAAACCTCAAGCTTCTGCACAAGCATTAAACACTGATTATCTTACCACCCTTGATTCAGGGGAAACAAGTAGACCATCCTGCTGCACACATTTATACCAGGTAGTCATACGAAAGTAGAGTCTTGTGGCATATTACAGAAAGACCGCATGGTACCACTAGCCACATCAAGCATTTGCAAGTACTCGTCTGCACCATCAATTAGGCACTGCATCAGGAAATGATACGGTCAGTAAACCAAGGACCCTCAAGAACCATTTTTATCATCACTAACAACACCACAAAACACCCCTAACTTTGTCAGCTTGTGCAATTCTTTCACAAATCTGAGCCTTTTGGGTATCTGAAAGTTCCTCATCAGGTACAACCACATCATAGAGCTGCAACACAATCAATCAATCAATCGATCGATCTCTCACAAAAAAAAAGGTGCTGTAACCTGTATACGCATACTCTGGGATACTAAAATGAGCCCATCTCAAGGAAGATACCACTCCTAAAGACTACTCAGACCAAGGCCCAAAGACTATGGGTACCTCTCATGGTGGCTTGTGATGAGTGAGAATGAACAAATACAAGGGAGCAAAATGCTATGTGGTATGGCCATAAGCCAGAGCCATAAGCTCCTAATCATAATACATATATATGATGAAGTAATAGTCATAGTGGAAGGTTCCGCATTAAGCCTTCAACATCATCCACAAATAAATGCAGCAGATCATACTGAAGAGAGAACATCTCATGATGCATATCAAAATCATTTACAGTGGCAAGTACAAAGTAGCATATTTAGAGTGTCTCGGCTGTTTAGCGTGAAAACCTGATCCACTGATGTGCCGCAATGACTGAAGACTCTTGGCCCCAGAGTCGTGGGACAGTAATGAAAAATGGCCATAAGCAGAATCATGAAACACAAGCTGCCCAAGTGCCCACTGGCAGTCCTGTATGTGCAAGCATCCACGAGCATGAAGGCAATTTGAAAAGCAATGACTAAGGACTCTTGGCACCACAGTCACGGGACAGTAATGAAAAACGGCCATAAGCAGGATGGTGGCCAGACAAGCTGCCCAAGTGCCCACTGGCACTTGGGCACCAGAGTCACGGGACAGTAATGAAAAACGGCCATAAGCAGGATCGTGACCACACAAGCTGCCCAAGTGCCCACTGGGAGTCCTGTATGTTCAAGCATCCAAAAAAAATAAGCAATCGCCCTGCTAAGCCAAAGTCCCGATATGCATGACCGGAACTGAGATAAAAACCCATGAAAAAGCTTCCGATCAAGCCAATACAGTAAATAACCTGTTTGCCTGCGCCAGCAGCTGTATCCCCTGTGCCTCCCCAGCCACACCCAATGCAACCTTCTTCACCTGCACATGCTGGTGCTAACTACCCATCACCTTTCACATTACTCACTCAGACACCATCAGCTTGCACGCTTTACACACTCTGCTGTCACCACTGCCTGTCACCTTGCAGCATCCTGTGTGTGTACCCCTGCCATATTGCTGCGTAGTAAGCCCTAATGCAGACAGCCTATTGCTAGCTGTGCTCGCTACTGTGTATCCAGTTTTGCTGGTATGTGCCCACCATTCGTCCACCCCGCTGTTGAAACTGAGATGTGTGTTTGAAGTGCCAAGATGTCAACTAAAGGGGAATTCAAAGTTGACCTTGACCTCGACAGTGTTGAACTGAGAGGTCTTGGCGATGGTGTGACTTAAGACTTGATTGCTAATGACAAGTATAAACAAAACGGAAGCTTGATAAAAGAGCAATAGACATGAATACTTAAGACGAGACAAACAGAGACAATAAGACAAAAGGCTAGAGCTTGACTGATACCATATCAACAGTAAAATTGCCGAACGGCTTAGCGAGTAATCTGTATGTACAAGACACAAAACCTGTTGCAGCATGACCACCCACCTGATGACATGGACAGCAATACGGATCTCCGCAAATTGCATTGGCATGCTGATGTGGCAGCAGTATGGACCCCCACGTTTTGCACTGACATGCCACGTGGCAAGTTGTACGGATTTCCGCAATTTGCGCTGGCTGCTTTTGGGGCTTTGCTTTTGGGGCAATCCTTCTAAGAATAAATAGAGCCCTTGGGGCCTCACTTTGCAGAGAATCTGGACACGGAGTCTAAGAGTAGAGGTCCCGCAGGAGTTGTAACTTTGCTCAAGCACTAATATAAAAATAAATACCGAAAGGGGCGCCAGATTTTGGGGCCAATACCTCTGGGCACAAAACCACACTGGCCATGTCGACTCTGTTTTAAAAGTGTGATAAAATTGTGAAGTATTTTCAGTGATTCTCTCGTGTGTCGTGCCAGATTCTTGACTTGGGGTGTTCAAGTCTATAACAACAGACAACGCACTAAAGCCCAGAGGTGATCCACCAATTCTTACCGATTGAGGGTAACGGGAATGCCTCCACATGTTGATCAAAGCAAGGCGTACAGCTGCAGCTTCCTCCAGAATGTTTATGATCTTCAAGAGTAATGGAACAGGCACCACGTGCCAACAAAAAAGGACAGACTGAACAACTTTAAGCACTTCAAATAACACTGAACTAAAAGAGATGCACGACACACAAGACGCGGAGTGGAGGAGTTCCACCCCAAAGGAGCATTGGTCCCAAACCCTGGCGCCTCTTTCGGTATTTCTTTATATTGCTTCTTCAACAAGGTACAACTCCCATGGCTTTGCTTTGCATCTCCCACGGGCATATTGCCAAAGTGAGAGCCCATGGATCATATTTAAAGGCCCTTAGCCTCTAAAAGCAGTTTACATTAAAAGCTTCAAGTTCTAAAAGCATTTGGTCCCAAAAGCCGAGGCCCAGAGCTGCCAGCACAAATTATGAAATCCGTACACCTGTCACATCAACAACCAGCAACGCCAATTGCGGAGGTACATACAGCTGCCACGTCAACGTTTTTGTGCTAGATCTTTTGTGGGTTTTGCTTCTAGTCCCTTGGGCCCTATCAAACAGGGTTCCACAAGTTGGTATAAACTTTATTATTTTAACTCTCCCACTCAGCGAGGATTTGTAAGTTAGTAGGGCTTCCTTCTTCTTCTCCTTCTAGCGTTTAGGCCCCTGAGCCCTCGGCCAAAATCTGCGGGTTGGCTTTGTTCTTCAGTAGCTTGACACATCAGCAGTTTGTGACGTCCCCTCTTCTTGGAAGAGAGCAATCGTCTGCGATTGCAGCACATCTGCAAAACACTCAAGTTATCTCAAAAATTTCCAAGGGTCGTTCCGAGGAACATTTCTAAGAACAATCATTTTTCTCATTCCAAATTGGAGTTCTTGATAGCTTGGGTCGTTAACTTCCCAGGAAATCTCATCCAATAAGGAGTATATTCTCATTCCAGATCGGAGCTCTTCATATTTAGGCGTAGCAAAATTAACCATCACACCTAAACCGCGCTGACCTCTAAAGGGTGTCTTGATGCACTAAAATTCCATACCCATGCAATCTCATCCAATTAGGAATATTCAGTGGTTGGCACATCACAATGCAACACAAATGCTAACATATGCATGTTACAAGACAAAACGAACAGCACCGCTAAGCACTCCCCCGAGACGGTATGAACCTACTCAACTACTACCTCGTCACTCCCCCCACAAATAACCTAAAAAGGTCCGGACCATGAGCTCAAGGACTAATACAACCAAACGCTCCCCACACCGCAGCCTGCGTCACTTGGAGGTTTCAAGCATACAACCAAACGCTCCCCAGACATCCCGTCTGCGTCGCTTTGATTTTCAAGCAATACCAAAACAACATTTCTCACTCCTCCATCCAAGAGTAAATCACCAAGCATTGAAACCAGTATTAAAACCAGAGTCAAAACATTTCAAATCGGCACCATGACAGGTTTAAAACAAATACCATCCATTTCAAACAAATTCCAAACAGAATCACCAAACAAGTTCTCAAACAAAATTCAGAAAACTGCTAAATCAAAGTGAAGAAGCATTTTCAACATCAGTCGAGCTCGAAAAGAAGATTGGCTTTCCATTCTCAAACCTGCGACAAAATTAGGGTAGGTTTCTTCCAAAAATTTATAGCCGACCATAGCATGGTCCATAAGCTCTTGAATCGTCCAAATTGTGGCTTGGTAAGACAATGTTCCCGTAGCAGTGATGATAGTCCAATGATATAGAAACCACGCTCGGTCTCCAAGGTGATCGGCTCAAGAACAGACACCAGCTGAGAGATGTCGAGAAATTTCAAGTTGTAAATTGCTAGGGTTTCCGTGGCAAGCATTTCTGGATACCCCACTGTACCAAAAGCTGCACTCCGAAGAAAGATGTTAGAAAGTATGTAACTTCAGGGAAAAATTTTCTTGAAAGCTTACCAAGTCCTTGGAGTGTGCGGCTTGGTAGCTATAAACATCCACCACTTCATGGCAAAGCCTCTAAAAAAAATAATTGCTTGAAAAATCTTTAATCCTTCTCTTGCAAGTGGTATTGGGTTCTTTATGGCTTATGCCTTGTAAGACGTAGTGATGAAGACGGGAGTGCGGCCAATGCGCGATGCACTGTAATAGGGAACGGGCCGAACGTAACCCAAACGTTCCGAATCGGCGTTCCGGACGAGTCCCGTTTTCGAAACGAAGTCAAGGATGGAACACCGTTCTGGAACGGTGTATAACCAAAACAATGTTCTGAAGCGGGGAAAACGGGCAGAATGCGGGGCAGAATGGGCAAAAGTAGGCATTTAGGGGTAGATTTGGGGCTGTTTGGGGGACATATTTGGGGCAGTTTGAGGGCAAGTTTGGGAGCAGTTTTTGGCTTGATTAGAAGTTGATTTGCGACTAAGCTCAATGGAGGTAATTCAAGCCTTATTTTGGTCGACCGTTCCGGCCTCCCCGATCCCGTTCCAGGTAACTATGGAGGAATGGACTAAGGATGGGAGTGGCTAATAAGTCCGGGCAGGGACACAAACATTCTTTGAAAAAAACAAAAATTCAACTAGAAGTGCCATCTTGCTTTGTCTGCTCTTTGGTAGGACCAGTACGCTTTCAGAAAAGCACACAACTGGAGCTCTCATACCAATGTAACGGGACGAGCACCACGTGCCAACAGAAAGAACAAATTGAACAACTTTAAGCACTTCAAATAACATTAAACTAAAAGAGATGCATGACACACGAGACGGGGGGTGGCGAAATTTCACCCCAAGAGAGCACTACCCCAAACCCTAGCACCCCTTTCTGTATTTCTTTATACTGCTTCATCAAGGTATGACTCCCATGGCTCTGCTCTACATCTCCCACGTGTAGACTGCAACAGTGAGAGCCCATGGATCATATTAAAAAAGCATTTGGTCCCAAGAGCTAACACCCAAAGCTGTCAGCACAAATTACGAAAATCCGTAAATGTAAGCAACCAACGACAACAATTGCAGAGGTTCGTACAGCTCGCACGTCATCATGCTTTTATGCTAGGTCTTTTGTGAATTCTCCATCTAGTTCCTTGGCCCCATCGGACAGGGTCCCATAAGTTGGTACAAACTTTATTATTTTGACCCCCCACTCGACGAGGATTTGTAAGTTAGTGGGACTTCCTTCTTCTTCTATTGCTTCTAGTGTTTCGGCCCCTCGGCCGGGACCTACAGGTTGGCTTAGTTCTTCAATAGCTTGACACGTCAGCAATTTGTGACACCAAGCAATAGTCCTCCATGCAATTGTGCTTCGACATAGCAATGCTTCTCAGATCATACGTTGAAATCCTCTCCATGTCTACTGGGGGGCAAATTTTGAGGCGGGACTAGTACTCGAGGTTTCTCAAGCACCTGAATGCAACGTGGATGGGGAGTGTCACGGGGACGGGCACCACGTGCAAACGAAAAAGAACAGACTTAACAACTTTAAGCACTTCAAATAGCAGCTGAACTAAAAGAAATAGAGAGTGCACAACACAAACACAAGGGACACTTTACTTCACTTGAAAGAAATGAACTGAACTCAATGATAGAGAGACGAGAGAGAGAAAAGAAACGACACAGGGGTTGTCGGGTCCCAACCCTCGAGGGCCCCCTTCCTCTGTTGCCACAGAAAGTACTTTCTTTATTCTTTCACAAATGCTACTACAATGACTAAGTGCTGAGGATGTTGATGCTAATGGATACTAATGCTATTGATGCTTGGTACTGGGTACTGAGGTACTAAAGGGGTACTGAGGTTCTATGTCGATGATGATGATGTTGTCGACGAGGTGTTGATGGTCTATGTCGACAAGATGATGTCGACGACGGGTACTGCTGGTCTATGTCGAAGACGATGATGTCGACGACAGGTACTGCTCGTCTATGTCGAAGACGATGAAGTCGACGACGAGCACTGTTGGTCTATGTCAAAGACGATGATGTCGATGGCGACGATGATGCTGACGACGACGGCGACCATCATGAACACGACGATGTCGCCGTGACGACGACGACGCGAGGCTAGGGCTGAAAACTGAGATTGTTGGGAATCTGCTACGATCAGGTACTGTGCCAACGACGACAACGATGTTGACGAGGACTGCTGTTCTAAGGGCTGAAAACTGAAAACGCTGGCTGATCTGTAAGGCTGAGAATTGGCACTGGTGTAAGGGCTGAAAATGCGGTAATGTGTCGTGGCAATGACGATGACGACAATGGGACTCTGACGATGACGACGTCCAAGACCTGCGATGACAATGACAATGTCGACGACGACGATGGTGTTGACAACGACGACGTCAAAGCTGAAAACTGAAATATGTCACGATGGATGGCTTTCCGGCGAGGATCTGCTGCCGGGAATGGAATCGAGGATGCAACGAGGCTAAAGGATGATACTGTTGCAAAAATGCTGGTGGATGAAATCTGCTCCAAAAACGCTAGTGTTGTTGGGATATTGCTGAGAGAGAGACCACCTGCCGGGTGCAACACTTGGTGCACCACCTTCTCTTGCCTCCTCTGCTTCTACTGAGTGCCCAATGGTTTTCTTTTATAGTTTCTTTAGCAATTTTCCCTACCTACTTTTCCAACAAAAATCACTTTTTCCTTCTGCTGCCTCCTTTGCTTCCACTGAGTGCCCGACGGTTTTCTTTTATAGTTTCTTTAGCAATTTTCCCTACTTAATTTTCCAACAAAAATCACTTTTTAATAAATAAGTGAAAAATGTGTACTTTGGAAAAAAGCGTTCTATGCTCTCGAAAATGCTCATGATGGGATAATTGTTATGTGCAAGAGACGGTATGCAAGCCTCATCACTATATCACACGTGCATGGTCAAATGGGATCAATGGTGGAGGAGGAAAAGGCGGGGCGCGTCAATCATGCACCGTCAGATCTGAGATTGCCCCGAATTTACAAATTTTCCCCGAATTTACTAATCGGCCCACATTTACAATATGACATACTCGAATACCCTATATTTCAACGTACACATGAGGGCATAGTGGTTAGTGCACATGGCTTGTGGTGGGGAGGTCTGGGGTGCGGATCGACCCGAATTTACAAGCCTGGCAGAATTTACTTTTCTCCCCGAATTTACCAAACGCTCCGAATTTACCAAACGCGCATTTGACGGCCCAGATCACCTCAGCCGTCGATCCCATTTGAGCATGCCCATGAGAGATAGTGTGGAGGGTATGCAAGTGCGATCGGCCTGGACATGCGCATCCTGCTAGAGGCTCACAGAGGTGCCAGGCTCAGTCCTAACAAGACTCATGCTAGACTATGGCAAAAGCATGTCCACGTAGCGCAAGTGAAGTGCGCACGTGACACCCGTCAAGACCCTCGTCGTCGTCGACATAGATCCACAAAACCTTGTCATCAACATAGACTCCATCAGTACCTCGTCATCGACATCGTCGTCGTTGTCGTTCTTTCTCATCTGGCTTACTGGTTGTACACTGCTCTCTGAGACTTGCTATTGCAGCTTTGACCAAGTCATTCTTTCTCATCTGGCTTATTGGTTGTACACTGCTCTCTGAGACTTGCTATTGCAACTTTGACCTCTGTGTCCAGGATCAATTTTCTAATTCACTGCAGTCAATGAATATACTTCATGATTGGCCAAGAGACTTTCAATGGCCCTTCCAATGATGGCTGTATTCAAGACTTTCTAGTAATTGTTATGACTAGCCTGGAGCTCTTGCATTTGTGTCTGCAAACCAACATTCCTCTGATCCAGTGCCTTCTATTCTTCAGTAACCTTCAGGATCTTTTCTTCCTGCTCTTTCAATTGTTTAGCCTGTTCTATTACCTGATTTCTTGACTGGCAAGTGCTTTGCTAGGCCATTGCACTCATCCTCTGATTGCTTTAGTTTCTGTTTCAGATCTTGGTCCTCGAGTACCCTTTGGTATTGGTGTGCAGTGACCAAGGCCTTGAGACTGTAGGAATTAGGATTTTGGGCAGAATTAGGGTTTTTAATTTTAGGGTTAGGGTTTCAACAGAATTAGGGTTTCGACACATCAACAGTTTGTTACATCTCCCCTTCTTGAAAGAGAGTAATCGTCCGCAATTACAGCATATCTGCAAAACAACTCAAGTTAGCTCAAAAATTTCCGAGGGACAATCAATTTGCTCTTTTTATTAAGGAGTAAGCTTCTCCTTTCTGTTGTTTCGATCAAGGAGTTAGCTTCTCCTTTCGGTTGTTTTGATCAAGGAGTTAGCTTCTCCTTTCGTCCAGATCGGAACTCTTGATATTCCGGCGTAGTAATTAGCCATCACACCCAGACCGTACTGATCTTCCACAGGTGTCTTGATGCACTAAGATTACATACCCAGGCAATCTCATCCAATTAGGAATATTCAGTGGTTGACACATCACAATGCAACACAAATGCTTACATATGCATGTTACAAGACAGAGAAACATAAAGTCACCGATGAACACTCCCCCCGCATAACCTAACAAGGTCCGGGCCGGGAGATATTCAACGACTCTCTCATTATTCCTCCCGCATAACCTAAAAAGGTCTGGGCCGGGAGATATAGAGGCCTTTTACAACCAAACGCCCCCCAAACCGCAGCCTGCGTCATTTGGAGGTGCTGAGAGTAACCACTACTCAGACTTCTTAATACTCCTCCCGCATAACCATCCAGGTCTGGGCCGGGAGTCACAACAACAATTGTTTTACAAGCATACAACCAAACGCTCCTGAGGCATCGACCTGCGTTGTTCCGAGGTTTTCAAACATACAACGAAACGCTCCCCAGGCATCGGCCTGCGTCGTTCCAAGGTTCAAACAATACCAAAACAGTATTTCTCACTTCTCCACCCGGGAGTAAAATCACCAATCATTGAAACCGATATTAAACTAGAGTCAAACAATCCAAATCGGCACCAAAACAGGTTCAAAATAGATACCATCCATTTCAAACAAATTCCAAACAGGATCACCAAACAAGATCAAATAGAACTCAAACATAAAAAGCAATCTCGACATCAGTCGAGCTTGAAAAGTCGACTGACTTTCCATCTTGAAACCTGTACCAAAAATTAGGGTTAGGTTCCAATAGAAAAGAACAGATTGAACAGACTTTTAGCACTTCAATAACAACTGAGAGAGAGAGAGAGAGAGACGACACGCGACACAGAGTGGCGAAATTCCACCCCAAAGAGTATAGGCCCTAAACCTTGGCGCCCCTTTCGGTATTTCTTTATATTGCATCAACACAGTACAAGCCGGTACTCCAGACTCTGCACCTTCTCCAGGAACCATGCCAAAAAATGAGCCCTAACCTCATATTTAAAGGCCCTTGGCCTAAAAAGCAATTACAGTGAAAAGCCTTCAAAACTCAAAAGCTTTTGGTCCAAAAAGCAATGCCAAAAACTACCAGCTTTTTGAAAATCACGATGGTGTCCATTCATCAGGCCACGTGTCAGCCCGCCACGTCAGCAAATTAGGGTTAGGGTTAGGATTTTTTATTTTAGGATTAGGGTTTTGGGCAGAATTAGGGTTTTTGATTTTAAGGTTAGGGTTTCAACAGGATTAGGTTTTTGGACTGAATTAGGGTTTTTGATTTTAGGGTTAGGGTTTCAACAGAATTAGAGTTTCGAACAAAATTAGGGTTTCTAATTTTAGGGTTAGGGTTTCTACAGCATTAGGGCTTCGACACGTCAACAGTTTGTTACAGCCAAGGTGCTCGGACTCTCAGCTAGTAAGTGGCCAAGACGCCACTCCAAATAGTCTTCATCGGTTTCTAAACACTAATTTGTTATTGGCATAAGGGCTATGAGCCACACAGGCTAAGAGCCATTGTCAAACCTAGGGTAAGACCCAATGCTGTTATTTCTTGGGTGATTGTTCTCCAACTTGAATAGATCTATCCCATGGAGTTCCCATTGATGTTAATGGCCAAGCAAGAGTCTTGTCATTACAGATCTTTTCGGTGTTTTGTACGCACTAGATGTTTTTAGTGCGATGCTCGAATTGAGTTTCTGATAATCTTAAACTCACATCAGTTGATCTCTACCACGGAGTATGGATGCAGCAATCAGTTGAGATAGCATGGTTGTCCATAAGAGCTAGGCATCTCCCTTGTGTAGACCTCTTGCTCTCTCTATAGCACTACGAGCGTCTATGGCAGCACAGTTTTGGGGTAAGACCCAGCGGGTGATTTACTTTGATCTATTCCCGTTATATTTTCAAGGAAAGGTCCGCAATAAACTACCACGCGGTAGCGAACAAATTCAACTTTTCAAGTTGATTCCAACCATTCTGTACACATTTGACTATGTTGATTATCGTTACCTGCTAGTTGAGCAGTTCCTACAAAGGGTCTTACCAAGGGGTTGGACTACGTAGATTCTAACCAACTGGTTTAGATTGCGAAGGCAACACCCAGGGTTTCCAGTGCAATGTTGCTTGTTTTTTCCACAGGTGGGTGAGGTGCTCTTGTGCATTTGAATACGGATAAGTGAACATTCAGTTCAAATCTCCACGTACACATCTATTGATTTGGTGTTATTCCATTTTTTAGTATGCTTTGCTTGGTCTTTTCAAGTCGTATAAATACACTTGAACGTTTTAGAGCCATGCCAAGGGCATGTCGGAGCAAGTATTTTGGGCCGTCGTGTCCACTATACATTATGCTATTATGAACCCACTTGTCGTGTTCAATTTGGCACATGTTGTCACATGGGATACACCATGGTCTAGGAACTCAAGGAGTTCGGTTTACCCAGTGTGGAGCAAGGCTAATGAGGGTCCCTCTCACTCACGTCGTAGAGTGTTGGCAATTACCTCCGCACACAAGTACATCTTGTACTTTAAGGATGTTCTTTTTTTTTTTAAACATCCTTACATGAGACATATTCCACATGTGGAGAATATGAGTCTTTGGGACAGACACTGGCGTCGCTATTTCAATTATGTGTCGCGACGATGTCCCTAGGTGCTTGTCTCATCTATTTTCTAGACCATTTTCAACACGACGTGTCAGGAGCAATTTCAGTGGCCAGAAAATGTAGGATACTTAGAAAGACTTGACTTGTTAAGGTACAAGTGTTGCTAAACAACATTACAGATGGTTGTTTTAGAAAGGCTATGAGTTGTTAATGAAAAAGTTTCATTGTTTGTACCTAGAAGTGATCATTGTCTCACCTTCTATTAGGGTTCAGACGTTTCAGTAAGGCTTGCAAATGATTGCAACTGAAAGTATTTAATTTCTTTTCAGACCTATTTACATTCCTCTTTAATGTGTGCTAGGAGCATCACATTTGCCATAAGTATTGGCAAGGATGAACATGGATATACACGTTTGGATCTGTTTTTTGCTAAATACATGCACACTAGGTGTTATGGACCCTAGTGTTTAGCAAAAGCTGATTTGGAACGGCATGCGTATTCATCAAGTTGTTGCTTATGAAGCATTTTGCACTCTATGTGCTACTAGTATCTCTATGAGATTACTTTTGAGTCTACCAATCACCAACAGAGGTCATTGCTCGGTTTGGGTGCTTGTGGATTTTTCATGTTAACCACGATGGTACATTGTTGATTCTCAGTCATCTAAAACGACTGTCTGTAAACCGTGGGGGAAACACACCTCAATACTGTCAGTTATCCAAGGGGATAGGAAAATTACAAAGTGTAATCTTGTGCTAAAGGATATACAAAGTGCGTACATTAGTACCACACAATCTAATTAATAAGCATTTATTGCTCTACTTGAAGTTTGCTTACCATCAGATAAAGCAAGTTTGCGATTGGGTTTAGTCTCTTCATGTTTAAATCAAGTTCTCAACCTTGAACACTACTTATGGTGGGGTTGTTTACTGATGAAATTTGAGAACAAGTCAAGAACTTATACTTAGCTGATGAGTTATGTCAGCAAGTTACTTTCACGGAAAGCAAAAAGCGGTACTTTTGCAGGTACATCTTTGTTGTGATAACTCGTTTAAGCATGCTCATGTGCATTCTAAATGGAGTCTATGTCACAAGGCAGGCACCACGTGCCAATAGAAAAGAACAGACTGAACAAACTTTTAGCACTTCAATAACAACTGAACTGAAAGAGAGAGAGACGACACGCGACAAGGAGTGGTGGAATTCCACCCCAGAGAGTATTGGCCCCAAACCTTGGCGCCCCTTTCGGTATTTCTTTATATTGCATCATCATAGTACAAGCCGGTACTCCAGACTCTACACCTTCTCCAGGAAGCATGCCAGAGAATGAGCCCTAGCCTTATATTTAAAGGCCCTTGGCCTAAAAAGCAGTTTATATAAAAAGCTTTCAAACTCAAAAGCTTCTGCTCCAAAAAGCATAAAAAGTTTTCAAAAGCTTCTGGTCCAAAAAGCAATGCCAAAAGCTGCCAGCGCAATTTATAGAAATCCATACAGCCTGCCACGTCATCATGTCAACGCAATTTTCGAAATTTGTCTGTTGCCTTAGGATTAGGGTTTTTGGCAGAAATTAGGGTTTGCAGGTTTTAGGGTTAGGGTTTCCAGAATTAGGGTTTCAGCAATTAGGGTTCCTGACAGAAATTAGGGTTAGGGTTTTCTGCACTCGGGCAACCACGTCCTCACTCTGTGACACTTCTAAGTTCTTCTGTTGCTTGTTCTTCTTAGGGTTTAGGCCCCTCGGCCGGCATCTGTAAGTTGGCTCCATTCTTTAGGCTTCGACACGTCAACAGTTTGTTACAGTCTTCACACTAGATGGTTCCAAAAGGACAACAATGTGCAAAATCACGATGTTATTCTTGATTTCATTGAACCTCCTACTGTGCCGTGTTTTGATCAAACAAACAATTGGATCCATGACGGATACCACTTCGGAAAACATTAGTGTTCTTATGAAGATCCTACCACTTTTGTTTTCGTAGACAAAAACGCTTCTCCAAAGAGGGGAGTAATGTCATGCCAAGGGTAGGACTATAGGAGGGCACGGCCCTGGCCAAGGGCCGATGGATACACATGCGGTACAGGGGCTATATATAGGAGGGCCAAGGGCCTATATATAGGTATGGTTGGGTGGTTATTGGTATGTCCATCTCCCTATGCCCTTTCAACCTTGTTCTAAGACCTCCATGGCTTGACTTTCAGACTCGAATTGCACCCTGAAGAAGCCTCTCCCGAGAGGAGAGACATTCACAATCTTAAAATTGACGTGAAGAAGCGAAGCTTGAAAGTAGTCCTTCAATAGCCTTGCTGAGCATAGACTTCCCACCACTTTACAGGCCAAAGAACAGGACTCCAAGCTCACGGTAGATTCGTGAATGACGCGCAAGGTGTCAGAAGAAAGATGAATAATAATCTTATTATCTTTCGTGTAATAAGGAAGGGTGGAACCTTCGTAGCAAATTCAATAATTTCAAATGGCGCCTTCCCCATCAAAGAGTGGATCGTGTTTTTGTAGGCAAATTCCACCAAGGGCAAAATACTTTTCCCATGTAGTCTTCTGATCCAAAGAAGAAGATTTCAATAAATCCAATAGGACTGAATTTGCAATCTCAGATAACCCATCTGTCTGCGGGTGGAAAGATGACGAGAACTGCAACCGTGTGCCAATGTTCTCCCAAATAGCCTTCCAAAACAAACTCACATGAATCGGGGATCTCTGTCAGAGGCAATTGTCTCAGGCATGCCATGTTATCTGAATTTTTGGGCAATGAACAATCTCGCTAAGTGATCCGGCTTGACTGTTTTCTTCATTGAGGTTGCTTGCTAAATCTGTCAATAGCAGTCCAGATACCATCGTGCCCACTCTGTGTCTTCGGGAGATCAAAAATGAAATCCATAGCAATACTTTCCGAGGGGCAAGTGGGAATGGGTAAAGGCTGTAACAATCCCTGTGCTTTCTGCCTGTTAAACTTGACCTTCTGGCATACCAAGCAACTACGTACAAAATCGTCCACATCCTTCTCGAGTCTAAGCCAAAAGAAGTATCGCTCCACACCTTTCAAGGTGGTATCAATGCTGCGGTGACCCGTAAATGGTGGACAGTGTCGGGGATAGTGATGTGAATGTGATGTGGATGTTCGGTGACAATCGTCTTCGTGCAAGTACTAGATATGTGTTGTCTAGTACGTCAGTACTTTGGATCAATGTCTACTGGACTTGTTGCTGGCTTATGTTGGTTTTGCAGGCATAATCGAGGGCGATTACATTTCTTTCAAGATAGGGGTATATCATGTGGCATGACCTAAAGGATGGACTCTAGACAAAAAGAGGTCAGAGGTGAGAGCCCCGCTAAAAGATACAGAAAAAGTGTTATCAACTTGCAAAACCAAGCTGGGAAGCCAATAATGGAAGGACTTTCACTTTTATAAGTTGTACCAACTTATAGGTTGTCGAGTGACACATCCAACTCTATGTGTCCGTGGACAAGCTATAGCATGACCAACGTTCAGTTCAGTCAAGTCAGTCTAGAAAAGGAAGTGATCTAGCACTTTTGTGAGTCTGTTCGCAAACCGTGCATGTCCAAACAGTTAGAGTAGATGCATATCCTCTGGTTGCACATAGCATGATCATCAGATTTCCATTAGAACCCATCAGGAGTATTTTTACAGTGCATAGATCTATTTTCCCTATTTTTGATATTTTTCACTTATTTTTAAATGACTTTTATTGGAAACTAGGTAGGGCAATTTTGCTAAGATAATATATAAGCAATCCCTAGCGCTAGCATTTCTGGCAGAAAAGCAAGGAGAATGTCACAAGACGGGCACCACGTGCCAATAGAAAAGAACAGATTGAACAGACTTTTAGCACTTCATTAACAACTGAACTGAGAGAGAGAGAGAGAGACAACACGCGACACGGAGAGAGAGACAACACGTGACATGGAGTGGCGGAATTCCACCCCAAAGAGTATTGGCCCCAAACCTTGGCGCCCCTTTCGGTATTTCTTTATATTGCATCAACACAGTACAAGCCGGTACTCGAGACTCTGCACCTTCGCCAGGAAGCACGCCAAAGAATGAGCCCTAACCTCATATTTAAAGGCCCTTGGCCTAAAAAGCAATTACAATGAAAAGCCTTCAAACTCAAAAGCATCTGGTCCAAAAGCAAAGCCGAAAAGCTGTCAACATAAATCACGAAAATCCGTACAACAGTCAACGCAAAACGCGAAAATCCATACAACTTGCCACGTCATCATGTCAACGCAATTTTTTAGAATTTGCCACGTCATCAGTTTGTGTGTGTGTGTGCGGGTCTTGCTTTATTTTAATCCTTTATGTCACTTGGGGCCCCATCGAACGGGGTCCCCATAAGTTGGTAAGACTTCTTCTTCTGTTACTTGTTCTTCTTAGGGTTTAGGCCCCTCAGCCAACATCTGCAAGTTGGCTCCATTCTTTAGGGCTTTGACACGTCAACAGTTTGTTACATCTCCCCTTCTTGAAAGAGAGTAATCGTCCGCAATTACAACATATCTGCAAAACAACTCAAGTTAGCTCAAAAAATTTCCGAGGGTCATTCCGAGGGACAATCAGTTTGCTCTTTTTGTTAAGGAGTTAGCTTCTCCTTTCAACTCATTTGATCAAGGAGTTAGCTTCTCCTCTCGTCCAGATCGGAACTCTTGATATTCCGGTGTAGTAAAATTAGCCATCACACCCAGAATGTATTAATCTTCCACGAGTGTCTTGATGCACTAAAATTACATACCCAGGCAATCTCATCCAATTAGGAATATTCAATAATTGGCACATCACAATGCAACACAAATGCTTACATATGCATGTTACAAGACACAACAAACAGCGCCGCTGAGCACTCCCCCAAGACAAACGGTCTGCGGTATGAAGCTACTCAACAACTACCTCGTCACTCCCCCCCGCCAATAACCTAAAAAGATCCGGGCCATGAGCTCACAGGACTGTACAACCAAACGCTCCCCAGACCACAATTTGCGTCGTTCCGAGGTTTTCTAGCATACAACGAAACGTTCCCCAAGCATCGGCTTGCGTCGTTCCGAGGTTCAAACAATACCAAAATAGCATTTCTCACTTCTCCACCAGTGAGTAAAAATCACCAATCAATGAGACCAGTATTAAAACCAGAGTCAAACATTCCAAATCGGCACCAAGACAGGTTTAAAACAAATAGCATCCATTTCAAACAAAGTTCAAACAATACTTTCTCAAACAATGTTCGAAAGTATCTAGCTAGAAAACAACTACAAAGGTCATTCAGGGTTTTGTTCGTGGAACCGAACTTTAAGGACAACGAGCTTGCCCTTCTGCATCACGGTGATGGTTGGGTTCCGGACCTAGAGAGTTGCATCATTCTTGTCGTGCTAGGGCATGCCCAAGAGAACGTCGCAATTGCCCAACTTCATAATGTGGAAATCGGCTTTTCCATGATAATCTTCTATAGTCACTGGAAGTGCACCAATGAGCGGTACCACTTTTTGAGTTTGCCCCGTGGCTAGCTTAGCTTCAATTTCTCCACCCTCTGCATCATAATCAAAGTGTTGAGCTAGCTCCGAGGTCAAAGTAAATAAGGGCTTTCAAGCCGTTGACTTTTCCATAAGCTCTGCATAATTTCATTAAAACTCTCGAGGTGTATACCATAAATATCGGGTACTAGTCCAATAGCAAGTCTAGCCTTCTTGACCGGAGGTGGCCCCGAGGATTTGTCTGACGTGGGAGCAGAAGGTTGCACTGAGGACGTCGAGGCTCGCTCGGGACATGTATTGAACGTATACCTTGTTTGGAAACATTCAAAGCATCGGCCTTCTTGTAGCAACGCGTCTCATTGACATTGTGTCAGACGAGGCCGTTGAGGTTGGTTTTCACAGGATTCCCGAGAATTTGTTTCTTGTTGCCGAGAGTTTTGGTTAGTGGCCGAAGGTTCTTCTATGGTAAATTCCAACTTTCCTTTCATGAGCTTGTAGCTGACCGCAGCGTGGTCCATAAGCTCTTGCATGGTAGAGACATGCTTGGAGAGACAATATTCCTGCAATGGTGATAGTAGTCCAATGGTGTAGCGCTCGCACTGGTCCTCTAAGGGAATGAACTTAAGGACACTGGAAGGTACACGTCGAAACCTTTGGTTATAGTCGTCCATGGTTTCGATGGCAAGCATTTTCAAGTTGCCCCACTCTGCCAAAATCCGGACTTCAAACATCGAAGTCATGTAACTACGTGCAAAAACTATCTTAAAAGCTTGCCAGGTCCTTGGAGCATGCGGTTGTGTCGCAATTGAACTCCACCTGTCACGTGACACATCCAACCCTATGTGTCCGTGGACAAGCTACAGCACGACAAGGGTTCAATCAGTCCAATCAGTCTAGATTAGAGGTGATATAGCACTTTTGTGAGTCTATTCATAGACCGTGCATGCCCAGTCACTTAGTGTAGATGCATATCCTCTGGTTGCACACAACATGATCATAAGCATTCCCATCAGAATCCATCAGAATCCTTCAGGGGAATTTTCCATTGCATTTTACCTATTTTCCCTAATTTTGACATTTTTCACTTGTTATTTTTAAGTGACTTTTGTTGAAAAGTAGGTAGGGCAAATTGAGTAAGTTTGTATATAAGCAAACCTAGGCTAGCACTAATTGGCAGAAGAGGCAACAGGAGCACCTTGCTCAACAGGCAACTTCTCAACAAGACCAACACCCGAAGTACCCTAGCGTTTTCTCTCCACAGAAGACCTAGTGTTTTTGCATCAGATCAGCCTTGGCGATTTGTGCACAGCAGATCAGCCCGGCGTCATCACGACACAGCAAATCAACCTAGCGTTTTGCATTTGTAGAACCATCGGCAACAGCAAGACCAATTTCAGCCCTAGCGTTTTTGGGACAGCAGAGCACCTAGCGTTTTGCAATTCCTGCGCGACGAAATCAGTAGAACCACCAGCGTTTTCAGTTTTCAGCCTTTAGACGCCGCAGAAGAAGTCTCGAACCTCGCAAATCTCACCTTCCCGCAGCAGATGCTCGTCACACGGTCAAATCCCGCAAGTTTTACAGTTTCAGCCCAGAAAACGCAGATTTCAGCATCTGCATTTTCAGCGCGTCGTCGTCGCATCGTCGCCATTGACATCGTCATCGACATAGAGTCAGAATTAAGCAGATAGAAGATTTTCAGTTTTCAGCCCGTCTCGTGGTCGTCCTCATCGTCGGCGAGTCCAAGCATTGTAGAGATTTGTGCAATCATAAGTAGACCGCTCTCGCCATAGAGAGTTGGGGCCTTCGGAGGAGGGTTTTACAACGTCTCTGGTGTCGTATCCTCTTCTCTATCTCTTAGTCTCATGCACTTCCATTCACTTTGTCCATTCACTTTGTTTGTGATCCTAGCATTCTCTCATTAAGAACGGAAGGCTCTCCCTTCCATAAGAACAAAAGGAACCTTGAGCACAATTCGGAGCACTCATCTTCAGCAAAGCGCAAACATTCATTTCGTTGCACCTTACACCACCATTGCATAGCATTATCTTTAAGAAATTCTGCTGCTCGAGAAATCTTGGATTCTTCTGTATAGTTCCCTAAAGCATAAATGTTGTCGAATTGCTGTAGGAACTGCAATGCTTTCTTGCGATCTTTCAACACGAAAAAAGTGAAAAATTTGACTGTCGTGCCGCCATCTTTAAAATCTTTGGGTTGGTTAGGCGGATATCCTAAGTATGGATAGTAAGGGTATCCAAGAGGGCTCCAACCATTGTAGCCTGGTTGCTTGGTGGTGGTGGTGGTGGTGGTGGTGGTGGTGGTGGTGGGAGCAATGGCGGTGGCAAAGGCGGTTACACTGGATCAGGGTCAGATGATTGCACTATATTCCTGAAAACTCCCCCAATCGGAACAGACGGCTGAGAAGGTTGCCGGTTGAAAGCTCTCGTACTTTCTCGTGCCGGAGGAGGAGGTACCACATGGGGCATCACAAGGGGTAACATGTAGCTCAAAAATTGTTGAAAACTTTGCAGCATCGGAAGATTCTACTGAGGATACCGCGAAAGAATGTCGTGAAGCTCGTTGAGCAAAAACTGCAAATATTCTGTTGAATCCATGAATTCCAAATCTTGGGTTCTTTATGGCTTATGCCCTATAAGACACAGCGATGAAGACGAGAGCACGCCCGATGCGCGATGAAGTAAGGGTGAGAGTGGCTAACAAGTCTGCGTTGGAGGGCCAAGATACCTCAAATAAAATTCCAATAGCTCTCTCTGCTCTTTTGTGGGACCGGTATACTTTCAGAAAAGCACATGCCTGATGCTCTAATACCACTGTCACAAGACGGGCACCACGTGCCAATAGAAAAGAACGGATTGAATAGACTTTTAGCACTTCATTAATGACTGAACTGAGAGAGAGAGAGAGAGAGAGATAATACGCGACACAGAGTGGCGGAATTCCAAATCTTGGCGCCCCTTTCCGTATTTCTTTATATTGCATCAACACAGTACAAGCTGGTACTCAAGACTCTGCAGCTTCGCTAGGAAGCATGCCAAAGAATGAGCCCTAACCTCATTTAAAGGCCCTTGGCCTAAAAAGCAATTACATTGAAAAGCCTTCAAACTCAAAAGCATCTGGTCCAAAAGCAAAGCCAAAAAGCTGCCAGTGTAAATCACAAAAATCCGTACAACAGTCAGCGAAAAACACGAAAATCAGTACAACCTGCCACATCATCATGTCATTGGAAATTTGTACAACCTGCCACGTCATCATTTCAACACAATTTTCAAGAATTTGCCACGTCATCAGTTTGTGTGTGTGCGCGGGTCTTGCTTTATTTTAATCCTTTATGTCACTTGGGGCCCCATCGGACGAGGCCCCCATAAGTTGGTAGGACTTCTTCTTCTCTTACTTGTTCTTCTTAGGGTTTAGGCCCCTCGGCCAACATCTGCAAGTTGGCTCCATTCTTTAAGGCTTTGACACGTCAGCAGTTTGTTACAGAGAACACAAGCATAGGTTGCAACACGTTCCTCCCTCTCTCTCTCAAGCAAGATCCACCCCCTTAGGTTGGCGTTTATCCACAAGACTAACCCAGAGTTTTCAGCAGCATGAGAACCAGCGATTTCAGCCCTACACTTGGCGATTTCAGCAACCTCAGGCCAACGTTTTTGCAGCAGCGTTTTTAGCCATCAGGCCAGCGTTTTGCAGTAGCGATTTCAGCCTAAGTTCAGCATTTTCACAACCACAACTTCAGCATTTTGTTGCCCTAAGAAGACCAGAAATCCAGCGTTTTACAGGGCAGCAGAACAGCGTTTCCTTCAGCAGCAAAATCAGCGATCCATCCATCATCCAATTCAGCGTTTTGACAGCAAGGAGACGGTGTTTTCAGCCTTCAAGCCATAGCAGCAGATAGCGGCTCGTCGTCATCGTCACCGTCGTCTTCGAAGCATTCAGTTCCCCACATTAGCATCACTTAGCCTCACATCTACACTTGTACCAGATTTGTGCAATCAATAGCTTAGACCTCTCTCGCCATCGAGAGAGGGGCCCTTGGAGGAGGGTTTTACAACTTTCCGGTGTCGTATTCTCTTCTCTCTCTATCTCTCAGTCTCAACACCTTTATTCACAATGTTTATCCACTTTGTTTGTGATCACTTGCACTCTCTCATTAAAGAACGGAAGGCTCTCCCTTCCCTACGTAAAAGGAACCTTGAGCACACTTCGGAGCACTCAAACATTCACTTCCGCTACACCTTACATAGGTCCTGCAGATGGGACCCAAAAGGACTAAAGGCTCAAAAAGAAGCGTAAAAAGGGTTGATGATGTGGCAGATGGACGGACCCACGATTTACACTACTGATGTGGTTGATAGTATGGATTCCTACGATTTGCACTCGCTACTGGAGCGCTAGCTCATGACGTGGTAAATGTACGTACCCACGATTTACAATATTGACGTGGCTGACGGTACAGATTTCTGCAATTTGCGTTGGCTACTGGAGCACTAGCTTTTGGAACCCAGATGCTTCTAAACTTGAAGCTTTTCATGTACACTTCTTTTGGAAGGCCCAGGCCTTATAAATAAAGTGACAGGGCCTCAGTCTTACGCAGATACGCTTGGGAGCATTGTTGAGACGAAGATCCTTGCACATTGTACTTTGTGAAGCATTAATAATAAAGAAATGCCGAAAGGGACGCCAATCTTTGGGGCCAATCTCTTTGGGCGCAGGACTATGCCGTGTCGTATTGTCTCTCTCAAAGTTTTGTTCATATCTTTCAGTCTGCTTGCGTGTGTCGTGGTAGATTTCCGACTTGGAGTGTCCAGATCTGTTACAGCTTCCCTTTCATAAGCTTGTAGCTGACCGAAGCATGATCCATAAGCTCTTGCATTGTCGATACTTCTATAGAAAGACAATATTCATATAAGGGTGATGGCAATCCAATGGTATATCCCTCGCATTGGTCCTTCAAGGAAGTCGACTTGAAGAAAGACATCGAAAGGTAGATGTCAAGAAACCTTTGGTTGTTCTTCCATGGTCTCTATAGCAAAGCATTTTCAAGTTTCCCATTTGGACAAAATTTGGCCTTTAAACAGGGAGGTCATATAACGTCGTGCAAAAATACTCTTGAAAGCTTGCCAAGTCCTTGGAGCAGCTGCACTGCATCCGACTACTGTTCTACTTATCATACTATCCGTACACGAATAAATTTCCAGATGGCACATTGCACCGGAAAATTTGCCCGTTCATAATTGGTACCAATAAATTCATAAATTCATTTGTGTGCACAAAAATCATTTTCATTTATTTGTAGCCATAGCTAAAAATATTACATCCCTCTAGCTTCTAAACATTTGTCCTCAATTGTAAGGTTTCATGATACTGATGAAGGATATCTGAGAAATCTTGCAATTCTGATTTCGTCATCCACTGAGAATCTAGAGCAGAGTAATTCTTAAGCTTTGCTAAGTACTTACAATGAGTTCTTCCAGACTTTATTGGCGCTCCTCATGGTGAATGATTTGCGAGAGCATGAGCTTCTTCTTGGCGCAAGTCCCCGCTCGTTCATCACATTGGAGATCTGACAACACCATCATGCTAGGCTCAACAAGAGGTATGCGACAACGCCAAGAATTCCTCGTAGAACGGAGCGAACGCGCTCATGCATCTACGAGCTATTTGCGGTTGTAAGTATATCAAACAATGTCTGTTTTTTGCTTGCAAGTAGTCATTAGAATCGTGGTGACATAAGCTACGCACATGTGCTCATAGGTTTCAGTTTTAAGCACTTACGAAATCCGGATTTGTCTTCATAAGCGTTTTTTGTAGATGGGTTTAGAGATAGGAAGTATCTCTTCAGTTTCATCTACCTCAAAGGGATCTTCTGTAATTTTTTTTTGTAGGAGATTCACCAACGTAAGGTCATAGAAGGCTCATGTGAAAAGCACTATGGATTTTCCAAGTCTATGGAAGATCCAACCTAAATGCAACGTCGTTTATCTGTTTTGTAATCTTAAACGGGCCATAATAAACTTTCCTTTTCTGATTGGCCTGTTTCTTAAGTCATGCTTTATCAAACTTGAGAAGAACAAATTGTCCTTCAGTTAGCTTGAGATCACGACAATGTTTATCTGCTGCTTTCTTATGTTTTTCTTGAGATCTAAGGATAGCACGTTTCACTTGCGTCTAAGCCGGATCCAGGTCTCGAACAAATTCATCAACTGCGAATATCTTATCCTTGGTGAGAAGGATTAGGGGAAGATGCGGTTTGCCATAAATAACCTCGAACGATGCTTTTCCAGTAGAGGAATGTACATTGTTATTATAGGCAAATTATACGAGGTAGATACTTCTCCCATTCTCGTTGGTTATCTGAGACATAGCACTTTAAAATGTCTAGGACTTTAGAGTTAGCGATTTCGTTTTGTCCACCTGTTTGAGGATCATAAACTGTAGAAATATTCAGCTTAGTTCCTAAGTTCGTAAAAAGTGCTTGTTAGATATTACTAGTCATTTGTGGGTCGCGATCACTGATAATCGTTTAAGCATGCCATGATACTTGAAAATCACGGTAGAACGATCTTCGCCATGTGATCAGCTTTAATTGTCTTTCTTACTGGAATGAAATAAGCTTGCTTATTGTATCTGTCTATGATAGTCCAGATTGCATCATTTCCATCATTTCCATTCGGAGTTCGTGGCAATTTGCAAATCCATTATAAAATCCATGGCAATACTTTCCCACGGTACTTGAGGTACCAATAGGGGTTGAAGCAAGCCAGAAGTCTTATGGCAATCATACTTAGCCTTTTGGCATGGTACACATTTTTTGACATATTTGTCTATGTTAGCTCATAGTGTCGGCCCATAAAAATATCTTTCTAAGGCTTGTGTCGTGGACATTATCCCTCTGTGTCCTGCATAAGGAGAAGCATGTGCTTCATCCATCACCTTTGTTCTAAGTGGACGCGCCACACAAAGAGCCTGATGAACATAAAGGTAACCATCTTCAATAGAGTAAGGAAAAATTTCAATACCAGTTAGTAGCTGTTGCCAGATTTCACCAAAGTCGGGATCGTTAAGAGTACATCTCGGGTAGAGATTCCAACTCTTGATGATGTATACTTGTTATGGCATTTACTTGGGGCCATCAAGAGAGAGCATCTACCACCACATTCTTACTTCCAAGTGAAACATGGAGAGAAAATTGGTCCACCACATTTTTCTTAGACAACTTGCATTTAGAGAGAAGTAGTGTTTCCAAACTGAGAGAACATAAATAATTGCCATGAGTTCCTTCTCATCACGAAGTCGTCTACTTTCATGAGCTATTGCGTGGCATTCTTGATTTAAAACTGAGCCAATGCAATCGCCTGAAGCTATTCATAACTTGACCTCAAAGCAACTTTAATTAATAATCCACTTGGGAACTACTTGAAAAGCTTGCATAGCAAACCTGCAACGTCATCAAATCCATACACTCCCGCATTTAGCACCAAATTTTCCACCGGGAATTGTGGCAGGTTTCATGCTTCAGCTTGGCCATACTAGCCATGTTCACACTAATGTCCATCCTGATACCAAACACCCTACAGACTGTGGCTTGGACTAGATCAACTCCCCTATGACATGGACATAATAAAACGGAAAGAAAGGGAGGGGTGAGGAAGGGAAAAGGGTGGGCGGGGGGGGGGGGGAGCAGCAGCAGCTTGTACGTGCATACCTGTGAGAGTATTTGTGAAACTGGATACCCTTCATCTATGATGTCAGCTACGGCTTTCTGAGCCTGATCAAACAGTCCTGTTCTGCATGCTTGAAGGAAAGAGTGAACGACATTATCTGAAACCACCTGTTAAAATGATGCAACACAAAGAAAGCTATCTAAATTATTGGTCATGAAAGTCTCTGAGAATACAAAAATAACACGATAAAGATGTACCCCTGATATGCTGATGATGTTATCAGATGAGAGACTTGAGCCATACAGGCGTGCTGCACCCTTGTCAAGAGCAACAAACCACTGTCAGATCTCTGCAACTTACAGTTCTTATTCAAGAAACAAATTGAGCAAACTCCGATACAAAAAATACTATACCTAATGGCAGCAAACATCTGAGCTAATTTTTAGAGCACATCTCCTAAGTGTCAAGTGATTCTATCTTGTGTGTTGAAGAACATAAACTCACATAAAATTGCAAACCTAAAATCTAGACCTCTAAACCAAAATAGAGTACTATGCCTGCTTGACCAAGCCTAAGGTGTAAAAGAATCCACAGATAATGTTCCTCACTTTATATGTGTGCATGTGTACATAAATATGAGTGTGTCATATTTTAGTACATACATGTATGTTGTAAGTTTGCAAGCAGTTGGAACTTTTTGAGAATCTGTCTTTTTGAAAAGAGTTAAACATTTTTAGAACTTGAAAATTTTGGACTCTGTAGCTTTTATGAGCAATAAAAGCTAGTATTGAATGTTCAATGTTAAGTTGTAACTTGTACGTTTCAACATTGTTTGAACTTTTGATGATTTTGATAGCTTATTTGCCTACAAAATTGGCTAGAATTAGGGTCACGTATGTTTCAAGCAGCCCCTTTTACAACATACTTCCATACCCATACGTGTATGTGTATGCTTTTCTTATGTTTAAAACTAGTGTGTATACATACACACGGACATTTGATTAGATACACACATGTATATTGTTTATACATATAATTCAATACATACATATATACGAACACATGTAAATAGTTTATACGTATATGGTATAATATAATACATATACATACCCAAACCATTATGAATATGTGTGTGTGTGCGTGTCCGTGTGTGTTCGTATGTATATATATACACACGCGCACTCACGCAAATAGACATATTTTCACACCTTTTTTTTGTATTTGTACATGTATATAGATAAATTTAGGGAAAATCCACTTCACAGGAAAGAGAAAATTTGTAGACTCATGGTAGTCATCCACGAGACAATATAACCATCAGCTCCATCATTCAGAATATTGACTGATGAGGCCAAAATTCGATACATGCCAGTACAGAATCTTTCACATAAAAGAAAGAATTTAATGTAGGTAAAAGCCAATCAACCCGCTTGATAAAACACCAAAGCCTGCATTCTGTATTAGCATGCAGCAGGCCATAACACACATTCAACCCACCCATAATAAATATCCGTTAGCAGACAGAAGGACTGAATACGAAATATCGAACCTGCAAGTAAGTGATTGCTCGTCGCATATCTCCCTCGGACACATGGTTCAAGGTTGTCAGAGCCTTTACATAAATAATAAATCAGCCCGTTTGAACTTCCCAACACAGAAACACGTGCAGCTTTCTCCCATACATACCTCTGAGTCCAGAGAAAGCCCTTCTTCTCGGCAAATAAATTGGATGCGGCTACTCAGCATATTGTCAAGAAGAGGCTTAAATCTAAATTTAGCACACCTGGATGTTAAGGGCTCAATGATCCTGCAGAAAAAACCAAGTTTTCAACCTTTTGTATGTCTGCTACCATGTTGACATGATATGCTGTCTGACACCCAAAGAGCAAATCAGAGGCACAAATGCAACACACTCATGTAAAAAATACCTGCTCACATAATTGCAGATAAAACAAAAGCGCGTGACTTTGGAGTATGTTTCCATAGTGCGCCTTAGAGCATTCTGTACAAAGAACATACATAATGAAAATCGGTGGGGCAGTTAAATAGCTTTGTACCTAACACGGTAGCTAACAACCTGTGCATCTTCTGTCATGGAGTCTGCTTCATCTAATATGATAATCTTGAATGGTGGACAAGGGTAACCACTGATGCGAGGGACCAAATAAAAAAGAAAACCAGTAAGCCATGGCATGACCTCGAGATGAGACTGCAAACCGTTGATTAACAGTGACCGAACCTTACACCAGGTCCAACAGCCACAGCTGCAAAATCTTTTATCTTCGTCCGAACAACATTAATACCTCGGTCATCACTAGCATTCAGCTCCAAAACCCGAGTTTTGTAGAGCTCTGGCCTGATAATCGGAAAGAGATAACTTGGAAAATTACACAAAAACTTAAAACAAAATGAAGCTTCCCTGCATCCAGTGGTTTACCCAAATAGTTGATGTGAGATTGCTAGAGCTGTTGAAGTCTTGCCAGTGCCAGGGGGTCCATAAAACAGCAGATGCGGAAGCTGCATCACGTCATTTTGGAACGCATGGACCTCATTTACATTTGAACCTCAAGCAGAAAAATGAACGTTGAAACCATACATTTCCCGTTTCAAGAGCATTGGTGAGGGTCAGTACAACTTCCTCCTGATGCACCACGTCCTTCACCTGCCGAGGTCGACTGCACAGCATAGGCAAATATCGCAAAGACACAAACACGGGAAGTTGGTACAGAGGAACGAGAGAATCAACGATGCGTAACTTACTACTTCTCCACCCACTGCTGCGACGTTGGCGCAACGGGAGCCATCTTCCTCCCTCCCTACCAACACCAGACCGGGAAAACTCAAATTGTTGGCTTGCAAATAGTGCACCATTTAGGGCTCAATTTTTCAAAATTAAAAAACTAGAACATCTATATCGGTATTTGTCTATATACTTAACATAATATGGCTGAAGGGAGTCCCCTTTACACGTGGCGCAAGCTACGAGATAAAGGCTAGATTTCAAAAAGCTCTTGGACACACGATAAAGAGGGAGAGAGAAAGAGAGAGAGGCCACCGAAGGCGGTTGGTCGTACTAGTATTTATTTATATCTATATTTTCATATAATGCTTCCACTGCCACTTATCTGCATATCCGGCCTTGGCCTTAGAGAAGAAGAGAAGAAGAAGAAGAAGAAGAGAGTTTTAACGTCGTAGGAAACTATCCCAAGAGACCTTAAAGATCTAGCCGACGAGGAGTTGAACTCAAGACCTGTTATTCAAGAGGGAAATGGCATAACCAATCTACCACACTTGGGTGATAGAAAGGTTATTCCATTTTCCTCTTTTTATTGGCACACACACGCACCCACACACACACACACCCGAGAAGAAGAGAGTTTTAACGTCGTAGGAAACTATCCCAAGGCGTCGAGAAAGAGAGAGTGTGTGTGTGTGGCCCCGAGGCGCGTGGGTGGGGTGGGGTGGGGTTTGGGCAGGCGGGAGGCCCCGGGCGGGGGGGGGGGTTTGGAATTTTGAATTTAAGACTCTAGAGAGTTTGGAGTGTGCTATTGTCATGCGTGTAGCCATTGCCTTCCCTCTTTGCTAGACTTCAGGGGCCACACTCTTGCCACATTAGGGACTCCAAAGTCCTTTATCTCCATTGCTTGCAATCTTTAAGGTATTGTCCACTCGACTCTTGGATGTTCATCTCTAATAGAATTGGCCTATTAACTTGAGAGTGGCGAAAATTAAAGAGAGTACTTTTGTGAAATTACTTTGTGAGCATAGCAGGTGAACATAGTTGATGGTAGCAACATAAACATAGCATTTAGTTAACTTGGCATGAACAATACTTTTGCAAGAGAGAGAGTTTAGAGAACATGACAACAGTTGAGAACCAAATTTATGTGGAGCCAGTTCCCCCTCCGATAGGCATTTGTATTACAGTTTCTCCCATCAAGAGAGACTTGTTACAATACAATCTTTTTGTTCTTTGTGACCTAGGTGATGCAATGAAGATGGAAAGCTTCATGCATCACGAGCATAACATAAACTGTGGAAAGCATTAACTATCCCAAGCCTCAGTACCAAGACCTCGAACACCTTCAAAGGTGGAGAGAGCTAGCAGGGAATCAGGATAGGGAAGAGAAGAATAAACATTTCATAGGGGAAAGAACTAGTTCCTCACTTGTCATCACTCTTCTTGCTAGTATACATACTAGCATAGTAATGAAGATGGAGAAGATGGAAAGCTTAAGCATTGAAGCATGGCTCTTGGTTGGATTTGCATTCCATAGCCAAGAGTGTTGGTGTAAGCTCTCAACCTCTCTACTTGCTTGGAGAAGGAGAGGGAGCTCTTGCACTTTGCACAATACACAATGAGAGTGTATGTGTGATAAGTGTGGGAGAGTATACCTCTCAAGCAACCCCCTAGCATGCTTTGGTTGACCCCCCCCCGCCTCGTAGCTCATGCTTGAAGCTCATTGGACCCTCCAGGCCTAGCCAATCACAAGCAAGAGTCATCCCAAGCAACAAGGGTAGCCTTGGGACAAGTGTCCCCCGTTCCCCTTTGAGAGAGAGGGCTTGATAAATGTTAAAACAATTAATTAGTTTAACTAATTTATCATTGGATCCCTTGGGAGGCCAACCAATAGGCTTTAAGCACACCATGAGGGTATCCTAGCTAGGGGCTTGACATGTGTCCTGCTTGCCTCTTGGGCAAGGGGTGCCCTTTGGGAGAGAGAGTGGTCAAGCAACCACCCCCCTTCTTACATGGCTCGCCCCCTCCTTGTAGGGATTTTCTTCTAATTTTGTGCCACCTCAAGCCCCTCAACATTGGGCCTAGTTCTCACCACAAGCTTGGCCCTTAAGCCCCTCAAGCTTGGGTTGGGTTCCCACCTCAAGTACAGCCCTAGTATCTCAAGGGTCGGGTTCCCACCTCAAGCACAGCCCTAGCTTACCTAAGGTCAAAGGACTTTTAACACTAACTATTGGAGGTCTTCGATGAAGCTAACCCTAAGGTCTTTATGCTCCATTGGTTAGCCTTGCTATTTGATAGACCATCTCTCATTTGGGTCCCTTTACCATTGGCCCTGTGTTGAGATAGATCTACAAGCGCATCTTCATATCCTAACCCCTATTCCCGTTTATTCTCCCATATTAAATGATCAATTTAATAAGAGAAAATCATTTGGGTTAGTTAGATATTAGATTTTATGACATTATCTCTCTCTTGAAATCATAGTCGTCCTCGACTATGAGGTAGAAGAGATAAATCCGTAGTCATTAGTCAATCTTGCTTAGCGAGTAGAGGATTTCTTTTTACCCTACCACATATTTCCGAGATGGATGACTAATCCGTTTGGTGCTTGGGAGACATAGCTGCCGCAAGCATGTCTGCTCTTTAGTCCATTTCATTCTTCCAAAGTAGAGCGACAAATTCTACTTGGTGTTTGAGAGACCACAAACATGATTCCAAGCATGCATACTATTTGAATTTGTGCACAATGAAAAAGAGAACTAGTCTTATAAGACAAAAACATGGGTCATTTAAAAGAAATTTGTGCATTTGCTTATGTAGCATTGTAAGCATTGACAAGGTTCATATTATCCTTAAGTTGTGTTCCTTGCATCCATTTAGCATCTTCAAAAAGGATAATTTTTGAACTTAATAAGATAATCTTACCATATCGTAATACCCTGTCTTCATACCAAAGGATAGCTTCATGTTGTAGCACCTCTTCTTGGTCTTCAACTTTGGGAGGGTCTTCAATGATTGGTTCACTTGGTGGCTCTTCTTTGTAGGGCTTAACTAGGTTCACATGAAAAGCACTATGTATGAGCCAATGGTTGGGCAACTTGAGTTGGTAAGCAGTCTCATTGATAAGCTTCAAGATTTGGAAAGGACCATAGTATCTTTTTGCTAGCGTAACATAATACTTTTGATGGCCCGTAGGATTTTTGGCCGTCGTTTGCCTCAATCGATCCTTATGAAACTTAAGTAAGACCCAATTATTTTCTTTGAACGTTAAGGCCCTTCTATGCTTGTCAGCAGCAACTTGTTGAGAGATGGATATACCCTCCTTAATCTTTTGAAAAGATTCTTGTAGGTCACGGATATACTCACTGACAGCAAAGATTTTCCCATGTACTTTAAGTAGCAAGGGACTTTTAGGTCTTTCCTCAATTATTTCAAAAGGTGCTTTTCCCGTAGAAGTATGTACAGTATTATTGTAGGCATAATCCACAAGAGGTAAGTACGTTTCCCATTGTGAGCATTGATCTACTTCTGTAACATAAGTCTTTAGTAGATCGAGTATTGTAAGATTGGCTATCTAATTTTGGCCATCCGTTTGTGGGTGATAGGCCAAAGAGAAATTCAATCTTGTTCTTAGATTTGCAAAGAGACCTTTCCAAAAATTACTGGTCATTCTAGGATCTCTATCTGACATGATGGATGTTGGTAATCCATGGTGCTTGAAATCTGGGATATGCAGAGAGTTGCCATTTGGTGTGCCTTAATAGTCTTTTTGACAGGAATAAAGTGTGCTTGCTTGCTAAACCTGTCGACTATTGTCCATATTCCCGTAATCCCATGGATAGACTTGGGTAATCCAAAGATAAAATCCATGGATATACTCTCCCATGGTGAATTTGGGATAGTCAATGGCTGGAGTAATTCAAGTTGCTTCCCTCTATCATACTTTGTCTTTTGGCATACTACACATTTTGAAACATACTCTTATATGTCCACTTTCATGATAATCCAATAGAAGTATGTTTCTACTCCTCGAAGAGTAGGCTGAATGCCTCTATGTCCCGCATAGGGAGGAGCATGGGTAACACATAGCCTATTGTCGTGGAGAAGATAACCATCCTGCAAGGTGAATGGTTCCTCTTTCTTTCCCAAATCAAGGACTGACATTATGTTTCTAAAGTCAGGGTCAGTAGCATACTCATCTATCATAGAAGATAGATCATTGTGAGTAGCTATAGACACCGCATTAACTTTTGGTCGTCGTGAAAGTGCATCAACCACTTGATTGTGCTTACCAACAACATGAGCAATATGGAAATTAAATTGTGAAAGAAAATTTGCCCACCTCATTTGTTAGTCGGAAATCTTGGTTTGCATCATGAAATACTTGAGACTTTGGTGGTCAATTCGTATAATAAATGGAGTCCCCAATAAGTAGTGCTTCCATGTGTCTAGGGCATGTAGAACATCTAAAATCGCTTTCTCATAAATGCCCAAGACGTGTTCATCCGTATTGAGCCTTCGGCTCTCATATGCTATGGCATGTCCTTCTTGTAGCAAAACTGATCCAAGGGAATCACCACAAGCATCACATTGGACCTCAAATGGCTTTGAGAGATCCGGAAGCATGAGGACTGGTTGGGAGGTAAGCTTCTCTTTAAGCTTGTCAAAAGCATTTTGCTCCTTAGCAATCCATAAATACTTAATGTTCTTCTTTGTTAAGTCATGTAATGGTCCTGCTATTTGAGAGAATTTTGCTATGAAGCGTCTATAGTATGCACACATACCAATAAAGCTTCTTAGCTCATGTAGATTCCTTGGATTAGGCCATGCTTTTATTAACTCCTTTAACTTTGATGGATCCATACGGATACCATCTTGAGAGATAATATGACCTAAGTATTGAATCTCTTGAAGGAAAATTTCGCTTTTCTTTTGGTTGAGGAAAAGCTTGTTCTCCCGTGATGCTTGAAAAAACACTTGGAGATGTTGCTTATGTTCCTCCAAAGACTTGGAGTAGATGATGATATCATCAAAGAACACTCCAATGAATTTGCGGTAAGGTCTAAAAATTTTCTACATTAGACGATTTAACGTGGCCGGTGCATTATTCAAGCCAAAAGGCACAACTAGATATTCATAAAGACCAAACAACTGTGCAAAACGTGGTCTTTAAGATGTCTTCATCCACTATCCTTATTTGATAATAGCCACTTTTAAGGTCAATCCTACTAAAGTAGGTGGAGCCTTGTAGCTTATCAAACAGATCTTCTACCCGAGGCACGGGAAATCTATTTTTGATAATGATATGGTTTAGTGCTCGATAGTCCACATACATACAATATGTACCATCTTTCTTTTGCACCAAAAGGACTGGAGAACAAAAGGGAGAGGAGCTAGGCCTCACCATCCCTTTGTCAATCAATTCTTGTACTTGCCTCATGATCTCCTCTTGTCGAGCTTGAGAAACTCGATAAGGAGGCTTGTTAGGTGGTGAGCTTCCTGGTAGGAGCTCAATTCGATGGTCATCATCCCCTCGTTTTGGAGGTAAAACCATAGGGAAATCATCGATGAACACATTGGAATCCTTTTAGAAAATTAGACAAGTCTAACTCTTCTTGATTCCTACCATTTACATTTGATGAAACATTAGGATCTTTTAGGGACTCTTTGACAAAAATCATGTACGCAGAAACTGAGCTCTTCATTGATTTATTAAAAGCAGGGGATTTGCAAGTGGTATAGAACGACCACACTCACTAGCATCTATATACATGTCCTTTCCCATGTAGGTGAAGTAGATTCTCCTTTCAGGGAACTTCATGTTGGCAGCCATGTGATCAAACCATGGCGCCCCTAGGATAGCATCCTCATGTTGGAGAGGAGAGATAAAAAAGTCTTCTTTATCGACATAGCTTTGGATATGGAGCCTCAACTTCCCAATCAAGGGAGTAACGGAGGCTTGCTGTCCCTTGAAAGTTGTGTCAGCTGTTACAATATCTCCCATCTCGAAAGCTTGAATGCCCAACTTGGTGGCCAACTCCCTTGATATGAAGTTGTGAGTAGAGCCACGGTCAAACAAGATGAAGGCATCATGCTCCCTTACCTTTCCCCAAGCATAGGAGAGAGATGATCCTTTGCAATGAGCATCCTCTTTTGGAGCTTCGATGGTGGAAGCCCTAGGAGTCTCATTGCGAGCATTTTTCTTGGGGCAAGAACAATAGCCATGTCCTTGCTCCCCACACTTAAAACACTTATGGTCCTTGCAAAAAGCTTCGAGCTCTTCAGGAGAGAGTTTATTTTTGCCATTGTAAACTCCCTTCTTCTTGGACCTAATGTTGTTGTTGTTGGTGGGAGTGCCTTGGGAAGAATTTTGGGCATTGGTTTTCCCCTTTGTATCATTTTTGTCTTTGTTTTCCATGGGGTTTGACATTCTGTCTAGCCCCTTGTTGGAAATTGATGCGTGAAGCAACCATGGTGTGATGGATTACTTTGGTGATAGGACCAGGCCGTTGAGAGTTGACATATTTGGCCATCTCTTCAGGTAATCCCGCACAAAATTGTTGCTTTTGCTCGGCGAAGTCTATCTTTTGAAAGTCAAAAGACAGTAGCCTTGAGATGTAAATCCCAAAACTTGTCTACATATTTGTGGATAGACTCATGAGAGAGAAGTTTCAAGCTGCGCCATTCGGTGAACACTTTGTCCTTTGCATCGCTTTTTGCAAGCAATTGCTTCATGATGGAAACTTGTAGAATTTTCCATGTCTTTGGGGCTTCGCCGTTGGCACGAAGGTTAGCCCACCATTGATGAGACAATTTTTGGAAGTCATAGCTACATGGCGTAGCTTGGAGGACTTTGTGAAGCCTTCATATCCAAAGGCCGCATCAAATTGTTGGATGAAGGTCAAGCTTTGTTGGTGGCACCAAAGGTGCCATCATAGGTGAGAAAAGAGATACTCTTTCCTCCCTCTTTGAACTTCTTGAGCTTTTGTGTCCTTCGCCATGTAGAGTATGTTTTGCGATGTCCTCCCCTCTTGTATTTTCTAGGAGAATAGCCATAGCTTTCATCGAAAGACGAGGAAGGTGAAGAAGAAGAAGAAGAGGGTGACCTCTTTCTTGCCCTTTAATTCCTTTGTTTCCTCTCTTCCCTTTCGGAGTGATGAGGAGAAGGACTGTGTGTCGATCTTTTCCTCTTGGGAGGAGTGGATTCCTCCTCTCATATGGGAGAGAGACTTCTTTTGGGGGTCTCTTCAAGAGGCCTCCTAAGCTCTCTCTCTTCTTGGAGAGGAAGAAATATCCCATGAGCACGAAGTTGTTGAGTAACTTCGGCTTGCAAAGTAGGGGTGCCCATAGCTTGCTCCAACCTAGTAACGAGATAATTGACAAACATGGGGGCATCATCATTAGAACCTCCATGTGCAAAATCAAAGCTATCAATGTTCATTCTACTCTCTTGGTTATTGTCAACCATCTTAACAAAATTTGTGTATGAAGGAGTACGAGCGGAAGTGCGATGCGAGAGAGAGTGCGAGAAGAAGAGCACAACGATATGGTGAACTCGCTCTACTGTAATGTGTAGATCATAGTGAGTTCTTATTAGGTTTTTACAAAAGAATATGTGTACATACCTGGCGGCCGGCTTACCTGGGCAACCACATTGGGCTTTATACCACAACAACCTCCCACTTAAAGTCCAATGTGGTACTTTAAGTGTGAGAGAAGCTACTATACAAGCTAATATACAAGAGATGTAGAGAAGTGATGTACTACCCTACACCTAACTGCTTACGAAAATGCGCAAAGCTCTCTGAGGGAAGTCCTTTTGTAAGTAGATCAGTAGGATTTTCTGTGGTGTGAACTTTGACAAGCTGAAGTTGCTTATCCTCGAGCATTTCCCTGATGAAATGATACTTCACATCCACATGCTTTGTCTTTGAGTGATAAACTGGATTGTGAGCCAATTGTATAGCACTTTGACTATCACAATATAACACAGGCATCTCTTCTTTGATTCCCAAATCTGTTACTAGTCGATTAAGCCAAATTGATTCTTTGCATGCCTCTGATGCTGCAACATATTCAGCCTCTGTAGTAGACTGAGTAACACAATCTTGTAATCTAGAACGCCATGATACTGCTCCACCAGCCAATGTAAAGACATACCCTGACGTAGACCTTCGGTTGTCTAAGTCACCTGCATAATCTGAGTCTATAAAACCCTTTACACTTAGCTCCTAACTCCCATAGCATATACGCATACTCTTTGTAGCTTTCAGGTATCTCAATATTCCTTTCACTGCCTCCCAATGTTTCTTGCCTGGGTTTGACATGTATCGACTTACTACTCCCACTGCAAATGCAATGTCTGGGCGAGTAGCAATCATTGCATACATCAAACTACCCACTGCAGACGCATATGGAATCTTATCCATTTCAGCCTGTTCTTCCTCAGACACAGGACAATCTTGTTTGCTAAGTTTCACATATGGTGGCAATGGAACACTCAGTGCCTTTCCCTTCTCCATATTGAAACGTTGCAAAACCTTGTCAATATACTCTGTTTGAGATAACCAAATCAACTTCTTTGATCTGTCTCTCTCAATGCGCATACCAAGTATATGATTTGCCTCACCCATGTCTTTCATGTCAAACGATTTTGCCATCTTTGACTTCAAAGCTGAAATTTCTTCCAAGTGCTTGCCAGCAATCAACATGTCATCCACATACAAAATAAGGATCAGCCAACTACCATCCTTAGCCTTCTTTGTATATAGACAGTGATCGAACTCACTACGTTTGTAGCCTTGAGAAAGCATAAACTTGTGGAATTTATGGTACCATGCCCTCGGTGATTGTTTTAAGCCATAAAGACTCTTTAACAGCTGGCATACCCAATCTTCCTTGCCTTTCTCAACAAACCCTTCTGGCTGCTGCATGTAAATTTCCACATCTAAATCACCATGCAAGAACGCTGTCTTGACATCCATTTGGTGCAACACCAAATCTAATATGGCAACCAATGCAAGAAAGCATCTCAATGTAGTCATCTTGACCACCGGAGAGAAGACTTCATCAAAGTCAATGCCTTGTTCTTGCTTAAAGCCCTTGGCAACAAGCCTTGCTTTGTACTTTGGCTGACTATCATGAGCAGTGATCTTATACCTGTAAACCCATTTACAAGGTAGAGCCTTTTTGCCCCGTGGCAATTTAACTAGCTTCCATGTCTGGTTTTTATGCAGAGCTGTCATCTCTGACTGCATGGCCAATTGCCAATTCCCGGAGTCCTTCATTTGCATTGCTTCCTTGTAACATCAAGGCTCATTGCAATCAGTCAACATGACATAGTTCATAGATGGAACAAACCTATCAGGAGGTCGCGTGACACGTCCAGATCTGCGCACAATAGGTGGCTCAGGCTCAGCCACAACCTGTGGTTCCACTCTATCCTGTCCTTGCTCCTATTGAGCCCTGACATTTTGTCTTGCACGTGCAGGTCCATCTTCTTGGAAGACAACTCTTCTAATCTCCTCAACCCTCTCTGGTTTAGAGTGATATTTGGATTCATTAAAGTGAACATCATTGCTGCGGACAACCTTTCTGGATTCGGGATCCCAAAGTCTGTACCCCATCTCACCAGAATTACGATAGCCTAGAAGGATGCACTTTCTACTCTTTGGCTCAAGTTTGTTCCTAAATTCCTTTGGAACGTGAGTATATGCCTCACAGCCAAAGACTCTGAGATGCTTGTATGAGGGCATTTTGCCTGACCATACCATCTCTGGCACGGAATCCTTATGCAAAACCTTGCTAGGAGATCTATTTACAAGATGAACAGCTGTTGATACAGCTTCAGCCCAAAACCCATTTGGCAGCTGTGCATTAGACAACATACTTCTGACCTTCTCTTGTATGGTCCTATTCATTCTCTCAGCAACACCATTTTGAGGAGGATTGTAAGGAGCAGTAAGTTCACGTGTTATACCTTTTGACTCACAAAAGTCCTGAAAGGCCTTTGAAACATACTCTCCACCATTGTCAGTGGGTAAGCATTTAAGCTTCTTGCCACTCTGATTCTCCACAAGTGTCACAAACGTTTTGAAAACACTAAACGCTTCATCCTTGTGCTTGAGAAAGTAAACCCATACTTTCCTCGAGTAATCATCTATAAATGTCATAAAGTAAGAAGCTCCCTCTAGAGATAGGTTAGGCATAGGTCCACACAAATCACTATGAACAAGTGCCAACTGTGTATCTCTTCTACTGCTTCTATGCTTATGTGGCTGCTGTGTTTGCTTACCATACAGACAATGTTCACAGAATTCAAAATCATTAAATGAAAAGCCAAGCAAATAACCAGAACGAGACAAGATTTCCATTCCCTTCTTGGACATATGTCCTAACCGGCTATGCCACAAAGAAACGTTCGGCTGCTCGGTTACATTGATTACATTTTTAGAGACATTTGATACATAAATCATGTAAAGTCCTCCAGACTTTACTCCATGTGCTACTGTCATAGAACCCTTGGATATCTTCCACATGTTCTGTCCAAAAGTGGTGACGTAGCCAGCATCATCAAGTAAACGTGTGCTGATCAAGCTCTTGGTAATTGCGGGAACATGTCTCACATTCTTCAGCGTGAAAGAAGAGCCATTCTGAAACTTCAATTGAACATCTCCAACACCTAAGATCTCACATGTCTGCCCATTGCCTAGCCGAACATGATCTTTAGTGGTCACATAAGAGGTAAACCACTCCTTGTTTGGAGACACATGAAGTGATGCCCCTGAGTCTATAATCCAGTCACTCAGTGCATTTCCATCAGATGCTGTGAGAAGAGCTGAGTCCATTGTATTCTTCAAGAAGTAGATGTCTCCTGACACTAGACTGTCATTCTCTGCAACAGTGTTTGTCACATTTATTTCTTGAATCTTCACTGAGGACTTGTTCTTCTCACCATGGTCTTCAGCTTTCTCTTTGCCTTTTTCTGCTTTCCATTCTCTGTAGTCTCTTTTCATGTGACCCTTCTTGCCACAATGGTAGCATTCTATGTCACTCTTTCCTTTAGCACTGCGGGACTTGCTACGAGACTGATTCCTCTTTCCACCTTTGTACTTTTCTCTGGTCCTTCCCCTGGCAACTAAGGCTGTTCCTTTGTCTCTGTCCATTGTCTTTCTATTGGTTTCTTCAGTAAGCAGACTTCCTTCTACACCTGCTATGTTCAAACCATCTGGAGGTGCATAATTACTCAAAGCTGTGCGAAAAGTGTCTCAACTTTCCGGCAATGTGATCAACAGGAACATAGCTCTAACAGGTTCATCAAACTTGACACATTGAGCTGACAACTGACTATAGATTGTGTTGAATTCATTCAAATGATTGGACATAGGTGTCCCTTCTTTCATCTTCAAGTCAACAAGCTTCTTAAGCCAGTATACCTGTGAAGCTGCACTCTGCTTCTCATAAAGATCACTCAGCTTTAACCATGCTTGATAAGCCGTCATCTCGTCTGCTACATTGAAGTAAACGCTTTCTGCCAAAGTCAGCATAATGGTAGAAAGTGCCAATTCATCCATTTCGCTCCATTCATCTTCGTCCATATCTTCTGGTTTTATCCCCTTGAGCTTTATAGGTTTTATCTGCTTCTTTTGTACCAACACGTGCCAAATCTGCTTCTTCCACAATGGGAAATTGGTTCCATCCAGCTTCTTGATATTGTAAAGAGCAGTGTCCTGTGATCCAGCCATAGCTACGCTTCACAGTAGTTTACTTTCCTGGGAAAAATTCGGCAGAGTTTCCCCTGTAAACTGACCTCTGAACCAATATCAACCTGTCAAATGAACCAAGAAAGCTTCAGATTTTGCAGAAATTTTGGCAGAGTCTCCTTTGTAAAATGGCTCTGGTGTACTAAAAAAAGACCAAAAAACAGCTCCAAAAACCACTGTCTCTCTAACACTGTAAGCTGTGGGTAAACCTGTCCTGCACCTGTACTATCTCTGACTGTCCTGTAAGCATAGACTGCAACAATGCCTCAATGGCAGTAAAGCAAAGATGCAATCCCAACTGTCTAACTCACAGTCAATACATCCTAGCTGCCTATCTAAGGGTGCTCGAGGGATCGCTCCAAGACCTGTATCACCGAAAGGATCTCAACATTCGAGAATCCCCCAGCTCAATAAAACCTCACTCGACCCTCAACAAAGGCTGCAGTAAATCTAACAGTACATAGACTTCCCACAAAGTCATACATCCACAAATTTCCCACTATATGCTGTAACCGCTGCGGCGGTTGTTTGCTGCGTGACTCACAGCCAGCAAACCCTCAACAAACATACATCATCTCTGACAATACATCCCATGTGGAAGTACCTGCAATGTCAGGATGAAATCTGGAATATCAAGCAGCAAACACAAGCTACCTGATGAACTAGTGGATGTCGCCTACAGTCTGTGTGTAGATGCGCCTGTGTCGTATGTGACACGCCTCCAAGAAATGTGAGTCGTCCTTCGATGTGTAGACAGCTACAAATCAACACTCTGGGAGTGTCGATATCCTCAGCACCTACAGCCGTAGGCCGAAAACCCCAAATTTGCACAGTCGGATCTGCACCCGTCGAGACCACATAGTCAAAAATGGCCCGCGCAGACCTTTGTCGAAGCCGAACGGTGGCCGAGATGACCTCAGAATGAAATTCTGAGAACACCGAGCCCTTCGGAATATCCCACAGGATTTGGGGTCGTGTGTTCGCCTGTCAAATTTCACTCCAATATGAGTTGGTGACTGTAGCCTCCTGCAGTGTTGCCCCGAGCCTCGATCTGAGCTCTGATACCAGTTGAAGGAGTACGAGCAGAAGTGCAACGCGAGAGAGAGTGCGAGAAGAAGAGCACGACGATATGGTGAACTCGCTCTACTGTAATGTGTAGAGCATAGTGAGTTCTTATTAGGTTTTTACAAAAGAATATGTGTACATACCTGGCGGCCCGCCCACTTACCTGGGCGACCACATTGGGCTTTATACCCCAACAGTGTACTTAGTGTATGCTTTGGCAATTCAAAACTTAGTTTCCACTCCTCTTAGCCTTTGAAAATCGGCACTTAAGTATCTACACCCATGGTTCGAGGTGGTTAATTATAGAGAGTAGTGGAGTGGGTCTAATATTGTAGAATTGTTGAGGGCTAGCTCCTTTCGGACTTCTTATGGATCAATAATGGTAAAGCCATAGGCAAGTCTAAAAAGACCCCATTATTAAGTCCAAAGCTCTTGAGGTATGCACCATATCCCACATAATGGGCTCAACAAAACCGATAATAGATCCCAGTCCCACTTACCCTAATATAATTAACAAAATCAACCATTTATAGGCTACTTAAGGACCTCTCTTCTTGAGCAAGAAAAGAGAAACCAAATGCTCTAGTACCAATGTAATGGAATTGGCCTATTAACTTGAGAGTAGCCGAAATTAGAGAGAGTACTTTTGTGAAATTACTTTGTGAGCATAGCAGGTGAACATAATTGATTGTAGCAACATAAATATAGCATTTAGTTAACTTGGCATGAACAATACTTTTGCAAGAGAGAGAGAGAGTTTAGAGAACATGACAACAGTTGAGGACCGGATTTATGTGGAGCCGGTCCCCCCTCCAATAGGCATCTGTATTATAGTTTCTCCCATCAAGAGAGACTTGTTACAATACAATCTTTGTGTTCCTTGTGACCTAGGTGATGCAATGAAGATGGAAAGCTTCATGCATCATGAGCATAACATAAGCTTTGTGGAAAGCATTAACTATCCCAAGCCTCAGTCCCAAGACCTCAAACACCTTCAAAGGTGGAGAGAGCTAGCAAGGAATAAGGGTAGGGAAGAGGAAAAATAAATATTTCATAGGGGAAAGAACCAGTTCCTCACTTGTCATCACTCTTCTTGCTAGTTTACATAATAGCATAGTAATGAAGATGGAGAAGATGGCAAGCTTAAGCATTGAAGCATGGCTCTTGGTTGGATTTGCATTCCATAGCCAAGAGTGTTGGTGTGGGATGATCGATAGCTCTCTAAATCTATACTACTATATCTCCGAGCCTATCTCCTTGTACAGGGGGAGCCCTCCACTATCCACGTGGCCTTTGTTGCAGCGTTTTTTGAGTACTTCCCCCTCCCAAACTCCTCTTTGCCCTTGATTTGTGGGTGTTTTCCTCTTATGCCCTTGAATTAGAGAGGAGTACAATGACACTCCATTAGGTACATATACAACCTATAACTTAAAAACCACATTCACGCTTGCTACATGGCATCTTCTTTATCAGTAGTGGCAGTAGCTTGCGATCACGTCTAGAGGCTTGCAAGAGAGTAAGAGCGTGGCGCTCCCAACTACCACATGGACACTTGAAAGTCTTGAGTAGAGCAAGGGCTAGGGTGCGTAGAAGTCGCTCACAACAATGATGGTGGAGCGTGTAAGTAGTTTTCCTACTTCCCTACACGAGGATAAGCCGCCAAGGGTAGTGGTACATTTGTTGAGATAGTAATGTGTGTGCATGTTGAGTGTACTCTCTTGGCTTCAAGAGCTCACTTTTTCTCAAGTGGCTTGACGATCTTGGTAAGGCAGCTCCTAACAAAGAGAGTTTTCGACATTGCAAGTCATGGGGGGGGAGAGGGTGAGAGAGAGAGAGAGAGAGAGAGAGAGAGAGAGAGAGAGAGAGAGAGAGAGAGAGAGAGAGAGAGAGAGAGAGAGAGTATCGTCCTCTGACGACAAATATGACCTATAAGACCAAAAAAAACATTACAAAGTGGCTATGTCACATGACTCATACAACTCAATTGGGTGGGACATAAACTAGGGATAGTAAATTCTAGCTTTGGGAGAAATCATACTGAGGGATGCACTTTGCCAACTAATGAGAAAGAGAGAGAGGGAGAGAGAGAGAGAGAGTTGAAGGCATGTGGCATAAGGAGAGAAGTGCACATGGGTCTACAAGTTCTTGATGGGTTGTTATGAATGGCACTCGATCGTAGTGGTAAACATGTTGTGCTTGGCAAAGCTTCAGCCAACATGTGCACCAAATGTAATGTATTTATTGAAGAACAATAAGTTCTTGATCTTCATCTTTGATGTTCATCTTATTCAACAATTGTCTCTTGAATTTGAGCTTATTATAGTACATTCCGAGTAGGAGAAGGTTGAGGAAGATCTCGGATGTTTTCAAATGAGCAAAACAAAGGATTTTCTTTGGATGAAACCACCTATGCTTGCATCTTGAAGGCATGTGGCATTATGTCAAAAGTTGCTTTCACTTAATTTGAACTCATCAAAATCTACCCCAATTCATTACAAAATTCCTCCCACCATCGCACGGTGCCCCAAGTCACATGTATATTTTAGCCATTGATATGCTTCAAGCACCTCTCTGTGTGTGAGTGCGTACATGCGCTCACACGTGTGTGTGTGTGTGTGTGTGTGAGAGAGAGAGAGAGAGAGAGAGAGAGAGAAGTGAACATGTCAAATGTTGTGCAAGGGTTTATAGAAGTGTATTCTTTTAAGATTCATTAAGAGGCCATTGCTTGAGATGCATTCATTACTTCGTTAGCGAAGTGGTGAGTTTTCGCTCCTTGGCCCCTCAGCAGCCCACGTGGCTGCACCTCATCTCTCTTAAAAAAACAGCGCCGACGCTGTGAAGCTCTAAAAAAAGCAGCGCCGTTAAGCAAAAAAAACAGCGCCGACGCGCTGTAAAGCTCTAAAAAGCGTCGTCAAATGCAGCAAACAAGCAGAATAAAAAAAATTGCAGGTCCGTCGATCTTCTCCACAGGCAGTTTGAAGCAGGTTGACAATTCCGCTTGCCTTGATGCCCATTGCAAACTCTTGTACTTGCTATGCCTCAAGGATTGCCTCACTACCAAACGACACAAGCAAAACAGAGCGCTTCAGTAGGCTCTGTTCGCAGCTTCAGGTTCTCTCTCTCTCTCTCTCTCTCTCTCTCTCTCTCTCTCTCTCTCTCTCTCTCTCTCTCTCTCTCTCTCTCTTCCACCGTAAAGGAAAAGAAGCATTACCTAGAGAGCAGGCCCCGTGAGCGTGTGGTAGGTCACTGCGAGCGAGTCCACCGCTGGTAACGAGAGCAACGGACCATTAACTTGTCGAGCAGGAAAGAATGTTTTGAAAGAAACACACAGTTGCCCTCGTGTAGGAGCGTGGAGGTTGTGTGTAGGCGCAGCTATGGCGGAGCTCCTGCCAGGCTTGAATGATAAGGTGGATTTGCTTTGCCTCGCCAGGGTTCCTCGCATCTATCACACAGCTCTAAGAACTGTTAACCAAGGCGCTTGACAAGATTTGAACGTGCGGCCAAGAGCTTCTGCTGATGCAGCGTGCAGCGCTGAAGAGAGGCTGCGGTGTGCTCTACCATGTCAAGTGCGCAGGGGGACCCACCAAACCGCAGGTTGATGTCATTGTTGGCCAAAGAGCCGGTCATGCTTGTTGCCTTTGCATCAAAGCAGCATAATATGCCTTTGCACACTCTTCCTGCCAATATAGCCTATAGACCTTGTGTTAAACAACGAACAGTCTGGAATTTTCAAAAGAGCACGAGACTCCACAAAGGTAGTTTACACACCTCATTTTTAAGCTTATCCCTGACATGACCCCAACTGTATGACCATGATGAAGCTCCTCTTCTTCATCGGTAGTAGCAGGCGACTTAGTCCACCTCAACTTCATCAATCGTTCATCGGACTCTATGTGCTTCAAAACCTTTTTGACTGTATTTCGAGTCCCGCAAATGCTTCCATTGATGCCTTCACTAGCAAGTATGATACCTCCTAAGACACGATGTTCATATCAATCATAAATTTGTAAACAATCAAAACGGGAAACGTATCAAGACAGCTTATACATTCGACCTCCCGGATACTGATCACTCAAGGTAAGAGATGACAACTAGAGCCTCATGAGACCAAGTTTGACTGATACCACAAGTCTTCTAAATGTAATTACAGAAAACCCCACCTCTTAGCCCTGAAATCTTCAAGCCTCAATACCATAGATTCTGTAGGCCAAGCTCCTCCCTATTCATTCTAGCAGTAGAACGTCGACAATGTCATTGTTTGCCTCGTCACCATATTCGAATTGACCTTCATCTGCAGTAAAGCCTCTGCGCCTTCCCGGCGTAGCAATCATAGCAGCTATGTGTGTATGTCCACCTTCAACTACCTTACTCAACTCGTTTCTGTAGCCGCAACTACTTATGGCCTAACTCTACCGTGTTTCACTGCAGACAGATCAAGAGAAACTTGGACACAACTCCTCTACATTTGCAACAGCGACATACTCCAACGTGCGGTGAGTAAGAAGTGCCACATTTTTATCTTGACCACTGAGGACACAGTAAAAAGGAACACACTGAAAATTGCACGTTGCCGTGGGAATGGCACGTTCCCTCGTATTATAAAAATTGGGGAGGACTGTGCAAACTCCCCCGTGCAGGGACACTAGCATGTTTTCTTTTTTTTTCTATAACATAAGAGATAAAGAACACATACAAATAATGAGATTACTCTTAGAACCTTCAGCATTGTGCGCTCACTTTTCTAACTCTTTGTACTTATTCTTTGCAAGGGACATTCAAGAAATCAGCTATCGCTTGCTCTTCTCGGTCTGACACCCCACAACAACACAATCCAGCAGCAGCAGCAGGTACATAGTTGTTTCAAACGCTTGAACTGTTCGTTGCTTAGCCGTGACTAGTAACTAAATATCACAAGGTTCTGATCGCATTGAACCATTAAGATTGAGTTCGACTGAAGCCTTCAATGGACCATCACCGACATCATAGGATACACCTCAGCAGATCGAAAGCGAGACATCGCACTTCAATCGAGAATAAGGCTAGATTTCTACCATGCTCACAAGCATGGATTGATATCGTCAATTTAGTACACTGATGGAGTTCAAAAATAGCAATGACATTCAGACCTTTAAGCATATGCTTTGTTTGTGGTGTAGTTTTCATCCAAAGAAGTGCCTCTTTTCATTGTACTCGAGCTCCAGACAAGACATCGATTGCAATGTTTGCTAGCATTCTATTGGTATCCAGCTTAGAGGCTACACAAATAGGAACACAATAGGTGCAATGCTCCGCTTGTGAGAACTCAAGCGCACGTCGCAAATATTGTGTGCCCTTACTTCCAGACTACATTAGAAGAATATTGATCGGAAATCAGCTTCACATACAGTTATTGAGCATCATCGACATATCTGTCAACGCCATCTCAACAGTGACAACAATTGCACGAGGTACACTAGACAGACGTTCAATATTAGATAACCCTCTGCTATCATGGAGTAAAGAGCATAGAACAACCTTCACAGAGCAAGATCTAGCTACATCACAAGTGGCAGACATACTTGCATTCAATCTTGAGAACAACTTCGTACTACAGAAGTACATGTCGATGGTGGTTGAACGGCTGAATAAGAAGCTTGGCCTCTGCATACTAAGTCAAGATAGTGTGAGCAAGATCATTCAACAACAACAAGACAACGCACCTTTTGCACTGATGGCGCAATTGGACACGAGTTTGATGTTTGGTATCATTGAAAACATCATTGAACCAGCCAGGAGAAGAGCATTCACTGCTAGCGATACTTACAAATTTGCTTCTCTGCAGCTCTGTGGCCATCAACAATTGCTAGAGAGAACAGTTACTTTCAAGACCAATGACATGCCTGCCGCATCAAGCTCCGTGAACGACATCACAATAGAGACAACAACGTTTCCATTCATGTTCCCTTTTGGGGAAGGCCAGTATAATGGTAAAATCAACTCCAGTATATATGTAAAGATACGTGCATCGACTCTGTTCTCCGTTTACACCCTGTACAAGCCATCCTGCTCATAATGTACTAACTAGAGCAGGCTCTTATGTTGGCTAACAATACACACATGAGCTTGTTGCAAAGGGACATTGACAACTACAAGAAGGCCAATCGTACAGCAACTGACGAGGATACTGTGAGACATGTGCTTCGGTACAGCACCCCTTCCAGCATGCCAGGCTCCTGCTCGTGGCACTGCAAGAACCTAAAGGACTTGATAGCAATGGTGGACGAATGGGGAATGCCTGATTTCTTCTTGACTTTCACTGCCGATGAGGTCACAAACACAAGATGGCATGAGATTGACACGATCGAGCTAATTGCACGTCATTTGAACACCTCCTTCACTTGGACAGACTGCCCAGTTGAATGCGCCCTCACCTTCCACACTAAGTTCCAAATGCTTATGTCCAAATATATACTTGCGAAAGGTGTGTTGGGCTGTGTGTGCAACACCACTTGGTTAGATATGAGGTCCAAAATAGAGGATCACTACATGCTCATGTCATACTGTGGATGCATGAAGAAGACAAAGAGCAACTATCTGCTGAGATAACTGCATACATCCCGCAAGAAACTAGCAGTGTGGTTTTGCCAGAAGTGAGCTGCCTCCGACAACTCGTACTCAGGAAACAACTTCACAAGTGCCGTACAAGTTGTTACCACGGTCAAAGAGATGGAGTATGTAGACACGGTTTTCCATTTCATGCGCAGCCAAATCCAAACCCAGTCTTCAACGAATAAAATCACAGATGGAAATACTTCAGGCCCCGACATGAAGACAAAAATGTCGTACCGTACCACCCTACACTGCTTCTGCTATGGGGTGCACATATGAATATACAGCGGGTCACCAATTCATCATTGTCCTACTACCTCCTAAAGTATGCACTCAAAACTGAACCAATGGGCCATCTCAACATCCACTCAGAAGATGCAAAGCGCTTAGGCCTAGGTGGCCTTGACATTGTGAAATTGAAGCTGATCTCAGCCTCTTTACTGTCGAAGCCTATCTCAGCAACAAAAGTGGCATTAAATTGTTTGCAAATCCCAATAATTTCAAAGAGTGACACCATCCAATACGTCGACTCATCACCCCCGGCACTACGGCAACGAATAATTTCTCACAACAACGATGTCGTGCTGCACCTTGTCGATCTATACTGCGCACAACCACAAATTGTGGAGAATCTTACGTTCTACGACTTCCACAAGAGTTACACAGTGACGAAGGGAAAAAAAGTATTTCAGAGGCGAACACCTACGGCCAACCGAGCGGCAACACCGACTGGTCCGTTTCACAAACTTCCACCCAGGGCATCATCCGGAGGCTTTCTTTTACAACGTGCTGCTAAAGAGCATCACCTTCAGAAATGAATCCCAGCTGCTCTCACCGGAGAACTGTTGGGGTATAAAGCCCAATGTGGTCGCCCAGGTAAGTGGGCGGGCCGCCAGGTATATACACATATTCTTTTGTAAAAACCTAATAAGAACTCACTATGCTCTACACATTACAGTAGAGCGAGTTCACCATATCGTCGTGCTCTTCTTCTCGCACTCTCTCTCGCGTCGCACTTCCGCTCGTACTCCTTCAACTGGTATCAGAGCTCAGATCGAGGCTTGGGGCAGCACTGCAGGAGGCTAGAGTCACCAGCTCAGATTGGAGTGAAATTCGACAGGCGAAGACACGGCCCCAAATACTGTGGGAAAGCCCAAAGGGCTAGGTGTTCTCAGAATTTCATTCTAAGGTCATCTCGGCCACCGTTCGGCTTCGACAGAGGTCTGCGCAGGCCATTTTCGACTACGTGGTCTCGGCGGGTGCAGATCCGACTCTGCAAATTTGGGGTTTTCGGCCTATGACTGCAGGTGTTGAGGATATCGACACTCCCATAGTGTTGATTTGTGGCTGTCTACACATCGAAGGACGGCTCACAGTTCTTGGAGGCGTGTCACATACGACACGGGCGCATCTACACAGTCTGTAGGCGACATCCACTAGTTCATCAGGTAGCTTGTGTTTGCTGCTTGATATTCCAGATTTCATCCCGACATTGCAGGTACTTCCACATGGGGTGTATTGTCAGAGATGATGTATGTCTGTTGAGGGTTTGCTGGATGCGAGTCACGCAGCAAACAACCGCCGCAGCGGTTACAGCATACAGTGGGAAATTTGTGGATGTATGACTTTGTGGGAAGTCTATGTACTGTCAGATTTACTGCAGCCTTTGTTGAGGGTCGAGTGAGGTTTTATTGAGCTGGGGGATTTTCGAATGTTGAGATCCTTTCGGTGATACAGGTCTTGGAGCGATCCCTCGAGCACCCTTAGATAGGCAGCTAGGATGTATTGACTGTGAGTTAGACAGTTGGGATTGCATCTTTGCTTTACTACCGTTGAGGCATTGTCGCAGTCTATGCTTACAGGACAGTCAGAGATAGTACAGGTGCAAGACAGGTTTACCCGCAGCTTACAGTGTCAGAGAGACAGTGTTTTTTTGAGCTGTTTTTTGGTCTGTTTTTGAGTACACCATAGCCATTTTACAAAGGAGACTCTGCCGAAATTTATGCAGAATCTGAAGCTTTTTTGGTTCATTTGACAGGTTGATATTGGTTCAGAGGTCAGTTTACAGGGGAAACTCTGCCGAGTTTTTCCCAGGAAAGTAAACCACTGTGAAGCGTAGCTATGGCTGGATCACAGGACACTGCTCTTTACAATATCAAGAAGATGGATGGAACCAATTTCCCATTGTGGAAGAAGCAGATTTGGCACGTGTTGGTACAAAAGAAGCAGATAAAACCTATAAAGCTCAAAGGGATAAAACCAGAAGATATGGACGAAGATGAACGAAGCGAAATGGATGAATTGACACTTTCTACCATTATGCTGACTTTGGCAGAAAGCGTTTACTTCAATGTAGCAGACGAGATGTCGGCTTATCAAGCATGGTTAAAGCTGAGTGATCTTTATGAGAAGCAGAGTGCAGCTTCACAGGTATACTGGCTTAAGAAGCTTGTTGACTTGAAGATGAAAGAAGGGACACCTATGTCCAATCATCTGAATGAATTCAATACAATCTATAGTCAGTTGTCAGCTCAAGGTGTCAAGTTTGATGAACCTGTTAGAGCTATGTTCCTATTGATCACATTGCCGGAAAGTTGGGACACTTTTCGCACAGCTTTGAGTAATTATGCACCTCCAGATGGTTTGAACATAGCAGGTGTAGAAGGAAGTCTGCTTACTGAAGAAACCAATAGAAAGACAATGGAAAAAGGCAAAGGAACAGCCTTAGTTGTCAGGGGAAGGACCAGAGAAAAGTACAAAGGTGGAAAGAGGAATCAGTCTCGTAGCAAGTCCCGCAGTGCTAAAGGCAAGAGTGACATAGAATGCTACCATTGTGGCAAGAAGGGTCACATGAAAAGAGACTGCAGAGAATGGAAAGCAGAAAAAAGGCAAAGAGAAAGCTGAAGACCATGGTGAGAAGAATAAGTCCTCAGTGAAGATTCAAGAAATAAATGTGACAAACACTGTTGCAGAGAATGACAGTCTAGTGTCAGGAGACATCTACTTCTTGAAGAATACAATGGACTCAGCTCTTCTTACAACATCTGATGGAAATGCACTGAGTGACTGGATTATAGACTCAGGGGCATCACTTCATGTGTCTCCAAACAAGGAGTGGTTTACCTCTTATGTGACCACTAAAGATCATGTTCGGCTAGGCAATGGGCAAACATGTGAGATCTTAGGTGTTGGAGATGTTCAATTGAAGTTTCAGAATGGCTCTTCTTTCACGCTGAAGAATGTGAGACATGTTCCCGCAATTACAAAGAGCTTGATCATCACAGGTTTACTTGATGATGCTGGCTACGTCACCAGTTTTGGACAGAACATGTGGAAGATATCCAAGGGTTCTATGACAGTAGCACATGGAGTAAAGTCTGGAGGACTTTACATGATTTATGTATCAAATGTCTCTAAAAATGTAATCAATGTAACCGAGCAGCCGAACGTTTCTTTGTGGCATAGCCAGTTAGGACATATGTCCAAGAAGGGAATGGAAATCTTGTCTCGTTCTGGTTATTTGCCTGGCTTTTCATTTAATGATTTTGAATTCTGTGAACATTGTCTGTATGGTAAGCAAACACAGCAGCCACATAAGCATAGAAGCAGTAGAAGAGATACACAGTTGGCACTTGTTCATAGTGATTTGTGTGGACCTATGCCTAACCTATCTCTAGAGGGAGCTTCTTACGTTATGACATTTATAGATGATTACTCGAGGAAAGTATGGGTTTACTTTCTCAAGCACAAGGATGAAGCGTTTAGTGTTTTCAAAACGTTTGTGACACTTGTGGAGAATCAGAGTGGCAAGAAGCTTAAATGCTTACGCACTGACAATGGTGGAGAGTATGTTTCAAAGGCCTTTCAGGACTTTTGTGAGTCAAAAGGTATAAAACGTGAACTTACTGCTCCTTACAATCCTCCTCAAAATGGTGTTGCTGAGAGGATGAATAGGACCATACAAGAGAAGGTCAGAAGTATGTTGTCTAATGCACAGCTGCCAAATGGGTTTTGGGCTGAAGCTGTATCAACAGCTGTTCATCTTGTAAATAGATCTCCTAGCAAGGTTTTGCAGAAGGATTCAGTGCCAGAGATGGTATGGTCAGGCAAAATGCCCTCATACAAGCATCTCAGAGTCTTTGGCTGTGAGGCATATACTCACGTTCCAAAGGAATTTAGGAACAAACTTGAGCCAAAGAGTAGAAAGTGCATCTTTCTAGGCTATGATAATTCTGGTGAGATGGGGTACAGACTTTGGGATCCCGAATCCAAAAAGGTTGTCCGCAGCAATGATGTTCACTTTAATGAATCCAAATATCATTCTAAACCAGAGAGGGTTGAGGAGATTAGAAGAGTTGTCTTCCAAGAAGATGGACCTGCACGTGCAAGACAAAATGTCAGGGCTCAAGAGGAGCAAGGACAGGATAGATTGGAACCACAGGTTGTGGCTGAGCCTGAGCCACCTATTGTGCGTAGATCTGGACGTGTCACGCGACCTCCTAATAGGTTTGTTCCATCTATGAACTATGTCATGTTGACTGATTGCAATGAGCCTTCATGTTACAAGGAAGCAGTGCAAATGAAGGACTCCGGGAATTGGCAATTGGCCATGCAGTCAGAGATGACAGCTCTGCATAAAAACCAGACATGGAAGCTAGTTAAATTACCACGGGGCAAAAAGGCTCTACCTTGTAAATGGGTTTACAGGTATAAGATCACCGCTCATGATAGTCAGCCAAAGTACAAAGCAAGGCTTGTTGCCAAGGGCTTTAAGCAAGAACAAGGCATTGACTTTGATGAAGTCTTCTCTCCGGTGGTCAAGATGACTACATTGAGATGCTTTCTTGCATTGGTTGCCATATTAGATTTGGTGTTGCACCAAATGGATGTCAAGACAGCGTTCTTGCATGGTGATTTAGATGTGGAAATTTACATGCAGCAGCCAGAAGGGTTTGTTGAGAAAGGCAAGGAAGATTGGGTATGGCAGTTGTTAAAGAGTATTTATGGCTTAAAACAATCACCGAGGGCATGGTACCATAAATTCCACAAGTTTATGCTTTCTCAAGGCTACAAACGTAGTGAGGTCGATCACTGTCTATATACAAAGAAGGCTAAGGATGGCAGTTGGCTGATCCTTATTTTGTATGTGGATGACATGTTGATTGCTGGCAAGCACTTGGAAGAAATTTCAGCTTTGAAGTCAAAGATGGCAAAATCGTTTGACGTGAAAGACATGGGTGAGGCAAGTCATATACTTGGTTTGCGCATTGAGAGAGATAGATCAAAGAAGTTGAGTTGGTTATCTCAAACAGAGTATATTGACAAGGTTTTGCAACGTTTCAATATGGAGAAGGGAAAGGCACTGAGTGTTCCATTGCCACCATATGTGAAACTTAGCAAACAAGATTGTCCTGTGTCTGAGGAAGAACAAGCTGAAATGGATAAGGTTCCATATGCGTCTGCAGTGGGTAGTTTGATGTATGCAATGATTGCTACTCGCCCAGACATTGCATTTGCAGTGGGAGTAGTAAGTCGATACATGTCAAACCCAGGCAAGAAACATTGGGAGGCAGTGAAAGGAATATTGAGATACCTGAAAGCTACAAAGAGTATGCGTATATGCTATGGGAGTCAGGAGCTAAGTGTAAAGGGTTTTACAGACTCAGATTATGCAGGTGACTTAGACAACCGAAGGTCTACGTCAGGGTATGTCTTTACATTGACTGGTGGAGCAGTATCATGGCGTTCTAGATTACAAGATTGTGTTACTCAGTCTACTACAGAGGCTGAATATGTTGCAGCATCAGAGGCATGCAAAGAATCAATTTTGCTTAATCGACTAGTAACAGATTTGGGAATCAAAGAAGAGATGCCTGTGTTATATTGTGATAGTCAAAGTGCTATACAATTGGCTCGCAATCCAGTTTATCACTCAAAGACAAAGCATGTGGATGTGAAGTATCATTTCATTAGGGAAATGCTCGAGGATAAGCAACTTCAGCTTGTCAAAGTTCACACCATAGAAAATCCTGCTGATCTACTTACAAAAGGACTTCCCTCAGAGAGCTTTGTGCATTTTCACAAGCAGATAGGTGTAGGGTAGTACATCACTTCTCTACATCTCTTGTATATTAGCTTGTATAGTAGCTTCTCTCACACTTAAAGTACCACATTGGACTTTAAGTGGGAGGTTGTTGGGGTATAAAGCCCAATGTGGTCGCCCAGGTAAGTGGGCGGGCCGCCAGGTATGTACACATATTCTTTTGTAAAAAACTAATAAGAACTCACTATGCTCTACACATTACAGTAGAGCGAGTTCACCATATCGTCGTGCTCTTCTTCTCGCACTCTCTCTCGCGTCTCACTTCCGCTCGTACTCCTTCAAGAACACGTCCAGGTCATACTATCTTGAGTGCAAACTTAGAAATTTGATACTGACAGATGAGGACCTTGAGATGTACATCACAGAGTATACACAACGAAATATGCTCACAATAGATCAAACACACCAATTTCACAACATGATACTACAGAAGACATCCTCAACAAAGGCTGCCTCAATTCAATCTCCAGATGTGCAAACAGACTACGAGCAACAAGACACGACTTCTCGTATCTCTGCCCTTCTAAACGAGCTTCAAAACGTCCAGAACGCATCACTAACATATGAACAAGCAGAGATCTACAAGAAGCTCACAGCAGCAAAGGGCGGTCTGCATGTGATCACAGGCACTCCTGGCAGTGGCAAAAGCTTCCTCATAAGATATATCACAAGCCAACTCATAATGCAAGGGAAAACTGTCACACTCGTTGCTTCGACTGGTGCAGCGGCCACGAGGTTAAGCAGCATCGCAACAACTGTCCATTACCAATTCAAGATACCAGTGCACACACAACAATATCCCCTGTCAATCTCCGAAACTGGTGACAGATACGTGAGTATCAAAGAAGCAAACACGATTATCATAGACGAGATTTCTATGTTGACAAAGCAAACTTTTGATCTCATAGTACGACAAATTGTGAATGTCACCAACGGCACACTGCTAGACCCATTCAAAGATAAAAAGCTCTTCTTGTTCAGTGATTTGGCACAGTTGCCGCCGGTATGCAGGCATCAAAGTGATCATTGCTACTCATGCCACATCACAAGCTCCACTTATTGGTCCACTGCTACTACGTACATTATGTGTTGCTCAGTGCGCCATGCAAAAGATATCTCTTTCATAGAGTTCCTCAATACAATAAGAGTCAGGCTCCCCACAAAGAAAGAGATCCACGATGCGCTCGGTGACCGCATCATAATGCAGGATCAAATAGAGCAACACATAGATAGGAATATGACAATCATTTGCACACACAAGAGTGACGTTCGATATTATAATAACCTTCTCTTGGCACGCTTCCATCAACATAGTCACATCATCCAAATCGGGCTTAAGACAAGGGCTCAAGACAAATGCACACAACGTCCCTGAGCTCCATGCATGGCTTGAAGATCCCGACTTCCACGCAATTGACAGAATAGCAGAAGGAGCAAAGGCGCTGATAACAGAGAACATAGACTTAACAATTGGAGCAGCCAATGGATCACTGTGTCGCGTAGACGAAGTCCTCCAAGATGAAGAAGGAGGCGTCAAAGCAATCAAAGTCACACTCGACACATCCAAACAGGAACTTACACTTCGACGGTCAAAGCATAGCAGACGGACATTCAATGGGCACTGGTACCATAAATCCACATTCCCACTAGCTCTCGCCTACGCTATGACTGGACACAAGTCCCAAGGCGCAACAATCAAAACCAACGTCTTGCTCATTGTAAAAGAAGTTTTCGCCCTGGCCTTCTATACGTGATGCAGCTCCCTACGCTAGAGATGTTCACACCATCTAGATTTTTGAGCTTCTAGCCGGGAATGTTTCCTACGCCCTCTCCAGTCTCAATTCCTCTTTCTATTAAACTGATGAAATCGCCTTGTAACTGCCTTGTATATAAACCAGGAATTATTATCTTCTCTTCTGTGGACTTTTCATGTTCAATACGTTGCATTGCTGAGACATCTTCCCTATCACCCCTACTCACTCTGATCCACCTTTTGTAAATTTAATGCTCTTCCCTTTTTCAATTCATTCATTTGAGTTTGAACATTTGTCTGATCTTATGCTTCAGAAATACTGCAACAGATCGTCAAAATAATTATTTTTACATGCAGGAAACTGAATCAAACAATGGATCACAACACGGTACATTTTGCACGCTTGTCTGATCTTGCATCTGCCTATGTATACACATGCGAATCAATCACTCATCTTACTGTGCAGCTCTTCAAGCAATACACGAACAATGCAAAGGAAACGCAACCAGCGATACAACCTAAGAGATTTTACCTCACGACTAAGCAAATGAGACTGGCTAACTCAGCAGGCGAGAAACCCCATGCGTATATTGAGCGGTTTCATACTTTTCAAGAGCGTCGTAACTTCATGAATAAGTGCGACGCAAGATATAAAGCTCTAAACCAAACGATGGCCACACCAAGCACAGATAGAATGACAACATGTACTATTAGGAAAGAAAAATATAATGCCTTCTATCTGTTACGCTAACCAGCTTGCTCCTACATCCTACAGGTCTCATGAAGCAAATACTTGAAGAGCTTGACATCCAGTACGAGGATGATGAAAATATGTTGCGTAATGTTGAAGCACAACAACTCCTCGACACAAAAACTGAAGGAGTTACACTGTACACGATGGAGCAGCTTCGGTTTGGTTACAACATTGACTTAGTTGAACTTTCAAAAGCTACTCAAGAAAACTGTGCCGCTATCTTGACAAATTTCATGACTTCGGCAAACCACACGCACGATGCAACTAATCCACCCATCACAATCCAGAAGGTAGCATGGCACTACAGTGAACACAAGGCAGTAAATTACGGACAACCAGCCTCTCCATATGAGCCAGTTGCGATAGACCAAGGCAAGTATGGATAACAAGTATCACTAGCTTCCATTCATTTCTCCACAGCACCGTCATTTTTTAATTGGCCTAACCAATCTAGATGGACTGTAGATTTAGACACTCATCAACAACCAGAGACAAGCATCGGCCTTCCACCCCAGAAAAAGCAGCGTCGCGGGATTAATACATAGTCTACAATATACGCTGCAGGAAAAACGATAGGAGATACATCGGAGTTACAAATAACGTCCATAAACGCGTTAGCCAGCACAAGCGCAATCCTCCGAGGAGAATGCAAGCAGACATGCAGGCACATAGTCCTTTCGAGGACAATTTTGAAATTACCACTTTAGCATCCAGTACCAATATACATAAAGCTAGAAACTTAGAACATTTCTATATTAAACAACACAAAACAACAACTACATTAGGTTATAACGTTTGTTCTGGACATCCACCAAGGTTGAGAAAAATATAACCAAGAAGGTATAGCTGTGAACTTCTGCCATCTTCATTTCATTGTTTTGTTCAGTGTCTTTGTCATATAACGTTGGTCATTGGCTACAACAATGTCTTTTTTTTTTCCATTCAAACTATAGCAGACATGACAACTTATCAGCTTCTTTGATTGAAATGTTTTTTCTTTTCAGTTTAGAATGGGTAGGCCGATTCCAGTTGATCTGATTGAGCAAAGTCAGAATTTCAGACTGCAATGTACATGTCGCAATACTGTCTTTACCCACATTTGCAAGAGCGGGTCCTCTGACACTACATGCATAAATGGAGTGAGTTCATTCCATGGCCAGTTCAGCCACCTACCCCATGGCATCCACATTACATCACTTGGAATACACTCGGTCGACAAATCACCATCGACATCGCAGTGCTAGCTGGTTGCTCCACAAAACACTATTGTATGTTGTTCGTTCAGATTGCAGACGTGCTCGGCCTACTCGAGACTATAGAATTAAATTACTCTAACGTGGTCCCCAGCCACCTTCAGTCAGCTAAACAATTCGTTTCGCGCTATTTTTCTGTCAACCAGTTTCCCACACGCGCAACTCTGAAGAGCATCTTACCGATATAGCCCTATCTTCCTATATCAAAAACTCCCACTGATATGTGTTGTTACCTAGTCCTCCTCCTCTTCTCCACAGAACTTTTGTCCGTTTCATTTTAAAGAAGTCATTGCATGCTACATTCAAAGCCTTCTCAACTCTCGTTCGCTTGGTTCCGTTCTAAATGCGTCAACTTTTTGGCATGCTATTTACATCAAATCGTTTCAGTGACTTACATTCACTTAGCGTAACAACATTTCTGCAAAACAAATAATAAGCGCTCTATCTCTCCCCCCCTCTCTCTCTCCCTCTCTCTCTCACCTTTCATTTCTTCATTCTTCTTTACGGATGTATACTCTTGTTCAGTGCTTGCATGAGATGAAAACAGTATATACATTTCTGCACGTTCGAGTGACTTCTACTCCCTTACGCTAAAAAGATTTGTCAGGAAAAAAACAACAACCTCTCTCTCTCTCTCTCTCTCTCTCTCTCTCTCTCTCACAGCTTTCACTTCTATGTCATTTTCACTAATATATACTCTTCTTCAATGCCTCGATGCTTCAACCACTTCCGATTATGCAAGCTGACGAAGCACTTTAGTTTTTGTTGGGTAAAGGCTCTGTGTCATGCCACTCGGACACTCACTCACTAACCATTGTATTCTTCTCTTATACATATAGATAATTCCTCCATGCACTCGTGCACGGGTGATCCACCCCACAATTGGTATCAGAGCCTTGAGCACGGCATTGGCCCCTCCCCGTCCCCGCGCGTGCAACTCACCTTGTGCTCAAGGCGTGAAGTCTCCAAAAGAATTGAGATCCGAAGAGTCACGCAAGGAAGCAATTGGAAGCCTTAGGAAGTGTGCAACAAAATCAAGCTTGCAAACAGTGTTGAAAGCAAGCCAAATCGAGATCAACAGAGCAGGGGAAAATCGAGCAAAGTAGCCCAAATCAAGCAAGGCTTGAGAGCAGCATCAAGCGGGTCTGCAAATTGAACTGAGTGGCAACAGCAAATTGAGCAAGTTCAGTGCAAAGCATGGAGCAGTAGAGGAACTCGACAACCAAAAAGGTCGAGCAGGCCTCGCCATATGAAGCAGGGCAGTGTAGGAGAATCACCAATCGGTGTTGAAATTTAGGCAACCTGGGTACTCGCCAATCAATTCAAAGAAGACAGGCAACTCGTAATTGAAGAAGCAGCGCTCGCTTTGGTTTGCCTTGAGTGTGCGCACACACGCACACACACTTTACATTGTAGTAGAAGATGCTTCAATAGTGAAATCGAGTTGATGAGCATCACGCTGGAACGAGCGAATAGTGTAGAACTTGTGAGCTAAAAGCCGAGTAGCGAGCTTGAAGAGCTTAAAAACACACACAGGTTTTGACTTGTGTCAGAGAATGCTAGAGCATAGCAGCAAAATTGGACAGAGACTGTGCTTTTCTATGAAATCAAAAAGCAGAGCAAAGGTGTGTGTGTGTAAGAGTGTGTCACACACACGCACACACGCACACAATCTCAGCGTAAAAAGCCCAGCCTCGATTAAGACAGATAGAGAGAGGAATGTGTGTTTTCTACTCGAAACACACATCTCCGATTGCCATCTTAGAGCACCGCGAGCATTCTTCATCGACGAGTAAACCTGTACATCGGGCATCGGTCTGGTCCAACACCATTGAGCATTGACAAATTTTGGCAGCTTTGAGAGAGAGAGAGAGAGAGAGACTATTTGCTTTCTTGGTGCTTCGCATCAACATTCGCCATTGACATTAACCTTCTCGACCATTTTCCCTCGACACCGACGTTCCTGCAGATGGGCGATTTCCCACGCATGACAGCTCTCATGAAGCAGCCTAGTCATGTGCAACCCGTAGAGGCTAGTTTCCTATTGACTGGCAAGGAGTACAAGTGGTGGATGAGTTTGACCACTTGTCCTACCACTTGGGAAGAGTTCAAAATGATGTTTAAAAAAGAGTTCTTGGAGGCAACGAGGAAGAGCAAAATTGGGAGTTATGGGACATGTGATCGATGCATAACAGGTCCCTAACTCAATAGATTTTAGACTACAGAGAGATAGGGTTCAGATTAAAGCAAACCGATGCATTACAGACTTTGCGAGGCTTCAAGAGGGGCCTCACAAATTATTACCTTTACTTTGAGACTTTTTAGCCAAAGGACTTATCTGATGGGATCAAGTACACACATATATACGATGACATCAAGCATTGTGGCGCATGAGATGGGGCAGGTAGGGTTGGGAAAAAAGGAAAGAGGTGTCAGAGTTTTAAAGAAAGGGATTTCGTAGTGAGAGGAAGGCATAAAGAATATTGACTAGGGTGGTCAAGGTGGTCGTTGGACTAAAAACCACGGCCATTGAGACAGAAATGAGAGTTTGAATTGCAAAAAAAAAAAAGAGATATGTTAAGGCGCGAAAGGAAAATCAGTGATTTAGCTGTAATGAAGTAGGGCACACCATAGCTGGATGCGCAAAGCTCGAAGCTAGCACAAGTGGCAATGAGCCTAAGAGAGATGGTAAATCCTGTAGGCAGTTAATCCTCTAGGCAGTATAGTGCAAATGCTTCCTCTAGTTTTGAACAGTTCAGGGAGGTGACAATGTGCCATTGTGATGAGCGCCATGCTTGTTCAGTGACACCAACTATGTGGCAGCCTAGCATAGGTCCATATGACTATAGTAAATCTAAAAAAGAACACTCGGAAATCTGCGTCTCGTGTTCGAATTAGTGAGAAACCATAAGCTTTTTGCAAAGGAAAGAAAATGTGATTTCTTTGAGAGCGAGATTCATTAGTTGGGTCACATTATATATGCAGAGGGAATGCCGATGGAACTTGAGAAAGTGGAAGCTATTCTTAGGTGTGCCAACACCAAAAATCTTGAAGAACTACAATTTTTTCTTGGTATGTCGGGCTTTTACCAACAATATGTAAAGGACTATGCGAAGATCGTAATGGCTCTCGAGTTCGAATGAATTGAAGGGTAGAAAGGCTTGGTGGACGGAGATCCTACAATAGTTTGACCTTCAAATACACTACCAAAGAGGTAAGTATAACGTAGTGGCAAATGCACTTAGTTGCATGTCGTAGATTCATGAATTAAGCTTCACAGTTTCTCAATCTTCAAGAATGATTTCTTCGAGTCACTACGTGGCTTATGTGACCATGATCCATCTTTTACTGAGGTCCGATGTGCTAGACACGATTGCACTACTTCAGAGACGTGACCACCTCCCTTGTCGCCATGTAGTGCTAGCTTGGAGAGACAGGTTGTAGGTGCAACAAGTAGAGAAGCGAGAGTTAGTACTGAGAGACTAACCAATATTTTTGGGTATAGTTGGGGACCGAAGTGCTCTGACTAGACCCTTCATCACCTTTGACAGCTTTGCCTTCAAAGGGAGGTGATAAATTTTGTTGGGGGGAGGAGTATGCTAACTACTTCATTGACAATGGGTACTTACTCTACAAGGGTAGAGTGTCTGTACCAATTATTGGTGACTTTTGGGCCCGCATTCTTTAAGAAAGTCATGATAGTCCAATTGTCGATCATCCTGGGATTCAGAGGACCTACACAATAGTTAAAAGGCAATTTTATTGCCCTAGTTTGTTTAAGGATGTTGAGACTTATGTGCTGAAATGCAATAATTATCAGGTCAATAAACATAAGCTTCTCAAGGTTGAGGGGCTACTCCATTCATTAGAGATACCTCAAGGGAAATGGAAAAGGTTTTCCATGGATTTCATTACTGGTTTACCCAAGACTATTCAAGGAAATAACTCAATGTGGGTGGTAGTGGATAGGTTAACCAAAATGGAAAAGTTTATTGCCATGAAGAAAACGGTTAAAGAAGTATACACACTCCTCCTTACAGTGTGTTAGATTTCCCCAAGACTGTGTCTCTCTCCTCTCTTCTTCTCCTTCTCCCTTCCTCCATGCACTCGTGCACGGGCGATCCACCCCACAACTGGTATCAAAACCTTGAACCCGGCATTGGCCCCTCCTTGTCCCCGCGTGTGCAGCTCACCTTGTGCTCAAGGCGTGGAATCTCAAAAAGAGTTGAGATCTGCAGACTCGGGCAAGGAAGCAACAAGCAAGTGAAGCAATTGGAAGCCTTAGGAAGTATGCAACAAAATCAAGCTTGCAAATGGTGTTGAAGGCAAGACAAATAGAGAACAATAGAGCAGGTGAAATCGTGCAAAGTAGTCCACATCAAGCAATGCTTAAGAGCAGCATCAAGCGAGTCTGCAAATTAAACTCAGTGGCAGTAGCAAATCAGGCAAGTTCAGCACAGAGCATGGAACAATAGAGGAACTTAAGAACTAAAAGGTAAAGCAAGCCTCACCATAAGAAGCAGGGCATTGTAGGAGAATCACCAATTGAAGTTGAAATTTGGGCGACCTGGGTACTCGCCAATTAGTTCAAAGAAGACAGGCAACTCATAATTAAAGAAGTAGTCTTCGCTTTGGTTTGCCTTGAGTGTGTGTATACGTGCACACACGCACACTTTGCATTGTAGTAGAAGATCCTTCAATAGTGAAATCGAGTTAACAAGAATCGAGCTGGGCATGAGAAAATAGTGTAGAAATTGTGAGCTTGAAGTTGAGTAGCGAGCTTGAGGAGCTTAGGAACACACACAGGTTTTCAGTGGTGTCAGAGAATGCTATACCATAGAAACAAAATTGGATAGAGACAGTTTTTTTTTTGTGAAATAAAAAAGCAGAGCAAAGGTGTGTGTGTGTGTGTGTAAGAGTGTGTTCACATACACACACACACACACACACACACACACACACACACACACACACACACACACACACACACACACACACACAATCATTGTAAAAAGCCCAGCCGAGAGAGAGAGAGAGAGAGAGAGAGAGAGAGAGAGAGAGAGAGAGAGAGAGAGAGAGAGAGAGTACCTGCTTTCTTGGTGCTCCTCATCAGCATTCGACATTAACATTGACCTTCTCGACCATTTTCCCTCGACACTCACATTCGTGCAGATGGGTGATTTCCCACGGACGACAGCACTCAGGAAACAGCCTAGCCATGTGAAACCTATAGTGGCTAGTTTCCTATTGACTCACAAGGTGTACAAGTGGTGGATGAGTTTGACCACTTGTCATGCCAATTGAGAAGAGTTCAAAACGAAGTTTCAAAAAGAGTTCTTGAAGGCAATGAGGAAGCGTACTGGGAGTTATGAGACGTGTGCTCGATGCATAACAAGTCTCTAACTCAATACATTTTAGACTACAGAGAGATAGGGTTCAAATTAAAGGAAACCAGTGCATTACAGACTTTGTGAGGCTTTGAGAGGGGCTTCAGAAATGATTACCATTACGTTGAGCCTTTATAGCCAAAGGACTTATCTAATGGGATTAAGTACACAAAGATATACAATGACATCAAGCATTGTGGCGCATGAGATGGGGTAGGTAGGGTTGGGAAAAAGGTTTTAAAGAAAGGGGTTCCGCAATGAGAGGCAGGCGGAGCGAATTGACTAGGGTGGTCATTGGATTAAAAAACCACGGCCATCAAAAAAGAAACGAGAGTCGAATTGCAAAAAAAAAAAAGAGCTATGTTAAAGTGCAAAAGAAAAATCGGTGAATTAGTTGCAATGAAGTAGGGCACACCAAAGATGAATGCCCAAAGGTGAAAACTAGCACAAGTTGAAATGAGCCTAAGAGAGATGGTACATCCTCTAGGTAGTTGCACATAGTGCAAATGCTTCCTCTCAGTTTATAAGATTTTAGGGAGGTGACAATGTGCCATTGTGACGAGCAACATGCTTGTTCAGTGACACCAACTATGTGGCAGCCTAGCGTAGGTCCGTATGACTATGGTAAATCCAAAAAGAACACTCGGAACATCCGCGTCTAATGTTTATATTTTTTAGAAACCATAAGCTTTTTGTGAAGGAAAGAAAATGTGATTTCTTTGAGAGCGAGATTTATTAGCTGTGTCACATTATATCTGCAGAGGGAATGCCGATGGAACCTGAGAAAGTGGAAGCTATTCTTAGGTGTAGCCAACACCAAAAATCGAAGAAGACCTGCAGATTTTTCTTGTTATGTCGAGCTTTTACCAACAATATGTAAAGGACTATGCGAAGATCGTAATGGCTCTCAAGTCAGAATGAATTGAAGGGTAGAAAGGCTTGGTGGGCGGAGATCCTACAAGAGTTTGACCTTCAAATACATTACCACATAGGTAAGAATAACGTAGTGGCAAATGCACTTAGTCGCATGCTGTAGATTCATGAATTAAGTTTCACAATCTTCAAAAATGAGTCATTAGGGTCACTATATGGCTTATGTGAACATGATCCATCTTTTACATAGGTCCGGTGTGCTGGACACGATTGCACTACTTCACAGCCGTGACCACCTCCCTCGTCGCCACATGTAGTGCCAGTTCGGAGAGATAGGTTGTAGGTGCAACAAGTAGAGAAGCGAGAGTTAATATTGAGAGACTAACCAATATTTTTTGGTATAGTTGGGGACTGAAGAGCTGTGATTAGACCCTTCATCACCTTTGACAGCTTCGCCTTCAAAGGGAGGTTATAAATTCTGTTGGGGGGAGGAGTATGCTAACTACTTCATTGACAATGGGTACTTACTCTACAAGGGTAGAGTGTGTTTACCAATTATTGGTGACTTTCGGACCCATATTCTTAAAGAAAGTCATGATAGTCCAAGTGTCGATCATGCTAGGATTCAGAGGACCTATACACTAGTTAAAAGGCAATTTTATTGGCCTAGTTAGTTTAAGGACGTCGAGACTTATGTGTTGAAATGCAATAATTGTCAGGTCAATAAACATGAGCTTCTTAAGTTTGAGGGGCTACTCCATCTGTTAGAGATACCTCAAGGGAAATGGGAAAGCATTTCCGTGGATTTCATTACCAGTTTACCTAAGAATAGTCGAGGAAATGACTCAATGTGGGTGGTAGTGGATAGGTTAACCAAAATGGAAAAGTTTATTGCCACAAAGAAAATGGTTAAAGAAGCATACACACTCCTCCTTCCTGTGTGTTAGATTTCCCCAAGACTGTGTCTCTCTCGACTCTTCTTCTCCTTCCCTCTTCCTCCATGCACTCGTGCACGGGAAATCCACCCCACAACTGGTGTCAGAGCCTTGAACCCGGCAATGGCCCCTCCTCGTCCCCGTGTGTGCAACTCACCTTGTGCTCAAGTTGAGCTCCACACCTTGTGCTGAAGGCATGGAATCTCGAAAAGAATTGAGATCTGCAGAGTCGGGCAAGGAAGCAACAAGCAAGTGAAGCAATTGGAAGCCTTAGGAAGTGTGCAACAAAATCACTCTTGCAAACATTGTTGAAGGCAAGCCAAATTGAGATCAACAGAGTAGGTGAAATTGGGCAAAGTAGTCCACATCAAGCAAGGCTTGAGAGCAACATCAAGCGGGTCTGCAAATTAAATTGAGTGGCAACAACAAATTGGGAAAGTTCATTGTAGAGCATGGAACAATAGAGGAACTCAACAACCAAAAGGTAGAGCAAGCCTGCCATATGAAGCAGGGCACTATAAGAGAATCACCAATTGAAGTTGAAATTTGGGCAACTAGGGTACTCGCCAATCGGTTCAAAGCAGACAGGCAACTTGTAATTAAAGAAGTAGCATTCGCTTTGATTCTCCTTGAGTGTGTGTATGCACATGCACACACACACGCGCACACACACACACATACTTTGCATTGTAGTAGAAGATGCTTCAATAGTGAAATCGAGTTAACGAGCATCGAGCTGGGCATGAGAAATCAGTAAAGAACTTGTGAGCTTGAAGCTGAGTAGTGACCTTGAAGAGCTTAGGAACACACACAAGTTTTCAGTGGTGTAAGAGAATGCTATAGCATAGAAACAAAATTGGGCAGAGACTTTTTTTTTGTGAAATCAAAAAGCATAGCAAAGGTGTGTGTATAAGAGTTTATTCACACACACACACACACACGCACACACACGCAATCTCAGTGTAAAAAGCCCAGCCTCGATTGAGAGAGAGAGAGAGAGAGAGAGAGAGAGAGAGAGAGAGAGAGAGAGAGAGAGAGAGAGAGAGAGAGAGAGAGAGAGAGAGAGAGAGAGAGAGTACTTGCTTTCTTGGTGCTCCACATTAGCAGTCGCCATTGACATTAACCTTCTTGATCATTTTCCCTTGACACCGACGCTCCTACGGATGTACGATTTCCCACGAACGACAGCACTCGTGAAGCAGCCTAGCCATGTGCAACCTGTGGAGGCTAGTTTCCTATTGACTGGCAAGGCGTACAAGTGGTGGATGAGTTTGAACACTTGCCCAACCACTTGGGAAGAGTTCAAAATCATGTTTCAAAAAGAGTCCTTGAAGGCAATGAGGAAGAGAAAAATTGGGAGTTATGGGACATGTCCCATAACTCAACACATTTTAGATTACAAAGAGATAGGGTTCAAATTAAAGCAAACCGATGCATTAGAGACTTTTCCAGGAAAGGGGTTCTGTAGTGAGAGGCAGGCATAGAGAATATTGACTAGGGTGGTCAAGGTGGTCATTGGACTAAAAAACCTCGCCCATTGAGAAAGAAACGAGAGTTTGAATTGCAAAAAAAAGAGCTATGTTAAAGCATGAAAAAAAATTCAGTGATTTAGCTGCAATGAAGTAGGGCACACCATAGCTGAATGCGCAAAGCTCGAAGCTAGCACAAGTGGCAATGAGCCTAAGAGAGATGATAAATACTCTAGGCAGTTGCACATAATGCAAATGCTTCCTCTCAGTTTCGAAGAGTTCAGGGAGGTGACAATGTGCCATTGTGACGAGTGCCATGTTTTTTAGTGACACCACTATGTGGAAGCCTAGTGTAGGTCCGTATGCCTATATTAAATCTAAAAAAGAACACTTTGAACATCCGCGTCTAGTGTTCAAATTATTGAGAAACCATAAGCTTTTTGCGAAGGAAAGAAAATGTGATTTCTTTGAGAGCGAGATTCATTAGCCATGTCACATTATATCTTCAGAGGAAATGCCGATGGAGCCTGAGAAAGTGGAAGCTATTCTTAGGTGTGGCCAACACCAAAAATCTCGAAGAATTGCATGTTTTTCTAGGTATGTTGGGCTTTTAACAACAATATGTAAAGGACTATGCAAAGATCATAATGGCTCTCAAGCCAGAATGAATTGAAGGGTAGAAAGGCTTGGTGGGCTGAGATCATTCAAGAGTTTGACCTTCAAATACATTACCAAATAGGTAAGTATAACGTAGTGGCAAATGCACTTAGTCGCATGGCATAGATTCATGAATTAAGCTTCACAATCTTCGAAAGAGAGTTCTTGGAGTGACTACATGCCTTATGTGAACATGATCCATCTTTTATAGAGGTCCGATGTGCTAGACACGATTGCACTACTTCACAGACGTAACCACCTCCCTCGTCGCCATGTAGTGCTAGCTTGGAGAGAGAGGTTGTAGGTGCGAAAAGCAGAGAAGCAAGAGTTATTACTGAGAGACTAACCGATATTTTTGGGTATAGTTGGGGACTGAAGAGCTCTGACTAGACCCTTCATCACATTTGACAGCTTCGCCTTCAAAGGGAGGTGATAAATTTTGTGGGGGGAGGAGTATGCTAACTACTCCATTGACAACGGGTACTTACTCTACAATAACTTTTGGGCCCGCATTCTTAAAGAAAGTCATGATAGTCCAAGTGTTGATCATCTTGGGACTCAAAGGAACTATACAATAGTTAAAAGACAATTTTATTAGCCTAGTTTGTTTAAGGATGTTGAGACTTATGTGAAATAATTGTCAGGTCAATAAACACGAGCTTCTCAAGGTTGCGGGGCTACTCCATACATTAGAGATACCTTAAGTGAAATGGGAAAGCATTTCCATGGATTTTATTACCGATTTACCCAAGGCTAGTCTAGGAAATGACTCAATGTGAGTGGTAGTGGATAGGTTATCCAAAATGGAAAAGTTTATTGCCATGAAGAAAACGGTTAAAGAAGTCTACACACTCCTCCTTCCACTGTGTTATATCTACCTAGTATCAAAGCCTTGAACCCGACATTGGCCCCTCCCCGTATCCGTGTGTGAAGCTCATCTTGTGTTCAAGATGAGTTCCACACCGTGTGCTCAAGGTGTGGAATCTAAAAAAGAATTGAGATCTGCAGAGTCGGGCAAGGAAGCAACAAGCAAGTGAAGCAATTGGAAGCCTTAGGAAGTGTGCAACAAAATCAAGCTTGCAAACAGTGTTGAAGGCAAGCCAAATCGAGATCAACAGAGCAGGTGAAATTGGGAAAAGTAGTCCACATCAAGCAAGGCTTGAGAGCGAAGGCTTGAGAGCGGCATGGAGCGTGTATGCAAATTAAAATGAGTGGCAACAACAAATCGGGCAAGTTCATTGCAGAGCATGGAACATTAGAGGAACTCGACAACCAAAAGGTAGAGCAAGCCTCACCATATGAAGCAGGGCACTGTAGGAGAATCACCAATTGAAGTTGAAATTTGGGCAACCTGGGTACTCGCCAATCATTTTAAAGAATATAGGCAACTCGTAATTAAAGAAGTAGCGTTGGCTTTGGTTTGCCTTGAGTGTGTGTACGCGCCCACGCCCGCACACACACACACACACACACTTTGCATTGTAGCAAAAGATGCTTCAATAGTGAAATCGAGTTAACGAGCATCGAGCTGGGCATGAGAAAACAACGTAGAACTCGTGAGCTTGAAGTTGAGTAGCGAGCTTGAAGAGCTTAGGAACACACATAGGTTTTTAGTGGTGTCAGAGAATGCTATAGCATAGAAACAAAATTAGACATTGACTGCTTTTTTCTGTGAAATAAAAAAGCAGAGCAAAGGCGTGTGTGTGTAAGAGTGTGTTCACACACACACACACACACACACACACACGGCTGATTCTAGCATGTTGCTATTTCCCTAGTAAAATTTTGTTGGGACTATTGGCCTAATGTACCTTTAGTGAATAAATCGCTTAAATTCACTAAGTACTGTATATACTGGTACTATTGGATTATATTGGTACTGGTACTAGCACTCTACACTATTGATACTGATATTTCTACTGTTAGTTTTGGTGTACTGGTATTGTATATGCTGATACTGTACTGGTTGGTTATTGCATGTTGCCATTTCCCTGATATAATTCGTTGGAACTGTTGGCATGTGGTACCTTTGGTACTGTTGGCGGATACGCCACGACGGACGTCAACACAACGAGAATTCACCTAACAAGATTTGTCAGCTAAGGACGAAGCTCGACCCGCAGGCACGTGGAAGCAAGCATAGGGTGTCAATCTACACTCGACCGACTCTCGACTAATTCCTACAGAGGTCTCTACCCAATGTCTAAGCTATAGCCTTCAGGAGTGCATAAGAGGAGGTTTCCTACAACGCTTCCAAGAGCCAAATACCCATCAAACGGTCTCGAAACGCCACAGAACTTGAAGGAGACCCTACTAACACCAATAGGTCACTCTCCCTAAGTTCCATGAACCAAATTCCCAACCCTAAACACCTGGTGCAAAATCACGAAGGATGTCTGATCGAAATTTGCAGCACATCGTTTTCGAAAACTAAAGTGCCTAATGTGTAGCTCTACTCAATGCGAACGTGTGGATATGCTAAAATGTGAAAACGGATATCGTATGCTCATCGAATCTCCAGATGAAGCTCGTAGGCCGAGCTCACAAAACCGGACTGTACACCCGCAATGTAGGTATCGGCGCGTAGCTCTTGTCGGGGGCAACACGTTGCACTTCTCCGCACTCGATTTTGACCACCGGTGCGTGCGTAGCGTCAAGATGAAGCTCTCACTCTCTCTCGTACACAGTACGCTCACTCACAGACAATACTCTTTTAAAAATGACAAAGGTCTTTCATTAAGGTCAAAAAGTGGTATAAATACCTTACAATCTCAAACCATAATGTTCCAATTTAACCATCTACTCAATCTAAATGTCAAATATGGGATACAGTCTAGAAACTTCTGTAAGCCCCAATATTTACAAAGGTGAAATGATGGGTTTTCTCAATAAATGAATAATTACAAAAAATAATAATCCGTCGAGCAGTCATTTTCCGTAGGGTGTGTCGAGCTGCTAACACTCCCCCCCTCCTTGTTCATGTCGTCCCCGACATGGCTCTTGAGCTGCTCATTCAGCGTAGGCTTTCTGTCATCTTGACAAGTGACTCATATCTTGGATGTTGAGCTAGTAGTGTCTGGCCGAATATATCTGTGCTAATTGTGAAGAAGCCGGCGTAGAAGGCTTCTTCAAAGGCCTGGAGGTGATAGGATGGCAAAAACATAATCCTTTGATACAATGCATGTATCACCTCCTGAGAAGGCTGACCAGACAGATCGTATGCACATCTGTATGTATCTTGAAAGAAGAAGATATTGTTTGTCGCCTTGCCTGGTTTGAAGGTCTCGAAGACTGCCAAAAGTGTTTTACATATCTTTCTCATCATGATGTAAGATAGGTCAGGCGAACCGGTGAACAATTTGATGGCGCCTATTAGGGTTTTCACCATGTATTGCTCACTTATTCTCTCACCTGCCTTCAAGCCTGGCAGCTTCGGGTAATTTAGCCAAGTAGGTTGGCTTCTCTGCAGCAGCAGCTCATGGGCTTTCCACGTCCTCATCCTTGGTAGAGGGCAGAAACTGAGGTTATCTATGATCACTTTAGGTGCCTCTACCAGATGGATTAGATATTGAGGATACTTTGTGAGCCATTCCTTTCTCCACCTGGGTTGAGAGTCGACTATCAACTTGACCCCTTCAGGTTTGTAGATGTCTGCTTTGTACATTGGCACTGTTGGCTCCTCTCCGATCCGCTTGTTGATCGTGGCAGCTTCATATTTTAGCAGAGGATATGGGAGAGAGGGTTGTAGCCATTCACGCCGAATGTTACTGGCATCTATCTTCTGAATAGTCATCGACTTAAACACTCTCTGATCCCATTCCAATGCCTCTTTGGCGGTGTCTCTGACTGCCGCTTCTGTGACCTTTTGCAGCTTCTCTTCTTCTTCTTGTGTCAGATCTTGTGGCTCTTGTGAGGGTCCCACAAGGATTTCCTCTTGCATGGTGGTGTCCACTGGATCTGCCACATTCTCTATGTCTATTCCCCCCATGGCTGCTGGCCTAGTGCTAAACTGCTGCTCTTCTGTTTGCTGCTGGCCTCTCAGCTCTTCTATCTGTTTCTATAGTGTTTTCTTTCTTCTTCCGCTTGCTCTCCCATGTTTACAAGGAGGTCTTTAGATCGGCATTTATCTTTTCTGCCTCCTCAAGCTTTCTCTTGATGGCCTCTAGCTCATTCCTCATGGCTTGATTTTCTTCTTCTAGGCGGTTTTGCATCACCAATGATCCTTTGGCCAGCATCAGCCTTTGCCGCTTCTCCAATGTTAACTCCTTTTGGAGCTCCTTCATTTGTTCTTCATATAAATCAGTAGTGTGAGTCGAGCTAGTAGCTCTGACTCTGGCAGGAGATGCCCGTAGCCATTGGATGGTTTGGTCTTTTACTTTCATCTGATCTTTCAGCTCAATGACTTCATCTTGGCTCGCTTCATGCTCTATCTCAGCCTTTTCCTTGGCATTTCTCAAAGTTTCCACCTCTTTGGATTCTTCAGCAAGATGTAGAGTCAGGTTGTCCCTTTTTCTCTCTGCATCTGTCAATGACTTGCTGATTTTCCTGTATTCTTCTTCAGCTCTTTGAAGTCTTTGATCTGCTGCCTGATTTTCTCGTTCCATCTCCCGGCATCTTTGTAATGCCGTGGCCAGACCGGCTTGCAGCTCTGTTTGTTTCTCTATATGCTCTTGGCTTTGTTTTTGTAGTGTGTCTACTTCAGCCTTGATGTGAACTTCAGTGGTTTTGAGATTAGCAATCTCACTTTTCGTGGCCATTGATTTTGCTCTGAGCCCAGTTAGCTTGTGCATCACCACATCCCAATCATTGGTCGGTGGCCGTAGGTCCACTGTATCAGTGGCCATCTCTTTCAGTTCTACTAACCGCAGGTTCTGCATCTATTCTTTGGGTCTTGTGCTTGCCAACTCAAAAGCTGCCTCTTCTCTTGAGTAACCCGCAGCTAGTAGATCAAGAAATGTGCTACTTTCTTTCCTCTGGCTCTAGCTGCTCATCTTTGGGCTTAGCTTCTTCTTTCTGCTCTTCCCCTTTGGTTTTCTCTTGCTTTGAGTCTTCTTGATCATCAGATGTGTCTAGCTCCTCCTTTTGTTGGGTTTGTGGAGGGCTAAGAGGAGGCGGTGATGGCGGTGGGCTAGATTCCCTGCTTGATGGTGGAGTTGTTGGCTTTCTTTTGAAGTCCCTGTCCACCTTGGCTTTTCTCTCCCTTTTCTGGCCTTCCTGCTCTTCTAGCAGCTGCCGTCGTACTTCATCCACTTCTTCTTATGTGAAAGGGACATTTGGGATATTTTCTGTTGTAGCATTCAGGATCTCGAAGTTTTTGATGTAGTCTTCAAACCTATCTCTGTGCACCCTTCGGGATGATCCCGACATGGCTTCTAGCGAGGGCTTCCACAACTCTCTCAAATCTCCTTTCAGTGCTCTTTCGGCTCTGAAGCTTTCCATCAATCTTTTGAGCTGTGCCGCTTTCTGTGACTTGGTCTCCTTGATTGGCACTTGTAAACTTTCTTTCTTTCCCTTCTTTGGCTCTGGCGGCTCTTCTAGCACGGTCTCTAGCCAGTGCTTCAACCTTGTGGCTACTCTAGGTGCCTTGGGGCGGTTATTCTTCTTTATCTCTTTTCAGCCTTAGCGAATCATTCTGTGAAGGAGGTTCTGGCCAGTTTCTCTTGGCATGCAGTGCTCCATAAACCACTTTTGTTATTAGCTCACCTGGCACAATGTAGGTGGGATTTTTTGTTGCCAATCTTCACCAGGTTGTCATGGATATAAGCAGCATAATTTATCACCTTTGGCTTGCTCTTCTGCATTGCCCAGGTGAAGGTGGTAGCAATGGCTCCAGGCGGCATTCTGTACTTCTGTGGCCGCTTTGTACACATGTGGAAGTATTGGTTATAGAGTTGGCTCATGACCGTCACTTTTGGGTTTGCAATGTCTTCAAAGGTGTAGTTGTTCTTCTTTTCGGAGTATACCTTGACTTCATCTCTTCTCTTGGTCACACTATCCTCTTTGTTGGAGATGTCTAGTGCGACTACCACCACTCTCTCTGTGATGATAATCATGGTGTCTGGCTTGCCCTGCAGATCAGTGACTTGGGCCACTCCATCTTCTTTGATAGTGGTCACAAATTCCCACACTCTTTTGATGTCAATCCCCGATGGCAAAGCTTCAAAGTAGTTATGGAGATCTATCTTCTCTAGGTAATCTCCCATCTTGCTTCTGACAAACTCATTGAGCTCCCGTGGTATCATGGGTAGCTCTACTGTATTTCCTTCAGGATCTTTGAACACGCCTTGGTAGATCTTCAAATCATTGGACTCTAGCAAATCATCCTGAATCCATGTGCTCGTTGGCTTCAGAGTTCCTTCTGGGATGACAAACGGCTCTACTTCTTCCAAGTAGTCTTTTATTGTCATTCTCTTCTTCTTTGTCGGTGATTTTGCGGCTGCCATGGATCCTGTTGCACTTAGTAGTCCTAAGTTAGCGTTTCTTCCATATCAGTTGAGAAATTGAGTTTTAACTATCCAAATGACTTGAAAATTGAAAATAAAACTTAAAAGGAACTAGGGAAACTGTGCATGTGCTCACAGTCTCATTCTGGCCAAAATTTATCATTTAGACATCCTACGCGTAGGATGAGGATGTCTATTTCATCAGTTTGTGGTGAAACTTGGCAGGCTGGTGGTCCTTGACCTGTTGAACATGGCTATGTGATTGGAATTGGGTTTGGGCATCAAAAAGTGCATTTCTGGGTAGATTTAGGCTTTAGGCTCACAAATTGGATAGGATGTCCACAACAGGTGGAAAATGATATTCAAATGGGTTGAAATTTGATATACGAGCTTCTTGCACCAAGGTAATGGCTCCCATGATGTCATTTCTTGCACAGTAAGTCAAAATCATGCTGGAGACATCCTACGCGTAAGATGTCTTTTGGTTCTGTAGGTAGCTCTTGGCATGTGGAACATGACCCTGCTCTTGGATTTTGATTTGGACAAGAATTGGTGTTGGTAAGAGCACGTGTAGTGTTTTTGGGCTCAAAAAGTGTACCTTGGAGGTTGGGGCCAAATGTGATGAGAATGGCTTGAAACTTGATATATGAGCTTAGGGAGGTATTATCAATAGATCTGGAACTGAAAAATGCCAGCTGAGGGCCAATTTGATCATTTAGACATCCTACGCGTAGGATGTCTATTTAATCATTTTTCACTTGTGACCACACAGATAGCTTGGCAATGTGCTCATGAGTGTATTGTGCAAGTTTCATGTGATTTGGACAAGTTTTGGTAGGTCTATGGCCCATTATTGCCTCTATGCCCTTACTTTGCGTTTTTTGGTGCACATGAGGTCAATTTTTGTCCAAATGTGATGAATCTTGGTGGCTAGCTTGTACAGGCTATTTAGAAGCTGTGTGTGATGAGAAATGTTAGGTTTGGTGCCCAGATTTGACCTTGAGACATCCTACATGTAGGATGTCTCCCGATGAAAATTATATTGGAGGTGCTACTAGTACTTGCCCTGAGCTCCCTTGAGTCCCTTTTAAGCATTATTTCAACAAAAAGGTCAAATTGATAGAAAGAAACTCCCAGTGTGGATTTCAGAGCCTTCGAGCCGTTTTTTTAACTTTTGGAGTGCTTTTCGGCGATGAAATTTCTTGATGTTGGTCTCCATAGCTTCCCGATCCCTTGGGGATCCTCGCCATATGGTTTTTGTCGACTTTGGCTTCACCGGAGCTCCGTTTGGCAATTTGTCGCTCTAGAAGCGCCTGGGGTTGCATTTACATGTCGTCGATGACTTGCGGTGGTCTACCACCATAGGACTTGGTTGTTGATGGTCTAGGAAAGTCGCTCGTGAAGTTTGGTGGCAAACGGACATGCGGTTTGGCCGCGAGAGCTATTTGATGCTTTGTGTGTCTGATGCCGTTTCTGAAGTTTAGTGCCGCTTCGGGTCACTAGATGGCCATGTGGGCTATATAGACTTGTCGAGCATGTCGAGATGCTCCTACCCATGAGTTTTGGTAGCATTTGGGCGCCTTTCCGCCGATTTCCCATTTGGTGGCCTCTTGCGGGGCTCTAGGAATTAGGGTTTTTCCCGATGTTTTTCTACTGCCTTTGGTCATCCAAAAGTGGTCTCCTATGCTAGGGTAAGCCGCCAATGAAGTCTCATTGCTTTTGGGTGAGCCGTTAGGTGGCCACTTCTACTTGTAGGTCTCTACCGCTCGCTTTCTGTGTGAACCCTACGCTAGTTTTCGCGACAAAACAACAAACATACGCGAAAAGCTCAAGGTGGTGAGCCTACCTCTCATGTCTGGAGCCTATCGGATGGTCGTGCGCATCGTAGAAGCTGCTGGAAGTCCCGTTCGCTCTAGGTGGCAGGAGCTCTCTCTCAAAAGGCAATAGTGAAAATGAGCTTAAAATGAAGTGAAAATTTCTTATAATGGGGGTCCACGAACCACTTTCCATGAAATTTGACATGTGCTCCCAACTTCTTGCGAGATGCGGTTTAGGCTCAAAAATTTCTCGATTTGGACTCCATTTGCCTAGTTTACGAGAAATTTGATGTTTCGATCAAAATCTAGCTAAAGCACGCTTTCTGCTCCATTCTCATAATTGCACCCCCATTGTACCATAGGTTGTTCTATAGTCACTGATCATCCCCATATTTTTTGTTTTTCATTACGATCGTTTTTCACATGCTTTTTGTATTTTTGAAGTTTTTTTGGCGAAAATTAGTCCTTGGAGAGAATTTTCGTGGTGGCATTGGCCATAGTCCTTGTCTCTCTTGCTTTCCATCGGTAGCTTTGCTTTGGAGGTTTTTGTCGGTTTATTTCTACTTCCGTGGCTGTCATTGTTTTGCTGCTGATTGGCACCCACATAGATCGGTTTGCCGATTTCTTATGTTATTTGTGGCTGCATGCCGATGTTGCTTGTACTGAAGGGAGTTCCTTTTGCTTCGGTTTTGGGATCCAAATGCGAGTCGCACTTAAGTCGTTGCCAAGCATTTTCTTTGGGATCCATATTTGTTTTTTTACCTTGTTTTTTGGTTGAACTGTCTGCTTCGGTTGACTTCTTCTGTTGTATTGTGGTTTGTCTGCCTTGTCATTTCTATCCTTCCGCACCCATACTTGTTTGTTGCGTGTTGCCAAATTGGATCTTTTCACTGCGGTTGGTGTTGTTTTATGTTTGTAGTGAACATGGTTGGCAGTTCCCTATTTGTTTGCTATGTTGTTCTTTGGTTCTTTCTTTCTTGATTGTGTTGTTGCCATCTGGTTCTTCCGGGGTTGCTGAGCAAAGGCTACCACTTGTTGTTCTTGTGTATGCTAAATTTTGACTGCATCCGCATTCCAATCTTGAGTTGTTTGTATAATCTGTAAGAGATTAGATTTGCTTGAGCTCCAGAATCAAGCAATGCTGTCGATTCAACTTGATTGCTACCCACTTTGACTGCAATTATTGGCTCCACTGTGTCTTCATCAAAATTCGTTAGTCGAATGGCATTGATTTGCAACAGTGATCCACATTGTTGTTGTTGTCGTAGAAGCCGTCTTTTTGCCATGCGTTCTTTTGCTTCTGCTTGTGCTTCTTCCCGTACCCTCTGTTTCTCTTTCATCCGTTGTTTTTCTTGATGGATTATGGTGAAGCATATCCTGTGTTAGTGGTAAATGATATTTCTTTAATTGACACCCACTAATCCAATTTGGCATTTCTTCACCTGCTAATGTAGCAAGCTTGACAGCTCCACTTTGTGATAGGTCACTAATCACAAAGGGTCCCATTCCTCGCTTTTTAAGTTTCTTGGAATGTTGCTTCAAGGTATAAACAAGTACATAATCACCTGTTTTGAACTCTTTCGTGTGCACATGCTTGTCAAAAAACTCTTTTTGTCTTCTCTTTTTAGCATAGATCGAAGCTACAGCTCTGCTACAGCTCTCAAGCGAAGTTCATCTAGCTTTTCAAGATCATCTATTCTTGAAGAGAGCTCATGCCCTGTCCATTCTAAGCGTTTCACTACTCGTAGAGTTGGAATTAAAAATTCTATGGGTAATATAGCATTAAGGCTAAACACCATGTTGTACGGTGTTGTTCCTATTGATGTTTTGTAAGCTACCATGTATGCCCATAGTGTTGAGTGTAGCTGCTGATCCCAGTCTATTCTTGACTCTGATACAATTTTAGTCAAAACAGTGCACAGTGTTTTATTTGTGGCCTCGGATTGTCCATTTGCCTGTGGACAATATGGAGCAGATTTTCTATGTATGACCATGAATTCCTATAACAGATATTCAATGAATTCATTAAGAAAATGTGTTCCTCGATCACTGACAATTTCTATTGGTAATCCGTATCGTACAAAGACATTCTCATACAAAAATTGTGCAGTGGTTCGTGCGTCTGCTTTTTGTGTTGCCTTGGCTTTCGTCCATTTTGTGAGATAGTCCGTAGCCACAATGATATATTGGGTATGGGTGCGATATGCAGGGGATGAAATAGGCCCCACAAAATCAATGCCCCATTTTGCAAATGCCCTTGCTCCCATCATTGGCCGTAGTGGCATCTCATCTCTCTTTATCGGCACCTTGGTGCGCTGACATGCGTCACAACGCTTTACAAACTCCTCAGCATCCATATGCAATATAGGCCACCATATTCCTGCGGTTAAGACAATTTTTGCCATCTTATTGCCTGAAAAATGGCCTCCACTTATGCCTCCATGTGCGTATTCTAGAATCAGCAAGTATTCACTTTCACTTGCACAGATTCAAAGTTGATTGTCCTTTCCTCGCTTATAGAGTTGGTTTCCAATCAAATTATAGTCGCGAGCCTCCAGCTCTATAGTCCTTTTCCGTGCTCTTGTTATGTTTTCAGGAAACGTCCTTGTGGTTAAGAAATCAATGATATATTGACTCCATGCAGGTGCAATGTTTACTTGAAACAATGTCGCGTGATCCACTGGTCATTTGGCACTACATATGGTACAATTGTTAACATAAGCATGTGTGTCAGCATACATAGTTGGCCAATAAATCCCTAATTATTTCAGTCTCTGGTGTGTTTTCATTGTTGAACAATGAAATGCACAGTCCTGGACGTGTGCTTCTTCAAGATAACACTCGAACTCCTCCGGATTTATACATAATCGTAGAATTTGGTCCGATCCTAGATGATACAACCGTCCTGCAATCAACTGGAAGTTTTTTGTTTGTCGAATTGTTTGTTGTTTGGGTCTGTCTTCCTTGTTATCAAATCTACCTCCAAAGGAAAGAATGCTAACAATTTCCTGAGACCATTTGGGTATCATTTCAATATTGAAAAGATAAGCATCTGGTATGCCATCATCTACTCCTTCAGAAGCTTCCCCGTTTTGTAGCCTTGAAAGATGATCTGCCCGTAGATGTGTTTTACCCTTTTTGACCACCACTGTGAAATCAAACTCTAGCAATATAATAAACCAGCGTACAATTCTCCCGGTATTGCATGGTTTATTTACCAAATACAAAAGAGCTTGGTGATCTGTGAAGAACACAAATTTGTTTGCGAGTAAATAATGCAGAAATTTCTTTACAGCATAAGTCATTCCTAACCCCTCTCTTTAAGTGGTTGTGTAGTTCTTTTCTGCACTGTTTAACTGTCGGCTTGCATAACAAACTGGGAAATCCATTGTTCCGTCTCCAGGTTGAGCCATAATACTCCCAATTGCATATGCAGATGCATCAATGTGAACATGGAATATCTTTTCCCAATCTGGTGCCTTAAGTACAGGTGCTGATACAAGGTTTTCCTTCAGCTTTTGAAATGAAGTTTCACACTCCTCAGTCCAGTCGAAACTGACTAACAAATGATACAGAGGTTGTGCGATGATTGCATACATATATATGAATCTTCGATAATATCCGCAGTGTCCCATGAAGGATTGCACTTGTTTCGCATTAGTAGGCCTGGGCAGGTCTACTATGACTTTGATTTTGTCTAGGTTAGTGGTTATGCCATTACTTGAGACAATATGTCCTAAGATGCGGCCTTGCCTAACCATAAAAATGTACTTTTCCGGGTTAAGAAAGATTCGATATATTCTGCACTTTTCAAATACCTTTTGTAAATGGTCAATATGTTCCTCTCGTAGAAGAGAGTGTACACAAAGATCATCCATATATATTTCTAAGAATATTCTCAGGTATTCTTTGAACATATGCGTCATTAACCTTTGAAAGGTAGCTGGGGCATTGGTTAAACCAAAAGGCATAACCTATACGCATATATTCCCCATTCTGTGGCAAACGCTATTTTGTGTTGATCCTCTATTGCAATTGCCAGTTGGTTATACCCTGAAAACCCATCTAGAAAGGAATAAGCATGTTTCCCGGCCACCCTCTCAAGTACATGTTTTGTGATCGGCAAGGGATAATTATCCCTTATGGTGGCTGCATTTACCTTTTTGAGGTTCACACACACTCGCAGCTTTCCGTTCTTTTTTGGGACAACCACACTGGGTGACACCCAATCTGTATGCTCGATTTCATAGATGAATTCAACATCCATCAGCTTGTCAATCTCCTCTTTGATTCGTTTAGCAAATGTGTCATTATATGTATAAGGATGATGTTTGCTAGGTTTGACATTTGATTTCGAAGGAATTGTATGTTGGCATATCGATGGATCAACTCCTTAGAGGTCTTTGTAGGACCATGCAAACACATCTTTATACTTCTTGAGAAGTCGTGTTAGCCGTTCTTCTTCTTTAGGCTGTAAATCAGTTGCGATATAGACCGGCTGAGGCTTTTCACCTGGTTCAGCGAGGTCTATCAGTTTTTCATTTTCCGGCCCATCGTAAGATTCTTGGTTTATTCTTTCCCTGATTGGTGGTGTCATTATGATTTTTTTGTCCTGGATGGTGAATTTCCGATAGTGGGATGGTACATTCATGTTTCCTTTTTCTGACTCCTCCTTACCATCACTTTCTCCCTCAGTAGTCCATACCTCTCCTAAAGACCGTTTTAGTTCTTGGTATTTCTTTTTACGCTCCAATTTGGTCCACTCTGGGTCTTTTGTTGTTTCTTGTTTTGATTTTTGAGATTTTGTTTCTGTTTTAGCTTTCCGTACTTGTTTTATTTCCTCTTGCGGCCGTTCCCTTCGCACTCTTGAGAATCTTCGTGATATTTGGTCTTTTACACAATCCTCTGCTTTGACAAGCATTAGATAGTGAGTTTTATCTTTTATCCTAGGCATCAGGTTCTCTCTCATTTTGTTTTTTGCTCGTTTTCTCCTATAGCGTTCCTGGCGTCTAGGGTGCTGATTGGCAAAATCATAAAGCTTGATATTCTCTGTTTTCTCCCCACGCTCGCTTGAGCTATCTGAACACTCATTATCTGCATCGTTATTTATCTCCAGATGCCCAAAGGAGTTATAAAACTCTTCTTGTTCTGGTAGTTCTACAATTTCTTCTCCTCCTCGTATAAGGCTTACCATGTAATAGGGTAGCACATCATAGCCATCCTTATCGTAAAATTTTGTCGTTGGGCTATCTGTAATGATACAGACATCCAGCGTTGCTAGTATGTGTTCCCATTCCAGAGGTTCCAAGGCATCTTCAGGAAAAGGTTCCGGAATATAATCCTTGTCCTCAATAGCTCTTTCTAAGACGCATTCCTCTCTTTTTAAGCTCCCGCAATGTGAAGCTCCGCACATCCATAGCTCTTTTTGTTGGCCTAACCATGCTGGGAGTTCGGACCCTGCCAATGTAGCTGAATCAAACTCTTCCACTGGTGTCTGGTTCGCATCTTTGTAACTATGGTCTTTTAGGTGTATTTTGGTTGTAGTCTCACCATGTTTGAGGTATATGTGGTCGTAACCCCAATCTTGGGCCATCTTTAATTGTCTCATGAATGGTCTTCCCAAGATGATCTCGTAATTGTTCTTTTTGTCGAAATCGATTATTGCAAATGTATGCTCATACTCGATTCTGCACGAGGTGACAATTACTTTTTCTAAGAGTCCTAAAGGCTTCTCCACGAACCCATCTGCCAGTTGCAATTTCATTCTGATAGCTCTCAAAGCCGGTTTTCTCCATTTTTTCCAGATTTCCTTAGTGGCAATAGCGACTCCTGCTCCACTGTTTAGAATAGCTTTGGAAACTACTCCTTGAAATTCTACTGGTAGCGTGGTGTTTCCATCTTCTCCCTCACAATACTCTCCAACCTTGTTTAAAGGTATTGGCCTTGTGTTTAGTTGAGGCTTGTCCAATTCTCTGATCCCTTCTTGAAGCTTCGTGGTGGGGTCTTTTGCTCCAAATTTTTCTAAGTACTTGCCTACAGTGGTCCACATGTTTGGTCGTAACCTCAGAAGTTCAACTAATGTGATTGTACATGCCACAGGGGTGGACAATAACTCAATCAACCCTTGTGAATCCATCACTCTGTTAGAAGAAAGTCTTTGGGATGGGATTGCTCTCACCTCAGACTTGGTGTCATACTCTCCTAAGTAAGAGGGTAGAGTTTTTAGTGAGTCTGGTTGGCTGTGCCCCAAACTAATTGATCCCTGGTCTCCCCCTTGTGAATGCATATCAAAGTTCATTTGTGATCTTGCCTCAAATTCTTCAATAGGAGGTAAGATCTCATTTTTCTCTTTTCTCGTGCTATTCATATGGTAACTCACCCTGTTAGCTTCGTTGGCATCGCGGATTTGCTTCCATAGGTCATCTAGCCTGTTACAATCCTTACCCATTTCTACCAATGTTTTAGGTTGGAAACCCTCCCTTGTCTCATTTGTTGTATTTGGCACTATGATAGGTTCTCTCCTAGACTCAGAGGCATTCGTGAGTCTCTCCTTCGTTTCTACTTGTTTCTCTAAAGTTGGTTTGATAGGGGTTGGAGCTGGTACTTCATGCCAACTTGCAGGTTTACCAAGCGGGTTTTCTATCAAGGATTGAGCTGTTTCAATCATCTTTTGACACATTTCCAACCTCTGTTTTTCTATTTTGGCATATCGATAAGTCATCCATCTTTGCTCTTGGATTTGGTTGTTTTTTAGTCTGGCTTCATAGGCTTTTAAAAGTGCGTCTAACTGCTCATTTACCTTTTCTGCCAACATTGATCCTCCTAATCCTGCACTTTTGGGTTCTGCTATTTCCTTGGGTGCTATGGTTGCCGCAGTGTGTGAGCTTAGACTAGCTAGATCCTCTAACCGCTCAAATCTATCCTTCGTGTGTTTCAACTCCTGGGATAGAACCGTTTGCTCTCGTTCTCTCCTAGCTTTCATACGCGCCTTTCTAGCTTTCCAAGTGCTTCTATGATTCCTCACTTCTGAACTTGGGGCATCGGTTTTTGGCTCTTCAATTATGGGTTTGTTCGTCATTCTTTGAGCTTGGGCTTGTGTCGCTGCCTGAATAGGTATTACTGTCTCGTTTTTTGACCCTCCACTGGAAGGCACTGCTTCCAGCATGTTCAAGGTAGTTTTTGCTCCTTTGCTCGGGTTCTTAGGGCAATCAGGAATTAAATGAGTAACTCCACACTCAGTGCAATATGCGTTGACTCTAACGATTTCATTATGAGGACAGTCTCTTAGCCAATGGTCTCCACCACACTTGTAGCAGGGTCCTTTAGGCTGTTGAGGTGCTCCTTAAGCTCCTCTTTGTTGGTATGCATGTCTCTTCCCGCCCATGCCTCCGTTGGCTATGAACAACAATGTTCATTCATCCAAGCTATATCTTCCTTCTCCTACTGCCTGTGCAGCTGTTGGGGTCCTGCAGTTCCTATCATGCTCCATGGTTCTGGCGTTGAGGGTTCTTCTGGTGGATAATAGGTAGGATTTGCAGCATATCCACTGGGATCTTAGTAATATGCATGCATAGGCACCAAAGCCTTCTCTTCTAGTTTGGTTACTGTTGGTGTGTATCTTATGCCAACTAGTCGTAATCCTGGTAGGGGTGGTTGTGTGTCCCAACACTGGTTGTGGTCTTTCTATACCTAAAGGTCCTGGTAGGTTGCCTGCTTGATACCTAGGCATTGGTGGAAGTTGAGGAGATGCTACTTGAGCTTGGGGAGCATACAGTCCCTTGTTATAATAACATTCCTCCGTCACATGGTTTGTCCATTTTTGTTCAATAGCACACCACTTGGGCTGTTTAGCATGAGGTTTGCCGTACAGGTTAATCTTTTTTAGCACTTCCTCTACAAGCTGCTCCTGGCTTACAACTACTTCTCCTTTCGGTGATGTCTTAGCGGACTCGCTTCCACTTTGTTGTGAGGATGAATCGTTGTCAAGATCCTTGAACTCACCCTCTTTGTAGACCGCACAATTGTCTACAAGGTAAAGAACCTCCTGAGTCAACGCATTTAACGTGGTGCTCCTCTTCATATGTAAGTCCTTCTAGAGATCTGCATTTCTTAGTCCTTGAATAAATATAAGCATAAGTCTGGACTGAGTTGGCAGTTCTTCCACAGGGCAGAACATAACATATCTTTTTAGTCGTAGAGCTGCCTTTCGCATAGACTCCCGTCTTTCTATTTGAATTTATGGATTTGTGAGACTGTATTATGAGCTATCCCCCTTTGTGAGAATTCCTCTATAAACTCGTCAAACACCTCCTCCATAGACTCAAAGTCTCTACGCTCCATAGAGTCAAACCAAGTAGCAGCATCATCCTCTAGGGTTAGTCCAAACCCTGCAAATTGGGTAGGGAAGTCTAACACCTCTTCAGCTCTAATTACACGCACAAAGACTGCTACATGATCCCTAGGATCTCTGTTTCCCGTGTATTTCTTGTTTACCCATTTTTGCACTTGAGAAGGTCTAATTCTACGATGGTCTACAAATCTTATCATTGGATCTCCTTGTCCCAATCTACATACCTCCTCTGGCCTTCGGTAGTGGGAGGGTTCCTCTCCCAATGGTGCTCCTAAGCCATAATTTCTGACGGTTTTTGCAAGAGATGGTTCATCTCTTCGAACTCGTTCGATGGGTGGTCTTCCAGGCTTTGTTGACCCTTGAGTTTTTGGCTTACTCTCGCCTTGATACCGTGAATAGAGTGGCGGTTCTTGTAAATCCCTTAGCCCTCGTGCAACTAGATAACCATCTCTGATCACTTGCCACCTTTTGGTCTCTAAAAATACGTCTTCCTGATCTTAAATTCATCAAACTTAGCAATGCAGCTTAACACAAATCCAACCACTCACCTGGCAAAGGATCAGTTTCCGCACAACTTCTTGCTTTGCCGTTGAATATACCTGTACACAAGCGTTTAATTTCGATAATCGAATCAAAGCATTTAGCCGCTAGAGGTGGTTTTAGTAATGATTGGTATAACTGGAGAGTTAACCTCAACCACTACCGTGTTTATACACTTCTGATGTTCTGGATTAGGTATGCTAATCTGGAACTGTACTTCCCTCGGATGTTGGTCAATTTACATGAAAAGTCATAATTCCGTCTTTGCTTCGTCAAAAGGTCAAACAAGGTCTAAATTCACTTCTAAAAGAAGTCCTGGAACTCTTAAGTCAATTGGAACATCACTGTATGTCCTCAATCAAATTTTCTTTTCACTAAGCCCCTGTAGACATCCTACGCATAGGATGTCTCCTGCTCTGTTTTGCCTGGATTTTTGCACTATAGACTCCCCTTGATGTGCTGAGTCCACATCTATTTTTACTTTTTGATTTGGACACCTATAAGCTGGTCAATGGATCAGAAATCTGTTCCAGCAGCCTGATGTTGGCCTGTGACCAGTCAAATCAACTCCAATTTGGACCAAAATTGATTAGGAGGCTTGCCTTAGGCTATACAACACCCTGCTATGCATACAGTCAGTTACTGGCTTCAATTTCATGCATTAGATATTCTACACCTAGCATGTCTAATTGCTCAAAATAGCTTCAAATGCAAAGCACATACTCCTCTTGAGGTGCTGATTACTTTTGTATGCTCAAATAAGGGTTTGGAGTGCCAAATCACCCAAAACACATCCTACACGTAGGATGTCTTTTTGGCGTGTTTGACCCCAGAATTGTGCCACACCTTCCCCTTGATGTTAGCAACTCAGTGCTATGCTTAGATTTTAGTTTGGATTTCAAAAGACCCCAATTTTAGCTGTTCTAGTCCTTTTCAGTCAAAGATGCTAAAGTCTGCTTAAAACCCAATTTTCTTACCCAATTGAGATGAAACATTTCTCAGTCACTCAATATATCAGTCACATCAACTTTTGAACTTCACTTCAGCTTTCAAACACTCTTTTGCGTCTTTTATAACCTTGTGATGAACCCAACAGCAAGTATAACATGTATGAAGTGCTCTAGATCATGAATCATGATGTCCTACTTACCCTACTCCTACTCATCATGTGAAATGGTGATATTGGTGTATCGGTTGCTTCTTGGCCTCTCCGGACTCTCAAGCTCTCCTTTCACAGCCTCTACCACTCTAACTCCTACTCTCTACACCACAACTCAACTAAAAACTAAAAACTATTTAAGTCTACCTAAATCGAAGGATCTAGGCCAGACACACGCTCCCTCTAAGACCTAGAGAGTCCTCCACCCTCTGATCCTATCTAAATGTAAAACGAGATTCTGGCAAGCTAGAGAATCCCTATCCTCAAGGACTAGTCTCGGTCACCTACCTAGAGTTTTCGTCCCCGGCAGCGGCGCCAATGTTGGCGGATACGCCGCGACAGACGTCAGCACAACGAGAACTCACCTAATAAGATTTGTCAGCTAAGGAGGAAGCTTGACCCGCAGGCACGTGGAAGCAAGCATAGGGTGTCAATCTACACTCGACCGACTCTTGACTAATTCCTACAGAGGTCTCTACCCAATGTCTAAGCTACGGCCTTCAAGAGTGCATAAGAGGAGGTTTCCTACAATGCTTCCAAGAGCCAAATACCCATCAAAAGGTCTCAAAATGCCACGGAACTTGAAGGAGACCCTACTAACACCAATAGGTCGCTCTCCCTAAGGTCCATGAACCAAAATCCCAACCCTAAACACCTGGTGCAAAATCACGTAGGATGTCTGGTCAAAATTTGTAGGTTATCGTTTCCAAAAACTAAAGTGCCTAATGTATAGCTCTACTCAATGCGAATGCGAGGATATGCTAAAATGGGAAAATGGATATCGTATGCTCACCGAATCACCAAATGAAGCTCGTAGGTCGAGCTCGCAAAACCGGACCGTACACTCGCAATGTGGGTATCGGCGCGTAGCTCTCATCGGGGGCAACACGCTGCACTTCTCTGCACTCGATTCCGACCACCGGTGCACGCGTAGCATCAAGATGAAGCTCTCACTCTCTCTCGTACACAATACTCTCACTCACAGACAATACTCTTTTAAAAATGACAAAGGTCTTTCATTAAGGTAAAAAAGTGGTATAAATACCTTACAATCTCAAACCCTAATGTTCCAATTTAACCATCTACTCAATCTAAATGTCAAAAATGGGATACAATCAGGAAACTTCTGTAAGCTCCAATATTTACAAAGGTGAAATGATAGGTTTTCTCAATAAATGAATAATTACAAAAAATAATAGTCCGTCGAGCAGTCATTTTCCGTTGGGTGTGTCCAGTTGCTAACAGGTATTGACTGGTACTACTAGACTATATTGGTACTAGTAATGGCACTATACATTACTAATATTGCAATACTAGTATTGGTACTTACTGGTTGTACTGGTACTACTAGACTATATTGGTACTAGTAATGGCACTATACATTACTAATATTGCAATACTAGTACTGGTACTGACTGGTTGTACTGGTATTGTATATATTGGTACTAGTACACACACACATGGCTGGTTATTGTGTGTTTCCATTTTCTTGGTATAATTTGCTAGAACTGTTAGACCTGGGATACCTTTGGTACTGACTGGTACTACTGAACTATACTGCTACTGGTAATGGCACTATACACTACAGATACTGATATTGCTATATTGTTATACTTGTACTGGTATTGGCACTTACTGCTACTACTAAACTACACTGGTACTAGTACACATGTACACACACTCATATGGCTGGTTCTTACGTGTTGCCATTTCCTTGGTATAATTCGTTGGAACTGTTGACCTGGGGTACCATTGGTGAATAATTGGCTTAAATTCACTAGAAAATGTTTTTTTAGGATTTACCTAACCCTTAGTTATTAAAGGGTTTATGGGCGGGCTACCTGGCTCTGTAAATGATGTCATCTTCTGCTTAATAGCGAGGTGGCTCCCTCCTGACAGGTCTGCAATAATGCATCCTTAGCTCTCTCTCTCTCTCTCTCTCTCTCTCTCTCTCTCTCTCTCTCTCTCTCTCTCTCTCCTCCCCCTCTGTTTCTGTACAAGGCAGTGCTGTTGCACCATCCCCCTATTGAAACCGGGCTCACCATACGGCTGTGAAGAATCGTGGCTATTTGCTCCAAACCTTATAAAAAGGTGAGCTTTACATGCTCAATTAGCATTGGTTGTGTGTGTGTGTGTGTGTTCTTGGGAGTTGTTCTCTGTACATTAGAACTGTGAAGGTTTTACCTGCAAGGGGTAATGTTAAGTGTTGGATCTATGGCAAAGGGCAAGGATAAGCAAGCTATTGCGGAGTTGACTTCTCCAACTCAATCTCAGTTGACGTTTGGCATTGAAATGGACTGCTGTCCAAACTAATTGATGGTTGTGATTCAAGTGTTGGTATGGGAAAAGTGTCATGCATATGACGACAGAGGTTCTTTAATGGCAACTTCTTATGAGATGCTTTTAATTTACAACACTGGTTTTTTACTCACCTTGTGAGTTAGGAATTGCTTTTTCCTATCATATGCTTCGCTTTTGAGTTTAGGGATATTTGTCAATGAATTTCTACAATTGGTTATAAGCATGTAAAGAAGCATTAATAAGTTGTATCTTCTTAAATATGACCTTGAAAGGCGATGTATTGATAGAGGTTTTGCCTAAATATCTGGTGTATGACCCTATACTAGCGGGGTTGACACACATGTGGGGCATAAGACAGTGGCTTGTATGGTCTGGCCTTATCTCATGAGAGCTTGCAAAGCTAAAGGGGCTCAAATGGTTCTTTCCCCTTTATATGAAAACATCTTTGAATATAAAGGAGTAGCTTCACATTTCTTATTATTTAGTTGGGTGACATCTATAACATGTGGGACACCCATGCATCACCTGCATATGGTGCCAATGCTAACTGATTGTTGTGCTATTTCCATGGGTGTAGGTGAGGGTTACCTTCTCAACTATGGTTTTCAATGTTCCTTGGCTTGAAAATGACGGATCATTATATCTTCTGGCCCTTGATTTCAACACTTTTGTTTAAAGACTACCAACTTTTTATTGACATAGTTTCTAGTGTCTTTTGATTCTTTGGTGTATCTGTTATATTGTTATTGAAACACACACACACACACACACACACACACACACACACACACATTATGGCTAGTTCTGGAATGATTGAAATTTCCTTGATATATTTTTTACTTGAACTATTGGCCGAGGGTGCCCTTGGTGTATTACTGGCTTGGATTGACAAATTTTTGGTACCTAATGGTATCTAAACCTTGGTGTAAAAATGGGTGGACCTTTTGCCTTGTTACGATAAGCCTTGAACCTTGGGGAAATGAAAGCTTGAATTCACTAAAGGGTGGTACCTTAATGGTACCTAACCCTTGTAGGTTGAAAGCATGAAAGGGTGGTCAGTTTTAAGGGCTTTTCTAGGTGTTTTTGAAGTAGTTCTCAGGCTTTATTTGTTCCCTTCAAATAATTTGTCGGGGATGTGGAAAATTGCAAGAAATGGAAAATGCCGCCACTTCAAGAATGCCATCATTTTTTGAACATCGTTTACGGGTAGAGGGTGACTATGACCTATTGCGTGCCAGTTTACACAGCAAGAAGCTACCCACGCGCTACTCCATCTTCATGTACCCTACGTGAACAGAGCGAGGAAGAGCTGCGGATGCCTGCCGTCTCTGTGCGACCTCAATCTTCACCGGGTACTGTAATCCCCCCTCTCTCTATTTCTCTTTTGTTGCAGTTGAGCAATGTGTTTGTTTGAGAACATTTGTGAATCATGGATTGTGTTTTTTTGTTGGTACAGTGATATGAAGACTCCACCACGAAAGTGCATCATGGCAACAACTGATGGTGGTTCAGCTAGCATGCTTTCATCCAGTAGCAAGCCTAGGAGCTCCACAACATTGGGCATAAACTCAAAAACTATCAACGACAAAAGCATTGGTACATATCAACTCTGTCTCTTCAATTGTAGAAATGTTCTTTTCAATGTTTGTTTACTCTATCAAATGTGGTTTGCAGCAAGATCTTCCTGGAAGATTCAATACCCAAGCAAACTCGATTTTGCTACACACGAGAGGAGTTGCATGAGGAGTATGGCTTAAGCTTGGAGGGCAAGCTCTAGTAGCACCTCGGTGAGGCTGATGTCACAAATCATGATTGGTTATCGGTCTTCGTGAAGAAAAGGGAGAAGGGCTCTAAGACCTGAGTTTGTAGACGAATGCAAGTTACTATTTCACAAAGTCTACCAAAGCATGGCAGCCAACAAAGAGATCACACACAAGTTTGCAACATTGTTTGTGTACGAGCGATGCCCAACTGCTCGACAAGATCCTGCTGGTCGAAAGGTTGCATCGGCTGCTTTTGGTGAACATGTTTTGGACCATTGCAAGAAGCTTCCGGGTGGCATTGACAAGAAAGTAAAGAATTGGCTAGAGAACAATGAGGGGACATCACTTCAGCCCCTTCGTCTTGACAATGTCGGGGCAAGTCAAAAAAGTGGGCAAAAATGCTCTCTTTTTTGGCAGCACTTCTCTAGTTAGTGCCTCCTTCATAGCCAGCAAGTAAAAGCACAGGTGGAGCAGATTTGGGATGCAAAAAGGGATGCCTAAAAGGTTTTGAACACAACATTGGATAATGTGAGAATAGAGCTACACGACAAAAACCAAAATATGTGGAAGATACAAGGGACATCTTCAGCCACGGCAGTGCTTCAGGGGCAATTGCAGGAGCTCCAGTTATTGCGGTCTAGCATGAAGGGAGCTATTGATACTGGCCCAGATTTTTTGGTGATTGAAGGCAAGATGGCTGCTCTAACTAGTGCACTCACAGCTCTTGGGGTCGATGCAAGCAACTTGAACATAAGAAATGAGGTGGATCGTCTCAAGGTATGTGTCGACCAAGTCAAGGCATGATTTTTGTTTATGTGGTAATGCCCTAGGTACTTGACATGGTACTCTCTTCTATTTAGGTGGTTGTTTTTGTCATGCCAGTTATTTCTGTTTGTATGGCAATGCCCTAGGTACTTGACATGGTACTCTCTTCTATTTAGGTGGTTGTTTTTGTCATGCCAGTTATTTTTGTTACGGTGCTAAGTGTCCAACCTACCTGACAAGGTAGTTTTTTCTATTGTGGGGTTCTTTTGTGACATGGCTACTTTTCTGTTAGGTGGTAGAATCCAAGGTATTTTATATGGTAGTTTTTTCTTTTTTTATACTTTGGTTTTGCACTCCTTTTTAGTTCTATCATGGTAATAGTGCCCAAGGTACTTGGCATGGTAGTTTCTTTTAACCTAGCTCTCTTTTTATTACGGTGACATTGACCAAGTACTTCTCCATGGTGGTTTTTTTTGCTATGGGTGTTTGTTTTTTCCGTGGAAGTTTGTCTGTTATTGTGGTACTTGTCATGGTAGTTTTTTCTACCATGACAGGTGCAGGGGTCATGGCTATTTTTCCAGGTATCATGTAATGACCAAAATGCATGTCATGGTACTTCTTTTGATCATGGTGGTGTTTTTTTCATGGCATTATTTCCTGTTATGGTACTTTTATTTTGCTATGGTTGTAGTGCCCAAGGTACTTTTCTACTTTTCACGGTATATGTTATTACCTTAGAGGTTTTTTGGAAAGCCATCTCTGTTATGGTGGCAGTGCCCAAGGAACGTTTTCATGGTTTTTTCTGCTATGGTTGATTGTTTCTTTAAGGAAGTTTATTTGCTATGGTGGTTGTGCCCAAGCTACTTGTAAAGGTAGTTTTTTCTACCAAGGTGGTTGTAGGGTCATTGCTGATTATTGTGTAGTACCCAAGGTACCTGTCATTGTACATTGTTTTTTGTCATGGTGGCTTTTTTACCATGACAGTCTTTCCTGTTATGGTAATAGCCTTCGCGTTGATGTTTTTAATGGAATGGCAATTTTCTGTTCTGGTGATAGTGTCCAAGGTACTTTTCTACCTGCCATGGTATTTTTCATTGCCTCGGTGGTTTTTTTGGAGTGCCGGTTATTTTGTTACGTGGCAGTGTCCAAAGTACTTTTTTATGGTAGTTTTTTCTGCTAAAGGTACTTGTCATGGTACTTTGGGCTATAATGGTGCTTCTCAGATCTAATCCCTGTGGGCGTTTTGTTCTTCATTTGTCATGCAGAAAGAAGTGACTGACTTGGAAGCATCAGTGAGTACGTGTGTGCAATAGATCAGCTTTTGTGAGAGCATGTTGGAGTAGGTGAAGGCTGGTGACACAATGTTACTGCTTTCAATAGCTGGCCAACACTTGAGTCACTTGCAAGCTACAGTCTCTGTTCCAAGACTATGTGCTGCATGTGGTCTTGCATTTATGGCTTCCCATGTGGTTTGTTTATACATGATAGCATGCGGTCATGCATACCATGCTCTGTGTTTTACTGCCTGGCTTGGATCAGAGACGGTATGTGCGGGCGCCTCTTCCAAGAGGAGTATTCCAGATTCACTAAAATCAATGCGCCTGCATACATGTTGGTTGCCGTTGCTCCAAATCTCATATAAATCCAAGAACTATTCAGGCTGCCTTCAAGTATTTTGCTGATTGCACAAGCCTGAACTTCATTGATGTGCTTGCAGGTTCTGGCCATATTCCTTGTGTGGCACCGATACAGAATGACTTGCCAAAGGTTGTGCTACAAGCTACTCCTGAAGCCCATAGTGTGGACTCTAGGGAGGGCACTCCAGCTGTGAAGGTAGACCCCCCTGTAAGGACAGTAGCAGTTGAACCAATGAAGCGAAAGCAGTTCAAAGGAACATCCAACAGTTAACAACGCGGAGGCAATAGCGCAAGAGGGAGTGGATGCAGTACAACGCATGGTAGCTGGTGATGAGACTCCAGACTCTCCCATCTTTCTGAGTGACACGGTAAAAGTGTCAAAGAAGTGCAAGAAAAATGGTGATGGTAAGTGGTAATGGTATTGGACTTGTGAACTTCTAGGCAATGTCTGCATGGGGCTGATGTCATAATAATCAATATCTAATTCTCCTAAATGTTTTTCTCATGTTAAACTGATCATTTAATATGGGGAAGTGCCAAGGGAGAAAAATCTAGAATATTGGTTAAGCTAGTAGACTGGCCAAGTAGGGATCCAAAGGAGGGAAAATAGGGGTCTAAAGGGGGGGGCCATATGCAAAAGAGCAACGTGCAACAATGGGCTTAAAAGACCCTAAGGTTCAGCCCATTAAGACTTCCAAAATGCTAAGGTTCCGAAATTCAAAGGTTGTGTCCAAAGGTCAAAAGCCTAGGGAAACTGGATGCTTTGTGTGTGTCCTTGTTAGCTGAAGACTGGCAACCACAATCAATTGAAGACTGACGAAATGAGAAAATAAAGAAATCCTATGTAGTCATTCTCTAATTAAGAAAACCTATAGTTTCACTTGTAAATACTTGGGGCTTGCAGAAGTTTTCGATTTTGTATATTATTTTTGCCATTAGACTGAGTAGGATTTCACTTTGGAACATGAGGTTTTGTATTTGGAAGGTATATATACCAAATTCTAACCTTAATAAAAAAACCCTTTTTGTTCATTCTATGAAGGGTGTGTGAGAAGCATATTCTGTGTATGAGAGAGAGTGAGAGCTTATCTTGACGCTACATGCACATTGGTGGTCTGAATCGAGTACGGAGAAGTGCCGCGTGCTGCGCTCGGAGAGAGCTACGTGCCAATACCCACATTGGCGTGTACGACCCGGGTCGGCTTCGCGAAATTGACCTGCGAGCTGTTTCTAGGGATTCAGTAAGCATATCCACACGTTCATATTGAGTAGAGCTACACATTAGGCACCTTAGTTTTCAGAACCGGCGAGCGGCAAAAACCTGTTAGACATCCTACGTGATTCTGCACCGGGTGTTTTTGGGTAGGGTTTTGGGTCACGGACCTTAGGGAGAGTGGCCTATTGTTGTTAATAGGATATCCCTCAAGTTTCGTAGCATTTCGAGAACATCTAATGGGTATTTGACTCATGGAAGCGTTGTAGGAAATCTCCTCCTGTGCACAATAGTAGGCTGTAACTTAGACATTGAGTAAAGACCTCTGTAGGAAGTAGTCAATAGTCGGTCGACTGTAGGTTGACACCCTATGTTTGCTTCCACGCGCTTGGGGGTCGAGCTTCATCCTTAGCTGACAATTCTTGTTAGGTGAGTTCTCGTTGTGCTGACGTCCGTCGCGGCGTATCTCCCAACATTGGCGCCGCGGCCGGGGACAAAAACCCTAGGTAGGTGACCGAGAGTAGTCCTCGAGGATAGGGATTCTCTGGCTTGCCAGAGTCTTATTTTACATTTAGATAGGATCAGAGAGTGGTGGATTCTCTAGGTCTTAGGAGGAGTCTAGGGAGCATGTGTCTGGCCTAGATCCTTTGACTTAGGTAGTATTAGTTAGGTTGTGGTGTGGAGAGTAGGAGTTGGAGTGGTAGATGCGGTGAGAAGATAGCTTGAGAGTCCGTGGGAGGCTAGGAAGCAACCGAGACACCAAAATCACCATCTCATATGATGAGTAGGAGTAGGGTAAGTAGGACATCATGATTTATGATCTAGAGCACTTCATGCAGGTTATATTTGCTATTAGGCTCATCGATGAACTATAAAAGATGGTAAATTGTGTTTAGAAGTTGAATTCAAGTCCAAAAGTTTTTGTGATTATTGTTGAAAGATCTACAGAGTATACGGAAGCCCACTGCCAGAGAAAATTTAAATTCTAAGACAGTAGACATCCTATGCATAGGATGTCTACAGGGTGATCTGGCATGAATTTTGAGAATCTGAGTTGACCAGAGTGTTTAGAAGTTAGGGTTTACCCCATTTTCACCTGGAAAGTGGAAGATTGACCATATCTTGATAGATTGTGGCCAAAAGATAGGAATTGCCAGACATCCTACCCAAATTGTGCCAAGGCATAATTGTGAGACCAAAACCATAGGATGTCTTCATGTGCATGATCTACATGATTTATTGAGTGCATGTGAAAGGTTTCATCTCAATTGGATGAGAAAATTGGGTTTAAGCAGACTTTTTGACAGAAAAAAGGCCAAAACAACTAAGTTTGGGGTCTTTTGACATTCAAACACAAATCTAAACTCACCAGGGAGCTCAGCACATCAAGAAAAAACTATGGGCCAAGTTGGGTTAAATTCTGATGCAAAAGACATCCTACACGTAGTATGTCTAATACATGATTACAAAGCCCAAAATTATATTTGGGACATACCAGGCTCTCATATAGCCTTAGACAAACCTCCTAGTCAAGTTTGGTCCAATTTGGAGTTGATTTGACTGGAGAATTCATCAGAACGGACATTAGGCTTCTGGAACAGATTTTTGATCAGTTGACCAGCTTATAGGTGTCCAAACCAAAAAGTGAGAGCAGCTGTGAGCTCAACACATCAAGGGAAAGCTACATTGCAAATTTTAGCTGAAACAGAGTAAAAAGACATCCTATGTGTAGGATGTCTTCAGGATCATTTTTAGGACAATATTAAACTGTGGACATACCAAGAGGTTCTAATTGACTTAAAGGTTCCAGAACTTCTTTCAGAAGTGAAATTGGACTTTGTTTGACCTATTTATGGAGCAAAGACGAGAATTAAGACATTACCTCTAGACTGACAAACACGTAGGTGGTGTACAGTTCAAGATTAGTGGACCTAATCAAGAACATCAGAAGTGTATAGAGTACAGTAGTGGTTGGGATTGACCCTCCGGTTATACCAATCATTACTAAGACCACCACTAGCGGTTAAATTCTTTGATTCGATTGCCGAAATTAAGCGCTTGTGTACATGTATATTCGGCAGCAAAGCAAGAAGTTGTGCAGAAACTGATCCTTTGCCAGGTGAGTGGTTGGATTTGTGATAAATTGCATTGCTAAGTTTGATGAATTTAAGATCAGGAAGACACGTTTCGAGAGACCAAAAAGTGGCATATGATCAGGGTAGTTTAGTATCCACCGAGGAGAGTGTAACTCAGGCAAGGCTAGATCCATTAGCCCCAATCATTGAGGAAGGTAGTGATACTGACACTTCATCAGACAAGTCCTTCTTCATGATGGGTAGTCAACAACCAGGAGGCTTCTCCGGTGAAGGACCAATGTTAGGAGGGAGCACCTCCCAAAACCCTTTGAACAAGGCCAAGTTCACTATAATCTTCTTAGAAGGAACAAACTCTCAGGGAGCCCTAGTTTATTCTGACTATCGGGGATGCAAATGTATTTGTATAGAGGAACGGCCTTCTCAGAGATTGGAGACAATTCAAGTCTATGATGATGGAGATAGATTCCGAGATGAAAAGGGGAACCACTATCTGATAGTTAGCAACCCTGAGGATTACAATAGGTATGGAGATAATGTGGCAAAAGAAAAATGGTCTCAGAAACTCAAGAGCCGCCCCCTAAAATTGATCGACCTGGAGCTCTTTTTATGTATGATAAAAAACAACCAGAGTCTCTACCTATAATGAGAATGTGGGAATTTACAAGCATGAGAGCAACGGAGTAGTTTCTTATTTTCGATGCAAAGAATCCTACCCAAATGAATCAAGGGATGACAAGGTTCTTTACTTGTTCTCTTATGAAATTGCTATGGGGAAGGATATCATTTTTGTTGACAGGTACGAGCAAAAATACAAACGAATTCTACCAGAGGAGGTAGATAAGGCAACAGTTCCAGAAACATCAACATATGCTCCCGAAGAAGTACCAAGGTCCACCTATACCCCTAGCAAGTCAACAAATCCATTTTCAGAAGAGTACGACACAACATCACATTCTAACCGACATCAGACTTTTAACTAAAAGAACCAACATGCAACCCAACCATCACTGCAGGCATGGCCTCAACAAAATGCAACAGACTGAAACAGAGGTGGTTATCCAGCCACACGAGGGCTAAGAGATTTACAAGAACCACCACTTTATTCATAGTATCAAGGCGAGAGTAAGCTGAAAACTCAAGAGTCGGCAAAGCCTGGAAGACAACTCATAGAACGAGAACAAAGAGAACGAGTTCGGAGAGATGAACCACCTCTTGCAAGAACCGTTAGAAATTATTGCTTAGAAGCACCTCTGGGAGAGGAATCCTCCCACTACCAAAGGCTAGAAGAGGTATATCGAGGAGGACGAGGAGAACCAATGATGAGATTTGTAGACCATTGTAGAATTAGACCTTCTTAGGTGCAAAAATGGGTAAACAAGAAATACATGGGAAAGAGAGATCCTAGGGATCACGTAGCAGCCTTCGTGCATGTAATTAGAGCTGAAGAAGTTTTGGATTTTTCTACTTAATTTGCAGGGTTTGGACTTACCCTACAAGAGGATGCAGCCACTTGGTTTGATTCTGTGGAGCGTAGAGATTTTGAGTCTATGGAGGAGGTTTTGACGAGTTTATTGAGGAATTCTCACAAAGGGGGATAGCTCATAATACAGTTTCACAAATCCATAAATTCAAACAGAAGGAAGGGGAATCTGTGCGAAAGGCAGCCCTACGACTAAAGAGATATGTGAAGTTCTGCCCTGTGGAAGAACTACCAACCCAGTCTAGACTTATGCTTATATTTATTCAAGGATTGAGAAACGCAGATCTCCAGAAGGACTTACATATGAAGAGGAGCACAACGTTAAATGAGTTAACTAAAGAAGCTCTTTACCTTGTAGACAATTGTGCGGTCTACAAGGAGGGTGAATTCAAGGATCTTGATGACGATTCATCCTCACAACAAAGTGGAAGCAAGTCTAGTAAGTCAGCACAGAAAGGAGAAGTAGCTGTAAGCCAGGAGCAGCTTGTGGAAGAAGTGCTAAAAAAATTTAATATGTATGCCAAGCCTCAGGCTAAGCAGCCGAAGTGGTGTGTAATTGAACAAAAATGGACAAACCATGTGACGAAGGAATGTTATTATAATAAGGGATATGTGAGAGAGCGACCTTATACTCCCCAAGCTCAAGTAGCATCTCCTCAAATCCCACCGATGCCTAGGTATCAAGCAGGCAACCTACCAGGACCTATAGGAGTTGAAAGACCACAACAAACAACCACCCCTACCGAGAGTAAGACCGGCCGGCATAAGATATGCACCAATGGTAAATGAACCAGAAGAGAAGGCTTTGGTACCCATGCATGCATATTACGAAGATCCCAATGGATATCCAACAAATCCTGTCTATTATCCACCTAAAGAACCTAAGATGCAAGAACCTTGGAGCATGATTGGAAGTACGGGACCACCAACAGCTGCCCAGGCTGCAGGAGAAGGAAGATACAGCTTGGATGAACTAACATTGTTGTTCATAGCCAACGGTGGCATGTTAGTGGAAAGTTACTGTCTGTTTGCTCGTGGGTGGTAGTTTCTTGGAGGACTTTTCTAGCCCATTGATTAGAGCATTGTTAGCTCGTTGCTCTGGTCGTATTCCTCCTAGCTGAGTCTTTGCATCCTTATTAGGAGCCATGTATGAGGATAATTGTGGTGGTTGTGTCTTCACGGAGGACTTTGGAATCCACTTTTGATGCACTTTATTCGTGTAGCGAAGACATTGATTCTCGGGTCGTTGATCTTCTTGAAGCTCGAAGTGTTCTACAAAGTCATAGAACTCGTCGTCTTCTTCATCTTTTGATTCTCCACATTTCTTTGTGTGCTCTTTATTTCGAGAGCTTGTTGATGTCTGGTTCTCTTCGTTTTCCTGGATTACACTCACTGCAAAATAAGGAACGACATCATAGCCATTTTCATCACAAAACTTTGTTGTGGGAGCATCCTCCACGATGCACACGTCCAGAGTAGCCAAGATGTGTTCCCATCCAAAAGGCTCTAACTCTTCTTCAGGAAATGGTTCTGGGATATAGTCCCTATCCTCTATAACCCGCTCTAGGATACATTCCTCACGTTTCAAGCTACCACATTGTGAAGCTCCACACATCCACAGTTCTTTAGGCTTTCCTAACCAAGCTGGAAGTTCTGATCCTCCAACTGTGGCGGAATCAAACTCCTCAACCGGTGTTCTCGTCACATCCCTATAGCTATGGTCCCTCAAGTTTACCTTTGTTATGGTTTCCATATGTCTCAGGTATATATGGTCATAACCCCAATCTTGGACCATTTTCAATTGTCTCATGAATGGTCTTCCCAGAATGATTTCATAGTTGTTCTTCTTGCCAAAGTCAACAATAGCAAAAGTGTGTTCATATTCAATGCCACAAGAAGTAACGATTACTTTTTCTAGGAGTCCTAGGGGCTTTTCCTTGCGTCCGTCTGCAAGCTGCAGGGTCATTCGTGTGGATATTAAGGCAGGTTTTTCCCATTTGTTCCAAACCTCTTTGGTTGCAATGGCCACACCAGCTCCACTGTCAAGGATTGCCATGGTTTTTACACCATTGAATTCCATAGGAAGGGTGGTGTTTCCATCTTCTCCCTCGTAATACTCGCCTACCTTGTTTAATGGAACTGGCCTAGTATTTAGTCGAGGCATTTCAAGCTCTTTGATGCCTTCCTCGATTTGAGTCATTGGGATTTTTACACCAAATTTCTCTATAAATTTACCCACATTAGCCCACATGTTTGGTCTTATTCTGAGCAACTCGGCTAACATTATTGTACAGGTGACTGGGGTAGATAGAATATCTACTAGCCCCTTTGAATCGACGGCCTTGTTGGGAGACAGTCTCTTTGATGGGACTGCAACCACATCTGACTTGGTCTCGTACTCTCCCATGTAGGACGGTAGTGTTCTTAGCGAATGGGGTTGACTATCCATAGATTGTACAGATCCTTTGTCGCCCCAACACGATTGCATGTCTAGATTCATTTGAGATCCAGTCTCAAATTCCTCTATTGGTGGTAGAAACACTCCTCGTTCATCACCAGTCTTGTCTACTCGTCTTCTTGGGTCATCGACTTCATTGGCCTCTCTGACTTGTTTCCACAATTCGTCAAGACCATCTATCTCTTTACAATCCTCAGGTATAGCTTGGTGAAATCCCTCGGAAGAGTTATCCGTGGTATTCAGTACTATCCTTGGTTCTAATGCTGGGTCTTTGAGTTTTGGTCTGTGCTCATGACTAGAATCTGGCTCTTTTAGTTCCTGGTTTTGGTGGGATTGCTTGTGTAGGCATGACACAGATCACATCCTCAGGTTTTGCAACTTGTGGTTCTAGTAAAGCTTGGGCTGTTTGAATCATCTTATGGCACATTTCAAACCTTTGCTTTTCTAGTTGCGTATAGGGATATGTCATCCACCTGTGTTCTTGGGTTTGGTTGTTTTTGAGCCTCGCATCATAGGCTTTCAAGAGGGCATCTAATGTCTCATTAACCTTCTCTGCCAACACAGATCCTCCTGAACTAGCACTTCTCGGTTTCTCATCCGTGGATGGTTCTTCTAGAGGTTTAACCATCTGTGTAAGAGAAGGTGCCTCCTTTTCCTCATGTTGTTTTATCTTCTCCTGAGCTTCGGTAAGCTTCTCAGCTAGGGATTTTTGCTCTCGTTCCCTGCGAGCTTTCATCCTAGTCTTTCTAGCTTTCCAACTATTTCGTTTGCTCTTGGTTTTCTAACTAGGTGCGTCTGCCTTTGGTCCATCATCTGTCTTTGGACTCATGTCACTTTCCGTGTTCTTTGTCTCTGGATTCTCATCAGCTTTCTTTTGAGCTTGTGCTCTCGTAACCACTTGAACTGGTACAACATTTTCATTTTCTGAGCTACTAGGGAGCTGAACAATCCCTGATACATTTGTCGTGATTTTCTTGATTTGGTTTGGGTTTTTCGGGCAATCGGGGATCGAGTGAGTGATGCCACACTCAAGACAATAGGCATTTACTTCAGTGATCTCCGTACAAGGACGTTGTTTGACCAAGTGGTTGTCACGACTTTTGTGACAATCTGTCTCTGGTTGAGGAGATTCTTTTAGCATTTCCTCTTGGCTATAAGCAAGCTCTGACCTAGATAAGCCGCTATTTGCAATGAATCGCAATGTCTTTTCGTCCATTCATACCTTCTTTCTTTCGACTGAAACCCAGGAGGTGGCGGTTGTACCGGCCTCACCACTCCATGTGTTTCTCTCACATTTTGTTGCTTCGAAGGGTAATACTTACTTTGGTAGCTATACCACATTGTAGCTAGTACTGGCATTGGTTTATTTGATGCTTCCATCATTGGCATGTATCTCATGTTTACCGGCATTCTAGCACCTGGCAGCGGAGGTTGTTGTCCTAAGACAAGCTGTGGCCTTAAAACGCCTACTGGTCTTGGCGCATTCCCCGTAATGTATCTAGGTGGAGTAGGTGCTTCTGGAACAGGTTGTACATACCTCTCCCTAGCATTTTCCATGCTATAATAGCACTCTTCCCCCGTATGGTTCGTCCATTTTCTCTCAATTTCACACCACTTCGGCTCTCCCGAATCAGACCTTACAAGAGGAATCAACCTCTTCACCAAGTCGTCAATAAGCTTTTCTTGATCAATAGGTGCCGTTGGCTTGGCAATGGGCTCACTTATCTGTGAAACACTGTGCTGAGAGGATGTGTCATCTCCTTGACTCTTTAAGTCCTTTTCTTTGTATGCCTCACAGTTATCCACTAGATAAAGAGCTTCTTTGATCAACTCGTTTAGCGTCATCCTCCTTATCATATGCAGATCCTTCTGAAGGCCCGCATGTCTCATTCCTTGGATAAAGATCAGCATCAGTCATGCTTGCGTAGGTAATTCCTCTCTCGGATAGAGCTTAACATATCTCTTGAGCCGTAATGATGCTTTGCGTACTGATTCATCCTCTTTCTGTTTGAATCTATGGATTTGCGAGACCGTGTTGTGAGCAATGCCATTTGGCGAGAATTCTTCAATAAACTCCTCAAACAGCTCATCTAGGGTCTCAAAAGCCCATTTTTCCACCGAGTCGAACCAAGTAGCTGCATCATCTTCTAGAGTCAATCCAAATCCCGCAAACTGTGTCGCAAAATCTGAAACTTCCTCTGCTCTAATCACTCTTCTAAAAGCCACTACGTGATCTCTCGGATCTTTATCTCCGGAGTATTTTCTGTTTACCCATTTCTGGACTTGGGATGGTCTAACTCGTCGATTGTCTACAAGTCTAACCAGAGACTCTCCCAATCCTTCTCTCGTTATCGCTCTTGAAGGGAATCCTGGTGGCTCTCTTCTTGGAATTCCTATAGGAATTCTCGTGTTTGGTGGAGGCATTTGTGGTCCTTCATTGACCAAATGTCCACCTCTTTCTAGTACAGTCTGTGGATTTGTGCTTTCTACAACTCTGTATTCTCGTCCATACTTGTTGACAACTATAGATCTCCATTGACAGTCGACTCCATATGTGTAGACATATAAGAGCTTGTAATCCGCTATCTCTTCTAGGTACGGATCTGAGCACCTATAAAGATTGACCTCATTGTCGTCAATGTATCTATATAGTCCTTCACTCTCATGACCAATCATCCAAACTCTCTCAACAAGATGGATCTTTATCAATTGCAATTTTGGAAGATCTATTGTGGGAGGATATTCCTCTATCGTCGGGCTCCAAGCTTGTGTAATCTGCGTTTGAATCTAGGGTAGACATGATTCTGGGCTTAAGAGCTTTTGATTGGTTCAAGTAGACTTAGTCCACTGTGTTCAAGTGCTTTGGTTAGGGAAAAGTCGAAACTATGTCCAAAACCGCAACCGTTTCGTCACAATTCTCGCAAATTGTCGCTTTCAAACACCCTTGACTTCCGGATGAATTTTGAGGCCTCAAACGATGTTTTTTTCAGGCTATGTTTTCAGGCTTGATCTGTAGAGCCGTTCTCAGGCTACGTTTTGATATAAAAACTTTTTCGATCCGATACCGTTTGTGAAAGTTATGGCCAAAACAGTGAAATGCAGTTTAGACCGGTCAAAATGAGTCCAAATTCAATTTTGAAAAAATATTTGGGATCTCTGTGACACTGTGAACACTTCTGTATGGTCAAAAGTGCAGTTGGGCCCTAAAACTGGCCTAGAGACATACTACGCGTAGGATGTCTTTTTGCTCAGAATCTAACAAAATTTGGTCTAGAGACTCTCCTTAAGTCCACCAACACAATGGTATGCTCAGATTTTAATTTGGACCTAAAAATGGCCTTGAGATATCGTACGCGTAGGATATCTTTTTGCTCAGAATTGCCACAAATTTGAACCACAGACTCTCCTTGATGTGTTGATCATAGTGGTGTGCTCATATGTTGATTTGGAGTCCTAAATCAATCTGGAGACATCCTACGTGTAGGATGTCTTTTTGCTCTGTTTCAGCTCAAACTTGCACTGTAGCTTCCCCTTGATGTGCTAAACTCACAGCTATTTTTACTTTTTGATTCTGACACCTATAGGTTGGTCAAATGATCAAGAATCTATTCCAAAAGCCTGATGTCTGTTCTAATGAATTCCTAAGTCAAATCAACTCCAAATTGGACCAAATTTGACTAGGAGGCTTGCCTAAGGCTATACAACACCCTGCTATGGTCAAAGTAGAATTTTGGTTTCACAATTATGCAGTAGACATCCTACGCGTAGGATGTCTAACTTCTCAGAATTTCCCCAAATTTGAACCACAGACTCTCCTTAAGGTGCTGATCACTGTGGTATGCTCAGAATTTTCTTTAGAGTCCAAAATCAAGCTGAAGACATCCTACGCGTAGTATGTCTTTTTGGCCTGTTTGACCCAATTGTCCCACAGCTTCCCCTTGATGTCAGTAACCCAGTGGTATGCTTAGATTTGAGTTTGGATCTCAAAAGACCCAAATTTTAGCTGTTCTTGCCTTTTTCAGTCAAAAGTGTTAAAGTCCGCTTTGAACCCAATTTTCTCACCCAAATGAGGTGAAACCCCTTTCAGTCACTCAATACAACATTTAGAACATGCCTATGGAGTCATCCTATGGTTTGGTCTCAAAATTAGGCCTTGGACACAATTTGGGTAGGATGTCTGACAATTCTCGTCTTTTGGCTTTGATCTGTCAAAATTTGGTCAAATTTCCACTTTCCAAGGTAAAACCTACCTTCTAAACACACTGGTAATCTCAGATTTTCAAAAAAATGCTCAGATCACCCTGTAGACATCCTACGCGTAGGATGTCTACTTCTGATTTTTTGAGACTGAAGTGTCCCTAATGCTTCCTTATGCTCTCAGAAAGTGCAAGTATGCTTCACAGTTGCAAAAACATGCAAAAATCACTCAATTTAAGCCTTTTCTGAAATTTTACATTTTCTGACTCCGCCTTTTGGCTTTTGGTCAGCAAAAAGAGGGAAAAACACTCAAGTCAATATGTTACTAGGGTAAAACCTACCCTCTGAACCCACTGGTGCAGTAAGAATTTTCAAATTTGGTCTCTAGAACCCCCTTGAGACATCCTACACGTAGGATGTCTATGTTTACGGAATTGCAGGTTTTCTTCACAGAACCCTTGCAAATGCTCTTTTATATGCACAACATCAGTAAGTCATACAAAAATATCCACAAAAGCTTGTTTAATGCATTTTTACCCTCAAAAGCACACTTTTTCGTGATTTCAAATGCAATCAAGCACTTTAGCAAATAATTCAGTGTTGAATAGCTCTAGATCAGAATCGGATCACTTACCTAAAGCTACTCCTACAAATCATATGGGGTTTTGCATCTATGAGTAGAAAAACGCTTCACCGCCACACACGGACTAGTAAACGCTTTTATCACCTCACAAATCACTCGACCACCAACAACTACTCTAATCCACAGATCCTAACTAAACCTATCTAGTCGCAGATCCTCGGCAAGACACACACTTCCTGGCTATCCACTTAATCGCGGAATATCCTCTTCCGGATCCACTTAAGAAAAACGCTTTCTTTAGCCGAAACTAAATCAAGCAACCATCACACGAGTGTTAGTAGGAAACCTACTTAGGTCCTTGTGTCCCCAGTAGCGGCGCCAATGTTGGACGGGAAGCTACTCACACACCCATGAAGTGCATGCAAACACTACCTAGATCAACATAATGTCAATCGAGGACACAGATGACACGATAGGCACACGAAGGAAATCTCTTAAGCTTGTCAGGCTGAGACCATCCTACACATACAACACTTTGGAAGGCCAACTAAACCACAATCAAGAACCTCACTGCCCTCAACTACACCACCTAGCCACATACACACATACGGAAGGTAACTCACCTAATCATGCCAGATTCGTAGGAAACTTAAGGAACACCATCCCCTCACTAGGATACACCTGTCCCTAAGCTTCTACACTCAAAACCCTCACTCTAAACCCATCTGCAGAAAACGCGTAGGATGACAGAGCCAAAATTTGAAAGTGCTCAAAACTGAAATTTATGAGTACCTATGCGTAGCTTATGTCGCCACCATTCTATAGACTACTAGCACGCAGAAAACAAACATCGTTTGATACACTTACGACCACAAATAGCTCGTAGATGCGTCGACGTGTGCGCTTCGTCTCGCGTGGAATGCTTGGCGTTGTCGCGTAGCTCTCCTCAAGCCTACAACAATGGTGCAGTCGGATCTCCAATGTGTTGAGCGAGCAGGGCGTAGCAAGAGGATGAAGCTCACACTCACTCTCTTTCTCTCTCACACACCGTAGACAGCAGCGCTAAGTTTTGATTATGATAAAAAAGTCTCCTTACAAAATGACCTAGGTACCTTATATACTAAGGCTACCTTAGGTTTAACCAAAAATGGGGTTGAAAGGGTCAAATGGCTTTGTATTTACAATCTGGAAGCGCCATTGCACCCCGACTTCTGAAACTAGAATAATTACTCATTACAAATGACGTTTATAGCCATAATCTGCAGCATTTCATAACTCGCAAAAGATAAGACTTTGGTACGAAACTTGAGTTATGTTGTGTTGTTGACCCAGCGGTCAACAATAATCATAGAATTTGGTCCGATCCTAGATGATACAGCCGTCCTGCAATCAACTGGAAGTTTTTTGTTTGTCGAATTGTTTGTTGTTTGGGCCTCTCTTCCTTGTTATCAAATCTACCTCCAAAGGAGAGAATGCTAACAATTTCCTGAGACCATTTGGGTATCATTTCAATATTGAAAAGATAAGCATCTGGTATGTCATCATCTACTCCTTCAGGAGCTTTCCCGTTTTGTAAATGCTCGTGCTCCCATCATTGGCCGTAGTGGCATCTCATCTCTTTTTATCAGCACTTTAGTGTTCTAACATGCGTCACAACGCTTTACAAATTCCTCAGCATCCATATGCAATGTAGGCCACCATATCCCCGCAGTTAAGACAATCTTTGTCGTCTTATCGCCTGAAAAATGGCCTCCACTTATTCCTCCATGTGCGTGTTCTAGAATCAGTAGGTATTCATTTTTACTTGCACAGATTCTACGTTGATTGTCCTTTCCTCGCTTGTAGAGTTGATTTTCAATTAAATTAAAGTCTCGAGCCTCCAACTATATAGCTCTTTGTCGTGCTTTTGTTATGTTTTCAGGAAATGTCCTTGTTGTTAAGAAATCAATGATATATTGACTCCATGCAGGTGCAATGGTTACCTGAAACAATGTTGTGTGATCCATCGATCGTTTGGCACTACATATAATACAATTGTTAACATAAGCATGTGTGTCAGCATACATAGTTGGCCAATATACACCTAAGTGTTTCAATCTTTGGTGTGTTTTCATTGTTGAACAATGAAATGCACGGTCTTGGATGTGTGCTTCCTCAAGATAACACTCGAATTCCTCTGGATTTATACATAGTCGTAGAATTTGGTCCGATCCTAGATGGTACAGTCGTCCCGCAATCAACTGAAAGTTTTTTGTTTGTCGAAATGTTTGTTGTTTGGATCCCTCTTTCTTTTTATCAAATCTACCTCCGAAGGAAAGAATGGTAACAATTTCTTGAGACCATTTGGTTATCATTTCAATATTGAAACGATAAGCATCAGGTATGTCATCATCGATTCCTTCAAGAGCTTCCCTATTTTGTAGCCTTGAAAGATGATCCACTCATAGATGCGTTTTAACTTTTTTTACTACCACTGTGAAGTCAAACTCTAACAATATAATAAACCAGCGTACAATTCTCCCAGTATTGCATGGTTTATTTACTAGATACAGAAGAGTTTGATTATCTGTGAAGAACACAAATTTGTTTGCAAGCAAATAATGCCGAAATTTCTTTACAGCATATATCATTCATAATCCCTCTCTTTCAGTGGTGGTGTAGTTCTTTTCTGCACTATTTAGCTGTCGGCTTGCATAACAAACTGGGAAATCCATTGTTCCGTCTCCTGGTTGAGCCATAATATTCCCAATAGCGTATGCAGAGGCATCAATGTGAACATGGAATATCTTAATCTGGTGCTTTAAGTACAGGTGCTGATGCAAGGCTTTTCTTAAGCTTTTTAAATGAAGTTTCACACTCCTCAGTCCAGTCGAAACTGGCTAATAAACGATATAGTGGTTGGGCAATGACCGCATACATATATATGAATCTCCGATAATATCCACAGTGTCCCATGAAAGATTGTACTTGTTTGGCATTAGTAGGCCTAGGCAAGTCTACTATGACTCTAATTTTGTATAGGTCAATAGTTATGCCATTTCTTGAGACAATATGTCCTAAGATGCGGCCTTGCCTTACCATAAAAATGCACTTTTCCGGGTTGAGGCAGATTCGATATGTTTTGCACTTCTCAAATAAATGGTCAATGTGTTCTTCTCGAATAAGAGAGTGGACATAGAGATCATCCATATATATTTCTAAGAATATTCTTAGGTACTCTTTGAATGCATGAGTCATTAATCTTTGGAAGGTGGCTGGGGCATTCGTTAGGCCAAAAGGCATAACTCTATACGCATATATCCCCCATTATGTGGTAAATGTTGTTTTGTGTTGATCCTCTATTGCAATTGCCAATTGGTTGTACCCCGAAAACCCATCCAAAAATGAATATGCCCGTTTTCCTGTTATCCTCTCAAGCACATGTTCTGTGATTGGCAAGGGATAATTATCCCTTATTGTTGTTGCATTTACCTTTTTGAGGTTCACACACACACACACACACGCAACTTTTCATTCTTTTTGGGGACAACCACAATGGGTGACACCCAATTTGTATGCTCGATTTCATAGATGAATTCGGCATCCTTCAGCTTGTCAATCTCTTCTTTGATTTGTTTAACGAATGTGTCATTATATGTGTAAGGACGCTGTTTGCTTGGTTTGGCATCTGATTTTAAAGGAATTGTATGTTAGCATATCGATGGATCAACTCCCTTGAGGTCTTTGTAAGACCATGCAAACACATCTTTACACTTCTTGAGAAGCTGTGCTAGCATTTCTTCTTCTTCAGGCCCTAAATCAGTTGCTATATAGACAGGTTGAGGCTCTTCACCTAGCGCAGCGAGGTCAATTTGTTTTCCATTTTCCATCCCATCGTAAGATTCCTGGTTTATTCTTTCCCTTATTGGTGGTGTCATTATGATTTTGTTCTCTTGGATGGTGAATTTTCAATAGTGAGATGGTACATCCATGTTTTCTTTTTCTGAATCCTCCTTACCATCACTTTCTACCTCAGTAGTACATACCTCTTGTAACATTCGTTTAAGTTCTTGGTATTTCTTCTTACGCTCTATTTTGGTCCACTCTGGATCTTTTGCCTTTTCACGTTTTGATTGTTGAGATTTTTTTGAATTTGTTTTCCTTTTGGTTTTCCGTGCTTGTTTTATGTTCTCGTGTGTTTTTTCCTCTCGAACTCTTGAGAATCTCCCTGATATTCTGTCTTTTACACAATCCTCTGCCTTGACTAGCATTAGATAGTGCGTTTTATCTTTTATCCTGGGCATCAAGTTTTCTCTAATCTTGTTTTCTGCTCTTTTTTTTCTATAGCATTCCTGGTGTCTAGGGTGTTGATTTGCAAAATCATAAAACTTGATATCTGCGGTTGTTTCCCTACTTTCGCTTGAGCTATCTGAACACTCGTTATCTGCATCGCTACTTAATTCCAGATGCGCAGAGGAGTCATAAAACTCTTCTTGTTTTGGTAAGTCTACATTCTCATCTCCTACTGGTACAAGGTTTACCATGTAATAAGGTAGCACATCATAGCTGTCCTTATCATAAAATTTTGTTGTTGGGTTATCTATAATGGCACAGACGTCCAACGTTGCTAGTATTTGTTCCTATTCCATAGGTTCTAATGCATCTTCGGGAAAAGGTTCCGGAATATAATCCTTGTCCTCAATAGCTCTTTCTAAGATGCATTCCTCTCTTTTCAAGCTCCCACAATGTGAAGCTCCGCACATCCATAGCTATTTTTTCTGCCCTAACCATGCTAGGAGTTCGAACCCTGTCAATGTAGCCGAATCAAACTCTGCCACTGGTGTCTGGTTCACATCCTTGTAACTATGGTCTTTTAGGTATATTTTGGTTGTAGTCTCCCCACGCCTGAGGTATATGTGGTCATAACCCCAATCCTGTACCATCTTTAATTGTCTCATGAACGGTCTTCCCAAGATGATCTCGTAATTGTTCTTTTTGTCAAAATCAACTATTGCAAATGTATGCTCATATTCGATTCCGCAAGAGGTGACAATTACTTTTTCTAAAAGTCCTAAAGGCTTTTCCATGAACCCATCTGCCAGTTGTAATTTCATTCTGGTTGCTCTCAAAGCCGGTTTTCCCCATTTTTTAAAGATTTTTTTTGTGGCGATAGTGACCCCCGCACCACTGTCGAGAATAGCCTTGGAGACTACTCCCTGGAATTCTACTGGTAGTGTGGTATTTCCATCTTCACAATATTCTCCAACCTTGTTTAAAGGTATAGGCCTAGTGTTCAGTTGAGGCTTGTCCAATTCTCTGATCTCTTCTTGAATTCTCGAGGTAGGGTCTTTTACTCCAAATTTTTCTAAGCATTTGCCTATTGTGGTCCACATGTTCGGTCGTAACCTCAGGAGTTCGGCTAATGTGATTGTGCATGCCACAGGGGTAGACAATAACTCAATCAACCCTTGTGAATCCATTACTCTATTGGGAGAAAGTCTTTGAGATGGGATTGCTCTCACTTCAGACTTAGCTTCATACTTCCCTAGGTAAGAGGGTAGAGTTTTTAGAGAGTCAGGTTGGCTGTGCCCCGAGCTAATTGACCCCTGGTCCCCCCCTTGTGAATGCATATCAAAGTTCATTTGTCATCTTGCCTCAAATTCTTCAATGGGAGGTAAGATCTCATTTTTCTCCTTCTCAGCGCGATTAGTTGGTGGTTCACCTTGTTAGCTTCATTTGCTTCCCGGATTTGCTTCCACAGGTAATCTAGATTGTCACACTCTTTATCCATCCCCGCCGATGTTTTAGGTTGGAAACCATCAAATGTCTCATCATTTGTATTTGGCACTATGATAGGTTCTCGCTTAGACTCTGAGGCAGTCGTGAGTCCCTCCATTGAATTTGCTTGTTTCTCTAGAGTTGGTGTGATAGGGGTTGGAGATGGCACCTCGTGCCAACTTACAGGTTTACTAGGTGGGTTTTCTATCAAAGATTGGGTTGTTTCAATCATCTTCCTACACATTTCCAACCTCTGTTTTTCTAGTTCCGCACATGGATAATTCATCCATCATTGCTCTTGGTTTTGGTTGTTTTTTAGTCTGACTTGTATGCTTTTAAAAGTGCATCAAGCTGCTCATTTACTTTTTCAACCAGTATTGATCCTCCCGATCCTGTACTTTTGGGTTCCACTATTTCCTTGGGCCCTATGGTTGCAGCAGTGTGTGAACTTAAACTAGTTAGATGCTCTAATCGCTCCAATCTATCCTTTGTGTGTTTTAGCTCCTCGGATAGAGCCGTTTGCTCTCGTTCTTTCCTGGCTTTCATACGAGCCTTTCTCGCTTTCCAATTGCTTCGTTGATTTTTCATTTCTGCACTAGGGGCATCGGTCTTTGGCTCTTCAATTATGGATTCGTTTGTCCTTCTTTGAACTTGTGCATGTGTGACACTGCTTCCAGCATGTTTAAAGTAGTTTTTGCTCCTTTGCTCGAGTTGTTAGGGCAATCAAGAATCGAGTAATTCCACACTTGGTGCAATACGTATTGACTCTAATGATTTCATCGTGAGGACAAACCCTTAGCCAATGATCTCCGCCACACTTGTAGCAGGGTCCCTTAGGCTATTGAGGTGCTCCTTGAGCTCCTCTCTGTTGGTAAGCATGCCTCTTCCCTCCCATGCCTCAAGGGAAAGTACAAGAAGTCAACCTTGCTGAGGATAGTAGCGATAGTGACGAATCTTACGACATCCCCTATCATCAACTCAAGCCATCACTATCACCAACCCCTTCAGCAAAAACCATGACACGTCAAAAGAATAGGACAACAAGTCAAAGTCAAAAAGCTCGACAAATTTGGATACCCAAAAGCCAGATCGGCCAAAAACAGATATGGATCAAGAAGACAAAGATCTCTAATGACAAATCACAAGATCCAACACCAAAACAAAAACAAGGAAAGCGTGCACAAACGGGTAAGAATATCACAAAGTCGCAAGCTTTCACAACTCAGGTATGTGCTCCAAAGAAGTTGATTCAAGCACGAAAAAGTCAGAAATTCATTTGGATTCCAAAACAACCACAGTATCAACTTTCAAAGCCTAAATCCCGCCCCCAACCAAGCGTACAAGGGCTGAAGCAAAGACCACTGTTGACTCACACAACAAAAAGGTGGATCCCAAAGAAAGCTCTTCAAACACAAACGAAGCACGGGCAAGTATGGGTTCCCAAACGAGCATCAGCAACAAAACAGCCAATAATCGCAAAGAAATGGGTCCCAAAGAAGAACAACAAAACTGCTGACAGTGCATCGCCGCTTGAATTCTTACAATTTTTCCTACGATTACAGTACAGTTAGAAGAGAGCAAGTCGCTTCAATCAAGCAACGATACAGGAGCTTCAAAGGCCATTACATTGCTTAGAATAGGAAGCCTCGCCAACAAATGCCAATAAGCAAATTGCTTATACCCACATCTTGCACAACATAAATCTTTTCCATGCATTGACTGTGTATGCATAATAGGGCTACATTACAAGGCCTGTATAGGCACGACTTTTAATTGCCCAAGCACAACATATACCCTTTGCGATACCATGTCGTAAAGGATGACTCCAAATAGGAAGGGGGGAGGCATTCTGAATGCGGACCTAACATTATGACTATTAGAGGGCAATGTTTTGTGAGATGCATTGAATTTTTGCGTTGTATTGTGATAATTTTTTGACAAAATTTAGAGTATATGCCCTCATAGTAGTGTTACAGAGGAGTATGGGGACAAAATCCATATATGAGCCCCTAGGGACATGTGTATAGTGTACATAGCATTTATATTTCTATTTGAATGATTTTTATTTTATTGAGTTGTTTTAAGATTTTCTTTGTTAATTATTAAAAATAAATTAAAAAAATCCATAATCCACATGAAGAAAAGACTAACGAGAGGCCTGAGCACTACAAAGAGAAGAAGGTACAGGAAAACGATGAAACTTCACGAAGTATGTCTCAGTAGCCACTACAACAGCCGAAGAACTTGTCACAAAGCAGTGTCAACATGCAACCGACAAGTCATACAAGTCAGAGTCGAGTAGCTACGCCACAAAATGAGCGAGGTGTTAGTCCCAAAACTTCAAGTAATATTCTCTGTGGTCTAAGCGTCTTAGCTATTCTAGGTACTGCTCAAGCTGGAAGAGTTGAGCATATTTACGTTGTGTCGCTCATGCTGATATAGGTGAGCAAAAGAGTCGAAGTCTAAGTACTTAAGTCTAGTGAAGTGAAGAAGAAGGTCCAAAAGACACTCATGTACTGAGCACAGTGAGATACGAGTGGAGAAACTTCTACATCGAAAACCCTTCTTGGAAAGGTGAAAGCTATTGAGACATCTTTTGATGTCACATGTGCTACATTTATTCCTCGAAGCACCCATCATCTCCTTCTTTCACATTGCATGCTTTTGTTGACAAATTTCTCATATGCATATAGAGTGTCCCATAATTGGCACTTGCATCAGGCACTCTTTCCGTGTTTCACCCAAGCACTCACCTTTCATGAACATGTACTTCACGTTCAACTGCTCAACTCCAATAAGAGCGTATACCAAAGGCATTTTTTCCCACCGGGTTTTTCCCCTTTGGTCATCCAGGTTTTAGACCCTAATCTAAAGACACCTATCACCATCCTCTTGTACATATTCCTTCTACATCAACAATAAGGAAATGCTACTCAAATCAATTGACACATGAATTGGACCACCAATTTCAGATCATAGCATACTTCTCCTCAATGGCGAGTCGAAGAATGGCCTACAATGACAAAGCTACAGACAACACTAACAACATGATTGCACAGGAAGTTAAATGACATTGGGTTCTTTTTGAATTTAGATCTGGCAGTAGACCTATAATGACAGAAACAGATGTTGCATCTCGGAGCGTGGATGTGAAAGACATAAAGTTCGTCATCCATTATGATTTTCCTGAATCATGTGAAGACTATGTACATTGGATTGGACGAACAAGACAAGATACTACAAAGGCTATAGTCTATACTTTCTTTCCAACAACAAAACGACAGCAAAGACCACATCGCCATCGACAATCAGGTCATGTCGGGGACGACGTGAACGCGGAAGGGGGGAATGTTGACCGCTGGGTCAAAAACAAAACATAACTCAAGTTTCGTACCAAAGTCTTATCTTTTGCGAGTTATGAAATGCTGCGGATTATGGCTATAAACGTCATTTGTAATGCGTAGTTATTCTAGTTTCAAAAGCCGGGGTGCAATGGCACTTCCAGATTGTAAATACAAAGCCATTTGACCCTTTCAACCCCATTTTTGGTTAAACCTAAGGTAGCCTTAGTATATAAGGTACCTAGGTCATTTTGTAAGGAGACTTTTTTATCATAATCAAAACTTAGTGCTGCTGTCTACGGTGTGTGAGAGAGAAAGAGAGTGACTGTGAGCTTCATCCTCTTGCTACGCCCTGCTTGCTCAACACATTGGAGATCCGACTGCACCATTGCTGTAGGCTCGAGGAGAGCTACGCGACAACGCCAAGCATTCCATTTGTGGCCGTAAGTGTATCAAACGATGTCTGTTTTCTGCGTGCTAGTAGTCTATAGAATCGTGGCGACATAAGCTATGCATAGGTACTCATAAATTTTAGTTTCGAGCACTTTCAAATTTTGGCTCTGTCATCTTACGCGTTTTCTGCAGATGGGTTTAGAGTGAGGGTTTTGAGTGTAGAAGCTTAGGGACAGGTGTATCCTAGTGAGGGGATGGTGTTCCTTAAGTTTCCTACGAATCTGGCATGATTAGGTGAGTTACCTTCTGTATGTGTGTATGTGGCTAGGTGGTGTAGTTGAGGGCAGTGAGGTTCTTGATTGTGGTTTAGTTGGCCTTCCAGAGTGTTGTATGTGTAGGATGGTCTCAGCCTGACAAGCTTAAGAGATTTCCTCCATGTGCCTATCGTGTCATCTGTGTCCTCGATTGACATTATGTTGATCTAGGTAGTGTTTGCATGCACTTCATGGGTGTGTGAGTAGCTTCCCGTCCAACAATTATGTATAAATGCGGAGGAATTCGAATGTTATCTTGAAGAAGCACACGTCCAGGATTGTGCATTTCATTGTTCAACAATGAAAACACACTAGAGACTGAAACAATTAGGGATTTATTGGCCAACTATGTATGCTGACACACATGATTATGTTAACAATTGTACTATATGTAGTGCCAAACGACCAGTAGATCACGCGACATTGTTCAGGTAAACATTGCACCTGCATGGAGTCAATATATCATTGATTTCTTAACCACAAGGACGTTTCCTGAAAACATAACAAGAGCACAGAAAAGGGCTATAGAGCTGGAGGCTCGCGACTATAATTTGATTGGGAACTAACTCTATAAGCGAGGAAAGGACACTCAACTTCGAATCTGTGCAAGTGAAAGTGAATACCTGCTGATTCTAGAATACGCACATGAAGGCATAAGTGGAGGCCATTTTTCAGGCGATAAGACGACAAAAATCGTCTTAACCGCAGGAATATGGTGGCCTACATTGCATATGGATGCTGAGGATTTGTAAAGCGTTGTGACGCATGTCAGCGCACCAAGGTGCCGATAAAGAGAGATGAGATGCCACTACGCCCAATGATGGGAGCAAGGGCATTTGCAAAATGGGGCATTGATTTTGTGGGGCCTATTTCATCCCCTACATATCGCACCCATACCCAATATATCATTGTGGCTACGGACTATCTCACAAAATGGACGGAAGCCAAGGCAACACAAAAAGCAGACGCACGAACCACTGCACAATTTTTGTATGAGAATGTCTTTGGTACGATACGGATTACCAATAGAAATTGTCAGTGTTTGATCGAGGAACACATTTTCTTAATGAAGTCATTGAATATCTACTAGAGGAATTCATGGTCATACATAGAAAATCTGCTCCATATCATCCATAGGCAAATGGACAAGCCGAGGCCACAAATAAAACACTTGTGCACTGTACACAAGTACGAGAAGAAGCACAAGCAGAAGCAAAAGAATGTTTTGCAAAAAGAAGACTTCTACGACAACAACAACAAATTGGATCGCCGTTGCAAATAAATTCTATTCGATTAACGAATTTTAATGAAGACACAATAGATCCAAAAATTGCAGTCAAAGTGGGTAGCAACCAAGTTGAATCGACGGCATTGATTGATTCAGGAGCTGAAGCAAATCTGATTTCTTGTAAAGTATATAAACAACTCAAGCTTGAAGAACAACTCTATCCTACTCAACAAGCGCTGGAAAGTAGTACATCACATTCATTAAGCATGTTGGTCTGGAGGATATTGCATGTACAAATACATCAATATGTTTATCCCCACAAGTTTTATGTGGTTGAGGATGCGAGCACACTACATCCAATGTTGTTGGGACAACCATGGCAGAAAGATTATAATGTGCAGATAGATTGGAGTTCGAATACGATCAAAATTCAACAAGCAAATCAACACCAGGTGGTAGCCTTTGCTCAAACAACCATGAAGAACCAGATAGTGGTGCCACAATCACTTGATAAAGAGCAAAAAAGATGGGTGCCACTTAACCGGCAAAAGATACCTACGAAGGATAACTAGGAAACCGCCCACCGGAATCAATAAAAAATGAGACACGACAGGTGACAATGAATAGATCAAGGTCAACGATACGCAAACAACAGGTATGGGTACGGAAGGATGGAAGCAAACGACCTCCGAAAAACAATGTTAAACAAACACCGAACATGGCCATAAAACAGATATGGATATCGAAAAACATGCTCAATTGCCAACTACATGAGACACGCATTTCGATCCCCAGAGCGATGCTACAGGAACTCCCTTCAGTACAAGAAACAGAAGCAACCAGACAATCACTAAATCCGACATCGGCCAATCGATCTATGTGGGTGCCGATCAAAAGAACTGCAAAAACAACCAAAGAAGAGGCCGTAAACCTACAAACACCTCCAAATCAAAGCTACAAATGGCAATCAAAAGAGAAAAAGAATATGGCCACATCGGACAAAACACTCCCGTCCAAGGAGATCACAACGGCAATATCTACAGTAGCGGCAAACCAAGCCACTTTCGCAAAGAAGACGATCAAACAACGAGCGGCAAAATTACAACTTTTAATTGCAAAGAAAATCTGCCAACCAAACTAGGAACAAACAAGAAACCTCAACGTCGAATGCCAATAGGCATCTTGCTTATACCCTCCTCTCGCACTGCGTTAATTTTACCATGCATTGACTGGGTATGCATCAGGCAGGGCCACATTACAAGGCCGTGCATTAGCACGATTTTTAACCCATGCACTGCACATACCCCGAGGTGATACTTTGTCGGCAGGGAGGACTCTGATTAGGAGGGGGGGGGGGGGGGGGGAGGCATTCTCAATGCGAACCCGATGACCGTAAAAAGCAGCAAAAAGGGCATGTTTTGACTATTTTTGAGGGGTTTACATTTGATTGCAAAATTTTCTGGACTAACCTAAGTACATATGCCCTTATATAGCATTAATCTACTAATATATGAGGCCAAATGCCAAATTGAGGCCTATGGGTGTGTGTATATATGTAAAAATAGCCATTTTTGGACAAAATATTGGTAAAACGGAGAAATCCAGCCATAAAAATTACATGCGAGTGTACATAGTGTGTTGGGGTGAGTTTTTGATTTATTTTATTTTTGGGGTTTTTCTGGGTTGATTTTGCTATTTTCCTTTTAATTTTACTAATTATTGGCAGAAAAACTTCAAAAATACAAAAAGCAGGTGAAAGGTGAACATAATGAAAAACAAAAAAGATGGGGATGATCAGTGACTATAAGATAACCCAGGGTACAATGTGGGTGCAATTATGAAAATGAAGCGGGAGGTGTGTTGTGACCAGATTTTGACCGGATTGTCAAAATTCTCAGAAACTGAGCAAACGGAGTCCAAATGGGAAACTTTTCGAGTCTAAACCGTGTTTCACGAAAAGTTAGAAGCACATGTCAAATTTCATGAAAAATGGTTATGGGACCCCCATTATAAGATTTTTTCACTCCACTTAGAGCTCATTTCTACTATTCACTTGTGAGAGAGAGCTCTAGCCACCTAGAGCGCATAGGACTTCCAGCAGCTAATATGCCGTGCACAATCATCCGACGGCCACCAGATATGAGAGGTAGGCTCAACACCTTATACTCTTTGTGTATATGTGATGTTTTGTCGCCAAGACTAGCATAGAACTCCAACGGGGTTTGCAGGATAGAGGCCTGTGAGCACAAGTAGCCACCTAACAGCTAACCTAATACCAACAAGACTTCATAGGGGGTTTACCCTAGCCTAGGAGACCAATCTTGGATGCCCAAAGAAGGCAAGAAAGCAACGGAAAAAACCCTGACATCTCAAGCCCTGCAAGACGCCACAAAGAGGGAAATCCAACAAAAGTGGCCCGAATGATACCAAAACTCATGGGTAGGAGCTTCTCGACGAGCTCTACAAGGCTACATAGGCCACATGGCCTTAGGCGACCCAAAGCAAGCCTAAGCTTCAGAAATGGCATCGGAACCGCAAAGCATCACTTGGCTCTCATAGCCAAGCGAGACGTCCGTTTGCCACCAAACTTCACGAGCGGCTTACCAAGGCCTTCGACAACCAAGTCCTATGGTGGTAGACCACTACAAATCATCGGAGGCATGCAAATGCAATAATGGGTACTTCCAGAGCTACAAATCACCAAACGAAGCTCATGTGAAGCCAAAGCCAACAAGAATCACATAGCAAGGTTCCCCAGGGGTTTATGAAGCTATGCTGGTCATCATCAAGAAATTTCATCGTGGAAAAGCGCTCCAAGAGTCAGAAATCGCCTCAGAGGCTCTGAAAGCCAAGAAGGGAGTTTCTAACTAACCATTTGATTTTTTAATTGAAATAAGGCACAAAGGGGACTTAGGAAGGTCATATGCACACAGTAGTAGGACTTGCTCCAAAAAAAATGCACAGGAGACATCCTACGCGTAGGATGTTTCAAGGCCACTTTTGGGCACCCACCTCATCATTCAGCCATACACACAGCCTCTACATGTCATTTACATCTAATCCCTCAAGTTTCACTCCATTTGGACCAAGTTTGACCTCTTATGCATCAACAAACACAAAGTCAGATTATAGAGGCAAGAAATGGTCATAGACCTATCAGAAATGATCCAAATCAAGTGAAACTTGAACCACACACTCTTCATAACATGTCAAAGCTAATTGTGAGGTCACATCTTTAAAATCATGAAAAAGACATCCTACACGTAGTATGTCTCCAAGCTTGAAATGACCTCCAAGTGGATTTTTTGATCTTCAAACATATTTATCACATTCATACAAGCCCACCCACCAAGTTTCCAGCCAAACAAATCACTTTTTGGCCTCATAGCTCCTTAGATGGACTTTCCAGATTCTCAAACACCAGAAATGGTCTTCCTACCCTCAAAACTTATCCAAATTCAAATCTGAGACCATGGTGATGATCCACAGGCTGTGCCCTATCATACTGACAAGTTTCATGCAATTCTGAGAAAAAAAGACATCCTACGCGTAGTATGTCTCCAGAGTCATATTGACCTACTGAGCAAAGTTTGACATCATAAATGTGATCAACATGCTACAAGAAGCCTACATATCAATTTTTAAGTCATTTGGATAACGTCTACTCATCATTACAGGACATCCTACTCATTTGTACACCAAAAGCCTAAAATAGTCAAAAATTTCACTTTTTGGTGTCTAAATCAAAATCCAAGCACATAGCTGTGATGCACAGGTCATAGGCTATCATCATGTCAAGTTTCAAGTCATTCTCATGAAAAAGACATACTACACGTAGGATGTCTTTAGGCTTATTTTGCAGCACAAATCCTACTGTTTTCACTTGCAGGGGATCCTTAGTCCCTCTTGAGCTCATGTTTCAATTTTCAAGTCAATTGGATAGTTAAAACTCAGTTTATCAGCTAATCTGTAAAGAACGCTAACTTTGGACTACTGAGTGTAACAGGATCCACGGCAGTCGCTAAGTCGCTAACAAAGAAGAAAAGAATGACCAACAAGGATTACCTGGTTGAGGTGGAGCCATTTATAATACCAACAGGAACCATAAAGCCCACCACCACTTGGTTACAAAGCAACTTACTTGAAGAAAACGACCTCAGAATATACCAAGGCATGTTCAAAGACCCAGAGGGCAATGCCATAGAGCTGCCAATGATACCACGTGAACTCAATGAGTTCACGAGAAAGCGAGACATACCGTCTATCTTGGAAAAGTTAGACTTGCACAATTATTTTGAGGATTTGCCAGCAGGAATTGACATTTAGAGAGTCTGGGAATTCGTCACAACAATAAAGGAGAATGGTATAGCTAAGGTGATAGATTTGCAAGGAAAGAACAGAGTGATTGGGATCACACCAGAGGTGGTCGCAAGTGCCTTGAATCTCTCTAATGCAGGAGACAGTGTCAACAAGAGGCAAGAAGAGGTGAAGGTATATAAGGAAACCAAGAAGAACTACACCTTCAAGGATATTGCGGATCCAATGGTGGCAACCATGTGCCAACTTTACAACCAATATTTCCATATCTTCATCAAGGAGCCTCAAAAGTACATTGTGCCACCTGCAACAATTGGAACAACATTCACATGGGCAATGAAGACAATCAGCCCAGGAGAGATAGATTATGCGGCATACCTGCAGTACAATATTGTGAGGGTGGGAACCTAGAAACCTACATATATTGCAGCAAGGGAGATGCTCACAAAGGTGATATATGAAGCTCTACATGCTAAAGGCCAGTGGCCTCTTCCTCCATCACAGAATGAGTGGTTGAAGCTGACAGAAGACAAGGAAGAGGAGCAACGTATAGCTCCCAGGGTGACCACCAGGTTGAAGAGAAGGTTAGAGACAGTGGAAGAAGATCCACCTCAGCCAAAGAAAGGAAAGAAAGCTACCATTTAGATGCCAGCAAAAGAGACTAAATCCCAGAAGGCCGCTCGGCTAGAGAGGTTGATGGAGAGTTTCAGAGCCCAAAGAATGCTTAAAGGAGATCTAAACGAATTATGGAAGCCCTCACTTGAGGCCATGTCTAGATCTTCTCGAAGGACTAATAGGGATCGCTTCAAAGATTATATAAAGAATTTTTGAGATCCTAGATGCGGCGGCCACGAATATTCCAGTCATACCTTTTACCGAAGAAGAGGTTGATGATGTGAGGCGGCAGCTATTAGAAGAGCAGGAAGGTGAAGAGCGAGAGAGGAAAACAAAAGCTGATCAAGACTTCAAAAAGAAGCTATCAACACCACCATCAAGACGCAAGTCAAGTCCTCCACCATCACCACCTCCTCCTAGTCCTCCTCAACCTCGACAAACTGAGGAGTTGAATAAATCTGAGAAGCAACAAGACTCCAAGAAAGAAGAGGACAAAGAGAAAGAGTAGAAGACATAATTTGAACCAAAGCCTGAGAAGCAAGATCCGGAGGCAAAAAATTCTGGAATATTCTTGGATCTGCTAGCTGCTGGATACACCCAAGAGGAGGCAGCTCATATGGATTTTCAATTATCAACCCTTAAACCAGAAGAATACATGCCGAGCTCTCATTTGGTGGAGCTAAAGGAGATTGTAACAAATACCATGGATTTGCAACCACAAGCCGAAGATTGGGAAGAAGTGATGCAGAAACTGCATAGATTAAGAGCCAGATCAGTGGCCAAAGAGATTGAGTATGAAGGGCTAAGGTTGAGTGAAGAAAAGGTGAAAGCTGAAGTGGAAACACTTCAGAAGCAAAACCAAGAGAAGATGCACAGCCAATCACAGATGCAAGCTGAACTGGAAGCAGCGCTGCAGAAATGTCAAGATTTAGAAAGTCAAAACCAATAAATCAATCAGAAGCTGATAAACTCTGAAGAAGAATACCAAAAAATCAGCAATGCTCTTTCTGAAGCCGAAAAGGACAAGGATGGGTTCACCCTACAGCTGGCGGAAGAATCAAAACACGTTGAAAGCTTGAAAGAGGCCAAGGACAAGGCTGAAATATCACATGAAGCTAGCCAAGATGAGGTGATTGAACTCAAGGATCAAATCAAAGTGAAAGATCAAACGATTCAGAGGTTGAGAGCATCTCCGGGCAGAGCAAGAGCTGCAAACAGCTGCAACTACAATCAGCCAAGATAGAGATGTGTTTGAAGAACAAATGATAGAACTTCAAAAAGAGCTGACGCTTGAAAAGAGGTAGAGAGTGATGCTGGCAGAGGGATCAATGGTGATACAAAGTAGATTGGAAGATGATAATAAATCATTGAAAGCAAAATTGGTTAAGCTTTAGAAAAGACTAGAAGATAATACAAAGACACTGCAGACAAAAAATGATGAGGTAAGATAGAAGCTAGACGAAGCTGATAGAGTCAATGTAGAACTTAATGACCTATTAGTATCCGTGACAGAACAAGCTCAATTAGCAAAAGACGACTTACAGAAGCAGCTGGACAAACTTAAGAGCCAAACAAGTGAAGAACATCAACAAAGTCATGGGCCGGCTGCTATGGAAGGAATTGAATTAGAGAATGTGTCAGATCCGGTGCACACAACATTACAAGAGGACATTCTAGTGGGACCATTAAAAGAGCCCCGGGATCTGACACAAGAAGAAGAAGACAATCTACAGAAAGCAATAGAAGCAGCCATAAAGGACACCGCCAAAGAAGCAATGCAGTGGGAGCAGAGGATATTGAAGTCAATGACCAATCAAAAATTAGATGCAAATGTCGTTCGACATGAATGGCTACAACCCTCTCTCCCCTATCCTCTTCTAAAATACGAGGCTGCTACAATCAACAAGAGGATTAAAAAGGAGTCTATAGTGCCGCTATACAATAAAGACATCACCAAACCAGAAGGTGTTAAGCTCGTTGTGGACTCTCAACTAAGATGGAGGAAGGCACGGCTCACTAAATACCCACAATATTTAGTACATTTGGTAGAGGCGCCCAAAATGATTAGAGACGACCTCAACTTTTGCCCTCTACCAAGGATGTGGACATGGAAGGAACAGAAACTGCTGAAGAGAAGCCACCCCACGTGGCTCAACTACCCGAAGCTGCCACGCTTGAAGGCAGGCGAGAGAATGAGTGAGCAATACATGGTGAAAACCCTAACGGGCGCCATTAAATTGTTCACTGGCTCGCTTGAACTCTCTTGCATTATGCTCAGAAAGATATGTAAAACACTTATGGCAGTCTTTGAGGTCTTCAAACCTGGTGAAGCCACAGACAACATATTCTTCTTCTAGGACACTTATAGATGTGCTTATGAATTGTCTGCTCAACCTTCCCATGAGGTGATACATGCCCTCTACCAAAGAATAATGGTTCTTGCCCTCATACCATCTCCAACCAAGCCTTTGAAGAACCTTCTACAACGGCTTCTTCACCATCGACACAGATATATTCGGCCCAACATTAGTGACCCAACATGTACGATATGAGTCTGTTTTGAAGATGCACGGTCGCCTCCACTGAAGCAACGGCTCTACTGTCATGTCGAGGACGACATGAGCTAGGAGGGGGAGTGTTAGTTGAAGACTGGCGGCCACACTCAATTGAAGACTGACGAAATGAGAAAAGAAAGAAATCCTACGTATTCATTCTCTTATTAAGAAAACCTATAATTTCACTTGTAAATACTTGGGGCTTGCAGAAGTTTCGGATTTTGTGTATTATTTTTGCCATTAGACTGAGTAGGATTTCACTTTGGAACATGAGGTTTTGTATATGAAAGGTATATATACCAAATTCTACCTTAATGAAAAAACCCTTTTTGTTCATTCTATGAAGGGTCTGTGAGAAGCGTATTCTGTGTATGAGAGAGAGTGAGAGCTTATCTTGATGTTACGTGCACACTGGTGGTCGGAATCGAGTAGGAGAAGTGCCGCGTGCTGCCCCCAGAGAGAGCTACGCCCCAATACCCACATTGCACGTGTACGACCCGGCTTCACAAGATTGACTTGGGAGCTATTTCTAGGGATTCGGTAAGCAAACGGTGTCTGTTTTCGCATTTCAGCATATCCACGCGTTCATATTGAGTAGAGCTACACATTAGGCACCTTAGCTTCTAGAAATGTAGACCTACAAAAACCTGTCAAACATCCTACATGATTCTGTACCGGGTGTTTTTGGGTAGGGTTTTGGGTCATGGACCTTAGTGAGAGTGGCCTATTGGTGTTAATAGGATATCCCTCAAGTTTCGTAGCTTTTCAAGAACATCTAATGGGTATTTGGCTCATGGAAGCATTGTAGGAAATCTCCTCCTGTGCACAATAGTAGGCTGTAACTTAGAAATTGAGTAGAGACCTCTGTAGGAAGTAGTCAATAGTCGGTCGAGTGTAGGTTGACACCCTATGTTTGCTTCCACGCGCCTGCGTGTCGAGCTTTGTCCTTAGCTGACAATTCTTGTTAGGTGAGTTCTCGCTGTGCTGACGTCCATCGCGACGTATCAGCCAACAGTCCCAAAAGTCTTTCTCAAGCCCTACAAAGGAGGGGGCGAGCCTAATAAGTAGGGGATGAGAGAGAAACTCACACACACACACACACACACACACAAGATTCCTTTGCACACAAGGGGAAAGAGGAACACATGTCAGCTCCCTAGCCTAGATGCCCACAAGGTGTACTCAAATCCTATTGGATGGCCTTGGAGGTGGACCAATGAGAATTAGGCTAGAGTAAGTCTAGTATAATTAATTTAAAAACACTTAAATAAAAGAACCAATAAGAATTAAGCTTTCCAGAAGACTATTGGACAGTCTCCCTAGGGGTCCAATGAGCATTCAACAGCCTAATGCCTTGCCTGATTCCTATTGGCCAGGAGACAAAGGGGTCCAATGAGCATTCAACAGCCTAATGCCTTGCCCGATTCCTATTGGCCAGGAGACAAAGGGGTCTGATGAGAGTTTAGTTGCATTAATTAATTAGCAAAAGCTCTCACAAAAGGGGAAAGGGGGACACTTGTTAGAAGGCTATCACTTATGCTGCTTAATTGCCATTGCTGGCTAAGCCTGGGGAGATCCAATAGGGAGTGAGCATGAGCAAATAGAAAGAGGGGTCGATCAAGAGAGAGAGGGGGACTGATTTTTCAAGGGATTATTCACTTACACACACACACACACACACACACACACACTCTCTCTCTCTATGTGTGGAGCAAGAAGACTCTCTCTCTCTCTCCTTCTCAAGCTTTAATGGAAAGCTTACCACCTACTCCAAGCTTGTGAGAAGGGAGGTCTACACCAACAACTCTTGGCTTTGTGATGCAAATCCAACCAAGAGCCAAGCTTCAATGCATGCTCACCTCCTCTACCATGCTAACTACTAAGCTAAGCTATGCTAATATGAGTGATTATGTGAGGAGATGTACATCTTTCTCGTAAGACTACTCCTTCTTCCTCTCAATCTACTCTCATACCCCGCTAGCTCTCACCATCTTTGAAGGTGTGTGAGGTCTTGGGTCTGAGATCATGAGGGAATTGATGTTGTGTTTGATAAGTGTTTTGCTTAGTGCTTGAAGTTTCCATCTTCATTGCACTAGCTAGTATTGAAGGAATACAAAGAATTGTATTGTAAAATGTCTCTCTTGATGGGAGAAACCATAATACAAAGTTTTGGAGGGGGGACCGGCTCCATGAAAATCCGGTCCTCAACTGTTGTCAATTGCTTAATTTCTGTCTCTTTTGAAGTATTGTTCATGCTATCTAACTAGGTGTTATACTTTTTGTTGCTCTCTCCACCCAAGCACTCTTGTTATTCTCATTAGGAATCTATTCTAACGAAAAGCTCACTATGTTCATGCTATTTTCCGGTACACACAAGTTACTAGGCCATTAAATGTTACATTGGTATCAGAGCACAAGGTTTCTCTTTTCTTGCTCAAGAAGGGAGGCCCTCAAGCTAGCTATAAATGGTTGGTATTATTAATTGCATGTGAGTAAGTAGAATAGGGAATTTTCAGCTTTGCAGTGCGCTTACCTTTGTGCAGTTAACGGGGCATCACCGTCGAGAGCTATGGTCTTAATAGTGGAGTCCTACGGGGCTTGCCTATGGCTTAACCACTATTGAGCTATTAGAAGCTTGAGAGGAGCCGGTGTTGTTTTGGTGGTTAACGACCCTCTCTTCTATTCCTTGCAATTAATGGTATTCGAGCTATGGGTACAGTAGCTTGAGTGCTTTTTCTAAAGGGGTAAAGAGGAGTAGCAGCTAGGGCTTGAAGTGCCAAAGTACACCTAAAAAGTTTACACCTAAAAGTTGTTAGAATGGCTGACAACAGTAAAGAGAGTGAAATTAATGTTGATAACTTCGATTTTGCTAATGAGCAAGCTCCCCACCATGACGAGAGAGCACTTAGGAAGCCTCCTTGCGAGACTTCCAAAAGAGGCCTCTCTCCGATTCGGGAAGAAGAAGAGGATCCATATGAAGGGCTCAAAAATTTACTTCTTGATGATGCATCTACTTCCCAAAGGAGAATTTAAGAGCCTCCACGGAAGGAACGAGTAAGAAGTGAGTCTCCTACCACCTCGATGGAGATGGCTTCTAGAAGACGACGGGCTAAACGCTCTCCATCACCTCCAAAACGGAGAAGACCATCGCATACTTCTCCACACCATACTTCAAAGAGGGATGACAAAAAGCAAGAGAAGAAAAAGACGAGAAAGAGGACACCCTCTTCTCCATCTTCTTCATCCTCTTCCTCTTATGAAATTGATGGTGAAGACAAAGAAGATCAAGGCAAGAAAAAGGCGAGAAAGAGGTCACCCTCTTCTCCATCTTCCTCAAATTCTTCACAGTCTGAAGAAAGTAATGGTGCAACCTTTGAACCATCAAAAAGAAGAGGCCACAGGAAGTCCTATGCCACGTGGAAGAGGTCATCCAAGCTCAAGAAGTTCAAAGAGGGAGGGAAGAGCATCTCTTTCCTTACCTACGATGGCACCTTTGGTGCTATGGACAAAGTCTTGTCCTTTATCCAACAATTCGATGTGGCGTTTGGAGATGAGGGCTTCACGGAGTCCTCTAAGCTACGCCATGTAGTTATGCACTTTCAAAAGTTCATCAGACAATGGTGGTCTAGCCTACATGCCAACGGTGAAGCTCCACAAACGTGGAAAGCTTTAAGAGCTTCCATTATGAAGCAGTTTTTGGCCACCGATGACAAAGACAAAGTACTCACGGAATGGTGAATCTTGAAGCTCTCTCCCTATGAATCCATTCACAAATATGTAGACAAGTTTTGGGACCTACAACTCAAAGCCATCGTCTTCAAAAAGTTGGATTTTGGAGAGAAAAAGCAACAATTTTGTGCGGGCTTAACTGAAGAAATGGCAGAGTATGTCAAATCCCAAAGGCCACGCACCATATCGGCGGTTATACACCATACTATGGTCGCTTCTCGATCAATTTCCAAACGGGGACTAAAAGAAATTCTAAGCCCACAGAAAACAAGGGTTCCAATGAGCCTAAGGGGAAGGACAATGTCCAAAAGTCTCTTAAGGGCAACTCCAATAAAGCTAAAGAGAAGGGGTTTACAAAGGTAAAAACAAATTCTCTCCTGAAGAGCTTGAGCGTTATCACAAATGATAACCGCGCTGTTTCAAGTGCGGCGAGCAAGGGCATGTGTACCGCGCTTGTCCC